>NW_028274807.1:89993080-90618080 GCF_037043125.1 Eumetopias jubatus
AAGCTTAACATTTTTAATTGGCATACTTTATATATGTTATGCTTCAATAAAATATTTAGTTTAAAAAGTAAATTTGCTATCTGTGAAATAAGCAAATATGTAGAAATCCAGAAAATGATTACTATACTTTCTCATCTAATCTCGAGAGTTTAGTAAAGACATTTAAATTCCTTACAGTGTTGCTTATAGAAATATAGACTATGAGAGCCTAAAGAAAATATAGAAGTTATCCACCCCAAATTCAGGAACAAGGGCTAGACGATACAGAAAAGAAATTGAGGCCTAAAGGAGCAATCTTCCCTAAATTCAGTCAATAACTCAATACAGAGCAAGCCCCAGAACCTAGGTATGTGACCCCACACCTAATGAGTTCCTTCTACATTGGAAATCCAGGATTTTCCTTTCATAACCACAGGGCTATCAGTCTCTTTTATTTTCTTACTACTGGCAAAAAAAAATCTCTACATAAGGATCACAATTCCAAGGAAAATACCTTTCCCTTAATTTGTGGATCAGCTAATTTTAATTTCCTCTTTCTTCCAAGTCTTCTGAGAATTACTGCAAAAATGTTCAAGACATGGACACAGTTTCCACAAGACAGTTTAGAGTCTACCTGAAAATGAAAAATGGTGCTGATATTTACAAAATAAAAACGAGCAAGCTAGATTGTGGCTCAGCAACCGAATGTTCCACCTTGGTACAAGTTGCTTGGCATGTTATAAATTCCTCGGTCTTAAGCTCTGAAAGACAGAATGAAGACCTAGGGGACTTTGTTGGTTTCAGTGATCTATCAAGTAACTTCAAGAGCTCAAAACATTTGCATCATTTGGCATATATAATGCCAAATACATTCAACCCAGGGAGATAGTAAATCAATATTCCCCTTAAATTATGAGACAATACAGTGAGCACAGCACCTGCCAGAGATAAGAGCACCAAACAGAATTATCATTCAACCCAAATACCAGAAACTAAACATTCAGATCGTTAAACTGCCCACTGTGACACACTAAATGGATAGCATGTAAAACATATAGGTATACACATTTGAAAACACATACAATATTTAACTGATGCCACCAAAAAAGGCACTTTATGTTAATACAATGTCTAAGAATGAAGTATTTATGTCCATATCAATTGATGCTAGTATTTGAAAGTAGTCATTAAAAATTCATTAATTGCTTATTGGTATGACTATGTTTCTACAACTCCATTAAAAGATTCTCATAGTTCATGATTTATGTATTGATAAAGTGTTAGAGTCAATGTGAGACTATTTGCTTAACCACAATCCAGTGATCTTATACGCTCTATGTCAAATGGTCATAGGAATATGTAATGCAAGACTGAATTTTGGGGGGTAATAAAATATTTTAGAGATTATGAAGAAGCATGCCATTTTATTAATCATTTTAATTTAGATTTTAGATGTATTTTTCCATTTAATTACAACTACTATTTTTGATTTTATGATATTTTCTCAGTAATGGTATATTTTTTTCACATTTCAGAGAGGTTGGTTGAACTGCATTTGGCCAATATGGTAAATATTGTAAACAAAGGTCTCTATTACTTTTCAGTGTTATTTACATATCTGGATAAATATATATGTTTGGAAAACAATACCTATAAAGACTTAAGTCCATTTCATCTTATTTGTATTTCACTCACCATTCAAAAGGAGTTAACTTCAATGGGAAAGCATGGTTTTTCTCCCATGATATGCTATTATATTTAGATACTCATTTAATTTTCATTTTTTCAAAGTAAATTTGTTAGTTAAGGGCAATAGAATGTATAAACAATATTAATTTAGATAAAATATTTTGTAAGCAATTTTTATGTTATTTAATATTAAAATTTGCTATAGAAAAGCAGCTATGTGATAGCAATATAGCTTTACATAAAAAAATTCTTGCTTTGTTATATGAATATAGTCTATGTAAAACACATAGGTATCGGTACATAATAAATGCAGATCCACTTACAAGATTATGAAGATTGTGCCTTGTAATAATTTCAAGGGATACCACTTATTTCTGGCTTCTATGAATTGCCCAACTATAATAGCACAGAGAATACCCAACATGGCCCTACATAATGGCCCTAAATAAGCACCACAGCAAATAATTCAAATGTAATAAAAATATAACCAGGCTAAATTTTTCAAGAAAGGAATTTCTGCATACCTTATAAAATTAGGATTTTGACTGTGAATTTTTACGATGAGATGGTTTGTAGGAAAACAATCTATTTCCAAGTTTTCTCTCAACAGGAATGCTTTTCTTAACTCTAGTCAAGTCATCTTGCCTCACTCATCTCTGTTGGAGCAAATATTTCTTTACAATTCAATAGGCCTCGGGACACAACCCCATTTCTGCAATGTAATTGGTATTATTAATAACCGTGAGTCATCTAGAAAAGCTTACATTATGCTTTAAGCTTTCTGATTAATAAGTAAAGCAAGTGAGTGATAAAGTTGTTCGAAGTTTCTCCTGTGAGTCCTCATAAAGGAGAAACTAATTTTGATGATACCCTCAATAACTTTTTTATAATAACAGAAGAAAATTTTATACTGCTTATACTCTTCATTTCAAGCTAAGATCAAGGAGTTCAGTACAAGTGTTTCTAAAAATATAACTTTATCTGAGCTGAAGTTTAAAATATTAACTATAAAACTATCACAACTATAAAACTATCACAAAATGCTATCACAATGATAGCATATACTGAGTGTTCACCCATATAGAAGATACTGTACTAGAAGCTTCAGATAAATTAACTTCTTTAATCTTCAAAATAACTCTAATTTTGTTTTATTTTTATTCCTACAGTAGAGATAAGGAAACTGAGGCTTTCTCTGAGATTGAGCAATAGCCTGTGTCATCCTAATCACTATGTCTTCACTTCTCACCTTAGGGGAGAAGAAATACAAGTATTATCACAATACATCAGGGCTACTTGCAGGAACTCTACACGTCCCCAACCTTTAGATATGGCCTCTCCATGTGGGGTTCCTCCTCGCTCTAAGTCACTACAGTGAAGAGCTACTAAGTAGAAAATGTTCTATCTCTCAAGTGTTTCAGTTAAGAAAAAAGTTTAAATCAGCACCAATAACCCAAAATAATTAAACTGCATATCCTTCAAACAATTACCATTTAATATTATTAAGTGACCTACTCACAGAAACTGGGTAGTTATTAATTCAGCAATGTTTTCTAAGAATGGAATATAACATTCTGTATTATTGAAGAAAAACCAAGTGGACTCTGGGGTTGATATTAAAGACTTTTAATCTAAACCCATCCTGAATAAATGCCACCTGAGGAAATAACTATGGGCAAGGCCAAGATTTTCCTCATAAAATAATTATAGATTATGTTCTGACCACAAACAAATGAACAACAAAGACCTTAATGAAGCTGAATCTTTTTATTTAAGCATACTTAATTGAAAGTGAGACCTCCATACATGCAGAGGCTACACTTTTCCCTATCAAATAACCATCAATAATGATATACCACTTTTACCCTGTACATAAGTGTTTCAATATTGATTTTCCTCACAGTTCTAAATAATGCTTTCCTATTAATAACCTAGAAGGAATTACGGCTCAAACATAAAAATTCTTTTAAGATAAACTAATTATATTTATAAAAAGGTCTCTGGGTCAATGGCTTTTTATTTAATACAGGATATTATTGCCCTTACTCCAAAAATGAATATACTTTCTTAGTTTTAATAAGGCAAAAATATATTCTTATTAAAAAAGTACAATGTGTTTTTCTTAATAGAATTGTGCAGAGGGAAATAACTTTTTATTTCAGATGAATTTCCATTATGAAGGCAGACAGAATAAAAAATGTCTAATAATTAACTCAATGTTATACATGAAATTATTGATATAGTATTCTTTCAGATCCTCAGAGATGCAGAATATTATAATAAAATTAGAATAAAGATCTTTCCAAACTGATATTAAAAACAAACCTACAAATTTTTAACAAATATTATGATTTTGAACAAATCATTCTATCTTGGTGACTTGGTTTTCTATATCTAATGAATATAAATAACTTTCCAATGTAAAATTGAACAGAGTATCTTAAGATCCTGTAAGAAAAAATGCATATATTAACACTGAATAAGTTAACCTTATTCAGTGAAAATTGTATTCTGTCAGTCAAAAAAGATACCAAAAAACATTGAGGTGAGGTATTTGACTAAGTGTAACTAAATTCACAAACATCGTTTAAATTAAGTTTCCTTCTGTTAATCTTTTCGAAAATAGTTAAAACATTATTATATATGTATATTTGAAAATAAAATTAGAAAATATTCTAGAAAAGTAGCTACATATTACATTTCTAATGGCCTAGAAAAGGCATTTAATGAAAATGTTTATAGTATTCTGTATATTCAGATTCTTACATTCAAAATTCTGTCTCAAAGAAGAAAAACTGAATACCACAGTTTCAAGCAAAGTCCCAGAAGTAAACAGAGGATGCATTAAAGAGAGGTGAGGGCAGCATTAGGGGAACAGTGAAGCACACAAGCACTAAGGACAATAGGAAGCCCTTGGGCTTTAAAGGGAGCAAGGAGAGGGGGCAGTATTTTTGGAACCTAGTAGGAGTGAGAGCTGTTGAAATGGGGCCATGTGACAAGACATGTGGCCACAGGTAGAAGAGTTTGCTTTCATCTATCAAATATAGTCTCATAAGGGCTAATGATAAACATCCTGAGTGCTCTCTTCCCACTCACCAAATTCTTGCCTGCCTCTTCCATTGGCTGACCCCAGCAGAGTGAGAAGGCTAGTGAGCAGATGATGCAGTCCATTAAGATCAGTCTCTTAGGGTACAGAGCATGCAGAGAGGAGGAGAATGGATCTGAAGAGGCAAATAGGATAATCTGCATACCTATCCTGTGATAACCATTAAGCTGGAATCTGAGAAAACGAAAATGAGTCTGCTATTGCCCTTACCCTTTAAAGATTCAGTCTTGTAAGCAGTCGATAGACATTTGGGCTGTTTCCATAATTTGGCTATTATAGACAATGCTGCTATAAACATCGGGTGCACGTATCCCTTTGAATTAGATGCTTGCATTCTTTGGGTGAATACCTAGTAGTGTAATTGCTAGGTAGGGTGGTCCTCTTTTTAACTTTTTGAGGAGGCTCCACACTGTTTCCCAGAGTGGCTGTGCCAGTTGACATTCCCACCAAGAGTGCAAGTTCCCCTTTCTCCACATCCTTGTCAATAACTGTTCTTTCTTGTGCTGTTGATTTGGCCATTCTCACAGGTGAGACAACTACACTGTAGTTTTTATTTATATTTCCAGGATGATGAGTGATGTCGAGCATCTTTTCATGTGTCTGTTGGCCATCCACGTATCTTCTTTGGAAAAATGTCTACTCATGTCTTCTGCCCATTTTTAATTGGATTATTCATTTTGGGGGGGGCTTGAGTTTCATAAGTTCTTTATAGATATCGGATACTAACCCTTTATCAGGTATATCATTTGCAAATATCGTCTCCCATTCTGAAGGTTGCCTTTTAGTTTTGTTGATTGTTTCCTTCACTGTGCAGAAGCTTTCTAATTTGATGAAGTCCCAATAGTTTCTTTTTGCTTTTGTTTCCCCTGCCTCCAGCAACGTGTCTAGAAAAAAGTTGCTATGACCTATGTGAAAGAGGTTACTGCCAATGTTCTCCTCTAGGATTTTTATGGTTTCAAGTCTCACATAAATTTAGGTCTTTCATCCATTTTGAATTTATTTTTGTGGATGGTGTAAGAAAGTGGTCCAGTTTCCCCAACACCATTTGTTGAAGAGACAGTCTTTTTCCGATTGGAGATTCTTTCTTGCTTTATCAAAGTGCCATATAGTTGTGGGTCCATTTCTGGGTTTTCCATTCTGTTCTATTGAACTACGTGTCCATTTTTTGTACCAGTCCATACTGTCTTTATCTTGGTCACTACAGCTTTGTAACATAAGTTGAAGTCCCAAATTGTGATGACTCTAGCTTTGCTTTTCTTTTTCGAGGCCACCTTAACTATTTGCAGTCTTTTGTGGTTCCATACAAATTTTAGGTTTGTGAAAAATGCTAGTGGTATTTTGACAGGAACTGCATTAAATGTGTGATTGCTTTGGATAGTATAGACATTTTAACAATATTTGTTCTTCCAATCTATGAGCATGGAATGTCTTTCCATTTCCTTGTGTCCTCTTCAATTTCTTTCATCAGTGTTTTTATAGTTTCCAGAGTACAGGTCTTCCACATCTTTGGTTAGGTTTATTTCTTGGTATCTTCTTGGTGTTGGTATAATTGTAAATGGAATGGATTCCTTTATTTCTCTTTCTGCTGCTTCACTATTAGTGTACAGAAATGCAACATAATTCTGTACATTGATTTTATATACTGCCAAGTTTACTGAATTCATCTATCAGTTCTAGCAATTTTTTGGTGGAGTCTTTCGGGCTTTCTATATAGAGTAGCACCGTCATCTGCAAATAGTGAGAGTTTCACTGCTTCCTTGCCAATTTGGATGTCTTTTATTTCTTTTTGTTGTCTAACTGCCGTGGCTAGGACTTCTAGTGCTATATTAAACAAAAGTGGTGAAAGTGGACATCCCTAGCTTGTTCCTAACTGTAGAGGAAAAGCACTCAGTTTTTCCCCAATGAGGATGATATTAGCTATGGGTTTTTCATATATGGCCTTTATTATGTTGAGGTATGTTCCCTGTAAACCTGCTTTGTTGAGGATTTTTATCATGAATACATATTGTACTTTGTAAAATGTTTTCTATACATCTACTGAAACGATCATATGGTTCCTATACTTTATTAATGTGGTATATCACATTGATTTGTGAATATTGAACCACCCTTGCAACCCAGGAATAAATCCCACTTGATCATGGTGAATAATTTTTTAATGCATTGTTGGATTCAATTTCCTAGTATTTTGTTGAGAATTTTTGCATCCATGTTCATCAGGAATATTGGCCTGCAGTTCTCTTTTTTAGTGGTGTCTTTGGTTTTGGTACCATAGAATGAATTTGGAAGTTTTCCTTCCTTTTCTATATTTTGGAATAGTTTGAGAAGAACAGATACTAACTCTTCTTTAAATGTTTGGTAGAATTCATCTGTGAAGCCATCTGGCCCTGGACTTTTGTTTGTTGGGCGTTTTTTTGATTACTGATTCAATTTCTTTGCAATTTCATTGCTGATTATTAGTCTGTTCAAGTTTTCTATTTCTTCCTGTTTCCATTTTGGTAGTTTATATGTGTCTAAGAATTTGTCCATTCCAGGTTGTCCACTTTGTTGGCAATAGTTTTTTCATAATTTTCTCTTGTAATTGTATTTTTGTGGTGTTATTTCTCCTCTCTCATTTGTGATTTTATTTGGGTCCTTTTTCTTTTTGATAAGTCTGGCTAGATGTTAATCCATTTTAGTATTTTTTTCCAAGAACCAGATCCTGGTTTCATTGATCTGTTCTACTAATTTTTTTGTTTTCTATATCATTTATTGCCATGCTAATCTTTATTATTTCCTTCTTTCTGCTTGTTTTAAGCTTCATTTTTTTTCTAGTTCCTTAACATGTAAGGTTAGGTTATTTGATATTTTTCTTGCTTGAGGTAGGCCTGTATTGCTACATGTTTCCCTCCTAGGGCCACTTTTGCTGCATCCTACAGGTTTTGGACTATTATGTTTTCATTTTCATTTATTTTCATGTATTTTCTTATTTCTTCTTTGATTTCCTGGTTGACCCATTGTTTAGTAGCGTGTTGTTTAACCTCCATGTATTTGTGGTCTTTCCAATTTTTTTCTTGTGGTTGGCATCTAGTTTCATAGTGTTGTGGTCAGAAAAGACACATGCTATTTCAATCTTTTTGTATTTGTTAAGGCTTGTTTTGTGACCTAATATGTGATCTATTCTGGAAAATGTTCCATGTGCACTTGAAAAGAATGTCTATTCTGCTGTTTTAGGATGGAATGTTCTGAATATATCTATTAAGTCCATCTGGTTCAGTCTGTCAAAGACATTGTTTCCTTGTTTTCTGTTTAGATGATCTGTCCATTGATATAAGTGGATGTTAAAATACCCTATTATTGTTATTATCAATTAGTTCCTTTGTTTTCATCATTTTATATATTTGGGTGCTCCCATGTTGGGTGCATAAATATTTACAATTGTTATATCTTCTTGTTGGATTATCCCCTTTGTGATTATATAATGCCCTTCTTTGTCTCTTTTTTATAGTCTATGTTTTAAAGTCTAGTTTGTCCAATGTAAGTATTGCTACACTGGCCTTCTTTTGAACTCCATTTGCATGTTAAATGTTTCTCCACCCCCTCACTTTCAATCTGCAGGTGACTAAGTCTAAATTGAGTCTCTTGTAGGCAACATATAGATGGGGCATTTTTTTTTTAATCCACTCTGAAACATTGTGTCTTTTGATTGCAGCATTTAGTCTGGATAAAAAAAACAATCAAAAGACATAGGGTTCTTAATATTTCTTATAAAACAATTCCCTTGAGAGTATGATTAACACTAGAGATACACTGCCTATAAGTGCACATACATAGAATATTTGGCAAGGATCATACATGGACAGATTAAGAACATGAAAAGCAAAATAGGGATGCCTTGGTGGCTCAGTCGGTTGTCTGCCTTTGGCTCCGGTCATATCCCAGCGTCCTGGGATGCAGTCCAGCATCGGGCTCCTGCTCAGCAGGGAGCCTGCTTCTCCCTCTGCCTGATGCTCCGCCGCTTGTGTGCACGCGCTATGACAAATAAAATCTTTAGAAAATAAACAAAAAGAAAAAGCAAAATATTGGAATCAATCCTTACTTTACACTATAGTTTGAGAAATCTATACAAATAAGTGTATATAGTAAAGTTTGACAGAAAAGGAAAATCTTTGATTTAGAAAAGGAGATCTTTGATTATTGAAACTTTAACACAAGAAGAATGCAAAAAATTGAAGTAGAGTATATGGATAGATTATACTGGAGTCTTATAACAGGGTGAGGTTTACCCTAAAACAGCATTTATATACATTTTTTAATATTATTATGTTATGTTAATCACCATACATTACATCCTTAGTTATTGTAGTATTCCATGATTCATTGTTTGCGTATAACACCCAGTGCTCCATTCAGTACATATTTTTATTCTTAACACTTAACACTGCTATCCACTGTAGATGTACCATTTATATTATATAACAGTACAAGAATGAAAAATGGTCAATGAACTATGACAATGTTTATCACTCAGAATTTATATGTTTATTGAACCTACTTAATAATGTATCAGCCTGCCCATATGTAAACAAAATATGCTATATAAATTTGTTAAGGTATTCCCCAAACTTCTCACTTTTACAATCTTTTTGATTCACAGTTGTAATCTTTCCTTATTCTTCACACAATATCTTAACCCATCAAAAGTAATGATACCGCATTTTTGTCTCCAGGATTTTCTTCCAAGTGGCTAACACCAATTCTGTGAGTTTTGGGAATGTTTCCCTATTTGATGGCACTTGAATTTTCATTCTTTTCAACTGAATCATATCTTGCTGGAAGTTAAGCAGCTTCTGTTCAAAGCCAGTAGGAAGTTTGTTAAAATAAATTCAACAACTTGCACAATACATAAATCAGTCATAATAGATTGTCTGCTTTGAAATTCCTTTTATCTATTCTGAGAGAGTTAGCAATTTCTTGTTCCCTCAGTTCCAACTCTGTGTGTGTGATGAGCCACCCTTTTGCATAAATCTTAGTAACAAAATGTAATAGACCATCTACTTCAGGTTATTTTCCTTTCTTGGCCCATGAGAAGTACTTTGTCATCACTCTGCAAGAAAATATAAACTCGTAGGTGTTCCTCCAGTGATAGATACTGGCTTCATTGATATTAAATGTACACTGAGCTGTGTTTTGCCATCCCTTTCTGTATACACAGTAACTTCATTTCAATCTCCAATTACGGTGTAACAGTAATGAAGACATTTTAAACAGTTGAACTCAACATGTGTAAAATACCACTAATACATATAACTCAGTTGAAGTGATGTTAATATGAACAACCTATGACATGTACAGGCAATGTTGTATTTGCAAAATTCCAGCCTGAATGCTAGCCATTTTACAACACCCTAGATCACAGACCATGTCCTAATTTCAAAGATGTCAAAATGTGTTTTAAAACATTTGTATTTTGTATTTTAAAACTGATAAAATATAGTTGCTTAAATCCTCTTCATTAGTTAATGGCATAAGTTCAGTTGCTAAACAAAGTGTAAGTTTAGCAGCTGAATATATAAACTATGTTTTCATTATAAAACACCTTATACTAAATTACCTGAATTATTCTATTTTTTACTTTATATCAATGTTATAACATTTTTATCAAAATTACTGAAATTTTAATTAAAATATTCAGACCTATGTAACTCATTATCTGTCAATTAAAACATTTCATTAACTTTTCACCATGTAGTATTTATAGAATCTTTAGCATATGAGAAAAGTTCAAAACTTTGAGATTTACCTAGTCTAAAGTGGCCCTCTAAGGCAAATATTATAGAGTTTCTCTAACAATACAATTTAAATGACTTACTGTTCTAAACACTTACCTTTTGTTATTTAACTATTTTATAATGTCTTCGCAGATACTGTAAATTCCTTTTATACTATCAATTTTGGATTTTAAGAAATTGTATGTATGGAGCCAAAGCAATACTAGTTTGGGTCAAAACTAAAGGGAAGCTAAAATCATAAAATAAATAACTTCATTACAAGGCCTACAGACTGGTCTGAAAGCAGTTCGAGTGAGAATATGGCTCAATTGAAAAGATGTGAGCCATATGAACAATAGTGCAACATAGAAGCAGCTGCTCAATTTGAGTTCTTTAAAGGAAAAGTTTAGTTCAGATGTGTATTTCTGACATGCTTACTAAAATATTAAGGTTTGGTTTTGTTTTTCTTTTGCCACATGTCCTGTATCTGACAAGTGTCTGCTAAGTTATCTCTTAGGAATAATTATAGCATCCGAGAAAAAGAAAACTCTCTAGTAGCACCATTACCCCTTTCCAACTATCACACAAGATTCTAAATTTTAGGATGGTCATTGATTTTATCGTAATCTCTAATTTTGACTTAAAAATCAGGAAACAAACAGCTTTGAAAAGTTAAATGTTCTCTGTACGTTTTTATTTCTGGTGACACTTTCTAATTCTGTGATCACATTTGTTGGGCACCCATGTATACTTTACTAACTTTGGAGCATTTGTGGCACATGCTGAGATATGGACAGTTTCATAGGTTATCAAAGTATAGCAGAGTTTAAGAAAAGGGTTTGACCCCCTTCTCCTCTTGTGTATGACAAAGAAGAATTTAGCCAAGGGCATAAACCACATATTTAATTGACAAAAAGTAAATCACCCCACTATTAAATATTCTGACACACTAGGAGAAGGTTAAAATAAATCTTGAGATAATCTGCAGGTGTTTTCCTGGAAATAAATGATTAAAAAAAAAGGGCTGTGTTCAATGAATTTCTCAGATTCACGGAAGTTCAGAATGCCAAAGAATCAACGAAAATAGGTAGAAGTGTGAAAGAAGACCAAGACAAGATTTTATTCATAGACCTTAAAGTGATAAATCACTATCTTCTCAATATTAACACCTCGGTTTACAAGTTGAGTGTTTGGCTAATCACAAAGACCTTGCAGTTTTTATCTGCAAATACTCTTTGCAACTTTTGTTCAATACATTCTTAAACATGAATTTAAACTCTGGTATGTCCACACATATGAATGTGATTCATAACTCAAGAATCAGCTTCTATGCTACCTTCCCTATGAAATCTAGTGCCACCGATAAGAAAATCACTTCCTGTACGTAGTTACAGAGCATTAATTTCAGGCCCTCCTACCAATTAATGCATTATACTTAAAAGGATTCCCTTTACATGTTTTTTTTTCTCCTGTGAAATTCTAAACTCCTGAAGGATAGGAATCCTGGCATTTATTCCACCCCAAAGCCTGCCCTATTAACAAAAACATGAAAATGGGGAATAGTCCCAAAATGATAAAATAATGAAAGCAGGACTTGTTTATGTTTATTACTCATAGCATTCTTTTGTGTGAATGTACTGTACTGTATTCTGTGGATGAATATTTGGGTTGTTTACAACACTGCTGTGAACACTCTTGTAGGTGACTTTAGGGGCAAATATGTAGGTTGGAACTTAAGGTATATATATGTTCATCTCTAGTATATAGTGTTTTCCAAAATGGTTTTATTTATACTTTCTTCAGCAGTGTATGAGAGTTCCAGTTGTTCCACAATCATGCCACTTATATTTTAAATGTAATCATCATGATGGGTGTATAGTGTTATTTTAATGTGGTTTTATTTGCATTTCTTTGATAATGTAAAGAATATTTTTTTTTCATATGGTTAAAGCTATTTGAATATCCTATTCTGTGAACTATCTATTCAAGACTCTTGCTTGGTGGGGAGTCTGCTTCTCCCTCTCCCTCTGTCCCTCCCCACAGCTCATGCTCTCTCTGTCAAATAAAATCTTAAAAACAAAACAAAACTTCACTGCAGTCTAATACTTTCCTACCCAACTCCTTCCTTCTCTCCTTTGAACAGTCAGACCAGTATCACAGTCTGGTAGCTCTTCCTTGCCTCCCTATTTTTCCATTTTCTCTCAAATGTGTGTCTAATAATTATCTTATACTTCTAATCCTATTTGAGTCTGCTTCTCAGATGACCCAGGCTAACAGAGTGATCTTCTAGAATCTGCTACTTTATAATTCACATTTAAGTCTATAGTCTATCTGGAATTGATCTGTGGATGGTATAAAGAGTCAAAATTATTTTTCCCATATGAATATTCAATTGTTCTGGCACTATTTATTGAAGAAAATTTATAAATTTTCTGTTCTTCAGTGTCATCTTTTCCATAAATCAGATGTCTTTATTTTTTTTTAAGATTTTATTTATTCATGACAGAAAGAGAGAGAGCAGAGGGAGAAGCAGGCTCCCCATGGAGCAGGGAGTCCAACGTGGGACTCGATCCCAGGACCCCAGGATCACAACCTAAGCCAAAGGCAGACGCTTAACCAACTGAGCCACCCAGGTGCCCAATCAGACGTCTCTATGTATGTGGATGTTTCTGGATTTACCACCTGCATCAACATGGATAAAAATGTAAATAAAGCCAAAAACAGGATTCAACATAATTTTATTTATATAAAGTTACAAAGGCAAAACGTATAATGTTGGAATTCAGAATACTGGTTATTTTTAGGAAGAAACGGCTGGTGACTGGGATGGGTATGGGAGGGACTTCTGAGGTGCTGGTAATAAACAGTTTGATTTGGGTGATGGATAACCATGTGTACTCACTGAAATTTGAGTTATAAACATATGATTTGTTTGCTTTTCCATACATACGTTATGTGTGTCATAGGTATAAAATAAGGTTTTGAATGAAATTTTAAACTTGAGGAAGAAGCCACCAATTCAAACATTTAGTAGGCAGAAATTAGAAAAAACTCTTTGCACATGATTTTAAGGACACAAAAGCCTAACTTTAGAAAAAGCACAATCAGGAGATAGAAAAAAAATGTTTGAGCTCTAAACCATCATTAACCACATAATATTTGGTAATCACTTAACATTATTGTTCCAGTTTTTTCCTCTCCAACAATGGGAATATCTTATTGCTTTGATTTTTAAAAAAATCAGTTATATAAAAAGATTTTCAAGAATACTATACAAAGCAAAGAGCTATTAGTGGGAGACACAAAAATTATTTTCTGCCTTTCCTCTGATGCCTTTTCCTATCACCATTTATTCATGTGCAGTATTGACTTTACTACAGACTACATATATCCATCCAAGGGTTTAACCTGCGCCTAAGATATACCACAGAATAAACAGAGTTGTCTCCTCAATTAACTTTCTAAAGGCCAATAGCCTAGATGAAGCTAAAACTGGCTTTTAGGAGCAACTGTGTGTTGGTTACCAAGGAGCTTAATTATAAGCACTGAGAAAAGAAAAACTAAACAGAATTTTTTTGGTTCAATGACACAACATGGACATATCAAGTTTGATGAAAAGTTCTTAACTCATGTTCTAAATGGTAGCACAATTCCAAAGTGATAAAAAGGTAAAAAACAAAACAAAAACATAAAAACCAAAGCAAAAACAGGACACATAATTGAAAGTAACATGAGGTAGAAGAGTCTGTCTCCCCCCGCACCCCAAAGACGTTGGTACAGGAATACCAAAGATGTTATCCAATAACCTGATCAGTTGTTCTCCCAGTAAAGAGTGAAATAAGTGAATGGGGCCAAATGTAGAAATAAAACAATTAGGCTAAACACAGTAAGTTACTTTTATATGGAATTACTTTTATAGGGCATGATAAAACGATCGATGGCTACGCCTGAAAAGAAAAACAACTTCACTGAAGGTTCATATGTTACAGCATTTTTATGTTTTCCCATATTTTCCATTGTTTATTTCTATAAATAGCTGAGACTCTCTACTTACATGTCCTATAACATGAATTCACTTTTCAGCAACAGTTGGCAATGACAACCATGACTACCCATTTGCTTGTTATAATCGTGCTGAAAAGAATTAAGTTTAAGAGAATTCTACACCTTCAAAGCTATTTTTACCCAGTGTCTTCTTCTGAATATTAGTTCAATGAAATGTTAACACAACTATTAGGAGAATAGGGGCCAACAGTCAAATAACGTAGGGGAAACACTGGGTTGAACTAAATTCAACAGCTTCTCCATGGTGGGCATACTTTCATAAGTCTTTAACATGTTTACATTTCCAAGAAGAAATGGGTAATATAGTATTTTGCACACTTACTTGATCACCTTTTTAATGCAGCATCTCAAAGAACAGTGATTTAGAAACAATAGACATCCCAAGTCCCTCACAGCAATTTCAAATACAAGCACATGTGCGTGCACACACGTGCACACAGACACACGTTCTTAGCAGTAGAAAATCCCCCCACCCAATCCCTGGACCATATTCTACCACCTTCAGAAGGTCCAGTTCATTGCACAGGATGAACAGTTTAGAAACGTTTGATATCCTAACTCTTAGGATTGACTTATTGCTTATATTGAAACAGATTTATCATACTGGATCTGTAAGTTTTCCTTCATCTATGTGCTTTAGAACTTGTCTCTAATTCTCAGAAAATGTTTAAGAAATATTCTTTTGCATGTAAGATAGATATAGATAATGCCCTGACAGAATAACAAATTTTCAATATCCATTCTAAAACAATGTCCTCTTTAAGCCAAAAGATGAGAAATAGGCACCCTCCGTCCTATCTTCTTCAGCTCCCATGTGAACTCACTCTGCTGCTGAAGAAAAACCAGACCAATTTATACTCCACTTAGCCATGTGCATGTATGTGTGGATGTGTTAGGGAATGGTGTATTTCTTTTCTTTCCTGTTCTTTCCCTATACCCCTCTAGCCTATTTCTAATAAAAAATAAAATAGAACTTAAAACAAAGATATACATGATTTCTCAGGGTATTGAAAATAATCAGAGCAATCAAACTATGAAGAACACAGATTTTCTATGTCTAGTATGCAAATGCATGTAATGGAAAGACATATAAAAGTATATATACGTTTAGAAAATCAGGACTAAAGAGAAGAAAACCACAAGTACAGCAAACTAGTCACTGAGACTATAAATCAAATTAGGTTCTGAACTCTCTGACAGAAGGGCAATAGAGAAATACAATCACAAGTTTTCATTACTGGACTCAATGCAATTCATCTTTCCCTCCCTCCCTTCTCTCAGTCTGAGTCTATACACACATGTATGTTACCTCTACAGATATAAACATGTAAGAGTTTATATACAATTGTAATTTTTAATTCTGTATTTCCTAATTTTCCAAAAGCTAATCTATCTTTGGATAAAGGTACATGTGTGAAAGCCTTCTGTGGCATCAAAAAAGAACACATTACAAGTGTGGTTAGAAAACACAGATTGGGAAAATCCAGCTCATGATGTATTTCCAAATGCTACCTTCACAATGAAGCTTTCCATTTTGCTTCTGACACCTCCTGTGTGTAGAAACATACTGACTGCTAGAAGGTTTTCAGGTGAGACTTGAGAGCTAATACTATATAGCATTCTTCTTTGCATCACAGTGCTAGGAACATGGTTGGCATGCTGTGTATTTGGGTTGAACAAATGAAAGAATCAATAGTCTACCAAAGCAATCAGGTGACAAAGAGTCTCACTAAATACCCACTTAGTCATAAATGCTGGGTCAGTACTAGAGAATGGGATTTAAGGTGATGTCTCTACCATCTTACACTAACCACCTGAATATCAGGTACCCCCACCCAGACACGCTCACTAAAGAATGAAGGCTATGGCACATGTAAATTGGCAGCCAGATCAGCCTTCAGCGTTGTCTTGCTTAGACCATTTTTTTTTCAACTTTGAATCAGTTGCCAATATTTAAAATAAAGGCATTTCATGAGATTTGGTTGGTGCGCTCCTCTTAAATTAGAAGCCTGGCAACCCCACACCCAGAGTTATTCAAAACAACACAAAGTGACACCCAAAAAGCCATTGCTCCCTTCAGACAGGGCATCTGTTTCCAGGTTAACTGCATCACTCCCCAGGCTTCTGTGCTTAGTCAGCTTCACCCATTTGCTTCCATTCCTGTTTCACTGCAGGAATCTGATTTTTTAAACTCAAACCAGTTATGATAGTGTGTCCAAGTCTCAATTTTGGTAATTACTAGCAATGCAACCTTGAGCTAGTAATTTATCCTCATGGAGTTTCAATTTCATCACCTATAAAGCTGTGAAAGTAATCCCCTGCCATATCACAGGACAGCTGTGAGAAGTAAATGAGATTATACATGAAGAAGCTTCGTAAACAATAAAGGCCACATGTACATAAAGTATTATTTTCTTACTAAAGCTCTAATATGTAAAAAACTGATCTGTAAAGTGTAACATATTCCTGAACAAAATTTAAAGTCCTAATAGGTAGGAAAAGCAACTGCAAACGTTAACAGTGATTTAGATGTACAATTAAAAACCAGTGAATGTTCGCACGCAAGCAGAGAATACGTCATCAGACTTGGGGATATTTCTATCCAATCCATTTGTGCTAAAGACAATTTAATCCAATGTAATATATTTTAAATGTCAATTTACATTATTCAAAGACAGAGAGCCAACAGGATATGTATTTCCAGATAGAAAAAAATATTTGCTTTCAGAATAATAAATTTTAAACATTTAATGTTGTGTTATAAAAAAACTAGGCTTAATTTTATAATAAAGAATTATAGAATTAAAATCTAAATATCACTTTTACCTAAAATTTTATGGTAAAAGCCTTGATTTTAAATGTATGTTTGTATTCTGTATTAATTTTTGTTTTGTTTCAGTAAAATTCTCTTGAATATGTGTATACTCAATTTTAAAAATTGGACCCCTCTATTCTGAATAAGTTTTCAAAAAATAATTCCTATTCACAGAATATAAGTGAAAATTCTAGTTTTGTGCTTTCCTTCTTCCTAGGGCTACATCTCATTCCTTGACTTTGTTTCTCTTGTCTAGTAATGGGGATGGTTATCCAATTCTGAATCCTTACTATCTAAATATGTTTGAATTAAACTGGAATGTACAGGGTGCCTGGGTGGCTCAGATGGTTAGGCGTCTGCCTCCGGCTCAGGTCGTGATCCCAAGGTCCTGGGATCGAGTCCCACATTGGGTGCCCTTCTCCTCAGGGGGCCTGCTTTTTTCCTCTGCCTCTACCCCTCTCTCTCTCTCTCATGAATAAATGAATAAAATCTTTAAAAAGTAATAAACTAAAATGTACAGGACTAAAGGAAGAACCGGGACTTCAGAATGAACCTCACTTATTCTGCTCTTGGGTTTGGATTAGATTTTGCACTCTTTCAAAATATATGCTCATGAGAAATGTGCTAAATATGTTTGATATTGTAGGGGTATTACCACACACATTATGCAAAACAACTATGCTATCATGTATTAATGTATTCCTATGCAACAAATAGATTTCCCTTTGGCCAATTTTTTTCATTACCGAATACTGGGGCATCTCATTTACTTGATGGACTTTATTAACTTGATCAAAATCCATTGTTAGAATGAACCTTACTTTCATTTAACAACAAATCTCTTGCACTCTTTTCTCTGGATCTTTACAGAGTTTTGGCAAACATGATTGTACCCTTCGACAATATATTTTTATATTAAAAAAAAGTTGCTTTCCGTAGTTTCCATTGTGCTTTCTGATATATTTCCATTTGAAGCATCACTAAAAACTATTAAATATTAAATGCAAGCGTTTGTTATTTTTTTTAGCCATGATAATTACTATGTATTAAGTACTTATCTTGAACAGGGGGACTTACGTAGGAAGTCACTGAATCCTGTTAACCCTGTGAGATATATAACATTAGTTTATAAATGAGGAAAATGAAGTTCAGGAAAGGTTAAGTAAATTAATCACTGCCTCATAGCCTGTAAACTAAGAGACAGAATTACAATCCAAGTTTTTCAGGTCCCAAAGACCCCAAATCTTTCTAAATAATACTTCCAATCAAAGCCCCAAATGTTTTCCAAGCAATTATCACTGTCCTCAGGGAGAAATACACTCCCTAAAACTGATAATGGACACAGATCCTTACATAAATAGATGCTGAAAAAAATCTCTCAAGATTTATGAGCCAATTTTGAAGGCAGTATAAATTATGTGAGTTGAGATAAAACCCATAAAGATGACTGGATTCAGTGATTGATATGTGCCATACCATCATTATTTACAAGATATATTATAACCTAACATAAAAATTTCTTCCAATTCATTTGTTTAATCAAAAACAGAAAAGACTAATTATAAAGAAACTTTTTAGAACCTATTTAGTTTTTCCAGTCTAGTACAAAGCTTATAGTGACGATTTAAATCTCATTTTGTAAACTAAATCCAAAAATCATATTTATTTTACTATATTTTCTCTTAGACACATTTTATAAATCATTTTATTTATTCATGAGTTTAGAAAGAATAATGCTTCACTCAAGGACCTAACATTTTAGTCATAAATATCATTTTTAAAGAGTGTAAATTAGTAAATAGTAATATTTTTCATGAACATATATTTTGAAAGAGTGCAAAATCTAATCCAAACCCAAGAGCAGAATAAGTGAGGTTCATTCTGAAGTCCCGGTTCTTCCTTTAGTCCTGTACATTTTAGTTTATTATTTTTTTTAAGATTTTATTCATTTATTCATGAGAGACAGAGAGAGAGAGAGGGGTAGAGGCAGAGGAAAAAAGCAGGCCCCCCTGAGGAGAAGGGCACCCAATGTGGGACTCGATCCCAGGACCTTGGGATCACGACCTGAGCCGGAGGCAGACACCTAACCATCTGAGCCACCCAGGCACCCTGTACATTCCAGTTTAATCCAAAGATGGCAACCAAGAGAAAACACAGATTTTAGAAATAAATGTCCCTATGCTTCAGGTTATTTATATTTATGCATTAGTCCATTGAGTCATTCTTTTATATATACTATTTGCTTCCAAAAAATGATTAATAGGCATGCAGTCAGGTTGCTAAAATTAAGAAGCAGTTGCAGAGTTTGAATGTTAGGTTTGTGTCAGCCTACTGGTAGCCAACAGATAAAGCAAAGGAATGATACCTACTCCTATACAGCCAAAAATACCTCTCCAGCTTGTCATTTTTTAAAATATTTCAGATTTCTGTAGCATCTATAAACATTACATCTTCAAGGCTAGTGCTGATTGCATATAAAACACACAGATAATATTAATGATATACAGGTAACATTCAAAAGTTATCACAAGCAGCAGTTAGTATTTAAAAAAAAAAGCTGACACAAATGTGTTGGTGATAGAAATATTCTAACTTAACACTGACAGATTAAATTCATTTCTACTTGTTCCAGAACCATATTTGACTCCCAGTCAGTGCACCCAGACTAAATTATTACACTTGGATTTACAATAACTTAAATAATCTGTATCTGAGTGAAAAGTTAACAAATAACTGCTTATTTTTAGCCTTTATGATGTATTTAGTGTATAGTGAACACCATACCAGGGCCTTAGGGGTAAAAAAAAAAAAAAAACAGGAGAATCAAAAAGTAGTTTCTGCTAAAAAGTTGATATGTTATTGGAGAGGTAAGAATACTTGCTTTGCCTTGTGCATTGCTATTAGGAATATCATGTGGTGCAACTGATAGGGGAAACAGTACAGAAGTTTCTATTTAAAAAAAAGGCAAATATAGAATTACCAGCAATTCCACCTCTGAGTATATACCCAAAAGAATTACAAACAGGGGCTTCAACAGATATTCATATATCAATATTCATGTCAGCAATATTTACAAGAGTCAAAAGTTACCCCAAATATCTCATTGGATAAACAAATATCTTATTGGATATCTCAATAGATAAACAAATTATCTCATTGGATAGCTCAATGGATAAACAAGTATCTCACTGGATAGTTCAATGGATAAACAAGTATCTCATTGGATAAACAAAGTGGCATATAGATACAATGAAATATTAGTTAAGGCCTTAAAAATTAAATACTGACACATGCTAAAACATGGTTACAGTTTGAAGGCACTATGCTAAGTGAAATAATCTAGACACAACTGGAAAAATATTTTATGGTTACACTTCTATAAAGGGACCTAGAGCAAATTCATTGAAAATAGAATGGTGGCCACTAGAATATGGGAGAGAAAGGATTAGGGAGGTATTAAGGGATAGGGAATTTCAGTTCTGAAAAAGGAAAGCTTTGCAGATGATGTTGAACAATGTGAATGTATTTAATGCCTCTGAACTGCATACCTAAACATGGTTAAAATAGGAAATTAGGTCATATTTTACTACACCTAAAAAATACTTGGGGTGCCTGGGTGGCTCAGTCAGTTCAGCGTCTGCCTTCAGCTTAGGTCATGATCCCAGAGTCCTGGGATCGAGCCCCACGTTGGGCTCCCTGCTCAGCGGGAAGCCTGCTTCTCCCTCTCCCACTCCCCCTGCCTGTGTTCCTGCTCTCATTATCTCTCTCTCTCTGTCAAATAAATAAATAAAAATATTTAAAAAAAATACTTGGGGCACCTGGGTGACTCAGTCAAGTGGCTGACTCTTCATTTCAGCTCAGGTCATGATCTCAGGGTCCTGGGATGGAGCCCTATGTTGGGTTCTGTGCTCAGAGCAGAGTCTCCTTGAGGATTCTCTCTCCCCCTCTTCTACCCCACTCCCCCAACCCCTCCATAAAATAAAAAAATCTTAAAAATGCTTGGTTCATTCTTCTGATGTATTTTTTTTTTTTTTGCTTTCATTGATTTTCATTTGTCATTCCCTCGCTTTGAAAGTATCACTTAGTTTTGAATGTGTTCCTTCTGTCCAACCAGAAAGCCAAATAAAATGGGAAGTTCCTATCTTCTATTTCCTATTATATTTCCATTTCCATTGCATACTACCCCATAACCAAATACAGCTGTGGTTCTCAAACCTGACCTATTTAAAAAGCAGAGTCCAAGGCCACGCCAGAACTAAATAATCAGAATTTAAGAATCATGCTCAATAATTTCTTTTTAAACTCCCCAGTAATTCTCATTATAAACTTCAATAAGAACCACTTTAGTATTTTATTTGGTATCTCAGGTGAATGCTGACAGACAAACTGATTTTCCGGGGCTGTTGAAATACCACATTCTAATTCTCTCATTAAGAAATACACACATTTAGGAATAGGGAAAACTTCTAAGATTCCTTTCCATACTGAGTAATATAATATGAAAGCTTGCACTGTCTTTCATCCACTACCTAGACTCTTGTGTTTGGCAAAAAGAAATAATATATTCACCCTACACCTAAGGCCTTTATAAGAACAGCATGGTTCCAGAAAGTCTAATAATCTCCACTGATCCATAAAATTTGATGGCAATATCATTATAAATCCATCCTAAACTGTAATTCCCTTTAATATATGCATAAATTATATATTCTAGTCACAGTGTATAAGGTTGAAATTCTTAGGCTGATATAAGAAAATATACCTATTTAATGTATGAGGGCCTTGCCAGAAAATATGTTTATATTGACCCAGGATCTTCTTTTACATGGAAGAAAAAAATCTTATAAAAAACAAATTATCTTTAAAAGTTCTAGAATACATTAGAAAACTATCTAAGGGAAAAATATTACCAATTACATGGGCATAGACCCTGTGGTTTCTTCTCCTCTAAACTCACTTTTCACATAAACATCGAATATATTTTCTTAATACACAACCTTAAGTCAGTCTTGTAATTAAAACAGCATGAACAAGGTGCCAATTCTTCAGGTCTTTAACTGTTACAACCAAGTTTAAACTCCTTAGTCTAGCATTTAAGTTCACCAAGGTTTGATAACAAATATTTTAGGTACTGCCATGACCACACTGTATTTCAGTTGTTTGTTACAACAAAGTCATAATTACAAGACGCCAAAGAAACTGAGATGGATTCCATTCTCCACTTATTCTTTCCTTTATATGATACCCAGTAATGCCCAGATTTCCCCTGCATTCTTCCTGCCTGCTATGTGATGTTGGGGTTCTGTGCATGTATGAACTTGGCTGCAGAGCTAGAGCTGTTCTCAGTAATGAGAGAATGAGTAAGGACTGCCCTTGCTGTATATATAACCAAGTCTTCGAGAGCCTGCCAGGGTGCAAGAGAAGGCATTTCCATCCTTCACTTGCTTCCCTGATGGCAGAAAAAGGGGTCCCATATGGCATCCAGTCACAACTCTTACATTAGGTCTCCTGCCATCTCTTTTAGAAATGTAATTTCTAAACAATCTTTAAAGCAGGCATAATTTGGGGCACCTGGGTGGCTCAGTCATTTAAGCATCTGCCTTTGGCTCAGTCATGATCTCAGGGTCCTGGGATCAAGCCCCATGTTGAGCTCCCAGCTTAGTGGGGAGTCTGCTTCTTCCTCTCCCTCTGCCCATGACTTATGCTCTCACATGCTCTCCCCCTCTCTCTCTCTCTCAAATAAATAAAATTTTTAAAATAAAGCAAACATAACTTTTAAACCAGGAGTACTTCAATAGAGTTTACACATGACATTTGTTCTGCTGACATTTTGCAGATGTGCAACTTATCTTTCAAAGGAGGCACAAATATCTTAGCATACCTTGCTTAAACAGACAATCATGGTTTTAAAAATCATATCTACAGTCCATAAGAGAAAAATTATATAGAGTCTCAGGCTCCACTCGGGAGATATTCCTGAGGTCACCCACAATATCAACTAACCTTCCTCACAGTTGTTCATATTCTTCTTCTTGAGCTCTAGTAATTGTGGTCTGTGTTTCTTAGACTTATACCTTCCCAACTGCATATTTACATTCATTCTCCATTTTCTACCTGGACACCCTTCATTGCATTCTCTACCTCGTGATACGTTTCTTTTTTTGAAGGTCTTCCTCAGTTTCTCCCACTTCGTGGTGCTTTCCTTTGCCCTTCCTACTGGAAATGAGCACCCCCCATCTTTGAATTCTCATTGCATTTTATTTATGCTCCCTTTAAGTCAAATAAACATCCTTGCACCACAGAAGTTTGAATACAGATTTAATATCCTTTGTCAGATTATAAACTCACTGAGAACAGAAATCTTGTATCATTATCTTTGATTAACCCATACCAATATCTCATTAATTTCAGTCAACTTACCAACTAAGAAGCTACTCTTAAGATGATTTTAAGTGCATTTTTGGTTAAAAATAGCACAAAACTAAAAAATGGGCAGAAGACATGAACAGACATTTCTCCAAAGACATACAGATGGCCCATAGACACATGAAAGGATGCAAAACATCATCAGGAAACTGCAAATCAAAACTACAATGAGATATCACCTCACACCTGTCAAAATGGCTAAAAACAACATAAGAAACTACAGGTGTTGGCAGGGATGTGGAGAAACGGAAACACTCTTCTTGCACTGTTGGTGGGACTACAAACTGGTGCAGCTACTCTGGAAAACAGTATGGAGGTTCCTCAAAAAAATTAAAAATAGAACTACCCTATGATCAAGTAATTGCACTACTGGGTATTTACCCCAAAACTACAAAAGCATGAATTCAAAGGGATACACCCACCCCTATGTTTATTGCAGCATTATTTACAATAGCCAAATTATGGAAGCAGCCCAGTGTCCATCGATTAATGAATAAAGATTATATATATATATATTACATATATATATATAATGGAGTATTCTTCAGCCATAAAAGGGATGAAATGTTGCCATTTGCAACAATGTGGATGGAGCTAGACATTATAATGCTAAGCTAAATAAGTCAAAAGCCAAATACTTTGATCTCATGCATATGTGGAATTTAAAAAACAAAAACAAGGAGAAAAAAAAGGACAAACCAAGAAACAGACTCTGAACTATAGGGAACAAACTGATGGTTACCAGAGGGGAGGTAGGTAGGAGAATGGATGAAATAGGTGATAGGATTAAAGAGTACACTTATCATGATGAAAAAATAATACAATAAAATACAATACAATAAAAAATAAAGTTAAATTTTCCTGAAAAAAAAAATCTAAAATACCCATAGTGGCAGTCAGCTTTTGGATTTTAATACTATGTATTATGCTACTTGAGAATCAACTATACATTTTATTGTATGTATATTTTATAGTGTCTAGTACATAACAGTTATTCGATTAATGCTAAACATACACAGATAAGAAAAAAATAGCACAAAACTGGACCATGAATGAATATAGTGGTAACTGATACATTTTCATAAACTGAGCTAAGGGAACTCTGCTGTCTGTAACAATACATATAGAATCTTTTCAACTCCATCCTTTTGATGTATTTATTACGTATTCCACTTGCTTTAACTCCTGTTAGGTTCAAGGCCTATAATCATTAGGTCTCTTGTGACTTCACTGTTCTATCTAAAAAGCAGTAAGATACTGCAACCCCTAGATAGCAAGCACCTGGAATTGGCTTATTTTGATTATCATACTTGATAACAGTATCTCTGAAAGCAGTACACAATGAAGAAATTAAATCATAGAAAATTTCTAATATTTCAGAGTCAACATTTCGTGGTCATTGTTTTCCCCTTCCTCAAACCATTCCATTATCTATAATTATCTTACTTATTTACTTGTATGTTGTCTTTTTTCAACAACATATACTCAGCCATCCCACTGCCACTAGAATACAGTCTCAGAGCAGGGAATCTACTATCTGGGTTAAAAATAGTGTCTGCACATAACAAACCATTGTGTAAATCTTGAATGAGTGTATAGTATCATTAAAACTTTTTTAAAATTATATTTTAAAGACAATGAAATGCTACTTTTATTCTGGAGGCACAATATGTTTTTAAGTTTAAACAATCCAAACAAGCAATCTGACAATGGTTCTTAACCCAGGCAAGAGGAGGAGGAATCACAAGGAGCTTTTATAGTATACACACAGGTGATCTGGATTTAGAGAGTCTAAACTGGGGGCTGGATGTGCTATGTGTCAGCATGTATTTTTAATAGCTCCTTGAGTGATTTGTTTTCAGAATTCAAACCCAGAGCCCAAGCTCTCAACAGTTGTGTCTTCCCCTATTCACTGAATCACCCCCAGCCTTTTAGTCTCCCTTCAGCAGCAAGCAATGCCAGGCCACCATAATTGACTTTCACCCATATGCAAAGTACAGCATATACAGACACAGAGTCCTGGTCCTGACATCAGAAAAGCTAAAGCCAAGAGTTCCAGACACACTGGCTAGATTGTCTTTCCAGACCCTGGATCTGTTGGGTTTTGCCTGCTTAAAGGTATCACAGATGGCAGGTGACTACTTCCCCAGACACATTCTACCAGGTCTCCCTGGGACCACACAACACCTTAAAGAGTTGGAGACCTCATGAACCCCTCTCCTCTGAAGCAGTGCTAAAAAGGGACCAGTTCCTTTTTTCTGACTGGGTGTCCTGCAGGGCACATATGTCTGAATGAGGAGCAGTTAAGGGTTGGGACTAAGAACAGGAGTTTGGGAGCCAAATTGTTAGGTGATTCTGATGGCTACCCAAGATTAAGAAGAGCTTCAGAGCCTTTGATATTTCTAGACTAAATCAAGTTGTATGCCAACCTCTCCTCCAACACATTTTTGGAGAGTTCCAAGTAGCAAGCCAACCTTGGAAAGAGGTTGCAAAAGGACAGTCTAAGAGGTAATGGGGGGAAAGTACATATGCCTCAGAATCTCTGAACACCAGTTGCCTAATATTTCAAGATGAAGAAATGATGCAAATTTTTCAATTAATTTAAAAAAAATTCCTCAAGTATTTTACATATAGTAGGTGCCAAATTGATTTTTACATTCCACTACATATAATGACAATATTAACATGAAATTACATCCTTTGCAAAAATAAAACATGAAAAATTTAGATGTAAATTTTAAAGTGTACAAGAAAGTACATAATTTTCAAATTCTTTTACGGGAACAATGTGCACCCCTGGGTCCTAGTTAGAGTTCCCTTTTCCATGTATAATATGGAAAGTTCCATCATATTAAAGAGCTCTCTCTCTATATATATAAACTTAAGCATGTGAACAAAGTTAAATTATTAGAATTAATTTAAAATTAGCATATACTATGATGCTTCACAACTTTAATTAAGCTAACAAGATTACTGACAAAGAATTTTAACTAGCCAAAGGAGCTTTTAAAAACTTCCAAAGCTGATTCAAGTGCCTGGGTGGGTCAGTTGGTTAAGCGGCCTACTCTTGATTTCAGATTAGGTCTTGATCTCAGGGTCCCCAAATTGAGCCCTGCATTGAGCTCCGCCCTCAGCAGGGGGTCTGCCTGAGATTCTCTCCCTCTGTCCCCTTCAAATAAATAATGTTTTTTGCCCTGCGTGTGTGCACCTAATCTCAGCTGGTCCGCCCGAGACCCCCTGAGCGCCAACCCTATTCCCCCGCGTGGTCCCATTTCCGCTCCAACAAGATGAAAGAAACTATCATGAACCAGGAGAAACTCGCCAAGCTGCAAGCACAAGTGCGCATTGGTGGGAAAGGAACTGCTCGCCGAAAGAAGAAGGTGGTTCATAGAACAGCTACAGCAGATGATAAAAAACTTCAGTTCTCCTTAAAGAAGTTAGGGGTAAACAACATCTCTGGTATTGAAGAAGTGAATATGTTCACAAACCAAGGAACAGTGATCCACTTTAACAACCCCAAAGTTCAGGCATCCCTGGCATTGAACACTTTCACCATTACAGGCCATGCTGAGACAAAGCGGCTGACAGAAATGCTACCCAGTATCTTAAACCAACTTGGTGCAGACAGTCTGACTAGTTTAAGAAGACTGGCTGAAGCTCTGTCCAAACAATCTGTGGATGGAAAAGCACCACTTGCTACCAGAGAGAATGATGATGAAGTTCCAGATCTTGTGGAGAATTTTGATGAAGCTTCTAAGAATGAAGCAAACTGAATTGAGTCAACTTCTGAAGAAGATAAAACTTGAAGAAATTACTGGGAGCTGCTATTTTATATTATGACTGCTTTTTAAAATTTTGTTCATGGATCTGATAAAATCTAGATCTCTGATATTTTTAAGCCCAGGCCCCTTGGACACTGCAGCTCTTTTCAGTTTTTGCTTATAATACATTCTTTGCAGCTAATTAAGCTGAAGAAGCCTGAGAATAAAGTTTGAAACAAGGTTAATAAAGTTAAAAAAATAAAATAAAAAAGTTTTTTAAAAATTTCCCAAAACTGAACAAGTCAAAGGTATTAGGTCAGAGAAGGACTACTAGAAAGTTACAGGAAGGAGATGAGAACAATCACAAGTGCAAAAATTAGAGCAATTTGGGGCCCTTGAAAGGCAAATAGTTCTACCTAAGTAGTCCAGTAAGACAAATTTATTAGAGCAGAGGGCAAAAACAGGTATTTGTATTAACATAAACTCTAAAAACTCCAAACAAAGGAACATATTTAATGAAGCAAAAAATAAAGTATTTGTATTGAGAATAAATTAAAGCATCCTCCCTAAACATTTATTGGAAAATGCACTCAAGTGGAATAATTCCTTCACCAATATTTCTGAATTCTGTGTTAATACGCAAAAGCATATTATACTTTTATCAGGTCTATCTACGATCAGATATTCTTCACAGTCCCCTTGATTATGTTTATACTGTTGGTAGATTTTATACATATATATATGCATATATATTTTTTAAGCTTGATCTTTTATATATATATGCATATATATATGTTATTTTTAAGCTTGATCTTCCTTCTGTAATTTCTCCTAGTGCCATGGTTATATTTCAGCTCATGTCAGTTTCTGTGTGGAAAATGTTGACCCTCTTCCTTTATCCCTGACTCATAATTCCAGCCTCAGCTCAGATGCATCACTCTGTTTAGTCTTTGTTGACAACCCCAGAGTTAGAGTACTTTGTTCTATAGCTCCCTATATGCACTATTATATTAATAATGAAGCACTGTTATGAAGTTGCTCTTCACTAAATTCTTTAGCAGAAAAAAAAATTGTTTTTATTATCTCCATGGTTTACGAAAGGGCCTGATATAAATTAGACACTCCGTAGTTACGTACTGCAGGAAGCCCATACAGAAAAGCCCTAAAATCTTGCCACTGTGATTAAAATAATGCACTAAGCTCACATTGTGCATTTTAATAAGCAAAACCACAGCAAATATTTTTATTTAGATTTCATCTACATGGCAATAAAAAGCAACCTGTTTGAAGGTATGAAATTCAATCATCCTGTTAGGATTTTATTTGAAAACATGACTATTACTGATACTTATTTTCTTGTTTAAAAACAAAGCATGAGAGACTATGGACTCTGAGAAACAAACTGAGGTTTCTAGAGGAGAGGGGTGGGGGATGGGTTAGCCTGGTGATGGGTATTAAAGAGGGCACGTATTGAATGGAGCACTGGGTGTTATACGCAAACAATGAATCATGGAACACGACATCAAAAACTAATGAATAGCATTACAAGAAATCAATATTCAGCTTTATTAAATCCTGAAATACATATGCATGTATGTATATGTGTGCATGTGTATATTCCTAGAAATCAAAACTGAGATCAAAGTGAGTAGTAATCTTTTTAAAAAAATTTGAGGGCGGAGAAAGAGAGAGCACGTGTGCACGCACACACGAGTGCATGTGAGAGCACAGGAGCAGGAAGGGTAGGAGCAAAGGGAGATGAAGAGAGGGAGAGAATCTCAAGCAGACTGCACTGAGCACAGAGTCCACTGAGGGGCTCGATCCCCCAACCCTGAGGATCACAACCTGAGCCAAAACCAAGAGTCTGATGGTTAACTGACTGCACCACCCAGGTGCCCCTGTAGTTACCTATTTTTAATATAGTAGATTGTGAACATTTCCTGTCAAACTAACCTTATAAAATACTCTTAAAAGTTTTCTAACATCCAACATATGAATATGCTATAAATTAACTGTTCCATTATACTTGGATATTCTTCAAATATATTTTTCAATGAACATTATATATACAAATTTTGTGTATTTTTCTGATTTAGATTAAGAGAAAAAAAATTTTAAACTACTTGGTCATTTTTTTTTCAGATTTTTTTTACCTCCTTTTCCATATTTTAAGTATATGATGTCATACTTTATATCTCTTATTTTGTAAACCTCTTGACTGATTTTTAACATTTTTATTTATACGACAGAGAAACAGAGCACAAGCAGGGGGAGTGGCAGGGAGAGGAAAAAAATGTGGGTCTCAATCCCAGGACCCCGGGATCATGACCTGAGCTGAAGGCAGACGTTTAACCAACTGAGCCACTCAGCTGCCCCACTGACTGATTTTTATACATACAATTTATTTCACTGCTTTTGTGCTTTAACCTTCATATTGGTTGTGTAAGTGATTAAGCTACTATTATGTTTGTATGTACCGGTGAAGTTTTTTCTTAATTTTCTTATTTCTGATTATGGTTCTTCTCTTTCCAAAGAATTCCCCTTAAGATTTCTTGTAAGGCTGGTTTATTGGTGATACATACTCTCTAGCAAGGTCATAATTCAGAGTTAGAGACAGAGATTCCCAAACAAAAGTTAGAGTTCACCACTAAACCAGATCCTTTTTAAAATTAAAACAAAATAGCTTCAAGCTAAAAAAGTAACACTTGCATTTTAATATCTTGCTGTTTTCAGTGACAGTAATTACATTATAGACAGTAAAAGGGAGGATCTTAAGATTTGGCCATTACATCACAGAAAATTATGGCAATAGAGTTCTGAGAATATTATCTAGCTCATTCTATCTCTGATCTTTTACTCCTTCAGATCCTGTATAAAAATACCATCAAGATTTAAGAAGTAAAGACTTCCTAAAGAGACTGCAAAAATATAATGTTCCTAGGTACACGATAGCAACGTGCACATTAAACTCTAATAGTTTCAAATAAACTGCTAAATTTCAAATAATCTACTTAAAAGAACCCTATTTAATAACAAATAACTTATACAAATAAGGAGATAGCACCAAAAAAATGCTTGAGTAACTAGGCACTTTCAAAGCCACAGAACAAATACAATCTTTGCCTTTTAGAGCTTGCAATCCAGGTAACTATTACTGAGAAATTAACAGTTCAGTTTTGTGACATGGGATCGATGTAATCCAATCCCCACATAATGCCAATGATTTTATTCCTGACCTTCAAAGTTCTCATGAAATGAAACATGCACTGGACATAGAGACTATTTTACATAAAATACAGAAATTTAAGTGTTTACATGTTCAAAATATTAATGAAATATGGGACTATGTATAAAATATGCAGCAGTGTCATTTTTGTCAATAGTGTTTACAACATTAAAATTGTATCAACAGGGGAAATCAAGTCTACTTTTATAAAATACTGGTAAGAACCTGAAGTGATTATAATCCCAAATAATAACAGGAAATAACACTGAAATCCTGTAACAATTTGAAACATTATAAATACTGTCAAATTTAAGTTGATAGCACATTAAGAAAAATGGTAAAAATTTTAATGAGTAAAAAGAAAAACTCAATCACCTATAAAGATCTATATATATTAATTAAAAAGTGAAGAGCACAATTATGTTCACTTTCTACTTATTGGCCCACCTTGGCCTATTATCTCCACAGACCAAAGTAAATAACTGCCACTAGAAAGAGAAGATGAAAGCCTTACATTCTGCAGTTACGACGTGGAAACTGACATGACGATCTTCCAGAAGTAAATCATGAATGTTGTAAGTATATTTGAGAGCAGAGCATAATAGTGGATTTTTTAAACAAAGTATAATTTTTCAATTGAATAGAAGTTGTATTTCTAAAATACTGGCACTCAAATAGGCCCAAAGCCGGTCAACCAACATTATTACTGTGCACAACAGAATTGTCTACAACTCTCTCATACGCAACAGATGATATTTTTAAAACTGGACAAATATTTGACATAAAATGTGTGAGTGGAGGTTTAATATACAGCCTTCAGGTAGAACATGATCTTCTGAGACTATAATCTATTTATGATTTTAACGAATTCAAAGGAATAGAGAGGATAGGAAAGAGCACTAATTTCCTGGATGCCTTCCATAACAGGTCAAAGAAATTGAAACACCTACTCTTAAAACTCAACACCTAAATTGCTACTATTTAGCTTGTAACTTGAGATCTTTAAATCACCTGTAAATAAATATTTATTGACATCAGAAAAAGTCCAGATCTTTATATACATTATTTAACCTAATTCTCTCACTTTAATTAAGTGAGTACTACTATTTGCATTTTAGAGGGAAAGAAATCGTATCCCAAGTCATTAGGTAATTTGTCCAAAATCATGTAAGTAGAGTCAAATACAGATCATTCTCACTCCAAATCTGTGCTTTTATAGTACACCCCACTGCCTACCATATGGAAAAGCATGCACTTGGCAAGACTCTTCATTTAACAATCAATGATGACCAGAAGCCTCAAAGGAAATTCTTCTTTGGTGTATAATGCATTAGGATTCAGTAGCCAATCAACTCACGTCAAACCTTACAACTCTAGATTTCACTGAGGAAACCCTAGCTTCTCAGGGTAAGGCAGCTGGTCCCAAAGTAATTTGCCTCTAAAAGGAAGTAGTCTATTACCTTCCCTTAAATAATGCAGCATTCAGTTATTATTTCCTGCCAAAGTGACAGTTTAAGCACAAGGCATTAAAAACTGTTTTCTCCTGTTCTAGCCGTTATTTATTGCCTCATACACTACTTGTCTGGAAGTGATGGATAAATATTTGAAGGGAAAGATGCATCATTCTGGATGCTCCATGAATTTCAAGATGGCTAAAAGTCAAAGTTTAAGGCTCATCTATTTTTAGATTTCTTCCTATAATAAGGTAAAAACAAGCTTTAAGTGTTGTAAAAGACTCTTCTAGTAAAAACAAAAACAAAACTTGGCTTTACCAGTTTCTGTACCAATTTCTAAAGAATAGTTCCTATTCCACTATTTCAAGGCATTTAAGTCTTGTGAAAAATAAGTGTATCTGAAACAATTAGGTTGTCTTTGACAAGATCCTGAGATTGACTTATTCTTTGGATGACGTTCACACATAACAATGAAGCAACCAAATACGGGTACTGTCAACTCAGTTGCATGACAGTAAAACCATAAATTCTACATCAAAAAATATTTCTTAAAAATCAAGATTTGGGGCACCTGGGTAGCACAGTTAAGCATCCAACTCTTGGTTTCTATGCAGGTGGTGATCTCAGGATCATGAGATCAAGCTCCATGTCAGACTCCACGCTGAGCATGGAGGATTCTTGAGATTTTCTTTCCTTCTCCCTCTGCCCCTCCTGCTTGTTCTTTCTCTAAAATAAACAAATCTTTTTTTTAGTCAAGATTTATCATAATACTTGCTAACACTGAGAACTTACTATACTTTGAACCAGGAACTGTGCTAAGAATTTTATATAAATTATTACATTTAATGTGATAGTTCTTCCCCCTGATATCTAGTGCCTCTCCCTCACCTCGTCTTTGCTTAAAATCATCCTAAATGAGGCTTTCCCTTATCTTACTTAAAACTGGAACCCTCTCTTTCCCTGTGTGCACTATTAGCTTTTTATTTTCCTATAATTTATCACTATCATGCAGAATACATGTTTTACAGATTTGTTAATTGCTCATCTTCCCAAATGTGAATGTAATCACCATGAGGGCGTGAATATATATGTTATTCACATCTGTTTTGTTCAGTGCCATAGCCCCAATGCCAATAGTGCATGGTACATAGCAGATACCCAAAAATGTTGAGGTAATGAAAATGTTCAGTCTTTGCAAATATTGCAGATATTAGCCCATTTTCTTGGGGAAAAAAAGGCTGAAGTGATAATGTGACTTACTGAAGTAACTGCTCAAGCAGATTTGTGCACGCTCACAGTTCAATCCTCTCTATTCGCTATACTGCTTCTAGGAAAAGGAATCCTCCCAACTAAAGTTTGTCTCTTTGTTCTACAGATTTATGTTTTTGAATAAATTACAAACATGTCTAGAAATTATAGCAAAGATACACACCTTTTAAATACCCTTCATGACTGGTGCTCTTTTAGAAGGTCATTCACTTTGGATGGGACACAAATGGGGTAGGTGAGGGAGACCAGGGATTAGCTCAGACCATCTGTATTAACCCTGGAAATCAATGTGTTGACAGATGTCACAGCTTGTTTTCCCTCATACCCAATAACCTTACTGTCATGAAACATTTGCTGAGACAAAAAAGATAAGTTATATACAATATTTAAGCTTAATGTAGGACTTTATATGAAAAATAGTGAAACACAGATTTTTAAAATCTTCATACCCCATACAACACATATTTAGTATATACATTCATTCTGTAGTGTTTGTCTTTTTTATTTTTCCATTTATCTTTCCCTCACCCATTCTGAAAATAAAGTAATTTGGTTGCCCATCACACACACCACATATACACACTTATTCTTTTTTTCTGCTTTCAAACAATCAGCCACAAAGATTAGTCAGCAGTTGAGGAACTTAAGGAAAACGTATTTTGTCATTGCTAGAACAGAGAGATGGGTTAAATTCAGAAACCACCAGTTCAAAGAAAATATTTTAGCCATAGGGAATAAATGGGAAAAAAAATCATCTAGTTGCTCCTATTTTTCCAAATGACTCTTTTCCTACCACTCCTCTGGAGTGACAAAGTTATAACAACATTGATGGGGATTTTAAGACTGGAATTGTATAGTTAATATAGTTGAGTAACTCTTTAGAAAGACAATTTGACAAAACTATTCTATTCTTTTAATATAAATGCTTTTTCACTCTCGATGGAATGAGATATGGAATACTGTGGAATAAATCAGAAGATCTGACCAGATAAAGAATATATAACCAAGAGAGACAAAGAATCTCACAAAGGATATTAACAATATGTGAAGAATCTATGGGAAGTGAAAATGGTACTCCCTAGACAATTAGTCACACAAAAGCATCATATGCCATGGTGAGCTCTTCTGGAGTGGTAAGTGTAAGGCAGAACCAAAAATAAATTCAAACATTCTGAAAATGCAAGTGGAAGGGTTTCTTTACCCAAGGAAACTGGAAATTATGTAACTGAACCCAAAGAAGTTCCACTAGGAAGACTAATTTAGCTTTATGAGGCAGATCCCACCTGAAAACCTACTTGTATACATGTCACAAGAGAACATCCTAGAGATAAGCTATAGCTTCCAATACTGATTATAACTCACCTCCAATTTTCTGTTTATCAAATTATTTAATTAAACATAGAGCTACTAAAGTAACTAATGCAATCAAGTCTGTCCATCCCCTAATCCTATTGAGTTGTTTCTTTAACACTAAGTTATGAATAAGTCAAAAATCTTACTAAAGGTAGTGATTGAGAATACCAAAAAGGCATACAGAATGGAAAAGGAACAGTAAATCATAATCCAAATGTCTGAATATTTTCTTCTACTCCTGTCCTTTTGAGGAGGGAAAATATCTGGAAACAGATATAGTTTATAATCAAATGTATCACAAATTCATGCATAAAGGATATTAGCTTTAAAATGAGTTGAAAATTTAGAACACACATTTTTCTAGAATTAAATGGACATGATGTGATTGATGGTAAATTACATGACCCAGGTTTTCTCCAGAAAGGAGAACCAAAGAGCTCTTATGTACTCTAAGAGCTATCCTTTGCATCTTCTTGAAAAGGCAAAATACCTAACTAAATATCTAAATAGTGACTTCAGGCAAGTCACTAAATGATAAATAATGAAAGTTATACTTTAATGGAATTTTAAATAATCTTTTATTTCACCAACCATATGAGAAATTATATTTGTGTTGCAGAAATGTGTAGTTCTTTTTAAATGAGTAAGCATTTTATTCACAATGCATTACCTTTCATTTAGGCTACAGGAAAAACTAATTAAAAAGCACTATACCATATATATTTAAAAGTTGCCCCAAATGTCACTCTAAAGCTTGCAATATAATATGCCATCTACCACATTCCTTATGTATATAACATTATGCTAATAACTATCCTTTCAACTTCAGAATTCCAGAGCTAATCAGTCACTTGTGGTCCAGGATGAAGTTGCTCATTTCTTGCCTACTAAGAACTACATGCTTATTTGAACATTGGTTTTGCATACATAGGACTCACGTTGTCTCTATAACATAAATATATACATGGGTATGAAGGGAATATAGGCCCTTTAACAAAAGCCTACAACAGAGATGAAGGACAGTCCCTACAGAAGGGAACTACCATATTTAATATAAAAAGGTGGCGTGGCATGGCATCAGATTTAAAATCGAAGAGAATATAACTTCCTAAAAAAATGAATTTTAATACTTTTAATATAGTATATTATAAACATACTACAGTATAAAAGTACAAGTTCAAAGTATTGTCATACAATTCACTGTAACACTCACTATATTGCATGCAAATTAAAAGTACTTCTGTCAATGCCCCTAAAGAATTACTAAGGCAAATAGGATGAGACCCCAAAAATCAAAGGAAATTCTTCAGCCAATGATCAAGCTATTTATTTCACTCTACTCTGAAACACTGGTGCTGTCTTCCAAAGATAAACTACTCTTAGCACTTGCTGGCCCCTCATCTTAAGGGCATGGTAACTAAAGGTCATATGCCACTAATGAATCAACTGTAGACTCATTTAGGACCCTAAAAACGACTCTCCTGTTTCTAATCTTTTTTCCCCTGCACAGCAAAGGCCATTTAGTTATATAAAAACATAACTGTCCCTAAGTAATAGTACTGCCTCATCTGTGTATGTCATTTGTGGTAAGAATGGTGTTCAGTACATCCAATATTAGCATTTGACTAAAGATTAAAGGATTCTTTAACTTCTATTTAGTAAGATTTAAAAACAAGTTTAAGAACAATTATGTTTTTAATCCTGTCTTTTTTCTCCATCATCATACAAATATTTTAAGGCCAGCTATCAGAAATCTTACAAATACACACAAAGAAAAAATGAGTCCTCTCTCCTGATACACATTCCTTAAAAAGTTCTATGATCATGGTACATAGAAGGAAGAATTAATCTGAGAGTGAGGACAACCAGTATGCCTAAAAAGAAAATCAATGAATGAGAAGAGTGGAGGATGGGCACTCAGAATTCTGTATAATGCAAAATAAACCATGGTTTACTCAGAAAGAACAGTGCTACAAAACATTGGAAGAGGAGGGAATAGCTCTTTTTTTCATACTATGGGAATATCTTGATAAACCAAAATTCAAGGACCAATTGGGAATCAAGATTTCAATTCAACCTCTTCAACTAACTCAAAACATTTCTTGATTAAGTCATTTAACTTCTTTGGGTCCCAATTCTTACATGTAAAATAAGGAGACAGAAATAGATAATCTTTAAGATCATTTTCAACTCTAACACTCTATGCCCTGTATCTTGAAATACTTGAGGAATAAAGAGTTCCTTTATAACACAGGTGTAAGGAGAAAGTTTATTTTTTATAAACTTTCTTGAAATAATTTATTACTTCATTATCCCAGAATTCTATCACAATACAGATATCTGAGATTCGTACTTGTTAATTGGCATATTAAATATAAACTGCCTCAATTTTGAGATCCCTGAGATCAGAGACCATGAACCATGAGTATCTGGGACTAAGGAGGCTTTTAAACTGCCACTTCATGAAATATGAAAGTAAAAGATGGACGCTAATAGCTGTAAATAAATGAATCACCTTTGTTAACTATTCACACTTAAACAATCTGATTTTAATTCTCATATATACAAGGAAATTATGTGTAAAATTTGTGCTTCAAATCAGCTGGGATAAGACCATTATTCAAAAATTAGTATTAATTCTAAATGTCCATTGGAAAGTATGGACAGTAAAAGTAACACTTTTCATTTCTTTAACAGCAAATTTTCAGAAAGAAAAATACTTCATTGGATATATTAAAATTTAAAATTTAAAAATACTAGAATAAGTTAAAGTTTTCTATACTCTGGTGGTAAGGCCTCTACGAACCTGATCAACAATCATGGAAATATTTAACTAGTACAATATATTTAACTAATTCAGAAAATCATGACGTGTGGAAAAGGGTTACTAGAAATAGGGCTTTAAAAATGAAAAGGAAAAATGAAGGCAAAAAAAGAAACTTGAAAGTATCTAATGCACAAAAGCTTCTCTAAACCAATACATTAAAAACCCAATATGCTAATAGAAAATTAGGCAAGAATTTGAATAGGTTAAGTCAAAAATTCTTAATTAAACGTAGTTCAATCTCATTATATCCAAAGAATAGAACTGAAAATAGAATTAGTTGTTTCCATATCTGGCAAATAAAGATGAAACCCATTACAACATTCAGAATTTCTTCAAGGCACAGAAAAATCATACATGTTTGGTACAGTTTTCTGGAAGGCTGTATAGTACATTCAAACTTAAAACTGACTTTAGCTTTTGACCCAGGTCTTTTAAGAAAGTAGTCTCACTTGTTTTGTTTAAATTCTATGTACGAGTGAAATCATATGGCATTTGTCTTTCTCACTTTTTTCATTTAGCATCATATGCTCTAACTCCATCATTGTCCTTCCAAATGGCAAGATTTCATTCTTTTCCATTGCTAAGCAGTATTACATTTTGTGTGTGTTGTATATACACACACACCACTTCTTTATCCATTCGTCAGTAGATGGACACTTGGGCTGTTTACATAATTTGGCTATTGTAGATAATGCTGCTATAAACATTGGGGTGCACGTACCTCTCTGAATTAGTATGTTTTTTTTAAAGATTTTATTTGAGAGAGAGAGAATGTGTGCACTTGTGCATGCACAAGCGCATGCCCAAGTTGGGGGAGAGGCAGAGAGAGAGAATCTCCACACTGAGTGAGGAGCCCAATGGGGGGGCTCAATCTAAGGACCCTGATATCATGACCTGAGCCGAAATCAAGAGTCGGATGGTTAACCGAGTGAGCCACCCAGGCACCCCTTGAAGTAGCATTTTTGTATCTTTTGGGTAAATACCTAGTAGTGCAATTGCTGGGTCCCAGGGTAGTTCTCTTTTCAACTTTGAGGAACCTCCATACTGTTTTCCAGAGTGGCTGCACCAGTTGGCATTCCAACCAACAGTGCAAGAGCGTTCCCATTTCTCTACATCCTTGCCAATATGTTTCTTGTGTTATTGACTTTAGCAATTCTGACAGGTGTGAGGTGATAACTCCATTGTTGTTTTCATTTGTATTTCTCTGATGATCAGTGATGTTGAGCATGTTTTCATGTGTCTGTTGGCCATCAGTATATCTTCTTTGGAAAACTGTCTATTCACATCTTCTGTTCATTTTTTAATTGGATGATTCATTTTTTGGGTGTTGACTTATAAGTTCTTTATATATTTCAGATATTAACCCTTTATCAGACAGAAGATATTTGCAAATGATCTATTCCACGGGTTGCCTTTCAGTTTTGTTGACTGTTTCCTTAACTGTGCAGAAGCTTTCTATTTTGATGAAGTCCCAATAATTTATTTTTGCTTTTCGTTTCCCTTGCCTCAGGAGACCTATATAGAAAGAAGCTGCTATGGTTACTGCCTGTGTTCTTCTCTAGGATTTGTATGGTTTCAGATCTCACATTTAGGTCTTTCAATAATTTTATTTTTGTGGATGGTGTAAGAAAATGGTCCAGTTTTTCCAACACCATTTGTCAAAGAAACTGTCTTTTTCCCCATTGTATATTCTTTCCTTTTTTGTCAAAGATTAATTGACTATATAGTTGTGGGTTTATTTCTGGGGTCTCTATCCTGTTCCATTGATCTATATGCTGTTTTTGCGCCAGTGTTGTACTGTCTTGACGACTACAGCTTTGTAATATAGCTTGAAGTCTGGAATTGTGATGCCTCCAGCTTTGCTTTGCCTTTTCAAATTTGCTATTCAGGGTCTTTTGTGGTTCCATACAAATTTTAGGATTGTTCTAGCTCTTTGAAAAATTCTGGTGGTATTTTTGATAGGGACTGCATTAAATGTATAGATTACTTTGGGAAGTATAGACATTTTAATATTTGTTCTTCCAACTCAGGAGCATGGAGTATCTTTCCATTTCTTTGTGTCCTCTTCAATTTCTTTGATCAGTGTTCTATAGTTTTCAGAGTACAGGTCTTTCACCTCTTTGGTTAGGTTTATTCCTCAGTATCTTACTGCTTTTAGTGTAATTATAAGTGGGACTGATTCCCTCATTTCTCTTTCTGATGCTTCATTATTGGTGTATAGAAATGCAACAGATTTCTGTAGGTTGATTTTGTATCCCGCAACTTTACTGAATTCATTCACCCAGTTTTAGTAACTTTTTGGTGGAGTCTTTTGGGTTTTCTATATAGAGTAGCATTGTCATCTGCAAATAGTGAAAGTTTTATTTCTTCTTCGTCAATTCAGATGTCTTTTTTGTTGTCTGACTTCCAATACTACACTAAATAACAGTGGTGAGAGTGGACATCCCTGTCTTATTCTTGACCATAAAGGAAAAGCTCTGTTTTCCCTACTTAGGATGATATTAGCTATGGGTTTTTCATACATGGCCTTTATTATGTTGAGGTATGTTCCCTCTGACCCCCCCCTACTTTGTTGAGGGTTATCATGAATGATGTATACTTTGTTAAATGCTTTTTCTGCATCTACTAAAAATATCATTTGCAAATATTGAACTACCCTTGCAACAACAAAAAGTGGTCTCAAAAGTGAAATGCCCAAAGAGGAATGGATAGTAAATTAGAGATATCCAATGTTGTATATGATCTCCATTTGGTCAGATTACAAAAAAAAAATTCTACACTTGTACATATAGGGATATCCAGTAGTACTCAGCAAATATTTTAATTAAAAAAAATTGTATTCCTTCATTTTATATTTGAATGCATTTTAATTATAAAAACTTTAAAAATATATATAAAAGCATAAATGATAAAAAGATTCAACCTCTATCACACCACTTGAGTACAATAACATTGTGGGAGATAGTCTTCTAGTCTTTTCCAAATAAAGTGTGTGTGCATATAAATGTATTTTTATATACCACTATTGCAGTTAGCTGAATATATAGTTCATCATTTCCAACATATTTCACAAGTACAAATGTATTTCAATGAATATATATATCCTTGTATATATTTCTGATTATTTAGGACAAAAAACTGGTCTCCAATGTTTAAAATCTTTTCAAATTTTACTGAAATTTCTTACTACTTGGAAATTTCAGGTTAGTTTTGTTTTAAAAAAAATCCCTTCAAAAGGTAAAAATTTTCATTATTTTATGGGCCTTTGTTTTTAGTTTTTGTATGAATACCACAGACCATAAAAAGGAATGATTTGAATTGAATTTGCAGCCAATAAATTAAACTTATAAGAATTCTGATATTATCTAGATCATTCTACAGGATTATTCAGTACCTCAATCTATACAAAAATGTTATCAAAGACTTTCTCAAGTATAATATAATGTCCCTAAACAACAGCAATGTCAATGTCAAGATATAACAGTAATTCAAATAAACTACTTAACTTAAAATAATCCTACTTGATGAGTAGCCCGAAAAAGCAAATTAACACTCAATAGTGTTTGACCACAAACAAAGTGCTTTCAAAGTTACATAGAAGAAGCAATCATAATTCTGCCTTTTGGAGAATGCAATCCAGGTAACTATTAGCTACTCTGAAATAACTTTTTAGGTTTATGACTCAGGACTAGTGCAGTCTCATCTCATGATGCTAATGCTTGTATATCTGATGTTCAAAATGGAGATGACAGTCATGGAATGAAATGTGCATGAGACTTGGAACAGAATTTATGTAATTCTAAAAGGGCCTGTGGCTCCTTGAGCAGTTCCCATTTCCCTGCCAGAAATTATAAATTTGTAGAATTATGAAGAAGTGATATATTATGCATATGTATAAATGCTTCAATTTTAAGATTTTAAATGTAAAATATTTTTTAAAAATCTTGTGGATAGCCATTTCCTGAGTATTTCAAACTATCCTCATTAAATATTAGCCTATGTGAATTTTACTCTAGTTTTCATGTTAAACATATTGCTAATCCTAATTTACAACTAAATGAACCATCCTATTTTCCAAGTATCTGGTTGCTTTAGAAAGTTTTATATGAAGTAATTTGTGTCTTATTTACATTGTATATGTCTGAATCTCTTTTTAAAAATCCACTCAGATCCCTGAAATCAGTCAGAAAATTGATAGGAATGTTACAATACTTATAAAACATCAAAGACACAAATTCACAAGATTTAGAAATCAGAGCAGTTTTAAAAAATACTTAGAAGTTGCTATACAGGGACACCATGGGTGGTGCAGTCAGCTAAGCATCTGACTCTTGGTTTTGGCTCAGGTCATGATCTCAGGGTCATGAGCTTGAGCCCCGTGGCAGGCTCCACACTCAGCACAGAGTCTACTTGAGATTCTCTCTCCCTCTCCCCCTCTCACTCATGTGGGCGTGCATGCTCTCTCTCCCTCCCTCCCTCCAATAATCTTTAAAAACAAACAAACAAAAAAAAAACGTTGCTAACCAGTATCTTCTAGAATCTAAACATTAATGCTTTTATATTTATTCAACAAATGACTGTAACCTTGGCACATATAATCACATTTAATCCTCTAATCAATCCAAAAATGCAAATATTATACTCTATTTACAAATAAAGAGATAAAGGCTCATACTAAAGGAGTATTTAAAGCTTATGTGAGAAACCATACGTTGCCTATGTTTTTTCTTCATCCTAAGAAGACACTCTAACAGCATCTTGCTTAATTCCAACAACTCATGTGCCTAGCTAAGGGCCAATATTTCCCAGAGTAGTTATGTTATGTCACTATATTACAGTAAAAGAAACATAACAAGTTATGGGATAGTAGCTTCATGAAACCTTATTTAAAGGAGGATAGACAGCTGTCACATGCTTCCTCCCACTTCTTATTTCCAATCTGAGTATGAGGACTAGAGCTTCTATAACTATCTTGAACCAGGATGAAATCTTCAAAGTCCCATGCGATGGATGGTGAAGCAGAAAGCTGAAATGATAATTATGAAGCCGTCTTACAGATGAGGACTATAACTTCCGGAACTTTTCTTTATAAGAAAAAATTAACTGCTATGTTGTGTATTAGTAACTTACTAGCAGCCAATGGTGACTGATTAAGCTTATTATATACAGGGCTCTGTTCTATTTTATCTATATTGTCTTATTTATTCCTTCATACAGTGTTATTTTATAGTTGTGGAAACTAAAGTTCAACAAGGTTAAGTAACAAGCTCAAGGTGATATTTCTAAATAAACTGTGGAGATAAGGATTGAGTTAAGATCTTTTCTTAATCAAAGTGATCTTTTCTATAATGTCACCCTACGCTTTATATATGCATCTACAGGCCTGAGATGTAATCATGTATTTCCAGAATATGGTTTTCTCCTATATATGTTCTCCCTGATCATTTTCTCATCCTTCACTCCCTCTCACTTGGTGATGAGTATAGTTAAGTCTTAGCTCTGAGATAATGGGAGCAAGTCCCAGTGATAATCTATCTTTCAGAAAATGATCCCACTGCTATTTTCCATTGATTCTCTTTTTTCCTTGAAAGCAGATTTGTGCAATAAAAATTCTCCCTCTTGTCAACAAATCCTCTTAGCATCACATAATCATCTTTTCATGAAAAAGTAGCTAGGGGAACATTGCTAGCAATTTCAACATGCTCCAGGCTTCAAATTACTAGAGAAGCTTGAAGCAATTCTGAGCTAAAGGAAACCAGAAGTGTGTAGACATTGGACTGTCAAATACATCTCCTTCCTCAGATTTACAGTTATTTTTCCAGGAGATGTCTACCCATCCACTGAGATGCTATAATCATGTATTCTTAAGGTGACAGCATAATATGCTCTTCCTATTCAGTACATTCAGTTTACCTAAGGTTAAAAGCAGAATAGGCGTCAAAAAATACCATCTTCAAATTAGTAGGATTGATAGCTCATTTTTGGTTTTATTATTTAGACATAAGCCAAATCATGTAATTAGCTCACTAGAAGAAAAGCATTTTGACCTATTCCCTAAAAATATTTCAATGATTTGAATTCAAATTAACTATTATCCTGAAGCCACTCAAGCTCATTAAAATGAGATTTATTTAAGTATCTTTGTTAGGAAAACATTACAAGTATTTGTGTACCCAACTGGAGATCATTTTCATAATCAGCTTCTCAGTCCCATTTTGTTCTCCTAGATCATAAGTTCCCATGACAGTTCCCTAGCTTAACTTTGTTGGGAGTTTTTACTCTGATTAAAATATCAAACTGCCTTTCTTAGGCCAGAAATTCCTAAACTTTCTCTATTCACGGTGTTCTTGGAAAGGTTTTTACAGTATTCTAGGTCAAATACTGAAGAGTTCTACTTAATATGGGGTTTGTTCAAAACACATGGAAAAGTATGAATTTTGTAGCCATTTGAAGATACATATAAATTGAAAGAAGTTCATATATCTGATAGTGCTGTTTCTCCCCAAAATTAAATATTTTCAGTAACCTTGTGCATTTGCTACAGTATCCAGGGTGACTTGGTACCCATTTTTGGTATCCATACTCTCAGGCACTGTTAATATTTAATTAATCTATGAGCATATCAAAGGCAGAGACTGGACTCATTTGATGAGTTTGCATTCCCAAGCCTTGTTGTACAATGTCTGGTACATAGTGGGTACCAATATTTGTCAAATGAAAGAGGATGAATATAGATGATAAACTGGATTAATATTGACTTGAGAAAAAATGGTTATCTCTGGATGAGGCACTCTGAAATATAGGGAGGTGATATAGAACAGTGATAGAGAATATGGGCTCTATATCAAAAAATAAATATAGGATTGTGCTTCCCTCACTTATAAAATGGAGACAATAGTAGGATCAACTTCACAGGACTCACAAGAGTTAAGTGAGAAATACATGCAATTCACAAACTATAGTGTACCGTATAGACAGTAATACTTTGGCAAATGTTATCTTGCTATTTTATGCTTTACATCATAGAAGGAAAGACAGTTCCAAAAACAGTGGGAAGAAATAAAAGAATAAGACCCGCAAAGAGTAAGAAGACAATCAGCAAAATATTTTTAAAAAGCAAGCTGTGGTTACAAACAGAAGAAAGCACAGTTACTCTTTGCTTGGAAAACATATTTAAAGAACAGGCTCTTTGTGGCCAGACTGAGAAAGCTGCAGTGGGACTGAAATTTGCCATCTGCCAAAAGTGAGACAAACTCAAATCCCTTCATTTCATGGCTTGAAATTGAAGACCAAAACCATCTCTTATTTCTAATCACATTCCTAATTACAGAAATACAGGCTAACACCCCTGTTGTATATGGAGCTGCCAGTATTTCCATTATCAGTTCCCATTTCCAGGGCTTATTATGAAAGCACATGCTCCAGAGAAACTGTTGGCATAGAGGACCTCAGCATGGAAGAGATCATGTTTTACAAAAGTTGGCGTCAACTTTTCAACTATAAATATGAAGAGATAGGCAACAATGAAAAGTCAAAACCCATGATTCTGGGATTAGAAAGGATGTTCAAGCTAATTTCAAATGTAGTGTGTAAGTGAAAAATCATGCTCAGCTTTTAAAGAGAATATACATATTTTGATTTAGCCATTATCACCAAATATCTGTAACAAGACAGAAGCAATGTAACCTGTCCATCTATGTCCCCATTAGTAAATACTGGCATAAATCTAATTTCAATATCTAAGAGGAACTGCTTCTGCTTCGACCTTGGCCAGAGTATTATAAAAGGTAACATTTGTTTTGAGCCATCTCTGTTGTTTTGTTTTGTTTTGTTAACAATTAGCAAGGGGCACCATTATTTATTCCTAAAGTTTTCATCATACTCACTGAATGGTTAATGTAACTATTTTAGTTTTTCCAATATCTGTTGCTTTTATTTTAGTTTCACTAAGAGTTAATAGCTTTTAAAGAAGAAAGAAAGCATCTTAAATTGTAGAAGGAGGTTGTTAAAGTACATGTAACAGTTCATTCTTATAATACTTAAGAATTAAGTCTTTTGAATATAGTGGGCACACGATGCTACATTAGTTTCAGGTATACAATACAGTGATTCAACAACTCTGCACTGCAGGTGTAGCTACAATCTGTCACCAATACAATGCTAGTACAATCCCATTAACAATATTCCCTATGCTGTACTTCTTATTCCCATGACTTATTCATTCCATAACTGGAAGCCTCTACCCCCCTACCTTTCACACATCCACCCCCCCCCCACAACCATCAGTTTGTTCCCTGGATTTATTATGGAGATGGGGACAGACAAGATTTTTTTGAAGAATTATATTGAGACATTCAAGGTGTTTATGAACTTATATTTGGTTGTGATCAAAGTAGAAGCCAAAAAAAAAAAACTTTAAAAGTTTTGTCTCAAAAAAAACAAAATAGGAAGATATCATTCTTCTTTAGCCTATAATACTGCAGAAACTTTCGTGTTTCTTGATCAGTTTCAGTAGATCAACCAAAGGTTGACTCGTTAGGGTAGGAAATAACTGTTAACTCAAAAGCCTTTTCTACTAGGTACTGCTGTGTCATGTCAACAAAAATCTTATTTCTGGGATACCTAATTAAGCAGAGTGAATGAAAAAAAAAAATGTTAAAGCCCCAGTGGATGAAGATCATGGAGAATTGATAGGATTTAATACTTTGATACTTAACTCGTACCTCTTTGTCACAGTAGAGCATCACTGAATTTATGAGAATCTTTATTCAACCTTCTCTTCTAGGAAATATAGCAATTTACTAAAAGTGGACAAGCAATTTATGGAACAAATTTTAAAATGGGTAATGAAAGCACAGAATTATGGAGCAGTACTGACCTCGGAAAATCATTTTGTATATACCCTTCAAGAAATGGCTATACCTAAACCATCCATGTTGAGTTACTATCTATTACATTCTTAAAGGCATCTAGAAAAATTTAAAACCTCTTAGATAGCCAGTTCTGGATTTAATACTACCAAAAATTTTTCTTTCATGTCTAAACTAGTTTCTCCTTCTACAATTTAAGATGCTTTCTTTCTTCTTTTAATCTCAGTAAAGATGGAGAATAGCTAGGTATGATCCTTTTTAAAGGACAAATTCCCCTCAGATTATATAAGCTATATCTAGACTTAATAGTTATACTACTTGAGTTTTTAAATTGTACTAAGAAAATGTGTCCATAACCCACCCTGTTTACAAGTTATCCTCGGGAAATCAGCCCTAATTCTTGCACCTGCTAAATTAGATTTTATGCAGAACCACAGACTCGTGCTTCATTTAACCCTTCAAGGAACAACAGGCTTTATTAGTATCTAACATAGAAAGAAAACTATTCTATAGATGTAGGTCTAACAACATCCAGATGATCTTTGGGACTGATCAATTCCATTATTTACATGTAGCTTTATCACTTCCCCAAATTGGATGGACAGGTCAAATCCATCCTGTGCTAAATGATTTTCTTCAATAAAGCATTTTTCCTATACTTTCTTATATTAAATTGTATAATTTGCAAATATCGAAGTTTTTTCTATCCCTATAAAACCCCAACTTATAATGAAATTCCAAAGACAATAAATTTTCTTTAGTGTTGAAGGTACATGAGTAGCACAGAGCTTAGCACCTAGAATGTTATTTCTGTCTGTATCTAAAAATATTGAGTTAGGGGCACCTGGGTGGCTCAGTCGTTAAGCGTCTGCCTTCAGCTCAGGTCGTGGTCCCAGGGTCCTGGGATCGAGCCCTTTATCGGGCTCCCTGCTCGGCAGGAAGCCTGCTTCTCCCTCCCCCACACCCCCTATCTGTGTTCCTTCTCTCAATGTGTGTCTCTCAAATAAATAAAATCTTTAAAAAAAATTTAAAAAATATTGAGTTAGAAAAGAAAATCTGGATGTTTTGTCAATCAAACTGATCTTCATGTGCTAAAATGGTTGACTAAAACCCTTTCCCACCAGATTTAGTCCTTTAAGGCAAGAATTATGTCTTACTCATCTTTGTATTCCTGGGACTTTGCAGAATAGCCAGTACCCCCCACCGAAGTTAAATGGCCAAATAAAACAAATTAAAAATCTCAAATTGTATTATTTTAGTCGTTTACCTTTGATACTGAGAGCTCATTTATGTTAAATATTACTCAGCGTGAAATAGTAAAGTCTTAAAACTATATCCCAGGTGTACATAAGTATGTATAATTAAACAGAAGACTAAATGTGTATATATTGAAATTTAACTCTCTATACAAGTAATCAAGAGTACCAAGAATAAAAGTCAGATAAGTTTCTATTATGGGGAATATCTAACTGTCTCTGCGATGTACTGAATTGGTTTTGCTAGTGAGAGACTTACTATCTACCTTTTTGGCAATCCCCAAACAGATATACTGTGTATAAGGAGACTCATGTGATTTTGGCATCAAATATAACAGCCAAGCAGTGTGAATTCTGAAAACATAAAGAGGAGACAACTTCCTATTTCACTCTTTGAGGGAGTATATACATACCAGAAATTGCAGCTTCCAGTTTAAATTCAGAATGGCTCTGAATGGTCACAGAACACTACAGAAATACTGAGGTGATAGTCAACAACCATTCAGTGCCTGTGCAAAAAGTGTTCCTTGCTACTTCTACTTAAATAGCAATAAAGTACAATGTTACAAGTCTTCACTCTACTCCCATATTCACATTAAAGCATCCTGTATTTATATGTTCTGTTGCTTTCTTGAGTGTAATCTAAAGTATTCGGATAAATCCCTTAGTAAAAAGCAGTGTTAGCGATCATTTTACATTTCCTATCTGATCTATTATACCTTTAACAAAACATGTTCTCCCACACAATTCTAACATCAAATACTGTGTGATAATACCCTGTGGGCACTCCATAGACTCACAACTGCATATCAGAGGTCAAATTAGGGACTAGTTTCTACTAAAAAAAAAAAAAAAAAAATACCTTGTGTTCATATGTAACTTGCATTAGGTTATTAAGCAATTGATAGAAGTACAACATACATTGCTTAGATTTCAGGGCTTTGCTGTTAAGCTTCCACAGAACATTTTCAGTGTACTGTATAAGATTTTAGTTTCATGTGTTCTAGATCTTTTGTAAGGTTCAGGGCTATAACCTGACTTAATAAAATAAAAACTATGGCCAAAACTATGCCATAGAAGACACTGAATTCACCTTCTCCCACTAACACACCAAATATATACTTACATACAGAGCAATTCCTCCTAAAAGAACTAAAGGCTGATTGAACAGCTTTTGCACAACAAATGATAGAGGGACAATAGGAGAAGGGTGGGAGAGATGGGGAAACAATAACAATGAGATAATACCCCCCACCATGGCTACCTGCAGTAGGGAAGGCGATCACTGAAGACTCGCCTACCCAGGGGCACAAGGAAAACAAAAAATCTGTTTAAAGGACAAATAGACTATAAGCAAAGGAAATCCAACTACTCACCCTAGATTGTCTCCCAAGTAGGCAGGCAACTACTGGAACTATCTGTGGGGTCAGAGGCACTGACAAGCCATTTTTTATTTTCCCTCCTCCACCTTGAGAGCATGGATGAGAGCAGGGTCCAAGTATCAAGCCTGCCTGCTAAGGCCACCCCAAATGCCCTAGGCCCCTAGCCTACACCAGCTCCAGCCACCCACCCAAGGTGATAAGATACGTGATCCACCTGATAAAAGTGTTCAAAGAAATTGTCATAAGGATGTTCACTGGACTTAAGAGTAGATGAACTCAGTGAGGGTTTCAACAAAGAGAAAATATAAAAATTCTATCAGAATGGAATACAGTAACTGAAATGAAGAATATACTAGAGGGAATCAACAGCAGATTAGAGGATGCAGAAGAACGTAATCTAAGAGACAGGGTATTAGAAACCACCGAAGCTAAACAGTAAACAGAAAAAAAGAATTAAAAGAATTAGGAAAGATCAAGGGACCTCTGAGACAACATCAAGCATACTAACATTTGCATTATACAAGTCCCAGAAGGAGACGAGGGAAAAGGAGGCAAGAAAACCTATTTGAAGTAAGAGTTGAAAATTTCCTTAACCTTCAGGAAGCAAACCTCGTGTCCAGGAAAAGTTCCAAACAAGATGAACTCAAAGAGATCCACACCAAGGTATGTTATAATTAAAATGGCAAAAGTTCAAGATAAACAAAATCTTAAAGGCAAGGCAGAAAAAAAAAGTCACATACAAGGGAAACCCTGTGAGATGATCAGCTGATTTTTCAGCAGAAAATGTACAGGCTAGAAGAGAGTGCCAGGATAGTTAGAGTGCCGAAATGGGAAAACATAATTAAGAATACATTACCAGCAAGTTTACCCAGAATTGAAGGAGAGAAAAAGGTTTCCCATACAAGCAAAAACTAAAGGAATTCATGATTAAACTGGTCTTACAAGAAGGTTGCAGTGTACTCTTTAAGCAGAAAAGAAATGGCCAGAACTAGAAAGAAAAAAATCTCACTGGTAAAGGCAAATATATAGTAAAAACAGTGAATCACACACTTTAAAAAAGCAGGTATGAAGGTTAAGAGACAAAAATGATAAAGCCAGCTATAACTACAATAAGTAGTTAAGAGATATACAAAATAAAAAGATACTAAAAAACAAAACGTGTGTGGGGTAGAAGAGTATAAAAACAGAGCTCTTAAGATACTAACTTAAGTGACTATCTGCTTAAAACACTGTTAATACACATAAAATATTATATAGGAACCTCATGATAACTGCAAATCAAAGATCTACACAAAAAATAAAAAGGAATCCAAAAAGAATACTAAAGAAAACCATTAAACCCCAACAGCAGAGACCATAGGAGGAAAACACAACTACAAAACCAGAAAACAACAAACAAGATGGCAATAAGTATGTACCTATCAGTAATTACTTTAAATGCAAATGGACTAAATGTTTTAATCAAAAGACATAAGGTGGCAGAAGACCCTGAATAGCCAAATAAATCTTGAAAAAGAACAACAAAGCTGGAGGAGTAACAATCCCTGATTTCAAACTGTACTACAAAGCCACAGTAATCAAAACAGTATGGTACTGGTACCAAAAAAATAACAGGCACATAGATCAGTAGAACAGAAGAGAGCCCAGGGGCAACTGGGTGGCTCAGTCAGTTAAACATCTGACTCTGGCTCAGGTCATGATCTCAGGACCCTGGGATCGAGCACCCTGTCAAGCACCATGCTCAGGGGGGAGTCTGCTTGTCCTTCCCCCTCTCCCCCTTCCCCTGCTCATGCTCACTCACCCTCTCTCCCCCTAATAAAATCTTTAAAAAAATAAGAGCCCAGAAATAAACCTATGCATTTATGGCCAATTAATCTATGGCAAGGGAGGGAAAGATATAAAATAGGGATGAGACAGTTTCTTCAGTAAGTGGTGCTGAGAAACTGGACAGCTACATGCAAAAGAATGAAACTGAACCACTATCTTAAATCACACACAAAAATAAACCAAAATGGATTAAAGTTCTGAAGACCCAAAATCATGAAATCCCTAGAAGAAAACACAGGTAAGTAAGCTCCTTCACATCAGTCTTAGCAATAGTTTTTTGGGCCAGTCTCCTCTGGAAAGAGCAACAAAAGCCAAAATAAACAAATGGGATTACACTAAAATAAATATCATTTGCACAGTGAAGGAAACCATCAACAAAATTAAAAGACAACCTACTGAATAGGAGAAGATAACTGCAAATCATACATCTAATAAGGGAATAAAATCTAAAATATATAAACACATAAGTTAATACCAGAAAAAAACCCAAAGAGCCCAAGTAAAAGGTGGCAGAAGGTCTGAATAGACATTTTTCTACAGAAGACAAGTGGCCAGCAGCCACATAAAAAGGTACTCAGCATCACTAATCGGGGAAATGCAAATTCAAACTGCAAAGAGATCACTTCATACCAGTGAGAATGGCTACTATCAAAGACAAGAAATAAGTATCAGTAAGAATGTGGAGAAAGGGAACAGTCATAGACTCTTGGTGGGAATGTAAACCCAACTACTATGCAGCTACTATGGAAGACAGCATGGAAGTTCAAAAAATTAAAAAAGGGACTACCATCCAATCCAGCAATTGCACTTGTGGGTATTTATCTAGAGGTAACAAGAACATCAATTCAAAGAGATATATGCACACCTATGTTCCCTGCAACATCATTTATAATAGCCAAGATACAGAAGCGACCTAAGTGCCCATCAACAGATGAACAGATAAAGATGTGATATATACATATACACATGCATATATACAAAACGGATTACTCAGCCATAAAAAAGAATGAAATCTTGCCATTTGTGACAACATGGATGGAACTAGAGTATTAAGCTAACTGAAAGGAGTTAGAGAAAAACAAGTATCCTATAACTTCAATTATATTAGAATCTAAAAACACAAGTGAATAAACAAAAACAGACTTGGATATAGGAAATAAACTATTAGTTACCAAAGTAGGGAGGGTTGCGGGGGGCGGAGGGGGAGTGCAGAGCAGGCAAAATGGGTGAAGGGGATTAAGAGGCACAAAATTCAAGTTACAAAATAAGTCATGGGGATATAATATAGGGATATTTTATATGTAATACATGTAGCATAGGGAATATGGTCAATATTGCAATTACTTTCTATGGTGACAGATGGTAACTAGACTAGTCATGGGTATTATTTCATATTGTATAAAAATATCTCATCACTAGGATGTACACCTGAAACTAATACAGTATTATGTTAATTATACTTCAATAAAAAGCAAAAATAAAACCTTAAAAAGCTATGGATTTGTTTATACAGTTAAGAAATCTTAAGTGCCTCCTACATATTAGGTATTTCTCTGAAAAATATCCTAGCACAAATCCCTGATGTGGTTAAGAAAATAAAAAAGCAATAGACATAGAGAAAGGCAATGGGAGAAGGAAAGGGAGTGAGAGAGAGAGATCATCCACAAAAGGTCAGTTACAGGTTGCACAAGCTTTGCTAACAAATGATATCAATCCCTCAGAAAAGCAAACCAGACTCTTCTGTAATTTATCCTTGGGCTCATAATATTAAAAAATCTTCCTTAATACCCAGAAAGACATTTTTCTGAATCCTCTCAGTGGCAGTGTTTTGTGACTATTCTGCATTCCTGACCCTTGCAACCTATTTTTGTTAACAGAAAGAGTGGATGGAGAACAAGTTACCAGTTGCTGGCACAAGTAACATTTTAAAGTCAACCATCAGCAGAAGAGCTTGAAGCAGAAAGATCTATGGGATGTGGTCTGAACCATCACTAGAAGACGGCATCTAGTCACAGAGAAAGAGCAGACCACATTCCCAGTCTCTTAAAATGAAGGGTACAGATTTTTAAGGTCACCCAACACCTTGTTCCCAACTAATGTGCAGCTAGACTTTTGGGCATGCCTTTCCTGGGTCTACTTTCAGATCAAAACCTTTTCTCCTACAATAAAATAATTTTCCCTGTGCTGGAGAAACCTTGCCTGGAAAATGGCCTACAGCAGGAAATAGTCACCTTGAATGAAGTAAGTGCACTATTACAGAACACTAAGTTATTTGTAAGATTACTGCTTTTAGGTCTTAATTGTTGGCTGTGTCATTTGAAAGCTAATAAATTCTATACTGGAGAACAGTTTATTATAGCACAGTCCAGTTGAATTCTAATGCAATCCCCCAATCCAGTTGAATATAATCCCTCTTCCTCTTTAGAACATTAACTCAGAGTTTATATATTCAAGGACTAAGGATTCCTCATCTACCACTAAAAATGTATTTCATTCTACGCTAGAGATCAAAGAGCTTTGAGAATAAGAATACAACTTAATTTCCAAACATATAATCACCAACATCTGCAAATATGAGTTCAGAAACCACACCAAAAGTTTCATAATTTACTGAGGTGCTGTTAAGCATAATATATCCCATGAAGCACTATAAAGGGTTATTATATATTGTAAGGGCCTAGATTATAATATTCTATTTTTCCCCAAAAGTTAAATATAAATTTTATTCTTACATGCAATTTTTTTTCTGAACTATTAAAATTAATGTTCAACCCTATAAACGCTTATGTCATTATAGGTCCTCTTTAATGACTTACTCCATTGATAATGCCCAGTGATGACAGGGAGAATAGAACGCTGCCTACAAGATTTCACTGGCTTTAATTCAGATTCAAAGTATATGTTGACAAAAGCAGTCTCTGCAACACCTAGAAAAGGATTATCACACTTACACATTTATCTTTCTGGGGAGGAAAGAATAAAGGAACATAAGAGTAATTTAAAACAACACATAAATGTAATAAATAGCTTAAAGGAATTACTATTCATTAAAGACAACTCGAAGTTATACTTTCCGCAATATATTTCAAAACAATCAGGTATCATTATTTCCAATGGTGTGATTCTGCCTAAGAAACTGAATATTTTCCTTTAAGTTTAAATAGACATTCCTTATTACATCTGGCTTTCATTAATGCACACATAAATGTAGACATAGTTACTCAGAGACACACCCCTCTGATGTGTGTGTATTTTGCACCAAGATCCTATGAATAATCATGTGCTGAAGAAAAAAACAAACCAAAAAAAAAAACAAAACAAAACAAAAAAAACAATCACTTCACTATCTTTAAAGTCAGTGTCCCATTTAGGGACATATTTGCAGCCCAATTTAGAGTAAATAACTGCCAGAAAATTTCCTATGGAATAATTTATGTCTTTCCCATCATGACCATCAGCCTTGTAGCCACTCCGCTAAAACAGAGATCTACTACCTGTAGATGAGCGAAGGCACTCAGTCAAGCAATCCACAACTGGGGAGGATTAGCTTACAACGGCTGCCACTATCAGCAAAACAGCAAGAAGCAGACAGTTCATTTTACAGAAACTTAATGGACTGTATGGTTCTAGCTGTTTAATACAAGCACTGTCAAGGCATCTAAGCAAAAAGTCTCAGCTGTCACCATTGACAAGCTGAGTAGAATCATTTGTCACAGTAGACTAGATAAGGTACCATTAGAATGGCACATGGTGCTGCTACCATACGTCTCCATGTTGTAGCCAGAGACAACAGCCTTCTGGTTGCCAGACATAACGTCGGCATGTCCTCCATCCTTTCTCACATAACAGACAGGAGTTTAACATTCCACCTTTAGCATTTCAAAAGTGACAGAAGCACATGAAGGCTTGATAATATCTTTAAGTATCATTTGCTTAATAATTTTATATTTACATAAATTATACACACACACACACACACACACACACACACTTGCACATATTCATACACATATAACCTAAGCAGTGTCTGTGAGTCAACTTCTTTGGTTAACTTTTTGCTATGCAGATCTTAGAGCCCTTAACTTTACTATTAATATATACACAAGTTATGACTCTGCCTGATAAACAAAAAAATCAGGTATCATGAACAAATATAATTTCATGATCTTTATCAGGACACTGGGAATAGCTTTGCCTCATAAAAACATTAAAACAACACTTGAGAACTAAGGTACTGAGAGCAAGAAATAGTTTCTTTGGCTAAGTAGTCTGTAACTTTCACTTAATCTTAATAAGTTCTGTGTATATAATTTACCACAGCCCTAATTAAGCAACACTTTCTACTGAAATATGGTTTTAGAGGGAGAAAATGAAAAGCCTCTAACTACTTAAAACTTGATGCAAAGAGTAAAAAAACACACTAATTTAGTGAAACTGGACAAGAGTATATGAGTGCATCCTTTAAAAATAAAGACTTAATTTCCAGCTAAATATCCTTAGCTTCCTTTAGGAATTTTATTCTGAATAATTTTATAAATGGCCACTGGTGAAATTGGACAAGTAGCTTTTTCAGGATAAAATACAGGCCATTATTTTTCACTCTTAGTCATCACTCATTCATTCAACATGTATACTGAAAGCCAAATGCTAAAGATTTAGCTCTTGGAAGATTAATTTGAGGAAGAGACATGAATCATTTCTTCAAAGAGTTTATAATGTAGAGATGAGACCTGCACACAAATAATATACAAGAGAAAGTCACTAGTGTTATGCGTGTAAAACTTAAGTTGTTAGTGCAACTCAAAGCCAGGAGAGATCAACACTGTCCAAAAGATGAGCAGTGGTGGAAAAGGGTATTGCCAAACACAGCGTTCAGTGGAGAGCTTTTATGAATCCTAAGTTAAAATGAGTGGATAGCTCATATTATAAAATCAGAACACAGTAATTACAATAATTAAGATCCCAAAGATTTCTCCCTGTGAATCCCTCTTATCCCATTTATTCAGAACTATAATAGATACATTGCAAAGAATTTTAAGCCAAGGAAGGATAAGATCAGATTTACATTTTAAATGGCTCACTGTGCTGCAGAGCAGAGATGGGAATGAGAGAAAAAGATTGTATATTAAAAGGCAAATTAGAAGGTCCAAAGAAAAGAGTTAATCAGGCCTGAGACTGCTATCCTTAACAAAGGCCTGCTTGCAAAGTTGGCTCTTCGCTGGCATCTGGGAACTTCAATTTCAGGATTCCCAGCCTCCCCTGATAACAGCTAACTGTGTCTACACTGTTTTTGCAAATGATAAAGTTTATGCTGAACACGTGGTCTTCTGAGTGACTAGAATCTTGGTATATGTTAGGCCCAGGGGGTCTATGTAGTCGATCTCCAACAAAAACCCTGGACAGTGAGCCTCCAATGAACTTCCCTAGCAGATAACACTTCACCCATGTTGTTATAAACATGGTGAGGAGCACATATAGAGGACTCGAGTATGTCCTATGAGACTCCCCTGGGAGAGGACTCTTGGCTCTCATACCTGGTTTCCTGTAGATTCTACCCATGTGCCTTTTGCCTTTATTGATTTTGTTTGGTATCCTTTCCTGGTCATAAGTCAGAGTCTTAAAGACAACCATATACTGAGTCCTGTGAATTCTCCTAGAGAAACAGGAGACTTGGGATGGTTTGGCAACTCTGACACAGAAGGTTTTATCATCTCAAAGATAAAAGAAATCTAAGCCAGTACAATCATAAAAAGGATGAGAGGCCCATAAAAGCGGTTAAAAGTAGAAGCATTGGATGCAAACAGAAGCAAATTCAGCTCCACCACTGACTAGCCATGGACAAGGCATGTTCCTATGGAACATTTAACAGATGTTTAGCACACAGTTATATGTCATAATGTGAAATTAGTCATGAGATCTACACGAAACTTTTTTGCAGTCAGATACTACAAGCATGGACACCATGAAAAGAGAAGAGTCTACCTAGACAGAATGTCTTTGGTGAGAAGAATAAGCCCAGATCTAAAATTACAGGTCAAATTAACAGGGACAGAAAGTAAAAGAAGGATAGAGTTAGAGCAGTGATTTTTTAAAAAAGCTTTATTGGCTTGGACAGCAGACACACTCTCATTGCCCAGATTGACCCACACTCCCCCCCACCAATACCCGCAGAACATTCCCAGCAGCCCTGCCCCCCCAAACCCCTGAGGGCGGAAGGGGAGCATGCATTCCTGAAGGCCCTGGCACATCACAGCAGCAATTCTTGTAGTATCATTCCTAGACCAGTAGGATCAGCATCACCTAGAAACAGGTGAGAAATATATATTTTGATACTCTACCCAAGACCTAGAGAATAAGAACATCTGGGGTCCAATAATCTATTTTAACAAACCCTCCAGGTAGTTCTGATACATGCTAAAATTTCAGAATTACTGAAAGTATATAAAACATAGTAAGTCAACATCTAGTTACACAGTCAGAAAGCCCAAGAGAACCAGCCCTATAACATGCACAGAAGGGAGAGAAGATAATCAAGGAGGGAGAGATTGGCAATGGTAATGGCAATAAAAAAGTCCCGTAAGATAAGGATTTTCATATGCCCATTCATTTAGCAGTGTGACTTTATCAGAAATAATTTCTTTAAGGTGGTAGGGGCAGAAGTCAAATGATAGATGTTAAAAACAAAGGAATGGAAGGTAAGAAAATAAAGATGCAGAGAACCTCTACTCTTTAAAGAATTTTTTAAAGGGCCAGGATTAAATAGAAATCTGAGGGAATCGTGGCAGTTTTTGTTGATATTGTTTGTCTTTGTTAAGGTGGGAAAGACTTGACCAAAGCTACAGACAAAAACTGTATTCGATTATGAAAACACGTAGCTTGAGGCTATGAAGGGTGTACTTATACCAGAGAAATAGGCAAACATAGGGCTTGCTTTTCTGGAAAGCCAGTTTTTAAGTATTAACAGTAGACCATTAGAAAATGCTAAGAGGTGGCAGAACAATGAAGAATTGGCAATGAAGGAATGTTTACTTACTCTGGATTCCATCGGCAAAGCTGTAAGAAAAGGAGCTGACATCTGTATTAGGTACCTACAAACTAGGTCTCAAAGTTAATTTCATCACTAGGAGATAGCATAGGGATTTAAATGCAAATCTACAAACTCTTTTCTTCTGTTTCCCATGCTTGCCATATTGTCAAAATCTAGATCTCTGGTAAAACATAAACGTCTGTCTCACTCCAGGTCTACTAAATCAGAATTTATAAGGGAATGATGTGGAAATCTGTATTACCTACATGATTCTTATTAGCAGGCAAAGCTAGAAAATACTGTATTATACACCACACTGTCTCTACAGTCTACTCTTTGGTTTACTAGTCTAGATCACAAGCATAAGAGGACTCAGAGCCACAATCCAGTTCAGGAATAAAAATTGGCATTGATTAGTAATATACATTGTAGTCCTTGGGAATATGACATATGTAAAGAACAGGAGAAAGAATAGCCTATAAAAGTCAGAGCAAAGTTGCCTAAACTCGGGATCATTCTCAGCATTACCCTTTGTTCAGGAGATCAGACCTTGCAAATTCTCCCAACAAAGCCAATGAAATAATTTCCATTTTACAGGTGAGGAAAAGAAGCTGGTGGCAGGGTATGGGGAGAGGTAAGAAATTGGCTTAAAGTACCATCAAAGGAAAGCAATAAAGACAGAACTTCACTGGATGGTCCCATGTTCCAACCACCCTTTGACGGTTGAAAGTTTTAGGAAACAAAGTTCAATGTTGGCAATGACTATGTCAAAGCATCAACTTTGACATACTACTCTTTATTCTTATTTTAAGGAGACTCCACGCCCAAGGTGGGGCTTGAACTCCTGACCCTGAGATCAAGAGTGCCATGCTCTACCCACTGAACCAGTCAGGCACCCCAACATACTACCCTAAAGTAGCTGAATAAAGAATATCCTCAATCTTATTTACAATCTAAAATAAGTGAATCATAAAATTTAGACATCCACATTCTGGAACTATGTAAATATCACAGAAAAAAAAATCAAGAAGTCAGTAAACTAAACTACAATAGCAATGACCATGTAACATGGGAGAGCGCTCAGAACTGTCAGCATCTAGGGTAATTTTCATTTAGCAGTATTAGTCTCATTAGTCATTAGCAGCATTATTACTCAACCCATCATTACTCGTCAAGGTGTTATATACTGCACGATGGGTATCTTAACTCAAGAACAGAAGGACTTAACCTCCATGTCAGAAAGATAAGCACTAGGTAAGGAGGCAGTATTAGGTCACAGTATAAAAGTCCAGGAACAAGAAAATTAATGATAGGCCTTAGGGCAAGATTTGATTCATGAATTTGAGTGGTATAAACCACAGCCTGGTGGTATACTCTTTAACTTACATCTCTAAATAAGAATCCAGTATTACTCATATTTTTAAAAAGTCAGCTTTCAGGGGCACCTGGGTGGCTCTGACAGTTAAGCATCTGACTCTTGGTTTTGGTTTAGGTCATAATCTCTAGGTTGTGAGATTGAGCCCCACATGGGGCTCCACACTCAGCATGGAGTCTGTTTGAGATCCTCTCCCCTCCTTCCCTCTCTGCCCTTCCCCCTGCTCTAATAAATAAAATCTTTAAAAAATAAAAAGTTGGCTTTTCTCTTTTCCATGAAAGCAATATAGCCATACTAGTTAAGAGTGTGGGCTCCAGAGCTAGACTGTATCTGGACTCCAGCCCTGTTAATAGCTGTGCAACCTCAAGCAAATATATAAAATCTCTGTGCCTCAATTTCCCCATATGCAAACTAAGGATATTAATAGCAGTTCCTCAAAGTGAAGACTGGATTAGTTAAAACTGGAAACACTTAGAACAGTGTCTGACAGGTACTAACGACAAATAAAAAGTTAATTACTGTTACTTTCAAGCAAACTGTCACTGAACCTAATTATACCATACATGGATCAGAGAGTTTATGCTGATAAAAGTCACTTAGGAATTTGTTGATAAAATAATTCATTAAGAAGGTTAACATAGGAAGAAGGTCTCTGGAGAATATATATATATTTCAAGATCCAAGAAATGTATAGGACTATTCATACTGTCCTGTAGAAGAATTTGAAAACCTTGACTGCAGTGAGTCTGAGCACTCATCTTACTAACCTACTCACTGTCTCACTTGATTAGTCGGTAGTAGAACCGATACCTAGGCAAGCTAAAAAACCTCATGTACACAGCGGATAGACTTCAGCATAATAAATTCAAATCTTTTGCTAAACAATTTGTCCTTGTTAGAAAAAAAAAGTAGATCATAATAGATCGTACAGGGAGAATATAGACTCTCAAGGCTAATGAAAACTGTTGATTTTGGGGCACTGTTATCCCAGTAAATGATGGAAATGAGAATTTACCAGAAGCAAAGATCTGTTAGCAAGGAGCCAAATTAGAAAACTTTACAGTTCTGCAATGATTTCTTCATATGTTGCACTTATAAATGTTCTCTAGAGGAGATCAAGTAAATGTACTCACTTCAAATACCTGATTAATCACCTAAAGATGAAAAAGACTAAGAAGATCCCTTGATATCAGAATTATGTATTTCATTCCCAAGCATGGGTCCCAATCCTTGCCCAATTATGGATTCTAATTACATTTTTAGGCATTGCTTCCTCCGGATGGCCTAAAAATATAGCATACTACTCCCATCTTCTAAAAAATACTCCATTTTTAAATTAAAACTCCACTAGTCTAGAAGTCATCTTATAAAACTCTAGTCCAGCTTTCTTCATAATGAATTGCAGAACATCTATCAATTTGCTTAATGAAGGTTTCATGCTTGCTTCAGTAGCACATATACCACTTAATGAAGATTTGGACAGGACTCACTATTATACTTATTTTATGCTGTACTCTTTTTTAAAAATTAAGATACCTGTGAGAGATACAGCAAAATGTTGAAAATCGTTTCAGCTGAGAGAATAAAAATCTTGGTAACCATTGAAAGTACATGGATTCACAATTGATGGGTTATTATGGCCAAGCATAACAAAAACAACAAAAACAAAAACCCAGGACATCAAAACTCCTAAACCAACTAAACAAACTAGAGAAGTACCCTTGGAAGATGTCTGCATCATTTGTGCTAACATTTCTGATATGAGAATTTGAAACTCATGACTAACTAAAGATAAATTTCTAAAAGATGGGGGAAAAGCACAAAATTTGTTATATCCCAGCAGGTCTTGAGATAGTAACCAGAATTCTTCAATGGTCTTTAAGTGTGCAAGGTGAACTTCACACTTTTGGTTTGGTCCATTTAACTCATTCAAGCATCAGCTGCCTGGTTAGAAAGGTGGGAAGTTTTCATTTCCATGCTTCATCAATCAGATATGCTAGTAACTTCAAATGACAAGAGTTTTCCTTTACCTGAGATAGCAAATATCCTCTGAACATGGAAGACAGTTATACTAAATACTCATAACTACTACACAACATGAATGTAGTTTGCTGTGATTCTGTCACGGACTGTTTTTTCCTGTTTGTCCAGCTAATCCAAATACAATTCTCTTTTCACCTTCTGTCTTAGAGAAGAAGGAAATACATAAAGAAATCCAAGTTGAAAAGTTTTTGGCCCTATTCTCAGAAGACCACTAGAAGGCTTACAGCACTTTGTCCATCTCAAGATTTACAATAAAATTACTGGGTGTCTTTCAGTTTGTCTACCCTAGAGGATAAGACAAGGTTCTTAGTCTGTCAATCTCCTTCACAGCCTCTATATAACAACTGTTGAATCTGGGGTTCCCTCTTGAAGAGAGTTCTGCTTTCCCACAGCAACAACAGGGGTGACTGAGGGAAGAGAAAATTTGTTCACCTCTCTAGATTCCATACCAGCAGCAAATGTAGAGAAAGGAAACATGATACTAATGGAAAAAACTTTTTTTTTCTGTGTATTTCACTGAAATAGCTATAGCTAGCATTTACGTCAAGCAGTGCTAAATGTTTCCATGTATTGTCTTGACCAATCCTCACTATACCACCACCAGCAAAAAACTAAAGAACTATGAGAGGAGTAGTGTTACTGTGCCCATTTTACTGATGAAGACATTAAGGTTTAGAGGTTATGTATCTTGTCCAAGAAAATAGTAGTGTAGGAATTTGAACTCAGAACAGTAAAGCTGGGATTCAAATAACAACCATTGTGTTATACTACGAAAGAGGAATATCGTCACTACTCTATTCACTTATCTAATTGGGGGTTTGTTGATATTATATAAGCCACAACTCCTTTTGTTTATTTAATACTGAGGAGATGGACACATGAGTAAAATACAAAACTTAATTCTCTTTTCAAAACCACCTATAAAACATGTGGATGATTTGTATGTATACCCAATTCATAGTTTTATTCAAATTTTCAAAAATCCAAGAAAAACTTTAGAGTACCTTTTTAAATCTTACCTACTCGATGGATACTAAATACTAAGTTGTTTTAAATATGAGGTTTAAAGGTGGAAAAGGTGGAATTGTAACTATGTAGTTCTTACTACTAACCTTGGAGCAAACAGTGAATTAATTACATTGTCTTTTCATATTCAAGGTAAGACCAGAAGGATCAAATTGGGTTGATTATCAAGACAGTCCTTTAAAAGAATTGCATAATATGCTGGCTAACTGAACATAATAAACAAATAAACAAATAAATAAAAGATTTGCATATATCTGTGGCGGGTGGAGGGGGAACCTATGTTTCTAATGAAAAGACCACAAAAAAACAGGTAGACTGGAGAATTCTTGTGGATAGTAGGAAGCTTTAGAAAATAATAAGCCTAGGGGTGCCTGGGTGGCTCAGTTGGTTGAGTGACTGCCTTCGGCTCAGGTCATGATCCTGGAGTCCCGGGATCGAGCCCCACATTGGGCTCCCTGCTCAGCGAGGAGTCTGCTTCTCCCTCTGACCCTCCCCCCTCTTGTATTCTCTCTCTCATTCTCTCTCTCAAATAAAATCTTAAAAATAATAAGCCCAAATCAATCAACGTGATACAATATATTAACAAAAGAAAGAACAATATGATCCTCTCAATAGATGCAGAAAAAGCATTTGACAAAGTACAGCACCCTTTCTTGATCAAAACTCTTCAGAGTGTAGGGATAGAGGGTACATACCGCAATATCATAAAAGCCATCTATGAAAAACCTACAGTGAATATCATTCTCAATGGGGAAAAACTAAGAGCTTTCCCCCTAAGGTCAGGAACACAGCAGGGATGTCCACTATCACCACTGCTATTCAACATAGTATTAGAAGTCCTAGGCACAGCAATCAGACAACAAAAAGAAATCAAAGGCATCCAAATTGGCAAGGAGGAAGTCAAACTCTAAATCTTTGCAGATGATATGATACTTTATGTGGAAAATCCAAGACTCCACCCCAAAACTGCTAGAACTTATACAGGAATTCAGTAAAGTGGCAGGATATAAAATCAATGCACAGAAATCAGTGGCATTCCTATACACCAACAAGACAGAAGAGAGAGAAATTAAGGAGTCGATCCCATTTACAATTGCACCCAAAACCATAAGATACCTAGGAATAAATCTAACCAAAGAGGCAAAAGATCTGTACTCACAAAACTATAAAATACTCATGAAACAAATTGAGGAAGACACAAAGAAATGGAAAAACGTTCCATGCTCATGGATTGGAAGAACAAACATTGTGAAGATGTCAATGCTACCTAGAGCAATCTACACATTCAATGCAATCCCCATCAAAACACCATCCACTTTTTTCAGAGAAATGGAACAAATAATCCTAAAATTTGTATGGAACCAGAAGAGACCCCGAATAGCCAGAGGGATGTTGAAAAAGAAAAGCAAAGCTGGCGGCATCACAATTCCGGACTTCCAGCTCTATTACAAAGCTGTCATCATCAAGACAGTATGGTACTGGCACAAAAACAGACACATAGATCAATGGAACAGAACAGAGAGCCCAGAAATGGACCCTCAACTCTATGGTCAACTCATCTTTGACAAAGCAGGAAAGAATGTCCAATGGAAAAAAGACAGTCTCTTCAACAAATGGTGTTGGGAAAATTGGACAGCCACATGCAGAAGAATGAAACTGGACCATTTCCTTACACCGCACACAAAAATAGACTCCAAATGGTTGAAAGACCTAAATGTGAGACAAGAGTCCATCAACATCCTAAAGGAGAACACAGGCAGTAACCTCTTCGACCTCAGCCACAGCAACTTCTTCCTAGAAACATCGCCAAAGGCAAGGGAAGCAAGGGCAAAAATGAACTATGGGGATTTCATCAAGATAAAAAGCTTTTGCACAGCAAAAGAAACAGTCCACAAAACCAAAAGACAACCGACAGAATGGGAGAAAATATTTGCAAATGATATATCAGGTAAAGGGCTAGTATCCAAAATCTATAAAGAACTTACCAAACTCAACACCCAAAGAACAAATAATCCAATCAAGCAATGGGCAGAAGACACGAACAGACATTTTTCCAAAGACGACATCCAAATGGTCAACAGACACATGAAAAAGTACTCAACATCGCTCGGCATCAGGGAAATCCAAATCAAAACCTCAATGAGATACCACCTCACACCAGTCAGAATGGCTAAAATTAACAAGTCAGGAAATGACAGATGTTGGCGGGGATGTGGAGAAAGGGGAACCCTCCTACACCGTTGGTGGGAATGCAAGCTGGTGCAACCATTCTGGAAAACAGTATGGAGGTTCCTCAAAAAGTTGAAAATAGAGCTACCGTACGATCCAGCAATTGCACTACTGGGTATTTACCCCAAAGATACAAATGTAGGGATCCGAAGGGGTACATGCACCCCAATGTTTATAGCAGCAATGTCCACAATAGCCAAACTGTGGAAAGAGCCAAGATGTCCATTGACAGATGAATGGATAAAGAAGATGTGGTATATATACACAATGGAATATTATTCAGCCATCAAAAGGAATGAGATCTTGCCATTTGCAACGACGTGGATGGAACTGGAGGGTGTCATGCTGAGTGAAATAAGTCAATCAGAGAAAGACATGTATCATATGACCTCACTGATATGAGGAATTCTTAATCTCAGGAAACAAACTGAGGGTTGCTGGAGTGGTGGGGGGTGGGAGGGAGGGAGTGGCTGGGTGATAGACATTGCGGAGGGTATGTGCTATGGTGAGCACTGTGAATTGTGCAATACTGTTGAATCACAGATCTGTACCTCTGAAACAAATAATGCAATATATGTTAAGGAAAAAATAATAATAATAATAATAAGCCTAGAGTCCCCTGGATGGCTCAGTCAGTAGAGCATGCAACTCTTGAATCTCAGAGTCCTGAGTTCATGCCCCATGTTGCCCGGCTGACTCGTGTGGTAGAGCACCTGAGTCTTGAATGTGAGATTTCAAGCCCCATATTGGGGGAGGAGGAGGTAGAGTTTCAAAAAAAAAAAAAAAAAAGTAATAAGCCTAGTTTCCAGAAAACTCCAAGAAAGGAATTTTGCTTTTCTTCCCAAAAATCTGATGTTTTGACCCTTGATAACTAATATAAAGATACAAATAATGTTATAACCTTTAAGTGAAAGAAATAAGATTTTTCATTTGTGTCATTTTCAAATATTTAGATGATTGCTTACCAAAAAATACACCCTAACAGCAAATGCCAACAAGAGTTAAAAAAAACCTTCTTGAGCCTTAATGTTTAAAGATCTGTATTCTATTTGCTATAGGTTTATCAAAATGATTAACTCGGTAACAAAAGTTTTCCAGAAGTGTTTTGATTTACTGACTGATCTTCACAATGCCACATTCTGTTTTGAAAAGCTCAAGGTATCCTTCTGAAACTACTATGGTTCATTCAACTACATTTGCTCAAAATCTTTGCCTTCCATTCTCATTCACTGATGTGAGCATAAATGGCACAATCTCCCTGAATGGAAATTTTTCAGCAAATAAGAAGCTTTTGAAATCTACATACATTTCAACCCAGAAATTTCTAGAAATAGATGTGTGTACATAATTAGCTACAAGGACTATCATCTTATTTGTAATATTAAAAAATTCAAAAAAATCCCTGATACCTACTACTAGGGAGGTGATAAAGTAAAATACAGTGTGATCTATACAGAAGAAGATTATTAAAGTTAACTTACATGTATGGTGCCTACACACAGCCCATGCTAAGCAACTGCTTCATCTATAGATGAATATTCATTGCAATTTGTAATTTTTAAAAGCTGCTCAAAAGTGGCTTTATCCAATCCTTGTTAATTGTGTATTTACACATATAATACAGCTAACACCTACAGAGCACTTACTATGTGCAAGGCATTATTCTAACTACCTTACATCCATTACTATATTTAATTCTCAGAACAATCCTTTGAGGAACATACTATTATCCCCACTCTATAGGCTAAAAAACAGAAGCATAAGGGAAATGAGTACCTTGCCCAAAGGCCTAGATCTCATCAGCAATAAGACAAAAATTCAAAGCTAGTCAATCAGGCTCCGGAGTCTGTGTTTTGAACCAGAAAATATGCATGCCTCATATTTTATTCTACTGCCTATACTCAAGAGTCAGAAAGGCTATAAGACATGGGAATAATGTAAAAGCGATTATTTCTGGTTTTCAGATTATCAATGTTCAAAATAAATGTGAATTATTGGGCACCTGGGTGGATCAGTCTGTTAAGAGTCCAACTCTTGATTTCAGCTCAGGTCATGATCACAAGTTCATGTGATCAAGCCCCACGTCTGGCTCAGTGCTGGGCATGAAGCCTGCTTTAAGATTCTCCCTCTCCCTCTGCCCCTTCCCCCCACTCACACATGCCCATGCACTCTCAAAAAAAGTAAATGTGAATTATTGTACCATTAAGTGAAAAATGTCTTCTGATTGCAGAATGACCTATAGACAAAAATACTATGAGGTCTAATGACTGAGAACTATTGATACAGATCCAAGGTAGAGATTCTGATATCCCATGGGTCCATATCTTTAGAGGTCTCTGAAAATTGACAACAAATCTGGACAGTGACTGCTTCTGAATCTTGACATCTCACAGGGTAGAAGAATACTGTTCTAATCCATCAACATTTTCTTGTTCTTACCCATTTGAAGCCATGTTACTGATGTCTATTTTCTCCTTTAAAAAAAAAAAAAAGATTTTATTTATTTATTTAATTAGAGAGCAAGAGAGAGAGAAAAGCATGAGAGGGGAGAGGGTCAGAGGGAGAAGCAGGCTCCCCGCTGAGCTGGGAGCCCGTTGTGGGACTCAATCCCAGGACTCTGGGATCATGACCTGAGCCAAAGGCAGTCACTTAACCAACTGAGCCACCCAGGCGCCCCTATTTTCTCCTTTAAGGCTAACAAAGTTTTTATGCTCCCGCTCTTTGCCTTTCACTAGCAGAAGATTGAAATTGGTATTTTAGGAGATTTCTATGATATAGTGAGCTCAGCTAGTATTCCTACAATATAGCCTAATATAGTAGTTCTCAACCCCAGCTACAAGTTTGTTTTTTTAACTCCACAAGTGATTCTGATACACAGCCCAGGTTTAGAGTTTCTGGAGCATAGGTATTAGTGTATAGTTTGTCACTCTGCTTGTCATATTTCAGTGGTCAGAATCATAGCATTAACGGAAACTGAATAATAACCAATTTCAGGATGTGTCATGCATATCACTAAGTATGCAAAACTAATTAAGCTTTGTAATTTCACTTAGAATGGGAAATACAAATAATTAGAATGGGTTATTAAATATGAATTTATATATAGAATTGAAATACTAGATTTAAAAAGGAGTAGGAATGTAAGTGTAAAACTGAAAAACTAAGAGAAAGGAAGTTTTTGAAGCCGACCAAGATAGTCTATTTACAGGGAATAATCAGACTGACTCATCAAGCTTAAACTAAGAGAATCATGTTGGCTTGATAAATATAGCTTCAATATGCACACAGTCATATCTAGGATCTAGTGAAAATTCACAAAGGACCAACAAAATGCATAGCAGCAAGTAAGAACAAATACCTGAGATGGTACAAAATCATTTAGGGTAACTTTCCCTAGGGAACTATTATGCATGAAGATCTGCACTTAAAATTAGGCCAGGCACTTGATCATTTGTTGAACCACTAATGATAAAAATAAAAATAAAGTACTAACAACAAAATTTTAAAATGATTTTGTGAGTAAGTTTATAGGAAATTGAGCAGCTACCAAATATCTAAAAGACATGCTATATTATCTGCTGGTATTTGTTCTTCACACTATTCCCAGTGATAGTGTGTACTTGCATGGGTGTGTATTCATTTACTTTGTTTCACTTTGGCATAAGTTTTGGGTTAAAGTAAACTTATTCTGTCTGCCTCTTTCTTGAACACATCCTTTTACATTTGTAACCCACACATGTCTGGTTCTCCAACCCCTTCACCAGCTGTTCTTTCTCAGGTTCCTCTTCAAGATTTCTAAAACTGATGTCCTATCTAAGCTTTTTGTGGGTGACCTCATTCAATCCAATAGTTTCAAATATATCTGCATGGGACATCTAAGTCTATGTCACCAGCCCTGGCCTTTGCTGGACAACCTGACTCACGTGTCATTATGTGCATGGCATCTCTAACAGGCTACTCGGCTTAAAACTCATGATTCCTTTCCCCACAACCAAATGTATTCCTCCCCAAGTCGTTTTCTCAGCAAACGGAATCCAGTTAATTCCAATCAAAAGTTAAGAACTACACTTGACTCATTTTCCTTCACCTCCCAAATTTAATCTACCATTCAATGCAGAACCCTTCTACTTCTCTACCTCTCCACTATTATCACTCTTTTCCAAGCCACTACACCTCGAAACTAGATTTCTGCAGTGGTCACCTGACTTACATTCCCCCTTCTAACAATACTTTCTCAAAACAACTAGAGATATCTCTTAAAAATCTAAATGAGAGCATCTCATTTGCCTGTTTAAAACCCTCCTATATCCCCACTTTCACTTACAATAAAAATCCAAATTCATACATCTGGTCTACAAAGCTCTAATGATCTGGCTTCCGCCAAGCCTTCCAACCTCATCTCATTTTATTCTGCCCTTATTCGTGAGTCTTCTCCTAAGGACCTCCTTTCCATTTCAAGAATATCCCAAATTCATTTCCAAGTTGACATCTCTACACTCAGATTTTTGTATGATGTTGGGAGGTCAGGGGAGACTGCTTCTTCCTCATTTCTAATGTTTCCTCTCAAGTGAAATGACCTCCCCTGCTATATAATGCTTTTTGTCTCTAGTCTTTCTCAGTCCTCTGAGTGAGAAATTTCAGAATAGCTGGACAGGGCCTGCCTTAGTCTGCTTTTCTCCCTCTGGTGAGTGACCCTGCCCACTCAGTGCATGGGCTCTCTGTAGATGTATGGAAGGCCTTTCTACCAAAAGACACTGTCACAGACCAAGACTGAGTCTGACAAGTTTGGCTCTTAAGTTTGATACTCAGCTGTTTCCTCCAACCCGGCGTCTATTAGAAAAAGCTGCTATTTCCATCTTTAATCCTAAATGGTTTATAAACAGATGTTTCTCACAGCTGTGGAGGCTGGGAGACCAAGATCAGGGTGCCAGCATGACAAGGTGAGGGCCCTCTTCCAGGTCCCATACTTCTCATTGGATCCTCATGGCAGAAAGGGCTAGGGAGCTCTATGGGCTCTTTAATAAAAGCACTGATCCCATTCATGAGAGTTCTACCTTGTGATCTGATCATCTCCCAAAAGCCTTACCTCCTAATACCATCGCATTGGGCAATAGAAATCAAACATGTGAGTTTGGGGGCGGGGTTGGTGGGGGGGGGTGGTGAAAAAGAATATTCAGACCATAGCAGAGGGTTTTTAATTGGAAACACTTTCAGACTTCAAAACTACAGTTGGATCCTTTATGTAACTGTTACATAAGTAAAAACGTCACCTCTTGAGAGAGACTTTTCTTGATGACTTAATCTACAGAATCTACCTAGTTGCTGATTATGTCACTCTCATTTTGGTATCTTGCATATCAATTCTGTTCCTTTTCTACTTTGTTTTTGTTGTTTGCTGCCTCTTGCCTTCCATTAAGTATGAACCTTGCTCTCTTCCCTGTTTATCACAGTATCCCTGGAATATAGTGGGCAAATATTTGATGAAGAATTTCCACTTGCCGAATTTTATTAACTGGTATGGTTTCTGCAGTGAAACTCAGACTATCTCAAGAGATGCAGACCTGGCTAGAGCTACTAGTTCTCCCATCTCCTCAAATCTTTCTCTCAAGCCAGGTCTAACAACCTTCATAAATAGTTGGGTAATTCATGCCTTGCAGATATTGTTTTCATTTGGTGCTCAACATAGGTAACAGTCCTCCAAAAGTTACCCTACTTCCTTACACTTTGCTAATACCTGAGGTAAAAAACTCTTGTTACCCTTGGGCACAGATAAGAAACAAAGATGAAACATGCACAATTTTAGATGGAATATCTTTTAAGACTAACTAGAAACTAGGCAGTCAGGGAAACAATTCAAATTCATGGGCCACACTAAGAAATTTTCAATGAATTTTATGGTCAGTCTTCAGAAAGACTAGATAATATGAATAGTTATTCTGTTATCCTATTCAATTATTCTGTTCTAAACTGTAATAAAAATATTAATGATATCTAAGATTCTGATTTTTTATTAATGGCCTTATCACACATTTTCTTAAACCATGACTTCAATCTCCTAAACACTTGATTAAAGGAATCCTAAATACTCAATTGATGAAAAACATTTAAACATTCTGATGGTATTTTCTTGAAAGTAAAGTGATCTAACACACTTTCTGATAAATAGAACTGAAAAGCCTTTTAAGCATCTTTAAACTTTGAAAGTTCTAGCCTTTAGGGGCACCTGGGTGGCATAGTCAGTTAAACGTCCAAATCTTGGTTTTGGCTCAGGTCGTGATCTCAGGGTTGTGAAATCGAGCCCCATGTCGGGTTCCATGCTCAGCACTGAGTCTGCTTAAGATTCTCACTCCTTCTGCCCCTCCCCCCAACATAAATCTTAAAGTTCTAGCCTTTCAAAAACAAGTAACTAAGAACACAGAGCAACTGCTTTATGCAAAAGTCCAATTACTTTTAAAATGTGAACTAGCTGGGAGCCTGGGTGGCTCAGTCGTTAAGCGTCTGCCTTCGGCTCAGGTCATGATGCCAGGGTCCTTGGGATCGAGTCCCACATCGGGCTCCCTGCTCGGCGGGAAGTCTGCTTCTCCCACTCCCCCTACTTGCGTTCCCTCTCTCGCTGTGTCTCCCTGTCAAATAAAATCTTAAAAAAAAAAAATGTGAACTAGTTAAACAAATGCAAGCTAGAACTCAAGCCCATAACATATCTACCGGCTAAGCCTGATGCTAGAAATTCACAATAAATGGAATCAAAATATTCTTTTGGATGAGAAAATTTGCAAGAGTTTGGTGAGATTGTGTATTTTCCAGATGTCCGAGCAAAGAAAATAGATTCACATTTCTCTTGCTGTAACTTCAATAAATAAAAGATTTAGAACAGCTACATATGGTAATATTGTGTATCAACTACAACTGAAAAGGACAGTAGGGCAACAGCTATGAAAGAAAAAAAGATACATATGGGACTACAAAGCAATACCAAATTCTTTAGAATTCACTTTTTACCTTAGACTATAAGCATCCTGCTGACAGTAATTATGCCTATTAACTTGATAAAAGACAATCTCCTTATTAAGATCTTTTTTAAAATAATGATAAATCAACGAACAATAGTGTGACAGAAAAACTGAGTTTAAGCTCACCTGGGGAAATAGAAAACATTTTGCTGTTCATTAATTTTGAAGGTAGGACTCAGAAAAAAAATACACGTGGTACATGTGATGAGTCCAAAGATCTAAAACTTGTGGAAAATTATTCCCCTGTCTGTAATAGCCCATTATTTTTCTCTTAGACTATGTCCATTTCAACCTTTGAAACGAAGTTCAAAATATTCAAATAAAGGATATAAATCCTTGCTTTTACAAGATGTGGATTATAGACAAAAGCTTTAAAAGAAAAGGAAAAATATAATAGCATCCAACCTCGATGTGTACCCAAGAGACTGAGACATTATCATAATGCCTCTATTATGGCAATTGCTGAAATTAAATGCCTGCAGATTTGACCCTAAGGAGTATAGTGCAGTGTTTGCTGTAATAAAACACTTACTGTAAATGCTTAACCTTGAATAGATTCTATATTAATACAATTCCACAATAGCTATTTTGACAACTGTCACTATATATTTCATAAGCCACATTGAACCACCCCATGTTACTTTCTTAGTTATCTGAAATATCTTGGTTCTTTAAGTGTGTATTGCTTTCCAGAACCTTTATTAAGACTCCATTTACACTGTAAAAAGAGAATGGCATGGTACTTTGTTGATTACTCAAGATTAAAATAACTTAATAGAACAAATGATTCATGGAGCAGCATGTTTAAAAGTACACAGGTACAGTTTGAGAGTTACATATAATTCAGAATGATATAATTGGCAGCACTTATATTGTAGATTTATACCGGACTTTGCCATCATTCTGCACTAATGTTATCGTAGCTGCTTGCTATTTAATAACCTTATATTAAGTCCCTATGTTTCATATACAGGTGACAATCATAAAGACGTAAATATGGCTTTCCTTGCCTTTGCAAAACTACAATGGACAGTGTGTCCATCTTGGAGACTGAATTACATCTGCATTGTTAGCTAAAAATGGAACCTAGATGTTGCCTGCTTCACTGAAGTATCAAATTTAGAAAACTATTAATATTTTGAAAAGCAATCAAATAAGAACTGAAGACTTAGAAATGACACATTTCTTCATGTGTCATATAAAGATAAAATTTGTAAAGGAAATAAAAAATGGGTATAGTCCCTATTATCCAGTGAGAAACTTTCATTTCTCAAGGCTTTTTGTATATTCTATTAAGTGTACCCACAGTTTGTTTTGTTGTTTTTATATTAAGTTCACTTTCTGGTAACATAGCTTGTAGAATTCTTAAAAGCATATATGTTAGGGCGCCTGGGTTGCTCAGTTGGTTTAGCTTCTGCCTTTGGCTCAGGTCATGATCCCAGGTCCCTGGGATTCAGCCCCGCATTGGGCTCCCTGCTCAGTGGGAACTTTGTTTCTCCCTATCTCTGCTCATGCTCTCTCACTCACTCTCTCAAATAAAATCTTTAAAAAATTAAAAGAAAGCAAATAGGTTACATTTTACAGGTTAGGATATTCAGTCAGCTAGTCTACTAGTTCATGCTACTGATTTCAACCTAGTCGTCTCTACCTCCCATTTACTCTATAGTCCACTGATATTTTCATCATCATCCTACCAAATTAACTCTAGAAGATCACATACAGCAACCTAACAACTAAATCTGATAATCTTTTATATATCTCTTAAGCCTGGATTTCTCTCTTACTTGGCACTTTAAGTCAGTCACAATATCCTGTTGATTCTACCTTCTTACTATCTCTACTATCCATCCCCCATCAGCCATAGACTTAGCCATTTTGGGGACGGGGGAACCTTCCAAATGGCTTTATACAATGGAGATTTGTGGCTCCCAACATGTGTCCATTGTGGATCATCAGCAGGAGGCTCAACTCATAGAAGTTACAACCAAGCAATGGAGAATCCATGATGCTATTGCCTATCACTGTGGCAGAGTAAACAGAGCTCTAGCTAATTCTGCATAAGCATTTAAGGCTCAAGTCCAGAGATGACAAGCACCACAACTCATTGGCCAGAAATAGTCACATGGCTTCACCCAACCAGGAAGAATTGGGAAATGCCATCTCACACACTTGGAAAGAGTTAGGGTGTCTGTAATGGATAGTACTAATTGTAACACATTCGTATTCAGAATTTTTCAAAGCTCCTTACTGATGACAAGATCAGATCTATTATCCTATGCATTCATTCTCCTTTGATCTGATCCCTCCCCTCCCAATTCTCTTCATACTCAGAACGTGTGTTCTGGTGCTGAATTACTTGCAGGGTGTTTTTGTTTTTTGAAATGTCCTGCTGCATGCCTGACTCTGTAGATATTATTCCATCTGCTCTAGTACTAGAAAACTATTCATCTTTCCAATTTTATCTTCAACTAGAGCTTCCTTCTAGAGTTTTCCCTAGCCCCACCCAAATTTTGTTTCCTAGTTTCTATATTCTTTCCCCTCATTAAGGTGTTATTGAGCCGGGGTGCCTGGGTGGCTCAGTCATTAAGTGTCTGCCTTCAGCTCAGGTCATGATCCCAGGGTACTGGGATCGAGCCCCGCATCGGGCTCCCGGCTCCACGGGAAGCCTGCTTCTCCCTCTCCCACTCCCCCTGCTTGTGTTCCCTCTCTCACTGTGTCTCTGTCAAATAAATAAAATCTTAAAAAAAAAATAAAATGTTGCTGAGCCATTTGCACTTCTTTCCCCACTAGACTATGAACAACTTAGTCAGAATACATTATTTCAAGTTTAGGTCCCTGGTATCAGAGATAAAAGATAAATTCTAAGACATGTGTAATAACCAAATCCACTTGACTTCTCTATTTGATGACTATTTTCTAAAAATACTCTGGTTCTTGGCTTCCATGACACCATTCTATTTGGATTTTTTCCCACCCCCATCAGTTAGCTTTCTGAGAGAGTTCACTGCTTTTCAAAGCTGAAATAAACATCCCTTAAGTGTTGGTGTGGTGGTTGTAGGAATGCAGGAATCTAACTTCATGCTTCCTGGATAATCTGTTCAATATCAGTGTCTTCAATTATCACCTATATATATATTGATGAGTCCCAAATCTAAATCTGTATTCCATTTGCCTCAAGCTACACACAAAATAAATGTAACTAACTTGCTATTTCCATTCTGTCACCTTAAAAGTCAAACCCATCATCCTATCCTCAAATCCATTTTTGCATCTTCCCTTTCTCAGCTAATTGACATAATGGTGACTTAAACCAGAACTTGGAATAATTCTATTTTCCACCTGCTCTCTCTCATCCCTACATTCAGTGAACAAATCATGCTAGTTTTACCTGGTAAGTATCTCTTGTGTTCCAAGTCTGCTACCACTTTTTCAAGTCTCCATCATTTCTTGCCTTAACTCTGTCTCCTTATAGATCTCTATTCCAGTTTTGCCATCTTCCTATTCATCCCTCTCTTTGCCATGAGGTTTGTCTAAAAATGCCAATCTGATTTTTATCACTCATCTGTTTGCAATCCATCAGTAACACTTTGTGGCTTTAGCCTGACATCTAAGTCTCCATCTATCCAGGTTCCAGTACCCCATGATCTGTGTAGTCCAAGTGACTTCTGGGCCAAGAAGGTTGTATATCTTCAATTCCCTGCCTTTTTTTTTTTTTTAAAGATTTTATTTATTTATTCATGGGGGGGGGGGCAGAGGGAGAAGCAGGCTCCCAAGGAGCAGGGAGCCCGATGTGGGACTCGATCCCAGGACCCTGGGATCATGACCTGAGCCGAAGGCAGACGCCCAACCATCTGAGCCACCCAGGCGCCCTTCCTGCCTTTTTTACATCCAATATTTCCACCCATCTCTCTGCCTGGGAAACCTCCACATATCCTTCAAAACTCAACTTAAAAGTTCTTGTTCAGTGAACCTGAAGAACCTAGTTTACATACTTCCCTATTCACAGATAATGAACTCCTTCATAGAAGACTTTGTGACTCTTCAATGACTACCTAGAACAATGTTTTACAGAAAATGCTCAGAATTTAAGTACATTTTAGAAAGAAAGGCTAAATGGTGGTGAGGTATAGGTATAGATGTAAGAAAGTAATTTTTCTAAAGTATTGAAAAGAATCTGACTAATATGTATAATCACTCAAAACCAGAAAAAATAGTGTTTCACATGCCATTTTCTTGATTGTTGTTGACTAACAGACCAAATAGATCTTGGTAATTCACAAGAGAAGTCAAAACATTTAATTTTATTGTATTTTAAGCAAAAAAAATAAAAACAGAAAATGTATTTCAAATCTAAAGAATAAGGAATATGTCTGCAAATGAAAGTGTTGGTAGTAGGGAGCAATTGTTAAGTATTCCCTTTTTTGTCAATACCTTAGATTTAAAGAAAATTTGTTTGCAGAAAACAATGATGAGACTAGCCAGGAGGAATAGAGAAATTTCTTTTAAAATCCATTAGCTTATTTTAATTTAGAAAGCAGAAGTCTATTGTCCCCTATTTGGGGAAAACTAAGTGTGAACATAAAGATGTGGGACCCAATGACCTACAACATAAAAGCAAGAAGTCTAAAGACCCAGAAGTGAGAATGTATGTTGAAAACTGTCCACTTGAAACTCCTAAGATACATTTATATTACTGACATGTCTATTCAATTGTCAAGAGGGATGACACCTTAGTCTTTATTTAATCTATATGAAATACCCACAAAATCATTTACCACAGGATTTGAAGGAAAACAGGTCTCTAACATGACAAGGTAATATATGAAAATATGTTCAACCTTAGAGAACGAAGCTGAAATCTATACCAATATATTGTTGACACTGACACAAATATAAAATTTGATAATATACTGTAATGGCTTGACTGTGAGAAAACAAAGACTCATGCATTGCTTAAAACAGTTAAACTGGTATAACCACAAGAAGACAGTATGGCAATTGCTATGAAAACTTCAGCATCCTCTAACCCAACAGTTCTATCTCTGGGAATTTATTGATATACTTGACATGCTAAATGATAGATGAATTGCAAAGCTAACAGCAAAAGATGGGAAACAATGTAAGTGTCCAGCAATAGGTACTGATCAAATTATATATCCATATATATTTCAAGTTGTATGCTTATCCCACCCTACTATATATAGAAGGTAGCATACTAGAGACTATTCTGTTCCTTGTATTTTTTTTTTTAAATAAGAGCATGTATTTATTCATTTAAGTAGGCTCCACACCCAATGTGGAGCTTGAACTCACAACACTGAGATCAAGAGTCTCGTGCTCTACCGACTGAGCCAGCCAGGCACCCTGTTCCTTATATTTTTAAAAGGAATCCTGAAGACATTTTTGAGTTACAAGTACAAAGCTTTTTAGAACAGCATGAAATTTATGTGTGTATATAGATATATATTCATACAGTGGACTATTATACTGCTCTGAAAAATAAGATTTCCACCTTTCCCCTAAGGTCAGGAAAAAGACAAGGATGCCCATTCTTGCCACTTTTATTGAACACAGTTGTGGACGTCCTAACCAGAGCAATCAGGAAGAAGAAATAGAAAGCACCCAAATATGTAATGAATAAAACTGTCATTCTTTGCAGATAGAATATTTTATACAGAAAACTCTAAAGATTTTCAAAAAATGTTACAATTACTGAATTCAGTGAAGTTGCAGTTTACAAAAATACAGAAATCTATTGTGTTTCTATATATTAATAAATTCTCTTTCTGATAGTTAAGAAAACAATCTCATTTATAATTGCATCAAATACCTAGGAATAAATTTAACTTAAGATGTGAAAGACTAACTCTGAAAGCTGTAAGACATTAAGGAAATTGAAGACAAATAAATGGAAATATATAGCATGCTCATAAATTGTAATATTGTTAAAATGCCCATACTACCTTACCCAAAGAAATCTATAGATTCAATGTAATCCCTGTCAAAATTCCAATGGCAGTTCACAGAAACAGAAAAATCCTAAAATTTGTATGTAACCACAAAGACCCCAAATAGTCAAAGCAATCTTTAGAAAGAATATAGCTGGAGACGACATTCTCCCTGATTTCAAGCTATATTACAAAGCTATTAATCAAAACAGTATGCTATTGGCATAAAAAACAGATCAAGGGAACAAACAGAGCCCAAAAATAAAGCTATGCATATATGGTCAATTTATGACAAAGGAGGCAAAAACATAGAATGGGGGAAGGACAGTCTCTTCAATAAATGGTGCTGGGAAAACTGGACAATCATCTGCAAAAAAAAAAAAAAGAAACTGGACTGCAGTCTTATACCACACAAAAGTTAACCAAAAATTAAAAGTTTATGGTTTCAGAAAACCATAAAACTCCTAGAAGAAAACACAGGCAGTATGCTCCTTGATATTGGTCTTGGCAATGATTTTTTTTTGGCGGGGGGCGATTTGACACTGAAAGCAAAGGCAACAAAAGCAAAAACAAGTGGGACTACATCAAACGAGAAAGCTTTGGCAAAGGGAAAAAAAAGCCACCAGCAAAATGAAAGGCAACCTACTGAATGGAAGAAAAAAATTTGCTAGTCATATCTGATAAGGAGTTATCATCCAAAATATATAAAGAACCCACAGAACACAACTACAAAAAAAAAATCCAATTAAAAAATGGGCATAGAAATGAAAAGTATAGCATAAGGAATATACTTAAACTGAGGGTTCTAGTGGGGAGGGGGCTGGGGGGAGGGGTTAGCCTGGTGATGGGTATTAAAATGAACACATATTGAATGGAGCACTGGGTGTTATATGCAAACAATGAATCATGGAACACTACATCAAAAACTAATGACATATGGTGATTAACGTAACAATTTAAAAAATTGAAAAAATGTGCAGATGAATCTAAATAGACATTTTTCCAAAGATAACAGATGGCCAACAGTTACATTAAAAGGTGTTCAACATTACTAGTTATTAAGGAAACGCAAATCAAACCACAATGAGCTATTACTTCATACCTATCAAACTGGCTGTTATCAAAAATAACAAGTGTTGGTGAGGAAGTGGAGAAAAAGGAACTCTTCTATACTGTTGGTGGGAATGTAAACTGGTGCAGCCACTGTGGAAACAGTATGGAGGTTCCTCAAAAAAATTAAGAATAGAACTACTATATGATCCATCTCCAGTGAGATTGATAGACCTCAATTCTGGATATTTATCTAAATAAAATAAAAACACTAACTCAAGGATACATTCATCCCCAGGTTTTTTGCAGCGTTATTTAAAATAGCCAAGATATGGAAACAACATAAGTGTCCCTCCAAGGATGAATGGAGAAACAGTGGTATATTATGAAATGGAATATTATTCATTCATAAAGTATGAAATCATGCCATTTGCAACAATATGGATGGACCTGAGGGCATTATGCTAAATGAAGTAAGTCTGAGACATGTATCCTATGATCTCACTTATGTGTGGCATCTTTAAGAAAACAAGCTCATAGATACTAAACAGACTGGTAGTGGCCAAATGCAAGGTGTAGGAAGTGGATGAAATGGGTGAAGGGAGTCAAAAAGTATAAACTTGCAGTTAGAAGTCATGGGTATGTAATATACAATACGGCAGCTATAATTACTGAATATTTGAAAAATTTTAAGAGTAAATCTTAAAAGCTCTTATTACAAGAAAAGATGTAACTATGTCTGGTGACAGATACTACCTAGGGATAGTGTTAATCATTTCACAATATATACAAATAACGAATCACCATGTTCTACACCTGAAGCTAATATAATCTTATAGGTCAGTTATACCGCAAATAAAAAGTAGAAAGGAAAGAAAAATTCCTATTTAGTAATACAAAATTAAAATTTACCGTTAAAAATAAACCAGAATAATCTCTAGTTATGCTACCTTTTATATATTATAGGGTGGGGATAAGAATATAGGTTTGTTTTTGCATACATTTGCATAAAGAAACAGGTGGGGGGAAAAAATCAAATAAAAATGTTACCATGGCAGTGTTAGAAGGACTGGATGGATGAGAGATGAGCAGATATTTTATTCCATACCTCTTTGAATTATTTGATTTTTAAGCAATGTAAATATTTTATTCTAAAAGAATACAAAACAAGCCAAAAACAAAACAAAAAAATAAAAACAAATTTGTACACCTTTGCCCAAACTCATTACCTCCCCAAAAACCTTCTGAGTACTCTTACACTTTTTGGATAAAGTAATACCAAGAAAGAAGATTCCCAGAAAAGGATTATAATGCCTATCTAATACAACAAATGAATTCATTTGCTTCATACAGTTAAAAAAAAAAAAAAAAAGGCCTGTGATTAGCATGAATCTAAATACACTGGGACATTGACAGGACTATGGGCCAGACCTACAAGGATGGTATATTCATCAAGATACAGCCATGAACCCATGAGGTTTGAATAAATAGCTATTTAGACTTAACCTGTTACCAATCTGAACGCATAACATTGTCTTTCTACAAGTACTTAATTATGAAGTTGAATTCAATAGAAACATTTTTACGTTTTAAATACGGGCTTATTTACAATGCAGAGGAGTAAACTGCAAACTCAACTGGATTATACACTTAAAACTGTTTGCTTCCACTTTAGTACAGAGAATGTTGAAGAACACAAGCCTTTGCTTAATTTTAACCAAGTAGGACTTGTTTCTTTTAACCTACTTTGTCCTGATTCTACAACCTTCCTCCTTCGCCCTTTTGTCCTTTAGATGTAATCTAAGTTTCTTTTTCAGGAAGGTCTACCTTCCCTTCATCCTCATTTACAACAAATTATAGAAATTTGTCTTGTTTGTATAGAAAATGGCAAATAAAAACTTAATACAAAACATTCATATAATTGCAACCAGTTATTAATAACTAATTATTGCAACTGGCATGTTCAATCATTACACAGCTCTCAGCTGTATGTTAACGTCAAATTTATAACAAATGAAAACCCCTACAATTAGAAACTTAAATATTATCTTTTAAGTCACAAAATGTCTTCATTTTTGTAAAATGGGTTTTGGGGTATATGAGAAAAAGATGCTTCTTTTCTGAGGCTAAATACTACCTTTAGGATGTTTGGGTGACAAGAGCCCTTTACTTACGGGTATGCAACAAAACTAGCCCAGGCAAGAAATAAGGTAGCATGTGAAAATGAAGGAAACCATTAAAATGCAGCTGGGAAGCCCTGAAAGGGGGAGCTCTCCCACACTGGGATCTCAAACTGCTAAATTCACTCAGGCAGGTCATCCCTTCTGAAATCCCAGCTAGTTTTGTTTAAAATCAAAGGTGAATGAACATTTTTAACTAAATTGGACCAATTTAACCAAAACCAATTTTAACTCCAATGGCTATTATGGGGAACAGGAAACCATGTCTACCTCAGCTTTAGTTTAGCAAATCCACTTGCCCTCGCCCTAGAAGATTTAACTAAAATTCTTAAATTCAACTCCAAAAATGGAGGCCCCTAAACAGAACCCCTCCTGTTCTTTGTCATTACTACACAAAGCCAGGACAGTGGAAGAAACTGTAACAAACAAACGCGCAGCTGCCTTCAGACCTCTAACCAGTCTTTCCAATTCCCTCCTAACTCCCAATTATAGGAGTCTAACTACAGGGGCCTTTTTCCCCCCAGTCGTTACTCTTAACTGGCTTGGAGCAACAACTCTTCAGATTGGAAATGTTATCGACACAGGAGCTACATTCCTGGTGCTCAACCCCACGGTTATAAATAGCCCGTGTCTCAGAGTATGTTTATGGTTCTCCTTAGTTCCTCCACCCCTACTTGCTTCCTGGGTGGAGAGTTCTTAGAGAAATATCATGCCAGACTTTTTTTCCGCAAATAACCAGATGAATCAAATGAGCCTCCAACATCTTTTACTTGCTCCACCTGACAATTCTAGAGATGAACCATCTCTCCCTCCTGGATCAGCGGTAAGGCATCAAGCCTGTAAGCCTGTAAAACAAGATTTCAGGCTCAAGGCCTCATTATACCCTGCACTAGTCCCACTGAAAATAATTTCTCACTGAATTTGTGTAGCACATTCTTTACCATCCCTGTGGGAAAGGCTAATGTCTCTTTGCCTTTATTTGGAAAGGAAAAAAGTCCTATTTCTCCCAAATTTTAAGTTGATTTAGATTCAGGCCCCTCTGCAAGAAACCCACATCCACCTGTTAAAACTTCTAACCATAAAAGAGACACAGTCTCCCAGGAAAAACTACAGTTTGCTCAAACTTAGGTCCAGGATTTGGGGAACCTGGTCTCGGAAATGAGCTACATTTAGATCATGGCATCCTGAACTTTCAGAACCCAAAATTAAGAAGACAAAAAAAAAAACTTAACCCTACTACAGGCATATCGCAGAGATACTGTGGTTTGGTTGTTAAATTTGGGTTTTCCACAAAGTACTTATATTCAAGGATAAAATATACATGATTTATCCTTTTATAAAACGCTTTTCTTTACATGAGTTTTAACTGATCTGAAATGACTCAGTTTGTTCAATAAAAAAGTAAAATTTTCTAATGACTCTAAGTATTGATGGTTTGACCAGGTATGGAACTAGAAGGAATACTAGCAGGTTGAGTGGCTTAACACACTAGCCTAGCTAGATTACAGCTTCTCTTCCCCTACAGCATAAACCCCAAACTCCTCAAAATGGAACACAGAGCTACCACCGCCACAGGGTCTAGTTTTGACTGGGCCACTGGTAGATTGCGAGTTTAACTGATTTTCTTTAGTCAGTCTAGGAAACTTCTACCTGAATTCTTGGTTCCAAAATTGGCCTGGGCCCAGGCCTCCTAAAGTCTGAGAAAAATCAGTGCTCCTCAAGCTTACCTGATGATCTGATTCTCTTGGGGGGAGTGTTCTCAAACCTCATCCTAGACCTCCTACATTTATACCCCAGGAACAGTCTTCATAATCATCAGCTGGATACTATTTCTTGGCCCCATCAAGTAACAGACCAGGGTATTCACCTGATACCTCTTTCTCCATCTCCTTAACTCTATTCAGTTGCCTGAAGGCAGCTTACGTGGTTGGTTATTCTTCCAAAAGATTTTCTACCATCAGGTTAGCCTCACATATTCTCTTCAAGCCCAGTAGGCAAATATTTTTTAGGACTTCACTTCTCCCACTTATTTTGACCTAAAACACCCTACTTAATCCTAGACTCTCAGGCTTTTACTTGTTAACTAGTAAATTGATTCAAAATTTACTAGCAGTACAACAGGTTACACAGACATTATCTCTGGCCCCAAAGAAACATTTTTCACCCTATAAAAGAAATTAACCAGGCATGTGTGACACTTGAGGAAGTGAAGAGGCATCCTGGAATGCTTCATTTGCATTCATAGATTTACCTTTAGAATCTAATTTTCTATTTAAGATAATGGGCTATGTATAAAGTTAATCATCTTTCCAATAACTGTGGTTAAATGGAACTAGAAGTTTTACAAAGATGAAATTGTGCCAAAATTTTTTGTAAATGCCTACAAGAAATGGGGTTATTCGTCCTTACAAAGCTATGCACACACAAGAATGCATAAGTCATGTACTCACAGTACCCAAAAAGAAAAGACTTACTAAAAACATTTCCAAATATGTTTTGGGCTTTGTTGAAAGTAAAATGCAAAGAGTAATAATTTGACAAGGAACTTTTCAATATTTCAGAAACTACATCCCATCTTTTAGTAAAATATCTGTTCAATTGCTTTAGAGGTGGCTGTTAAAAGCCCCAAGGGCCCTATACACTTAGCAGGAAGATGAAATGGTTTTTCTCTCTGCTTTCCTTCTACCTCAGACTCCCAATCACAAAGAACTATGTTCTTTGAAGAAAAAAAAAAAAAAAAAAAGACTTCCACCAGCTATATTTGGGTTTAGAAACAGATTTAGAAAGCATGAAAGTCTTTAGATAAACATTCCACATAATGCCAACAGAAAAGACACATATATGACTTTAGATAACATTCAAATCAAATGAAAAATTCAGAGACTACTTCCTACACATCTGATGATAGGTATGCAGTTCTGGGTTTGGTAAGACTCAGAGATGTATAAGACACAATCCTTGCATTCAGCAAAGTATGATCTAGTTATGGAAACAAGAATTACTCAAAACAAATAAAAAGGGAATATGAATAGGGACATGCCACTCACCCTCCAACCCGAGGCATCAGGGGTTGTGGCAAAGGTTGTACCAGGGTTCAGAAAAAAACAAGGGCCAGCGTGAGCGGCATCCTCTTGTTAAAGCTCCATAGCACTGGGGGATTCTGGGTAAGCCTTAAAGAGCTTCAAGGTCTCAACTAGGCCTAATCAAAGGAAAGGCATTACAAGTGGGAACAATGATGAACAAAAAAAAAGAGGTGATAATGAGCAGGGAGCCCACTAAGCTAGAAGCACAGGATTTAGTTTCAGAGCAGTGGAAGTTTTTAGGTTATTATCCTGCACATCATAACCACAGTAGGTATTTCAAGCTGTATCACAAAGTCAGTTGACTGCTTTGAGTCATATGCTGTTGCAACATCTTACAAATTAACTTAGAAAGCATGCTTTTTTTAAAAATGTTCTGAAGATCCTCATGGCAACAATATTATTTCCAAATAAGCCCAAACACTTCTTTAAAACCAAAGTAAATAATTACTATTTTGATTCCTAAAACTAAACTAATATATATACTAAATTATTTACATATAAATAAAAATAAATATCAATTTAAAAAATATATATGGCTTCTTGAAAAGACCTTTCCAACTATTAAAATGGAGACTTATAATAGTTTCAGATAAAAGCTTGACTTATAGATGCTGTGAAATTATCAACCCAGCTTCCAGAGTTCCAACATTTATTAAGCAAGAGTATTTTAGGATACCCCAATTCCCCAGGCTGACGTATTCTTCCTCCCTTCTATGGTCTCTTTTACTTTGAATGCATATAAACCACATACCTTACAATATTTTCTTGTTTAGTCACTCATTTAACATATATTACTGAGTACCTAGTATGTGCCAGGTACTTATAGTAGGGAACCAGAAAAATATAATCCCTTTTCAAAAGGAGGTTAAATTCTTGAGAAGGAAGATTAAAAGTGAAATAAAAATAGGTAATTATTAACTGTGGTCAGTGCTATGAAGGAAACAAACACTGAGCTAAAATAAAGTCAACATGTAGTAGCGTGGTTGAGAACATTTGCTGACCTGAACTACCTGGATCTGTCATCCTGACTAGCTCTTTGATCTTGGACAATGATTAGTGCTTTTCTGATCAGTTGCTTCACCTGATAAATGGGGTTAATAGTATCCACCTCAAAGAGTCATTATGAATATTCAATGATCAAAGGTAAATAACTTAGAACAATGTCTAGCATATAAAAACAGAAACAGTAACTGAAAGTATAATTTCTACAACCTTTTCATTCCACTCAAGCAATGTCTTGGCAAGAAGGAGCACCGAGTGCAAATAAATTTCATTTTATTTATTTTTTCTGGTGCCATAAAGGAACAATTTTGAGACAGTAATTTACTGTTGTCATGATGTTATAAACTATATTCTTATGGACAGGTTTACAGTTGAAAGTAAATGACTTTAAGGACCCCTTTATTGCTGACCATCTGATTTCTTCAAGTAGAGCCATTTTCTTTCATAGAATAATAGCCACAGAAACAAACATCCAACACTGAGCTTAAAGAACTGGGTTCAAGAAAGTTACAGGGCATTAAGGAAAAAAAGGAATGAGCCAACAGGTAAATGTGCAAAAAAGAGATGTCTGCACTCCCAGAAAGGTGAAAGAGGCAGACTGGCAAAAGCTGTTACATGGTTTGCCAGTATTCAGAAAGGTTCACTGGAAGCAGGAAGAATATGCAGAGATGAAGACTACCTCTCACTGATCAGATGTGGACTAGATCAGAGCTCTTCAAACTTAAATATGTGAACCACCTGGGGTATTTGTTAACATGCAGATTCTGAATGATGAGGTCTGGGTGAGCCCTGAGAATGTACAAGGATGCTTTGTTAATCAGAGTAGAAACAGATAAGCAGCATCAGCATCCTCTGAGAGTTGGTTGGAAATACAGATCTTCAGGCCATCCCCAGACTACTCACAGAATCTAAATCAGAAGCTGGTTAACAAGATCTCCAAGTGATTCCTACATACATTCAAGTTTAAGAAGCACTGGAATGAAGATGCCAAGGCTATTGACAGTGACTAAATTGTCCTACTTGGCCCAGAACTTTCCTGGCTTTAGCACTGAAAGTCTCCCGTCTGGAGAAATCCGAGTCCCAGACAAACCAGGGGATAAGTTAAATGGCCACCCTAGCTATTGATGCCATAGATGGGACTGGAATTTTCTGTGCATGCTAAGATATTTTAAAGTTCATGGATGGTACAGTACAATTAGCATATTGTTTTCTGTCTTTGGCCAGCTGTATAATCTTGAGCAAATCACGTGTCCTCCCGAAGGCCTATTTTCATGTAAAATGAAAATGGTATCTACCTCATGGGGTAGTTTTGAGGATTAAATGACTTATAATTCAATTGAGCATGCTTTGCATTCAAAGAAGTTTTTAAATGCTAGCTATTATTATCAATAGGTCTTATCATGAAATAAGGGACTGAAACCTCCATGTTTTCAGTGTTATAAGCAAGCCTGATTATGATAATGGATTCAACCAAGCATAGGAAAGGAAAAAGAAGTAGAGAAAGAATAAAGTGTGTGATGTGAAGGGTAAACAGGTAGTAATCTAGCAGCAAGTACTACTGTACCATGATTATTCACACTAGCGGTTTAGAGGGGCTAATTCCTTTCTATTGTATATGTCCCTTCTTGAGCTGAATGGGAACGGGAGTGTTGAATAGTTGTGACAGAGATCATATGTCCAGTAAAGTTGTAAATATTTACTATCTGGCTCTCCACAGAAAACGTTTGCTAACTCCTGATTTGTAGAATGTTAGCAAGACTTCTAAAAAGATCACATGGCACATGTTGGCTGAGCATAGGCTTGGATATATATTTCTACCATAGTACTACACTGTATTGATGTTCTGTGGTTATTGATCTGTCATCTCCCAAAGAACGGAATGCTTCTCAAGGGCAGGAATCATGTCTTATTTATTTTTTCTGATTGAAGAGCCTAACAAAGAACCTGGTTCATAAAACGTTGTCAGTAAATGCATTTAGAACTGAATGGTACTACCAGCCGAAGTTTAAGTACATTGTATATTTTAGATGTAGGGCAGGTCAGTGAACTGAAGAGGAATTTATATTTCTTGCCATAGGTACCAGAAATATGACTCCCAAGTTAACAGCTATTTTGCTATTTTTATGTTTTTTAAAAACATACCTATGTGGCACACAAATGAAAGGCAATTAATTAAGTCTAAAACAAGAAGTTCTTCTTTTCGAGTGAGAAGGGATTCTTACATCCCCCTGTAAAATCTACTAAACCCAATGAAGCAAAAAGTTATAAGAGAATAACGGTGATAAGAACATTAATATTGAAAAATGTCTGTGTCCAAAGGCTTGAACTGCCTTAGTTAACATTACACATGCACTTTCAGTAGCTAATTAGCCAATGGTACTCTAAATACTTATCAGGTACAATTCAGAAGGCTGACTTCTGAATGTTTTTATTATTCTACAAGTCTTAGCTGCAATTAAATTCCTTGTTATTTTGATAAAGCTACCATACTGTTTTAATATCAGGGAACAATATGGCCAGTGGCACTAATTAAGGAGTTATTCTATAACCATTGCAAGATATATGCTTTCTTCAGTAAATTAGAATAGATAAAATCTACTTACTACCTTTCAAATAAATCTAATGACTGTCAAGGCCAAGATGCCTTAAAAAAAGCACGTACAGTATAAAAACACAATTCTAGAAATAAATCTTTGTAGAGAAAATTGAAAAATATTCACCTTTTAAACATATATTTCCTCCTTATTAACTCTTGTCATTAGCCTGTGATTCAATATTAATAAAGTAAGCTTAATGTTGGAAAACCTTTATAATGCCAGACCACAGAATGGGAGAAAAATATTTTATATTTATTTTAAATTCCTGTATACAAAACAGAGTAGATGCCTTATTAGCTATATTATTTTGCTCCAATTCAAAAATAAAAGAAATATGCTTTATGGTCCCTAAATGCTGGAAAACTAATAGTGAATTTATCAACAATTGTGTTTATACATTTTATTTTTTAAAGTTAACTGAACGTTTTGGCCTTTCAGTCATCATCAAGTTATTGGCTTTAAATTGATATTTCTCAGGCAGGATGAACTCTATAGATATTAGATATCCTTGTATAAGTTCAATATTTCTACAGGTTGATGAATGGTTTTACCCTTTCTAATAGATAATCATTCTTCATTGCTGCTACAGAAGCAGGTACAATTTGATGGTAGTATTACAGATTAACTATGCCATACATATATAAATGGATTAAAATATAGGTTTTGCCTGGAAAGGGGAGGTGATTCTTAATAAAAAATATTTGTGCTTTCTCAGACATAGGAAAAATTCTGACCAAAGATGAGTGAGTTTCCCATGTGTTAAAATGTTGGTTTTCCTCTAGGTATTTTGGCAGACTCTGGTCCAACAGGCAGATTATTTCTAGGATTCGTATGAAAATTTGTAAGTTAAAAAGGTGCAATGATTATGGTGATATGAATATGAAGTTAAAATGTACCAATGTTTTAAGATTCTGTTGATTTGCTCCAAAATTCAGTGATGGGCAACTGAACTACAGATAAGAAATTAAGTGAAGTCCCAGGATTCACTTTCTGCAAGTCTACCTATTGCAGTCCCTTGAGAAGTCCCTTTCTTTCCATGACACTGAGTTTCCTCTGGTGTAAATGAGGTGACTGGCTCAGAAGATAAAATCTAGAAGAACGTGTCTGCAATTTGAAGCCTACAAAACAACCTGACATTTCTGTGTCGGTGGAATGTGGATATGGGTTTCCAATGAAAATGCCCCATTGTCTGGCTGCCTTTGTTTCCTCAACTCAAAAATGGGATAATAGAGCATACTCGTAGGTTGTTGTGAGTATCAAATGAATGTATGTGTCATGTACAAAACATAATGGCTGGCATACAGCTAGTCCTACACAAATGTTAGCTATTATTATTATAGAAAACAAATCAAGTAATTTCAAACGCCCAGATGCCTATTTACTGTTGGAGAAGATTAGAAATAAAAGTAAAGGAAGCTTTCAGATAATGTCACTCACATTGACTAGAACTTTAATGACACCAAAGTAAAAAGCAGGAAGGTAATCTTTATCCAAGGAAACATGATTAAACACATTGGCTCCATTATTTTCACCAAGCTTCATGATCTTTTTTTGTTTTATTCCTTTTTTTCCCTCTGACGTTTATCTACACCCCCCTCTCTTCTTTCACCCTCCTCTCAATTTAACATTTTATCTTTTTGTTATTTTTATAACCATTTGCTCTCTTCTTTAAGGATTAGAGGTCTTTACCTGTCTGCCATTATTTCAGATAACTGCTTGAGGGCACAAATCAAAACCAATGAATAAAACAGGCTTCAGAATAAGCTCTCTTAATTATCAAGGCTCTGCTGGTTTTCAATAAGGTGGGTAACTGGTAGGCATACAACTCAAGAGGAAGGAGTAGCAGTGCCCAAGTAGCAACTCTGAAAGTATTCAACGTACCCCCTCCTTACTTCAGGACATTTAAAAAAGATGACTGGGAGTATAGGTAAATCAAACTGTTTGATGAAAGAAGAGTTAATCAACAAAAGTTATGTTGTGGGGCACCTGGGTGGCACAGTCGGTTAAGAGTCTGCCTTCAGCTCAGGTCATGATCCCAGGGCCCTGTGTTCAAGACCCAAATCAGGCTCTCTGCTCCACGGGAGCCTGCTTCTCTCTCTTCCTGCTGCTCCCCCTGCCTGTACTCTCTCTCTCTAAAATAAATAAAATCTTTAAAAAAATTATATTGCATAAAAACTATGATACAAACTCTAATATACATTTGGCTTTCTTAAAACTCAGTAGGCCTTAATACAAAGAAAATAATTTGCTATGTGCTCTAGTGCAATGGGCAACTGTATCCTCTGTACACTCTCTCTTCCTTCCTAATTCTCCTGACTCTCCCTGCCCCAGGACACATAGTGAGCTGGAAATGTCTCCAGTTCAATATTTTTTTTAATAATGATAATATAGTACTGCCTCTAGTCTGCATTACCTACCGGATCTAGATAGGTTAATTAGATTTTTTTTAAAAGATTTCTTTATTTGATAGAGAGAGAGAGAGAGCACAAATGGGAGAGGCAGAGGGAGAAAGAGAGGGATTTTCAAGCAGACTCCATGCTGAGCGAGGAGCCTGATGCAGGTCTCCATCTGATGACCTGAGATCATGACCTGAGCCAAAACCAAGAGCCAGACACTCAACTGACTGCCACTCAGGTGCCCTGGTTTAATATTAAACTTTGAAATAAATCACTTCATCTCTATTTTTTTCAATATTTTTTTAAGTCACAGTGTATGAACAACCCCGTTGGACATGGGGCGTGGCTGGATGTGGGGCTCAACCCCAGGACCCTAAGTTAAGTCAGCCACTTAAATGACTGAGCCACCTAGGCACCCCTTTAAAAAGTGCAACTTTTAAAAGCCCAATGAACAATTCTATTACTTGTTACTTGTCCTTTTCTGAGAAGTACAGTTGAGGTCAGAAAATTATGTGATGAGTATGTGGTCTGAAACACCTGCAATTCATCAAAACAAAAGAACAGAGAACCCAACACAAACAACTTTCCCTAAGTGAATGATGTGCTTGTTTATTAAGAAAAAAGGTTAGCAAAAGTTTTCCCGCTTGGAGAGAAAAAAGCTAAATTCATTAAAGTTGTAAGCTTGATTTTCATGTCATAAGTTTTTAATTTTCTAAACTAACAAAATGATGAAATGTGTTTATGGAATCAAGGAGCTTACTTCCATTACCATACTAGGGAGAGAAATAATAATGTGACCAATGTTTTTACTTTTTAATCAACTGGATTAGCTGGGTAAATTCATATGAAAAGACTTAAATGGGAAATATTCACTAAAGGCAATTAGATAGTGCCCGGTATCATGTTTCCTCACCATATGTTTTTGTCTTTCTTTTTCTACTTTTTTTCTCTCCTCTACCTTTTCACTTCATCCCTAAACTACCAGAATCAGTAAATGTTATAGGATGGTATAAACATGGCCTTTTAAACCCTGAAGCATAAATAGGCAAAGAATCATTATTCAGTCTGGTCTCTCTGCTTCTGATGGGGTTAGTAAAAAAGCAGCTTTTAAACAGTGCTTACCATTGCTAAGTGATGGATGTTATGAAGAAACTATGAAAAGAGTAGTTGAGCAGCGTAATAATAAAGCAAACACATTATAAATTATATAAATTATGAATATGACCCTCAGAAAGATGAGGTATATTAAAAATAAGATCAGTCTTTAAATTATATTAAAATTTTGACAATTTCTAAACTGAAATGACCGAGGTTAATGAAATCAGGTTGACACTAGTCAAGGACATTCATATTGCATTCACCTGTATTAACCACAGAACAGCTGGATCATATCTCTGCAGATGAGATCCTGTAATTTTACATCAGCAGATCCACATCTGATGGATTTTCCCACCTCTTCATGGAAGAAATTCTAGTTAACTGGGCCCTATTACCATTCATTTTTTATTATACTCTTACATATTAATCTGTATCATGTGCATTTTATCATATTGTTTTGTTGATACCTAAAAAAAGAGCTGAATTTGTAGAAGTAAAACATATAATGTTAGTAACACATAGAAATTTAAGTGTCAAGCAAAATGTAATATAGGTGTATGTGTGTATGAGGTAATTATTCCAAAAAAATCACTACTACCTACTAAAAATAGTTTATTTGATTTTTATTTGTTATATTTTAAAATGTTAAGAATGTTTAAAGATATGGAATGCCATAGAGAGACAAATACTAACTGTTGCATCTGATTTTATACACAGGATATTTTTCCCCTCTTCTGAGGATACTCACATCATTCTGCCAAGCTTTAATACATACAGCAGACCCCCCTTATCTATGGTTTCACTTACCACAGTTTCAGGGGCCTATGGCCAGTCAACTGCAGCCCAGAAGCAGAGGATCCTCCTTCTAATGTTGTCAGAAGGCCAAGAGTATCCGAACACCGTGTCACAATATGTGTGTCTTTCACCTCACTTCATCTCATCATGTAGACATTTAATTATACCACATCATTACAAGGAGAAGTATGAGTACAGTCAACAAGATATTCTGAGAGACCACATCCACATAACTTTTATTACAGTATATTGTTATAATTGTTCTATTTTATTATTGTTGTTGATCTCTTGTGGTGCCTAATTTACAAAATTAAAATTTATGATAGGTATGTATGGATGTATATGAAAAAAACTTAGTATATATAGGGTTTGGTACTACCTGAGACCAGGTATCCACCAGGGGTTTTGGAACATATCCCCCATGGATGAGAGGGGACTACTTACTGTACCCGGTTGGAATCAAGTATTCACAAACACCCAATCAAATATTATCTCCAGTTACGATGACACCCACATGAAAAATTTGTCATGGACCTGCTCTTAGCCATTTTTGGGGTTTCACATTGTACTGGTTAAACACACACACACACACACACACACACAAACACACACACACAAACACACAAATTCATGTCCACCCAGAGCGTATGAATGTGACCTTGTCTGGAAATAGAGTCTTTGCATGTGTAATCAAATTAAGATGAGGTGATACTAGAGTAGGGTGGACCTATAATCTAATAAATCCAATGCCCTATATAAAGAGAGAAAGTGGAACACAGAGACAGAGAAACACATGGAGGGTACCATGGGATAATGGAGGCAGAAATTGGAATGGTATGTCCCACAAGCCACAGAATGCCAAGGATTATAGGCAACACCAAAAGCCAAGAGAATGACATGGAACAGAGTTTCCCCTACAGTCTTTGGAGAGAGTATGGTCCTTCTGACAATTTCAGAGCTCTAGCCTCCAGAAGTATAATAAAATAAGTTTCTGTTGTTGTATACCACCTAGTTTGTGATACTTTGTTTCAGCAGTCCTGGGAAACTAATACACGTATTATTTATAAATTCTTCATTTTCTCTTCTCTTCACAGCAATGACTTACACATTTTTCTATGCAGGCTATATTCTAATACTTGTTTACACAGGCATACCTCAGAGATATTGCAGGTGTGGTTCCAGGCTACCACAATAGAGTAAATACCACAAGAAAGAGAGACAATGCATTTTTTGGTTTCCCAGTGCATATAAATGTAAACTATATAGAGTCTCTTAAGTGTGCAATAGCATTATATCTAGGAAAATGTACATACATTAATTTAAAAATACTTTATTGGGGCACCTGGGTGGTTTAGTCAGTTAACAGGCCAACTCTTGGTTTTGGCTCAGATCGTGATCTCACCATTGTGGGACTGAGCTCTGTGCCAGGCTCTGCGCTCTGCTCAGAGTCTGCTTCAGTTCTCCCTCCCTCTCCCTCCAGTTCAGGTGCGTGCTCTCTCTCTCTTTCTCTCTCACAAATAAATAAAATCTTTAAAAAAATAAAAATACTTTATTGATAAAAATGCTAACCATCATCTGAGCTTTTAGTAAGTCATAATCATGGCTGGTAGAGGGTCATGTCTTGATGTTGATGGCTACTGACTAATCAGGGTGGTGGCTGTTGAAAATTGGGGTGGAAATAAAATAAGACAACAACGAAATCTGCCACATCAATTGACTCTTCCTTTCATGAATGATTTCTCTGTAGCATGTGATGCTGATAGCATTTTACCCATAGGAAAACTTCTTTGAAAACTGGAGTCAATCCTCTCAAACACTGCCACTGCTTTATCAACTAAGTTTATGTAATATTTTAGATCCTCTATTGTCATTTCAGCAAATTCATAGCATCTTCACCAGGAGTAGACTCCATCTAAAGAAACCACTTTTCTTTGTTCATCCACATAAAGCAAATCTTCACCCATTAAGGTTTTATCATGAGATTGAAATAACTCAGTCACATCTTCAGGCTCCACTTCTAATTCTCCTGCTATTTTCACCACATCTGTAGTTACTTCCTCCCCTGAAGTCCTGAACCACTCAATCTCATCCAGGAAGGTTAGAATCAATTTCTTCCAAACTCTTGTTTATGTTGATATTTTGACCTTTTCCTATGAATCATAACTGTTCTTAATGGCATATGGAAAGATGAATCCTTTTCAGTAGGTTTTCCATTTACTTTGCTGAGATCCATCAGAGGAATCACTATCTATGGCAGCTATAGCCTTAGAAAATGCATTTCTTAAATAATAAGACTTGAAAGTAAAAATGACTCCTTGATCCATGGGCTGCAGAATGGATGTAGCAGGCATGAAAACAACATTAACCTCATTATACACCAGAGCTCTTGAGTGACCAGGTGCATTGTCAAGAGCAGTAATATTTTTTAAAGGAATCTTTTTTTTTTCTAATCAGTAGGTATCAACAGTGAGCTTAAAATATTTGTGTTATAAACAGATGTGCTGTCATCCAGTCTTTGTTGTTCCATTTATAGAGCACATGCACAGTAGTTTTAGTATAATTCTTAAGGGCCCTAGGATTTTCAGAATGGTCAGTGAACATTGGCTTGAACTGAAAAGTTGCCCTTTGCATTAGCCCCCTAACAAGAGAGTCAGCCTGTCCTTTGAAACTTTTAAGACAGGTGTTGACTTCTCCCCTCCAGCTATGAAAGTCCTTGATGGCATCTTCTTTCAATACAGGGCTGTTTGATCTACATTGAAAATCTGCTATTTAGTGCAGCAAAACTTCATTAATTATGTTAGCTAGATCTTCTGGATAACTCGTAGCTTCTACATCAGCACTTGTTCCTTTATCTTGTACTTTATGTTATGGAGACAGCTTCTTACCTTAAACTTTGCTCAATCTATTACAAAAGGGGAAAACCTTTCAACTGTTTCTGTCACCAGAAACTCAGACCTATTCAAGATGTTGGAGGTTTTCAATCTGTTCCCTTGCATCCAAGGGAAGTATAAATGGGCTAACTCCTTTTTGCAAGGCTTTTAGAAAAGATCCCCCCCCTTTTTTTTCCTTGCAGAATGTCTGCTCTTCATCATATTCTATATAATCATTTTTAAGCTCTGTGACTGTTGTCTGTCAAATCTTTGTAGAAACAATGTGTCCAATGTGATGTCAGCTCAGCGCTTCAAGATGATCTCTAGTGCTTGGTATGTACCTCAGATGGGAAACATGTCAGATTTACTCCTACCATTCTTTGTTACTCAAATGTAGCTTCAGAGGCTCCAAACCTGTGTGCTTCCCCTCCCACATAGGACATGACAACAAGAATAGGTCCCTCCTGGCACCAAGGGATGAAACCACTAAATACAAAAAACCTGACTCTTCATCGGCAATGCTTTTTTTTTTTCTTTTTAAGATTTTATTTATTTATTTGAGAGAGAAAAAGAGTGAGAGTGAGCACAAGCAGGGGAGGAGCAGAGGAAGAAGCAGACTCTGCTGAGCAGGGAGCCTGACACGGGGCTCCATCCCAGGACCCCGGGACCATGACCTGAGCCGAAAGCAGTCACTTAACTGAGCCACTCAGGCGCCCCATTCATCGGTAATGCTTTTCAGGAAAGATCTTGATCAAAGGGGAAATGTGAATATAAATAAGGGAAATTTCATTAAAAATGCAGTCAGGAAGCCCTGAAGGGGGAGCTCTCACACACTATGAATAACTGTAAGAAGCTACCCAAGCATTCCCCGAAAGAAAGAAGCTTACTTTACATTCCCTAACAAAAGAAAGGAATAATTTCTCCCTGCCCAGCAATGGCCCAGCCAATGAGAAACCACCACACTCAGCCAATGAAAAGCTTTAACAGCCCTTCCCTCCTCCTTTCCTCTATAAAAGCAAATCCTTCTCCTGTTTTTCAGACTTGCCAATGGTTCACCACAGTTTGCTTGCCCTGAATTGCACTTCTTTGCTATTCCCAAATAAACTCATTTTGCTGATAAAACAGGTAGCTCTTTTTTTTTGGGCGGGGGTCAACAGTCAGCACTGCACAACACCTAATCTTCAGTACACTAAGATATAAGATATAAGATTTTGAGTTCTAGAAATTCTCTCTCATGGACTGTGTTTGAAAGCAAGGTATTGATTGACACTACTGCCCACCACTGACATAATGACATCACAGCTCACGAGCAAAATCTTACTGGGGCAGGTGCTCTCCTCTTCATGACCTGCTCAGTTATTAATTCCATCTCTGTAAAGTCTCTGCCTAGAAGAGTGTCACATTTGTGAGCAGTCTTGACTTCTGACACACAAGTTGTTTCAATAACATTGTGCTTCTTCTCATAGTCAGGGAAAATCAAATTCATTTAGTGAGCAGCTGTGATGTGGGTGATATCAAAACTGCACATAAGAAATGATGCCTAGAAATCACTCTCCCTGAATTTTAAAGGTTGAGTGAAAAGTCAACGTAACAAACAGAAGGAAATGTAAAAATTAATAAAGGAATTTTTTTCTTCCATACTTTAAAAAATTTATCACCAAACCCACTGGATATGAAAGTTAGAATCATCAGTTAGCTGATCACTTAGAAATTCAGTACAATCAAACTCGATTTCATGTAAAGAGTCAAGAGGAAAGATGGTGAAAACTCTTGCATAATTATACTCTATGCTATAGTATCAGGGAATATACATGATATTTTAAAAGATAATTTTAATATTTGCAAATGTTAAATGCATGATAAATGAGGTAAAATGAGGAAAGGCAAATTAGTCAATTCAAATCTCTTGATATATACGTATGACTGAGCAAGAAGAGAGACAGATACTGTTATTAACTAGATTATTGGACAGACAGATCCATTAGCAGTGGTAGATTATCTCACTTATATATCTTGTCACCTTGCATGGTCTCTAACACATAATAAATGTGCTTAATAACATGCATAATAAATGTGTTTCTTTGTAGTCACAGAGAACTGTTTTAATTATTTATTTATTTTAGAGGTGGTATTCCTTTACTCTTCAGATGCCTTGCCTCCATAATACTTTATAATGGACCTTGATTCCAGGTAAGTACTATAAACTATTGTGCAAAAGTTATAAAGTGGGAGTTATTATATTAGTTTGGTTTTGAAAACTACCACATATCAGTCAGGAGAAAAGAAAACCCAGAATAAATGATGCATAATAGTAAGGAAAGCCTTGACTTCTGACACACAAGATGTTTGGATAAGAGTATGGAGAACAAAGAGACACTTCATAAGCATTCCTCCCTCTTATCTCCTGGCTTTGAATTCCATGAAGATATGCCCATAGTCCTCTAGTGTGCAAAAGGTCCAGAAAACTGTTCAGACACATTCTGCCTCTCAGAGTGGGCAGGGGGACAGGGACTCTTTCTTAGTAAAAATATGTAAGGCAAGAGTCAGGGGAAAAGGCTGGTGGTATCTCCTCTCCTACCTGAGCAATCAACTGAGTATGATGGCTTCTCCATACATAATTCAAAATAAAAAATATTTGAGCATGAAGTCCAAGTAAATTCTACTTTTTCTAAGATGACGGATCCTCTTTTCCTTAAAAAAAGAAATCTTTCTTGTTTTTTGTTTGTTTTTTAAGTACTCCTCTAGTATCTTAATATATACCTAGTCCACCTAATGGGGGAATCCATAATTGCTTCATTCTCCCTTTTCCATCTCTCTCTTTCAATCCCTATCTATAAGAACAAAGAGATGGGAAGAAAGAAAAAAACAATAAACATGATTTTTAAAAGCCTGAGCTTCCACAATGAGTCTGCATTCCTTCTAAAGCTCTTAAAGAAAGTAAGAAAATTAATTAGGCTTTTGGAAATCTAATCCAAAATTGAGTTAAGAAAAATGATGAAAGAATTAAAATTATATCCTTTCAAAAACTCACTTTTCATTTTCATAAATTTCACTTATACTATTATAAAAGCAAATTAGTAAAGTTAAAAATAATGAAATTACATAGTATCTTTGATAGGAGATATATAAATTTTCAACATCTCAAGTAGACAAATGATCTTTTCCATCCAAAGCACACACCAACTTCATAATATGATTTGTTTATTATACTTACTACATAGTTAAACTGGAACAGACATGCCCCTTAAGATTTAACCCTAAGGTGTATTAGCATATTTTTACAACTTCTTTCACTGCTAAAATGGTATTTGATCTAGATCATTTATGCACCAACACTGAACACTAAGGGATAAAGATTGTGGAATAATAGCTTTTTTTTTCCTTATTTAATCAAATACCCAAAGCTATATGACCCATATTTGTAATTATAATTCTCACAAAAAGTGTTTTAACAATTATCACCAAAAAAAATTGTATAAATAATTTGAGTATTAAAAGTATTTTCAAACATAATAAAGTTAAGTCCTTTCTGGTTATGTCAAATTCTAAGAGGTTATAATTTTTATTTACATTTTGTTATCTTCCATATCTTTGTTCACATTATTCTGCTGTGCCATTATGCATTTCCTTAATTCCCAAGTTTCTAAGTAATGCTATAAAAAGAAGCATAATGTAGAGGTGAAGCTAATGACAATTTATTACTTGGTGATTGTACTTGCCACTATTCTAAAATCCCTTCCAACTATGAATATTCTTTCCCTCAGATTTCTAAAATAAGATACAAAGTGGTTAACAAATATAGAAAAAAAATAAAAAAATAAGCACTATAATTTATTGTACTTTTTAATATGTGGTTCTTACCTATTATACTTCTAGCTAAAGAGTTCTATCAAGAGCAATACATATTTTAAGATTTTAATTCTGAATCTGTCATTAAAATATTTCTAACTAAATAAGATTAACTCCTATGAACCTTGTAAAAGTCCTTTATCTTCTTACTTGAAAGAAAATATACTGCTATTTCAAAACATATCAACTCCAGGTGAAAACAATACTGTTTTCCTTCTAAAATGCATGATTCAAAAAAAAATTAAAATAAATAAAACACGATTCAATTTTCCAGAAACAATAAAGATATAAATAATATCTGCAATCATATTTTAAAATCCAATAATACTTTTTAAATTCTTTGAACAAATTTTACAAAAAGCAGTTAAAACAAGTTGCATGGAGGAAAGAACAAATATTTTAAAACAAAATTAAGAAAATTGAGTATCTTCTAAAGTTATGGAATAATCTTATAAACTAGGGAAAAAAGCAAATTATATTTTAATTTGCTTACTTCATATTAAGATGCCATACTAGGGCGCCTGGGTGGCTCAGTTGGTTAAGCGACTGCCTTCGGCACAGGTCATGATCCTGGAGTCCTGGGATCAAGTCCCACATCAGGCTCCCTGCTCAGCAAGGAGCCTGCTTCTCCCTCTGGCCCTCCCCCCTCTTATGTACTCTCCCTCTCTCATTCTCGCTCTCTCAAATAAATAAATCTTTAAAAAAAAAAAAAGATGCCATACTAAATGACTATTTTTTTAGTTGTGAAAAACACATAAATAGCTATGGAAAAAAATAAATATTATTAAACATAATTAGATCAAAATCTCAGTGAATTGTAGCATACGGTTTCACCAGAAAAATAAAAACAACAAAAAAAAAAAAACACATTTTGATGTAGCAGGTAAGATAACAATTTGATTTAATGGTCATACTTAAATGTGAACAAACACAAAACCTCAAAAGTTTGCCCAGGGCCCAAAAATGTGCCCAAAGCCACATTATCTCAGATCATATTTCTATTTTAAGTAAGAAGTGGAAATAGCACTAAGAATAATCTTTAAGTTTTATAAGTACACTAAAATAGTTTTCTAAACACTACAACTTCTGTTGTCTCATTTAATCCTCAGAAGGACCCTATGGTACTTGGTCAATTTGACCCATTTGAAAGTTAACAAACAAACTGACATATGATCCAAGTGATGGAATAATTAAGAGGCAGAGTATAAATTTGAGAGCTTGAATCTAAAGCTTTAGCCTTCAAATTTCATGATAATTCTACTCTATGCTCACTTCACATTTCTTTAAGGTTATTCCTAGACTGTTTCTGAATGGTACTATAGTTTGTTAAGCAAATCTGACCCATTAGAATTTAGAGTTGTGAAGTTTATGAAGAAAAACTTTGCTATAGTGTCTTAGTCCACTGGGGCTGATAAAACAAAATAAACATAGACTACATGGCTTAAACAACACAAATTTATTTCTCACAGTTTGGGAAGCTGGGAAGTTTGAGACCAGGATGCCAGAATGATCAGTTCTGATGAAGGTCCAGAATGCACACTGCCAGCTTCTTTCTGTGTCCTCACATGGTGGAAGAGGCAAGGGAGCTCTCTGGGGTTTCTTTTATAAAGGCATTAATCTTCTTTATGAGGGTTCCACCTTCAGGACCTAATCACTTCCCAAAGGCTCCATCTCCTAATACCATCACATTGGGCATTAAAATTTCAACATAAGAACTTTGGGCAGGACACAAACATTCAGACCATAGTATATAGTTCATCTGTAAATCTTAACAGGGGCTATTAGACTACTCTCAGAATAAGATCTTATGGCAACTATGTGATTTCAGTGTTACTAATCAGCATAGTAATACAGGGATGTACAAACAGATAACCATACAATACTTCTCAAAACTTTTGGTTTCAAGACCACTTTGTACCCTTAAAGTACTGAAGATTCCAAAGAGTCTTCATTTTTGAGGGTTATATCTATTCATATTTACTGCATTGGAAATTAAAGCTAAGGAATTTTTTAAATATTTTAACTCATTTAAAAAAGCAGTAAGAACCTATTACATATATTTTATTAAGATTTTATTGACTTATTTGAGAGAGAGAGATAGAGGGAACATGAGCGGGGGCATGTTCTGCGGAGGCAGAGGGAGAGGTAGAAACAGGCTCCTTGACATGGGGCTCCATCCCAGGACCCTGGGATTATGACCTGAGCTGAAGGCAGACGCTTAACCAACTGAGCCACCCAGGTGCCCCAAAAACCTATTACATATTAACACAGTGTATTTTTATGAAAATGTTTAGTAATATGAGTGGTATTGATCTACAATTTTGCAAATTTCTTTAATGCCCAGCTTAACAGAAGACAACCCTCTCATACTGGATTCTAAATTCAGTCTGTTTTATTACATTAAAACATGTATTGTTAACTGCATTGCATGCATTCAAAAGTTAAGGAGACATGGGAGATATACAAAAAGACCTAAATCAAACTTCTAGGGATAAAAACTACAATATGTGAGGTTAAAAAATGCAACTGATAAAATTGATGGTAGATCACACATTGCACAAGAAAAAAATTAGTAAGCTGAAGACACAGCCATGGAAAAACTCCAAAATTAAACATAAAGAGAAAACAGGTTTTTTTAAAAAGTAATGAATAGAGCATCAGCAAGCAGTGGGACAATTACAAGTAGCCTAATACACATGAAATTGAATTCTCCAAAGGAGAACAGGGATAAATATAGAAAAAAATTTTGAAGAAATAATGGCCAAAAATCCTCCATTTTAATGAAACATATAAGTCCACCGATCTAAAAAGCTCAAGAAACCCAAGAATAAGAAGCATAAGAAAAGAAAAAACTATTAAAAAGCTATGACAATTTTGACAGTGGGAGAAGCTGTCCATGTATGAAGGCAGAGGATAGAAGGGAACTCTCTGTACTTTCTGTACAACTTTATTTTGAAACTACTTTATTTTTTATTATAAATTTTATTTATAAAATTTTTATATATAACTCAATTTTATTATGAATCTAAAACTGGTCTAAAAAGTAAAAGTTTTTTCTGTAAATATGAGAATAAGTATTTTAATATGGATGCAGGATATAAGATTAATATAAAAATGTATTTACATATACTAGTAACAGTCAAATTGAAGTAAAAAAAATACCATTTAAGATAGCATAAAAATATCATATGCTTAGGGATAAATCTGACAAACAATGCAAAATGCCAGTACCCCTAACACTACAAAACATTACAAAAAGTAACTAAAGAATATTTAAATAGAGTACTTTGCTCATGAGTTAGAAGATTCAACAATGTTAAAATGTCAGTTTTCCTCAAATTGATATATATTTGATATGATCCTCCCCAAATATCCTAGATGTTTTTTAGAAATTAAAAACTGATTGTAAAGGTCCTTTAATAGCCAAAAGAACTTTGACAATGAACAAAATTGGAGAATTCCATGATTTCAAGATTTGTTATAAAGTTACAGTAATCAATATTCTGTGTATTGGCGCCAAGAATTAGTTTCAACAAATGTGCAAAGGCAATTCAGTGGAGAAATTATCATACGGATATCCAATTATATATCCACATGCATAAAAATGAATTTTGATCTATAGCACCATACAGAAAAATTAATTCAAAGTGGATTCTAGACCTAAATTTAACAGGAAAGAAAAACTGTTGTTATTTTGGGTTAGGCAAGACTTCCTAAATATGATATCAAAAGAATGATCCTATGTTGGGGGGAAAGTGAAGTGATAAACTGGACTAGATCACATGAAAGACCTGTGTTTTTGAAAGACACTGTTAAGAGAATGAAAAAGACAAGCCATAGTCAGGATCAAATATTTTTAAGCATATAGCTGATAAAATACTTGTAACCAGAATATAAGATTTCCCAAAGGTCAATAATTAGAAAACACAATTTTTAAGTGGATAAATTTACACACTTCAACAAAGAAAATATATGGACAGCAAACAAGCACGTGAAAAGATGCTCAACAACACTACCATTAAAGAAATGTGAATTAAATCCACAAGACCCCACTGCCACTATTAGAATAGACAAAATTTAAAACACTGAGGTGAGGATATGGAGGAAATAGAATTCTCATGTGTTGCTGCTGGGAATTGGTAATTTCTTAAAAAGTCAAAATATACCTACCATATAATCAACCATTCCACATTTAGATATTTCCCCAAGAGAAATGAGAGGATATAACCATACAAAAATCTTGAACTCAAATGTTCATAGCCCAGATTTGAAAATAAGCCAAATAACCTTCAACAAGTGAATGGATCAGCAAATTCTGGGATTTACAATGTAATACTGCTCAAAAAAAGAAGAAATGAAATATTAAAATACACAACAAGGATGAACCTCAAAATAATTGTATGGGTTAAAAGAAGACAGAGAAGGGGAATACTTAAGAGTGTCGCAAGCAGGGTAAGTGTTTGGTTACCTGGGGACGCAGGGTGAGACAGGAGTGATGGGAGAGAGGGATTAAAAGGAGTGATAGGCATGTTCATTATCCTCATTGTAATGATGATTTCACAGGGGTATCAAGCAAATCAAAACTTCACAAATTATACACCTTGTGTGCAGTTGATTATACATCAAATATTCTTCCATAAGTCTGCATTTTAAAAAGTTAAATAAATTTCCTAATGTAAACCATTAAAATAAGCCATACATTTGTTTCTCATCTTGGAAATGTTTTTGACATAATTTTGAGAGGAAAATAACAATTATTAAGAACTAAAAGCCTTTCCACATGAAAAAAATGTACAAATGTTTAAAAGAGTAACTTTTTGTTACCATGACTACTCAGTAGCTCCATAATGTTTTTAGTTAAATGGTCCTTTTCTCTTAGACATTTCTGCAAAATTAGATACTTGTGTTTATATTCTTACACATTTTTTGCAGAAAAAAATGTTAAAAGACCCATCAATGATCTAAAACAAGAAATTCTTAGAAGTCCAGCGATATAAAAGTTAAGTCTGACTTACCCACTTGATTTCAGAACTGTATAATTATTTCAGTAAAAATAAAGAAATGATGTGTAAAAAATAGATTTAATGTCTAAAATGTGACTTGTTGATTCTTTACATTTTATTTGCTTAGAGAGAAAATATATATTAGTTAACTATCTCAGAATCACCAAGGTGAAACATGTTTTAAAGGCAATGTACTGGGGCGCCTGGGTGGCTCAGTCGGTTGAGCGACTGCCTTCGGCTCAGGTCATGATCCTGGAGTCCCAGGATCGAGTCCCACATCGGGCTCCCTGCTCAGCGGGGAGTCTGCTTCTCCCTCTGACCTTCTTCCCTCTCATGCTCTCTCTCTCTCTCTCATTCTCTCTCTCCCAAATAAATAAATAAAATCTTTAAAAAAAAAAAGGCAATGTACTTATAACAAAGAATAAACATATTAATTATTTTTTTATCAAAAATGGAAAAAAGGGGGGCGCCTGCCTGGCTCAGTTGGTAGAGCATGCAACTCTTGTTCTTAGGGTCATGAGTCCAGGCTCCACAATGGGTGTGGAACCTACTTAAAAAAAATAGAAAAAAGAGCATCACCACTATGGCAAAAAGAGTTAACCTGAATTATTTAGAATTCAGCGCTATCATCATATAAAGAGTAAAAGAGTGTTAAAAATTAACATTTTAATGTTTAAAATTTTATAAAGGCAATTGTAAAACGTGGATTAAGAGCAAATGGGTAGCATATACAACTATGAGAAAATGAAAACCCATATGTCATCTTTTTTTCTTCAAATTTTTATTTAAATTCTAGTTAGTTAACATATTGTCATCTTAATTAAAAAAAATTCTCAAGCATGAGTCTGGTCTCAAATTAGTATAACAGTAATACTGGAAACTGAATAACTCAGGTGTCAGTTTTGAAGTAGATGGACTCATTCTTTTAGGATTAGCATAATTTGCAAATTGACTTCCATGCAGGTTAGCTCCCTACACAACTATGAAAACATGTGGGCATCAAACAAAAGTTACAAATGACATCTCATTCAGTGCTCAGTTCTCTTGGTCCTCAAGCCCATTTGCTATTAGGGAGAGACATATACAGCTGACCTATCTCACAGCATCAAGTGGGCAAAGAGACAACTAATTTATAACACGGGGTGTATAAGCATGTGTTTTCAACCAAGAGTTTTAAGATCTCTGGGAATGTTAAACAATCATCTCCAAAGGAAAAAAAGGAATTTACTTTTTTTCCTTTCAATGGACATACTATCACTAAATAGTATAAGGTACATGGGTTCTCTAGCCCTCACACAAAGCAAATGTTATGTCTGATTAAGAACAGGTCAGGCATGCAACCATCTAAGGATCTGAGCTATGACTACCATACACAGCTGAGCTAAAAAACATTCGTATGTGTATACCCAGTCACCATAACAATTGTTCACAGTAATCATAGTTTTTTAATACTGGATCCAGAAGGCTGTTTAACATTCTTTTTGTTGGTTTTTTAATGCTTTTTATTGCTGTGATTTGAATTCTCATTTCCTTGATAATTGATTTTATTTGCTTAAATGTGCATATGTGCATATTTTTCTTTGTGAAGTTTACATTCAGATCTTTTGCTGATTTTCCAATTATCTTTTTTTTCAGCTGGACAACAAATCCTCAAATATATATTGCTTATATGTCAAATGTCAAATGTCAAATGTCAAATATATATTTTCGCCCAGTTTATGGCTTGCCTATTCACTTTTTAAATGGGGCCTGGGATAACCAGAAGTTTTAATTTTGATGAAATCTTATTTATAGAATTTATGTTTATGGCTTTTGGTATCCTGACTAAACTCAAATCATGGAGAAAGTCTCTTATGTTTTCATATGGCTGTTAAATAAATGAAGAATAAACATTTTTATATTCACTTACATAGTTACCATTTCTGCTATTCTTCATTTCTACCTATACATCAAAGTTACCATTGGTTATTCTCTTTGACCTGAAGACAGTCTTATAATGCAGATCTGCTGTTGGCAGACACATTCAATTTTTTTTGAGTAAAAATATTTTATGTTTCATCTTCAAACTGAGGGATATTTTCATCGGATACAAAATTGGGGGTTGATAGGTGTTTTTTTTTTTTCTTTCAGTGCTTTAGAGATGCTCTTCCACTCTCTGCTGCCTCCCTTTTTTTTTTTCAGATGAAAAGTCAGCAATAGTTTGTCATATTTTCCCTCTTTTTAATGTGTTTTTCTCTAGCTACTTATCAATATTTTCCCTTTATATTTGTTTTTTAAGAGTTGGCCTTGCATCTACATGAGTTTTATCTCATATATATCCTGTTAGAGTTGTCTGAACTTCTTAAATCTACTCACGCATCTACATGAGTTTTATCTCATATATATCCTGTTAGAGTTGTCTGAACTTCTTAAATCTACTCACGCATCTACATGAGTTTTATCTCATATATATCCTGTTAGAGTTGTCTGAACTTCTTAAATCTAAAAATGAATTATGCTCACAAAAATTGAGACTACTTTGGCCAGTATATCTTCAAATACTTGGTATGCTCCATTATTTCTTTCCTCTTTGCCTGAGACAGCAAGTACACATAAACTAGATCCTTAATATTGTTCCACAGGTCACTAAGAATTCTATTTTTATCCTTTATTCTCTTTGTCCTTCAGATTAAATAATTCCTATTGATTTATCTTCACATTTATCAACAATTTCTTCTGCATTCCTAAACTGCTCTTGAAACCATTCAATGAATTTGTCATTTATATATTGCACTTTCCAGTTCCACAATTCCCATTTAAAAAACATGCTTTCTATTTCTATGTTATAATTCTCTATCTCTTCACTCATTAGAATCATATTTTTCTTTAAGTCCTACATACTTACCAGTGCTACTTTAAAATTCTTGTCAGCTAATTTCAACATCTTGGTTCATCTCAATTTCTATTAATGACTTTTCTCTTGATTGTGGTTAATATTTTCCTGTTTTTTTTACATCGCAAGTTTTTATTGTGTAACATAAATTGTGGAAGATATATTGTAGAGACTCAACTCTATTATCATCCTCTGAAGAGGTTAATTTATATTCTATCAGATAGTTTACTTGTCTAGATTAAAAATCTCACCTTCTTATTGAGCAACAACTGAAATTTCTGCAAAGTCCCTTTAATCTTTCAACTTTTGGTTTCCATCAGATATTCTGGAGCATAGCATACTATGTATACTCCAGAGGTCAATCAAGGATTTGATTTACACACAACTTTCTTCTTAGATTCCAGCCACCCTACACAATGCAAACTGACAAATATTCCTGGGTGCAAACCATGTAAATGTAAATGTAGCCTCTAGTTTCTACCTATTCTTGGTTCAGTCTTTTCAACACTTGCTTTTGTTCATATTTGACATTTGCTGGCAACTCAGTAAAAACAATCTTTTATATCATTATCAGTAAAACTCTAATATTTATTTATAATTTACAATTTCTCAAATATTACTCTAAAATTGTGTTATTAAATCAGATATTTGCTTTAAAAAAAAAGAACATAACAGCAAAGGATAAGGTTTTTTAAATGTCCCATTACAGATATTCCTAGTCAAATGTGTTGCACTATATATACTAAAGCATTAGACACTTGGTTTTTTTTTTTCTTATAAATCTGGACAGTTGTCTGTCTAATCATAAGCTAACCTCTGCAAGAGTTACCAAGAGAAATTTAAGCATTTACCCTCAAGCTCTCTGCAATGTTTAATATCTGCTCAAATGTTTTTACAGTTTATGATAGGCATTTCAGGTATCTCCAGCTGAAATCTGTAGAGACAGATTAAGAGCACTATATTTTATTCTAACACATTGCAGAACACCTTTGACTATCACAGTAAAGGGACTGGCATAGAAATGAAAGGAGAACATAATTATTTTTACTTTTCTTAGGATATGGAACAAGCTATCATTTAAACCTTTTAATAATTATATTATATTTAACAAGTTCTCTTGAGAGGATGGCAGCAAAGGTATTGAGCAATCAACCAAATCACAGAGTGGCTATACTCCCTGAGGGTTTAAGCTTAAAATTAGTGAAGAAATATAATGCAATTAAGTAAAGAAACTTCAGCTTAAGTGTTATGCATTCAACAGTATATTTCAAATGCAAACTATTTGAAACTGTGTGTATATAGTTAATTTATAAATAGAAATATTTTGATATTTCTTCCATTTCTCATGCTTATATTTTAATGCTAATGGAACTCAAGAGAATTCTATCAGTGATCTAACTCTATCAGTGATTTAACTCAAAAGCAAATACATCCATAAAATCAAAATCACTCACACAATTTTCTTTCATAGCACTTATTTCAAGTTTTTATAATATTTTTATTTGTATATCTGCTTCTTTATTTTCCATCTATTCTACTAGAAAATGAGCATCTAGCACTCAAGGATGGTTATCTCTTTTGTTCAACACTGTATACCCACTGCCTAGCTCTGTGCCTGGCACATGATTGGCATCTAATAAATATGAATTAAGGATTGAATGAATAAGTAAATCCATGGCTAAAATACATACCTAACTTTTTTCATGCCCTTTCCCCTTCCAAAAAAAAAAAAAAAAAAGAATAGAAAAGAAAAAAACTTACTACACAGTTTGGTTTTGTTTTTAAGATTCTATTTATTTACTTGAGACAGAGAAAGAAAACACAAGCAGGAAGGAGGGTCAGAGGGACAGGGAGAAGAAGACTCCCCGCTGGGCAGGGAGCCTGATGCGGGGCCGATCTCAGGACCTGGAGATCATGACCCCCTGAGCCAAAGGCAGACGCTTAACTGACTGAGCCACCCAGGCTCCCCTACACAGTTTTGATTATATAAAGTATGTGTACGTTTAGTGACTGTTACTAAATCTACAAATTTCAAAATATAGAATTTCCCTTAAAATTCATAACCTGATTTTTCCCCTGTAATTTCTGGGCCATTGTTGCACAAAATGAGCAATTTACATATTTCTTTACAATATTCATGAAAGTTAACACCTTCAAAATCAGACCAAAAAATCATGTATTTCTAATAATTATAATCATTGATAAGAATTCTTAGGCAAAAATCTTCCCCAACTAGGAAAACCCAGGGCTTTAAACTTAACAGTCACATAGTCAAATAGTAAAGAATTGACCACAAAGTCCTAACTCTACTGAAAAAGTGGAGGTAACTAAGGAGAAAATCAGTTATGTATATTTTAGGTAGAAATTCTTAACTGTTTAAATATAACTTTCATAATTTTGCCAGTGATATAACTTTGTTATCCTTTCAATTCATATCAAATTAGTAAATTATCCATTAAAGTACTACTTGATTCTCATTTATTCTTATGTGCTAAAAGTTGAGGTTTGACTGAGAAAACTGTGAGTACTTCTAATACCAGGTTGTATAAATAATTTTTTTAAACAATTAACTAAAACTGCACAACACTTTGGAGAATTATCTGTCAGTTTCTTAAAAAGCTGACTATGCATCAACCCTATCACCCAAAAATTACACTCCTAATTAATTATCCAAAAGAAATAAAAATATATGTACACAGAAAGCCTATATAAAAATGTCTGTAGTAGCTTCATTGATAATAGTCCCAAACTGGAAATAACCTAGATATTCATCAAGAGTAATTTCTTTGCTTCTATAAATTATTGGGAAATAGACAATCTACTGATAAAAAGCAACATCAAATGTAGCTCAAAAAAAATTATGTTGAGTGAAAATAAACAAACAGCACACACTGTGTGATTTAATTTATTTGAAATGCTAGAACAGGCCAAACTAATTTGTGATATTTTCTCCTGTAGGGAAGATAGACTGGAAAGGAATCCAAGGAAACTTAATGAAATGATGGAAATGTCCATATTTTGATATGCAGTCATCAAATTTGATTGGATGGATATACCTAATATCTGAACGTGGCAATGTATATAAATTATACCTCAACTAACAAACAATATTCAGATAAGTGCATAACAGAACACCATTATTTTATGATCAGATTTTTTAATCATGACATCCAATCTTAAAATATAATGCTTAAATACTCATAATACAATTTTTATCTACATCATATGTAGAAAAGAAAAACCATTCATTATTACTCACTCTGTCAAAAAGAAACAGAACTATCTAATCATCATTTTTCAGCAAGGACAGTGGAAGCAATGTCTAAATGCTCACTATAAGACAGGCTCAAAAATAGAATGTATATGAAAACACTGTATAAGTGATAAAATTTTATATAACATTATGGATGCAATAAAAATTTTACCAAATTCATATAAAATTATTTTAAATTCCCTTCACTTGGAATTTCCTTTTAAAAGCTTGTTAGGAGGTGTCTAGGGCAACTCAGAAAACTGTATCAATTGACACAACTTAGTCTGAAGATGAATAGAAATCATTAGAAGAAACTACCTAAGCAAACATGGAAAACAATTCAAAATTTATAATTCATAAGTGATTATACATTCTCCAAAAAAGTACTTTATTTCAAAAAAAGAATTAACTGTCATAAATTCTAAACCTAGTGATTTATTGGGGCCAGCTTGCATTAGCTCACAAGACCTGACTGTGCTCATTTCTCCCCAATTCTATGTTCAGTGATGTCACATTGGTAGCTTGAAATTAGCCATGGTAGGAATATTTAAACCATGGAAATCAGCAAATGTTACAAAAGTGACTCCAGACTGTAACACAGAAAATTAGAAACCAACCAAGCAAGAGGTCTCACAGATTTGAAGAAAACAGAAAGTAGTGTTTGGGGAGGCTAGGAAAGCTAGAATTTGAAGGCAGAATAGTTGATGGAGCTACAAAGAGAAAAAACTCTAGGAAACCACGCACACGGAGCATCTGACTCATTTGTTCAATAATAAGTTATGCATGTATAGGGTGAAACTATGTGACTGAGCAAAGAACAAGCAAAGCAAGCTGATGGCTGAACAATTTCCAAAGTTCTAAATAGTCAGAATATAGAGATCCTTGAACACCTAAGGCATTCAGTTGAGAACCCAAAAATGTCACTCCATAGCAGTAGAGGTAAAGCAGTCTAGTATAAACTATACTTTAAACCTATCTAACACTGCTTATCTAATTTAACTGCCTGACAGACAAAATTCAACAATTTTTAAAACAACAAAACTTGAATTAAGCAGTGTAACACAATCACTTAATCAAATTTATTAAATATGCAAAGAAGCAGAGAAATGACCTCCATCACCAGGAGAAAAATCAGACAATAGAAAGCCTGAAACAATCCTGAAATGACAGAGATAATAACATTAGTAGACAAGGACTATAAAACAACTACTATTAAGTATGTGGTGATAGTTACAAGGGTATATATATTTGTCACAATTCATTGGACTGCACACTTAGAATGGGAATATATAAATTATTCTTCAAATAGATTGATTTTTTAATGTGGTCCTGAGTATTTTTTTAATTTCTACACTATACTTACATATACTTCATATGGTCATATAGTTTATTTGTTTACTTTTAAGCAGAAATATGATTTAAAACTGGGCCTGAGTCATTTGACTACATCAGATTGTCTCCTGATATTACTGTCAAATTTGATAACTCATTTAGTATTATTGAATCAAGTACTTAAAATTCTGGAAATAAATGCAAGTAAGGTAATACTTGGAATATATCAGAAGTAAAACATGTAGTGAAATTTGCAATTTAATTAAGCATAAACAAGATATATTAGGGAAATTGCTCTAATCAGATGTTCAGTGCCTGATGTCCTAGTATAATTGAAAAATTGCTATCATGTACTCTATAAGAAATAATACATATTTTTTAAATTTTACTTTATTATGTTATGTTAGTCACCATACAATACATCATTAGTTTTTGATGTAGTGTTCCACGATTCATTGTTTTCATATAACACCCAGGGATCCATGTATTACGTGCCCTCCTTAATACCCATGACTGGGCTAACCCATCCCCCCACCATCCTCCCCTCTAAAACCCTCAATTTGTTTCTCAGAGTCCATAGTCTCTCATGGTTCATCTCTCCCTCCGATTCCCCCCCTTCATTTTTCCCTTCCTTCTCTTAATGTCCTCCACGCTGTTCCTTATGTTCCACAAATAAGTGAAACCATATGTATGACCCAGCAATTGCACTACCGGGTATTTACCCCAAAGACACAGATGTAGTGAAAAGAAGGGCCATATGCACCCCAACGTTCATAGCAGCAATGTCTGCAATAGCCAAACTGTGGAAAGAGCCGAGATGCCCTTCAACAGATCAATGGATAAAGAAGATGTGGTCTATATATACAATGGAATATTACTCAGCCATCAGAAAGGATGAATACCCAACTTTTACATCAACATGGATGGGACTGGAGGAGATTATGCTAAGTGAAATAAGTCAAGCAGAGAAAGTCAATACATATCTATTTTTTAATTGCTACAATAACTGTTTAAAAATGTCATGCACAGAAACCCAATATTGATTTTAAAGTTGATTCTTTAAACTTACTTAACTTCTTACTTTAAAAATATACGTAATGTAAATCTTTATATGATTTTATACTTTTAATTTTATCAAAAAATGTCATAAAAATCTTAATAACATATAAACTGTCATAGCTCAGGTCAAACCAGAATAGTATCAAATTATCTGTGTCATAACCTGTCCTCAATACATATATTTCTGCCATGTCAATCTTTCATTCTGCAATGAGAGCCAAAGGACATATAGTATGTACTGGTATGACATGCTCAGTTCTCCAAACACTGGAAATCAGATAGCTACTGAAGTGACCTTAACTGGTCAGCATCTTCTATGTACCTATGAGAGTGGATTTCAGGGTGGGTAACACCTATCCTCAATAAAACATGCCCTTTGTTTTGTTGTTTTGTTTAAAATTAATCATAAAGTAGAACTATTTTAATAATATAACAGACTCCCAAAATTTCAGCAGACTTGAAAAGAAACCAAACAGAACTTTTGGAAATTAAAATATAATAGTTAAAAATAAAACAAGAAGGATGTGTTAAACAACAAATTACACAGAACTAAATAATCAATGGAAATGAAAACAGAATTGAAGAAACAAAGAGCAAACAAGATAAAAAAAAGATGGGGAAAATGAAAGAATGAGAAGACCTAAGATAATTTTAAACAGAGAACCAGCGGAGAGTGTAAAGGCTGAAGAATCTGTATTTGAAGAGATAATGATTAAAAATGTCCAAATATTAAGAGCAAGTAAATGAATCTACATCCAGGCACATTACATTAAACTGGAGATAAAGAACCTAGGGAAGAGGTGAAAAGCAAGTCAAATCCTCAAAAAATGAATGGCAGTCATATTGGAGCAAAGTCCTCTACAACAATAATGAAAGCTAGAAAACTATAAAATAAAATCTTCAACATGATAAAAGGATATCATCACCAATACAGAACTGTTTGAATAAACTTTCCAGAATTAATGTAAAATAAATCCACATGAATATTAACTACATACGATGATAATAATTTCAAAATTGCAGACATTTTAAAATCTGAAAAATGAAGGGGGGGAAATCGGAGGGGGAGATGAACCATGAGAGACTATGGACTCTGAAAAACAAACTGAGGGTTCTAGAGGGGAGGGGGTTGGGAGGATGGGTTGGCCTGGTGGTGGGTATTAAGGAGAGCACGTTCTGCATGGAGCACTGGGGTGTTATGCATAAACAATGAATCATGGAACACTACATCAAAAACTAATGATGTAATGTATGGTGATTAACATAACATAATAATAAAAAAATAAAGAAAAAAATAATAATTTTTAAAAAATGAAAATTAGGGGCACCTGGGTAAATGTAATGTGTTAAAGTGAAGCCACTGGGTGGCTCAGTCGGTTAAGTAGCTGCCCTCGGCTCAGGTCATGATATCAGGGTCCTGGGATCTAGCCCCGCATCTGGCTCCCTGCTCAGCAGAGAGCCTGCTTCTCCCTCTCCCTCTGCCTGCCACTCTTCCTACTTGTGCTCCCTTTCTATCTCTCTGTCAAACAAATAAGTAAAATCTTTAAAAATAAAAATAAATAAAAATGAAAAAATGAAAATTAGAAGTAAATCAGAAGAGTGATCATATCAAAGTGTTCTAATATTCTCAGTCCTTATCATTTACTTTACATTTTAAATACACATGGTAAAACTCAAGAATAACCACAAAAATAATAGTTCCAAACCAGAGAAGGGAGAAAATGGGATAAAAAACAAACACACACCAAACTTCATCAATCCAACATGAAGCAAGAAAGAACATTCAATTGACTAGGAATATATAACATATATAATTCTAAATGGTATGCACATAATTTAAAAGCCTCCAAATATACAAAACACAAGCTGAGAAAAACAAAATGAGAAATTAGCAAATCAACACCATTGAGACTGACACACCTCATGCAAATACCAATAGGTTAATTAGACAAAATTATCAGTGACAGAAATTTATAACAATAAAATTAGCAAAATTAATTCAATGAAACCATTAGATTCTGCAATCACAATTAGAGAATACACATTCCTGTCAAGCACACATGGAGTATTAACAAATATTTACCACAGTCTAGGCCCAAAAGTAAGTTTCAAGAAATTTCAAAACATAGAGCACCTTCACTGATTGAAGTGAAATTAATTACAAGTTTGTAAAAACAAATAAATAAACATAACATAACAAACATTCTGAAAACACACAATTGAGTAACTCATGGGTCAGAAACTAAATAAATCATAATGAAAATTTTAAAATACTTAGAACTGAAAAAAAATAAAAAGGATACTACATATAATAACTTGTAGAACATAGTAAACTTACTATCAAGAAGGACATTTGTAACCTTAAATGTTTGTATTAATTTTTAGGAGCAGTTGTATAATTTAATACAAATAAATCTTTCTAATCTTCAAAAGAAGGCTTCCCAGATTCTTTGGGAATATGATTTCCCCCATAAAATAATATTAGTATGTTTTAATTTTTAAACTACCATGAATTTTTAAGAGTATATCCTAAATTTATTACTGAAATTTTTCTTTTGAAATATTTGTGATATTGCCAAAAAGTATATTCCATGTACCTACAAATATCTGGAAAGAAAGAATAAAAATGCTAAAGATATGCTCTATAGCACCAGAAAAAATGTTGTAACTTAAGCATTTATAAACAAGAAATTAATGTGCAAATAGATAAAAGACTCAATATACAGGTGTCCTTTCAAGTAAAAATTCAATGGAAAACCTAGAAAATTACCAAAATAATTTCAGCCAAAACAATGTACTTGCTTTAAATATCTTGTTAAATCTGCTTTAAAAATTGTTCAGTCATTATATAAAGTTGTTATATATTAAAGTATTAACTACTGACTTATCCAGAAATGTGACTTTGTGCTTGTTGTGTACAATTTAGCTAAGTGTGAAGACAGATTAAGACACTTTAGAATTATCACTTAGTTTTAAAAGGGTCAAATGGTGAATCTTTGTAGTGAATACTATAAAACTACTTCCATAACACTACTGAACTACTTATGATCTTTACATGTATCAACTTTTAAAGAAAGTCTACTTCTATCCTTGATATTCTGTCACCAGATGCCAAACAAAATAGCATGTTCCTACCATCATCGCTTCTTCTTGCATAACTATAGCAGGCATTATTTATATAGACTCCAATGAGAATAGCACTCCTGAGGTATGCAATATTGTGGCCCTACTGATAGACAACTATGCAAAAACACTGCAAATATACTATTGATTTAAAATAATAAATAAAATTGAAGCATACAGATCATAAATATAAATTTAAAATTATAGCTCCACTCAAGCCTAGATATCCTACAGCACTACCATGTCATTTGTTTCTATAGCTTCACTGGAAAATATGTCTTATATTTCATATAGTTTTCTTTTCCTGTGCCTTTTGTCTTAACTTATCACTTCCAAATCTCTTAAATCTACTATTTCAAGTGATCCAAAAATATCACGATTTCAGTAGTACAACTGTAAGGCTACCTGTATTTTCAATTACTAACTAATTAACATGTTCTTTCACAATCTCAAAGCATCGAATTTGTATGAACAGATTTAATCATAAAACTTCAAATTAATGGTACTTAAAAATGCCTCTTTTATATAATACCTAATAGTTAAGTAGAGAATTATAAATGTAATGTGTTAAATATGGTACTGAAACGATAAAGATATAATTCCAAAAGATGGAGTCTTGCTGTCTACATACAATATTCTCAGTATGGAATAGTTTTTCTATATTCAATTAAATGCGTCTTTTGAAATAATTTAGTAGGTACATTTTAATAACAAAATTTCAGTTACAGTGCTTATTTTCCATGTAGCTCTAGAAAAATATTTTCAAAATAGAATTATTAAAGAAGAATTTTCCAAAATTGCAAAAGAAATTTGAACAAAATAAAAGTTTCTAAACGCACTTGAAGAGCTATGCTTTAAGTCCAACTAACTAAAAAGAAAAATGTCAGTACAGTATATATAAAGCATTAGAAGAAATAATACAATAGCACCATAATTCTCTTTCATTTACAAGAACAATTGAACACATTTTCCACCAGAGTAACCACTCTGATCTTCACTGAAAATGGCAAATTGCTTTATTTTATTCTATCACACAGTTTTCTTTGAAATGGTGCTGTTTGGGGGCATCTATCTCAGTGATGGCTTGAACAGGGACAAAGAGAGGTATTTATTTCTCTGTTCTAGACCAGAATGGTACTTGAAAGTGGACCAGGAGACCAAGTAAAATTTATAATTTACCAGATAGCCTCCAGTAACCTGATAAAGATGGAAAGAGAAGAAACTGCTAGGAAAAAGCAGAAACTAATGTTATAAAGAGAAATAATAAAATTTCTACAGCAAAAGCCAGGTCCCAGGTGAACTGAAGCACCAAAGCTAATTATAAAAAACATTAAGCAAAACATAGCAGAATATTAGAATGGAGAAAGATTTTGAGAACTATGTTCTCAAAAAGGTTTGTTAAATGAGAGGATGAGTAAATTGCTTCAAGTTCATATAACTATTATCCATCTAATATTTACTGAGCCACTCCTATGTTCCAGTCACTGAAAATACATGAGAAGTCAGTATTGTGTCAACCATACTCAAATAAATTTTTTTTAAAGTATCTGCCCTCAAAAAAACATCCTGTTGAGTAGTTAGAACTGTATTCCATTAGGCTCTAAGATGTGTTAGCTATGCAGACATTTACAGATTATTCTTTCTAAGTTACAGTGCCCCTCCTCTGTTAAATGGGTATTAAATACTTGCCCTGTCACCTTTCATAACTATTGTCTTTAAGACTATGCAGTCCATGACTTAATTTCTCCCTTTGGGTTTTAACATTTAAGATACAACTTTACATTTGCATGTGAAAATTATAAAAGTAGGAAAAATCAAACAATGGAAGCCTCTAAGCCTCATCCATAATAAATCACCTTTGGGGGCTAGAGAAAAAAGTAATTAAAAAGGATCCCATTGATCTACATAGACTAAGAAACAATTCTATATAAAACTCATTCTGTTCTATTCTATTTAAACTATTCTATATAAAACCATCCTAAATAAAGCTGATTCTAATAACTGGAGAATTAGAAATTATTTCTTAAATTATCTAGCATATCTTGCTAGTTAAGAGAGAAGATATAGAAAGGAAAAGGGGTTTGCTCAAAGACATAATGTGTTAGTGACAGAAATGGAACGTGGATTTCAGGAGAGTTCCCACCATTCCCAGAACAGAAAAAAGGTTCACTGTGCCTAAATTATATAAATAATATAGTTTATGCTGAACACCTGCTTTTCTTCTGGGACTGTGTAATTTTGATATATACCAGGCAGAAGGTTCCTTCATGACCATCCCCCAATAAAAATCCTGGGTGCTGAGCCTCTAAGAAGCTTCACTGGTCGGCAACATTTTACACTTGTCACAACCCATTGCTGGAGGAATCAAGTGTGTGACTCCACTAGGAGAGGACTCTGGAAGCTGTGCCTGGTTTCTTTCAGACACTGATCAATGTACCTTCTCCTTTGGCTGTAATAAATCATAGCCATGCACAAGTATGACTATATGCTGAGTCCTCTGAGTCCTCCTAACAAATCATCAAACCAAGGGATGATAATGGCATCCTCCCAAAAGGAGACATGTAATATATGGTGATTAACGTAACAATAAAAAATTTAAAGAAAAAAAAAAAATGGTGCCAACCAGTGGTGCAGATTCCTCCACACTCCTACACCACATGATGTTAGAAATCGGTTTGTGACTGGGAGAAAATGTTTCTCCATAAGGAAATATGACAAATGGGAAAAAAAAAACATGGCATATTTACTGAAAACCTAATGAAGTATCTTCTAAATTTACACCATGAAAAAACAAATCAAGAAATCGATCCCCAGAGCTTAAAAAGATACCTCACATTTTAACATAGAAGTCTTACTTATGTTAATCAAACACAAGAATAGCCTAATAAACCCTTGAGATATTTAAAAAATTTTTTCAAGACATATTACATGAGATGAAACTGCTAAAAAATATTTCTTACATTCAAAGTGGCAATATTCATAGTTGTCGAAAAATAAAAGTTGCATATTTTAAAAGTCAATACACAAGGTTCATGTTGCTTATAGATCTACGATTTCATGTTGGTCAACAATTAAGAAAACTTATTTTTTGTCAGCAGGATAAAAAGGCCAAAATAAAACGTAATTTGAAACATGTTTTAAGCATCATTATTAATATTTAACAAACATAAAAATATAAGGCTTCAAAGGTTGTTTTTATAATGTAATTACAGATTGTTATAGAATCAAAATATATTTCTATAAAGTACACTATAAATTTTATAATCCGTGAAAATTATCCAACTTATGGATCTTTGCTTTTCAAAAACACATACTCTAAGAAAGTGCCTTTCACCAATATTATACTATCTTTAATATAAATTATTTCTTTTTTTTAAAGATTTATTTATTTATTTGAGGGGGGTTGGGGAGTGGACAAATACAGAAACAGAGAATCTCCAGCAGACTCCCTGCTGAGCGCAGAGCCCAACACTGGGCTGGATCTCACAACCCTGAGACCATGACCTGAGCCGAAACCAAGAGTCAGAGGCTTAACCAACTGAGCCACCCTGGTGCCCCTATAAATATTTCTTGAGAAAAAAATTACACAATTGTATAGTGATTTCTTTTTTTTTTAAGATTTTATTTATTTTGACAGAGAGAGAGAGAGACAAAGAGAGAGGGAACACAAGCAGGGGGGAGTGGGAGAGGGAGAAGCAGACTCCCTGCTGAGCAGGGAACCCAGACGTTGGAGCTCGATTCCAGGACCCTGGGATCCTGACCTAAGCCAAAGGCAGACACTTAAAGACTGAGACACCCAAGCACCCCGTGATTTCTTATATATTAAAAAAGATAACTGTCAGATGTGAAAGTCAGACAATGTTTTTTAATTACTTCTTTTTTTAACCAAGGTAATGCATTTTTTTTATTTAAGAGACAGTAAAATATTTTTTTTATAATGAGAAGGAGCTACCAAAGAAAAAAGAATGTTATCTATTTGTCTAATGATTTTAAATATTCAAATAAGAATACTGAACTGTAAGGAAAAAGAACACAACTGTGATACTGGCAAAGATGTGAGAAAATTCATCGTCAATCTCCTAAAATATTCAGATTCTTTCTTCATAGAAGGATAAAACATAACAGCAGAGAGAAAACTCACGTAGGCTGTTCATCATACCTTTAGCCTCAATTGCTACAGATTCCTTTTCCTGACACCCAAAGTAAAATTGTTCACAATTCCATAAGGAATGCAATCACCTATCACCTTAAATTTTATTATATTAAGAGAAAATCTTATTCAACTAGTTACCAATAACAGGAGTTAAACGATTTGGATGAAAGTGCACTGTAAGAGACAGAGAAAAGTGGTTATGTATAGTCTAGGAAGCTGCAGGGGCTTGGGCTTAAATAAGACAAGGCAGGAACTCTCTCTGGTTCCTTTTTTATTTGCCTCTTGAGTTGTTTCATCAATCATCAAAGTCAATCTCTTCCTCAAGAAATCTCCTATTCAACCATACTAATTACAGTACTCAATCACAGTGTAGCGCACTCTCTCTCTTTTTAGAGAAAGTCAGTATGTTTCCTGGTTAAGATAAGAGGCACTGAAGCCATAGATACTTAGCTTTAATTCCTGTCTCTAAGTCTCAGTTTCTTTATCTGTAAAACAGGATAATCATTGTAGTCTCTATATCACAGGTGACAATGCTTATAAAACACATAATTGCAAAGTAGTAAACCCTGAGCCTATGGTTAGTGGAGAACATTATCATAGCAACAGTCATTGTAGTGTTAAAGAGCGGCCCAGAATAAATTCTATTTGTGCCAAAGGGTAGAGATACAAGCTCTAGTATAGTGATAGAGATAGAAACATAGATACATGAAATCAAACCACTATGGTATTGGAAGGAAAAATTATATATATATTAATATATATTATAAGTTATATACACACATATGTATACGCATATATATGTATATACACACTTATATATATACACACACAAACACACACACACACAGCGAAGATGAGTCTTCTCTAACCATGTTACCAAAAGGAAATAATGTAAAGGAAATATTAAGAGATATGACTATATAAAAATAAACTTTTGAATTACAAAAAGCACCATAAATATAAGCATATAAATTGGTACAACCATTGTGGAGAAAAATGCAACAAGACTTTAAACACCCTTAAAAATGTACATATCTTTTGATTTCTCAACACTGCTTCTAAGAAGTTAATGTAAATGAATAAATAATGTGCTCACAGATTCTGCTGAAAAGAAGTTTTGCGGTATTTTAATGACAAAAAGAGAGAGAGGAAGAAAGAAGGGAAGGAAAGGGGACTGGAGGGAGGAGGGGAGGGGGAAGGGGGAGAGGAAGGGAAGGGTGAGGAGGGGAGAAGAAAAAAGAGAGAGGGAGGGAAGAAAAAAAAGAAAGAAAGGAAGAAGGGAGAGAAAGAAAAGAAAGCTTCAATGTTCAACAACAAAAAAGATACATGAATTCTGGTACAATTTATTTACAGTATATCAATTAGATTGCAGGCATTAAATTATGTTGTAAAAGAATATTTAATAGTATAAAAGATATTTACAATATATTAACTAAGAGAGAAAACCATGAAAGATATGATAACATTTTATTTATACAGAGAAGGGAAGGATAAATAAGCATTATGGGTGGCAAAAGAATGGTTGATTTTTCATTTTTTCTTTTGTTTACTTGACAACATATAATTTTTTAAAGTATTTGTAAATTACGTAAACTAGAACATGATTGTTACATCCAGTTGTAAAATTTTATGAACTATATCAATTCACATTTTTTTATAAGCACAGAGATTTCTACTTCACATGTAAAATATAGCAAGGTGGGGTACCTGGGTGGCTCAGTCAGTTGAGCATCAGACTCTTGGTTTCAGCTCAGGTCATAATCTCAAGATCCTGGGATGGAGCCCTGCCTAAGGCTCTCTGCTCAGCAGGGAGTCTGCTAGAGATTCTCTCCCTCTGCCCCTACCCACTCCCGTGCTCCTGCATTTTCTCTGTCTCTCTCTCTCTCTCTCTCTCTCTCTCAAATAAATAAATCTTGCAAAAAAAATAGAGCAAGGAAAACATTAGCTAAATTAAAATGAACAAATTTAATAAACAGTCTTCACTGTATTTCACTGAACTACCTAACACTTATCAGCAAGTAACACCATTAAATGTAAAACAAAACAAAAAAAAATCACCATTACTGAAAAGAATGTACCTAGAATGCCCAGACTGCTAGTTTCCTGAATTAATCACAAGAAACAGAAAATGACCCTAATTCCAAACCACATATACTCAAGTTTTTCAGGGACAGATGAAAGCAAAGGAAGAATTTTATCTGTTTCTTAATGTACTACCTAAAATAATATGGAGTTAAATGTCCTAGATGAAGATAAATACATCAAATTCAAGAATATTATTAAAACTCATTAAACCTAAATCCCACCTAAACATAAGTGGAATGAAGTAAAACAGAGAACTAGGTTTTCCATTTTCTAAGCTTAATGAATACATGAGCGTTTCCATTAAGCATCAATAGGTAATTATATTATCTTGCTTAATAATTTTTTCTTATCATAAATTTTAGCACATTGTAGAGTGCCCTCATTACAATCCATAATCCCTTTAAGAACAAAAATGCAGTGTCTTATAGCATTAGATCCTAAGTAAAATATAGTCACTTCTAGTTTTCTTCCACAAAAACTGTAACATCTTTTAGGAGTTTCACTGACAAAACATACAATCTAAAATTGTTTTGTTTAAATAAATAAAGAAATAAATAAAATTGTTTTGTTTTGCTTTCTTCTATGTCCCACCATACTTGACTTATGTTTCCAATTATTTTAACAATTATTTTCCAATTATTTTAACAATCCCTTCCATTATGGTCATTTATATGCATTTTTGTCTTCCTCCCACTCAAGTTTTAAAATCTATAAAGGCAAAGAGCTTGCCTCATTTCTTTTTGCATTTCTAACAACATTTACTCTACATATTACCAGCTACTTAGTAAGTGCCAAATAAAATAAAATTTAGGTCACTCATGTAAAACCTGATGTGCAAAACCTGTTACTTGAAGACACAAAATTCTATTCTTTACTACCAGTGTCACCTTCAGGAAAACACAGCCTCTCAGGATCTCAGGTTCATCATCTGTAACATCTGTATTGTAGATTCCCATTCTGTCCCTACAGGTGCCTAAATGAGTTAAAGCTTGGGAAAACACTAGGGAGTCAAAATCACTGTGCAATTACAAGGAATTATCAAATTCTAACAGCTCTATACATTGCTGGTGTTTTTTAAGTTTTTATTTAAATTCCAGTTAGTTAACACACAGTGTAATATTAGTTTCAGGTGTACAATATATAGTGATTCCACACTTCCATATAACACCCAGTGCTCATCATCTCTTCTTTATCCATTCATCAGTCAATAGACACTTGGGTTTTTTCCATAATTTGGCTATTGTAGATAATGCTACAAACATCAGGGTGCACGTATCCCTTTGAATTAGTATTTTTGTATTCTTTGGGTAAATACCTAGCAGTGCAATTGTTGGATCATAAGGGAGTTCTCTTTTTAACTTCTTGAGGAACCTCCATACTGTTTTCCAGAGTGACTGCACCAGTTTGCATTCCCATCATTCTTGAAAAAGAAAAGCAAAACTGGAGGCATCACAATTCCAGACTTTAAGTTATATTACAAAGCTGAAATGATCAAAACAGTAGAGTACTGGCACAAAAACAGACACACAGATCAATGGAACAGAACAGAAAACCCAGAAATGAATCTACACCTATATGGTGAATTAATCTTTGACAAAGCAGAAAAGAATATCCATGGAAAAAAAGACAGTCTCTTCAATAAATGGTGTTGGGAAAACTGGACAGCTACATGCAAAAGAATGAAACTGGACTGCGTCCAGACACCATACACAAAAATAAATACAAAATGGGTTAAAGACCTAAACGTGAGAACTGAAACCATAAAAATCCTAGAGGAGAACACAGGCACTAACCACCTCTTTGACATCAGCTGTAGCAACTTCCTTTTAGATATGTCTCTTGAGGCAAGAGAAACAAAAGCAAAAATAAACTATTGGGACTTCATCAAAATAAGAAGCTTCTGCACAGAGAAGGAAACAATCAACAAAACTAAAAGGCAATCCATGGAATAAGAGAAGATATTTGAAAATGACATATCTGATAAAGGGTTAGTAGCTAAAATATATAAAGAACTTATCAAACCCAACACTCAAAAAATGAACAATTCAGTGATAAAATGGGCAGAAGACATGAATAAACATTTTTCCAAAGAAGAAATCCAGATATCCAAAAGACACATGAAAACATGCTCTTTTCCAAAGAAGAAATCCAGATATCCAAAAGACACATGAAAGCATGCTCAACCTCACTGATCATCAGGGAAATACAAATGAAAACTACAATGAGATATCACCTCACACCTGTCAGAATGGCTAAAATCAACAACACAAGAAACAACAGGTCTTGGGCAATGGTGTGGAGAAAGGAGAACCCTCATACATAATTGATCTTTAGTAAAAACTAATACTTAGTTCTGCTAAGCATTTATTCATGTACCTATCTATCCAATTAAAACTTAAGGCCAAATAAAATATATCTCTCATCCAGAATGTAAAGTTAGTAATTATTAATAAGAAATTTATATTTTATAGTGAACAGACACTTTGAAATTAAAAGTTTAGGCCACACTCAAGAAGCACATCACTTTTGTTAGCATGTTTTCTGGAGCGGTTGTACCTGGTTCTGATATTCTAACAACTATACCCAGGTCTTTCTCAAAACATCATTTTATCCAAAATCATGTGTTAAGTTTAGATAAATATAAATTTTTCCTATGTAAACATCAGCTAAAAGTGTATTTGAAGAAAATGTAAAAGTTCTCAGCTTCTGAGCATAGGTTAACCATGCACTAAGGATACATTAAGCTGGGAGATATTTAACAAGGAGCACCTTTTATGTCAGACATCAGTACAAAAAGTCTGCGTCATTAAGTAATGCACCAATAGAAGATTGAATGAACTTACTTCTCTTTAAAGTCAAGGGCAGAATGACATATTTAGACTTTTGTCAAAAATAAAGTATGTAATGTTTAAAACACACACATGCTATGAAATCCTGTATTATTCAAGTCATGGTTTTTATAAGCAATCCAAAGTTAACAGATAATAAAGAGTACCCAACAACAATCATGTTATCACATAAATTTTATGATTATTTAGAATGCTGTAAAGTATCTATTGGATTCTCTGTTTATTTAAGGGGAAAAAAGTAAATGTCTGCCCCAGAAAGATGAACAACACAGTAAAATTTCCTTTTTGAAAAAAAAAATGTTCAATTGGATACACTGTAAGCATACTTTATACACTTATACCTCATGATTAAAGACTTAGTTGTTCTCTCCCTTTACCTTAGATAACACAGATCAATGATCTAAAGATAAAGACTGCCAGTGTTTTTAACTGTCTTCTTTAGTAAACTAAATGTCATTGAAACTAGCCTTTTTTCCCTTTAACATGCTAAAAAAAAATAAAAGTACCTACTTAACAAAGGGGATGAAGTATTTTAGCCAACAGAAAACAAGTCAGTGGCTTTAATTTAGTCCTCTCTTTTCACTGTGTTGCAGGATGAGACCATGAGAAAACCTTTTTTTTTCTTTGATAATGTAAACAAACTATACATGAGGCAGCATCAGAACTATGAGATTACCACCTGGGAAAATAGCATCACATATGGAATTTGGATCCAGGAGGAACCAAAGTAGGTGAGAGTTGTGAGGCAGATCAGGAGTTGCAATTAAGAAAGTCATTTTATTCCCCCACAGCAATGAGGCCACTTACTTGGTCCACCTCATTCCTGTAAATAAAAATGCAAAATCATCTGAGCGAAACCTAAAATACTAAAGTTAAAGCATTCTTCCAAAATTATAAACTAACAGACATGATAATTATGAATTCAGTTAGACCCAACATAAAATTCTTTAACCTATGGGGGGTGATGGCGTCAATAATAGAAAACTGTGTGTCATTTAATTTACCATATTATATAAATGAAGCTGTGCTAAAGATGGTCCGTCATTCTGACCTTAAGCACTGTTTTTACATGGCTGCTTAATAGTAGCAATCTGCCAAAATTTCATTATGTTCATATAAAATACCAGCCAATATGCTTTATAATTCCATTTTTAATAAAGTGAGGAAGACTTTAGTTCTTAGATGCTTAATAAATGTTTACACAGTGATTACAGAAAGAAAATACACATTTCACTCTTTTTGAATATTCAAGAATACAGTGTCTACTGCCTACCCTTTAAAAGAATTATTTAGCCCAATTATGTGTGCTCTAAATTTAAAAATACATTTTGGGGCACTGGGGTGGCTCAGATGGTTAAGTGTCTGTCTTTGGCTCAGGTCATGATCGCAGCGTCCTGGGATCGAGCCCCACATCAGGCTCCTGGCTCAGTGGGGAGCCTGCTTCTCCCTCTCCCTCTGCCTCTCTCCCTGCTCATGCTCTCTCTTTCTCTCTGTATCTCTGTGTCTCAAATGAATAAATAAAATCTTTAAAAAAAATACATTTTTAAATCGTCATTCAAAAAAATTTTGTCATTAAAATTGTGTCCACAGAACTGGAAACGCTGCTTATAACATTTCTATTCTAGAAGAATTCGGTATAGCTGAGATTCATAAAACTGCAAGTAATGTCTAGATCCCACCTTTTTCATTCCATTTCAACAACATGCATGTATTAATTGTTATTTTCTAAAGATTTTTTATAGATTGTGCAAAGGGAGCCCAGGTGTTCAAAAATCACTGTAATTAGTAATTAAATTACATAAAATGACTGTTTACCTAAAAAAAAGTCTAAAAGCTAGACCAGTATTAATTACAGGTAATCAGGATGATTTTCCCCTTACTGTTTATTTGTAACAACCAGTTACACCTTGAACTTTTCTCATATAGAACATTTGTCATGAGGAAACCTTTAATAGATTTTTACAAAATATTTCAGAAACCAGTTCCAATTTGTGTATGAATTATATTTAAATTACACTATAAATAAAAATGTACAATAAATATGAAATGTACATTAGTGACTTAAATCATATTTATGACAACCCAATGACTTTAATTTTGCCTGATTCCTCAGGCTTCCGGGTTGGAACTTTAAGATGATGGCTGGAACTCCATCAATCACCGTGGAGTTGTTAAGGTACAAAAATGGAAGAATATAGATGAGAAACACAAGAAAAGAAGTAATAAAGAGGACAGGAGTCAGCCCCTTTTCCTAAATTTGGAAATTCTTAAAGACAATCTAGCACAGCAAAGAGCCTAATTCTTTCCCATTAGCTCTATCCCCAGATGATGATATGATCATAAGGAAGAACCAAAGAACCCTTAGCTTCACTCTCAACAGCAAAAAGACCAAAGAGAGTTTTTCTCTTTCCTTTAAGTGTTTTTAAAGACTATACACTTTTATTATTATTAAAGTAATACATAGTTATTTTAGGAAATCAGGAAATTACAGAGTAGTATCAATGAGAAAAGTTAAATTGTCTATAATTCTAGAATCTAGAGACAAATACTTCTGTAGTTTGGTATATTTTCTTCCAGTCTTTTTTTCTATGCATATGGACATGAATTTAAACCTACTTTGCACTGTACTTTGAGTACAATTTGGCATTCTGCTTTTTCACTTAACACACCAGACATTTCCTTATGGTATTTTAAGTACCCTTTGAAAGCATCATGTTTAAGAACTAGATAATACTCCAACATATGGCTTCACCATAATTTATTTAAAAGTTCTCCCATTGTAGGAATTTAGGTTGTTTCTAATTTTATGTTTATATATTTAATAATGGACATAATTTTGAAGATTTATCTGTAGTTTTATCCACACCTCTGATTTCCTCCTGTAGAAAAAGATTTCTAAAATTAGAGGTCTAAGTCAGAGGTATCAACTTCTATTGATATATATTACCAAACTACCTTCTCAAAAGACTATATATACATATTTTTGACTCTGCAGTTTATGAAGGTATTCCTTTTCCACTTCCAGCTTTATGCTTCAAGATGTGGTAACATCAGTGAAGTACAAACTGGTGAAGCATTTCTAATTCCTTTATAACTTACTATTCTAACATTTTGTTTAAATGCTATAAACTGAAAAGCTTCAGAGAGCATTTCAAAATGTACTTACACTTAAGTTAAATTACATGTAATCTACAGTTTAAAGAGTCATGACCATCTTCACCAAATTTTACCATAATACCACCTGGCTCAGAACTCAGAAAAAAATAAAATTAAATAATGCTATCTTAGAAAGAGTGTGAGATTTTGAGCCATACAGACTTGAAGAAAAAAACAGAATATTGCAGCTAATGAGATATGTAACCTTGGAAAATTGTTTTATTCCACTTGACTCTGTTTCTTCTACACTAAAATGGGAAACACATCTATTTTTCTGGGTTGTTGCATGAAGAGTGTGTGTGTGTGTGTGTGTGTGTGTGTGTGTGTGTGTGTGTGTGTGTGTGTGTGTGAGATCAGGTACTAAAAATGAAAAGCCTTGCTTATCACCATTCTATACATTCTATAGTGAAGCTCATCAGGAAACAAATCCCACCTAAGAGGCCTACAGTTATTAGCTTTTAATGTTTCATTCTTAAAATAGTCCTTTAGAGATTATTAAATATGTGAGGAAGGCTTCTAACATAAAGGAGAGTAATACAGAAAAAAAAAAGGGGGGAGATCAGAGGGAAACAGACTATGCAGAGTGAGAAAGACTTCGACAAAATATAGTGTACCATAAAACAAGAACTGCGTACCATAAAATAGGAATGATCACAGAGTTAAGAGTTCTTAAAAGTTAAAAAAATAATAAAAGACAAAATTTAAAAAAATAACAGAAACAAAAAAAATGGAAAGTAACAAGAGAAAAGAAAAAAATATCGGAGAATTAATCCAGAATAGCTAGCATTTTTTCCAATAGGAGTTGCAGAAATAAAGAGAGAAATCAAGAAAGAAAATCACAATAATAATATAACAATGACAATAATAAAAAGAACAAAAAAATTACCAAACTGAAAGACAAGTTTGAAAAAGCACACAGGTGTCCAAAAAGGAAATTGTAAAATTTCCTGAGAATAGCAGCACCAACCATCAGAATGGCCTCTGACTTCTTAGCAGAAACACTACAAGATAACAGAGGCTTGAAAGTTCTGAGAGGAAAATGCCTGTGCTCACCAAAACTACCAATCAAGCCTGAAAGGAGAGTAGAGACATTTCAAACATGTGGGGAGTCAAAAAACTTTCCCGAGCACCCTTTCTGAGAAAGCCACAGGAGGCAGGAATGAGATAAAAGTAGGATCCTAAAATCAAAAGCAGGAAAGAAAAGTTGTGGGATGACAGTTGTACTGGGCCCAGAAATAACAGTGAAAACCGATGCAGGAGGATGAAGGGACACAACAGGAATATTTCCAGGACAAAAACAAAAACAGTTTAATGTAGCTAATAGATGATTTTATGAGTTCCGCCTAAATCCATTCCCATCTTCACTCCCAACCTTTCTCTGTCCCCATCAAGCTCAAGAGGAGTTTATTTTGTTGGTGTTTCAGAAGAACACTTTTCCTAATTTGTTCTGGGTTCTGTGACTATTCTCATTTCCTAAGGTAAGGACCAAATTCTTCACTTGGCCTTTTGCCTTCAATAATAAAGGCATTAAAGGGAATGCTTTCCTGAGAACAACAACAAAAAATCATTTTAAAATGGTATTTAATAGACCTGTCATAAAACACTGGGGAACAAATAGCAACAGATACAAAGAAAACATAGAAAAAATTATGTGAGAAAGGAAAAAAAAAAAACAATCATAATACATGTACTGGTTCAGAAGTAAATGATACTCAATTATTATAAATGTAAAAACCATTAATTTAAGAAACAACTGTGAGGTAGCTTTGTAATTAAAATGGAGGGTAATTTGGATGGCTGGGATATGATCTTAGAGAAATGCAGTCTCAACTAACAAAACAAGAAGTAAATGGATAATAACAATTTATAAATTAAGAAATAACTATATAAGCATAGAACTATCAGAAGAAAAAATGAGAACAGTTGAAACTCGTCTCTTAGGAGTAGGAATGGAGAGAGGTATAAGAAGATTGCTATTTTTCTTTCATTTTAAGCGTATATAATTTTTAAACTGTTTAGATAATACATAAAATGATTAATTTAAAAAATAATTTAATAAAACTCACCCTAAAACTTTGTTCTTTTAGAAAGAAAATTTGGAAAGAGAGGACAGAGAAAAAGAGCTAAGGGACAGAAAGGGAAAGGGAGAGGGAGAGAATGACGTAAAAGCAAAAGAGATATTATATTGAGAGGACCTATAAAACACCTTAGAAAGTAGCTTTCTCAAAATGTTTTTCATTAAATGCAAAAGAAGTAATCAAAGTAATTTAACTTGATTGCTAATTACTATCTCTGGAATGTGTTAATTATTGTCCTGTATTTGTAAATAAGAAATAAGCAGTAGTAAAATATAGCCTAATTACTTACACCATATTTCTTCATTCACTCTCCCATCACACCCTCACTCAGCCTACTCTTCTTGTGCATAGATATCCACAACTCTCCCAGCCAACCATCCTGCCTCTTAATCCCAGCCTAGGTTCTCTTCACAGAAGACCTGTCTTCATAATGACACTCCCAGCCCAAGGATTTAACACTGTCATTGTCTACATTTAAAGTACTCTGCCTGGCTGTGAAGACCCGGACCCTACTTCCTTCTCCTCAAATCCAGTAACTGCCCAGGACAAATCCTCTGTTCCAGTCACTAAGGTCTACTTGCACAGCCATTCTCTGACCTTACCTGCCAAAGGACTTTTATAGTTCACGTTGTTGGTCACCCCAGAAAGGTGTCTATTTACCTCTTTCATCTACCCAAGTTCTCCCCATCTGTCACAGTCCAGTCAAGCCATATTGGCTCTAACATGCCTTCTCTGAGAATTCCACACCACACATAATTAACCCTTACCTAATGACCTTGACAAACATGCTTTCACCTCGTATTAGCACCTATTTAAATATGCTCCTATTCCCTAATTGTATCCTATTTTTTTTCAGTGCCAATTTTGTTTTCCTATAATTGTAGACAGTTCTGCAGCAGGAAACATACTGAACTCTACATTCCATAATATCTAAAATCATAAAGGGAGTCCAGTACAGCTTTTTGATTGCTTAAAAAATATATTTCATAGCACCCCATGCATTTTTATACACATGCCACATAACCAGGATATGCTGAATGGTTGACTGATTAACCCACTTTAAATTTACTAAATAAACATATTGTACTAATACAGTTGTCAAGTCCCTAGACTATTAACCTTGATGTTACTTAATTATTGCCTTTCATCTTTCTGACCCAAATCTGTGCTTTCGCATGTATCCATCAATGTTGGCACATATTTCAATTTTCTAATTTAGAAGAAATTAGACCAGTATGTAAAAATTTTACAAAAGATTATTCACATATATTAATCAAAAATAATCTATTACAAAATTCTTCACTAAATTCTCTCAATAATTTTTAATTTACTTCATTTCCAGTTAAAATTAAATGGATTTTAAAACAAATGGAATGTGGAGCATGGTATAACAGATATTAAGAGGAATAAGCCTCTGAAAGTTTTCTCTGAAATTCATGTTACCTGAATTTTAATATTTTAGGAAGGAATATCCAATTAGAATGTGGAATTAAAGAAGAACGATACGGTAAGAGAAAGAAATGTGAGAAAATCTTTGGTTCTACTATGTGCAAAACCCTACTTCCAGTAGAACAAATATGTGTCCCCAACAGAAACTACGTTATTCCTGTTTTGAGAGAAATTTTATTTTAATTCTCCCCTTCTATCTCCATATGGCAAATGGTACATAGATGGGCCACAATTACTAAAAGTAGAAAAAAATCAAAATACCTATTATTAAGAAAACCCACATGTGAGATCCCTAGTAACCAGGCAACAAGTTGTCATGAGCCCTGCTGTATTGCTGGGAAAAGGCTTTGTCTTAATGCAAAAAAAAACAAAAACAAAAAACCAACCACCTGCTTTTGTCTCAGTTCCTGAAAATTTGTATAGCTATATTAATGAAAAAGAGAAGCCAAATTGGGCATGTTAGCATAAACAGACGTTCAATAAACAGTAATGGAATGGAGATTTACACCCCTTTGTCGAGACAATTAAAAACAATTAAAGTCTTCCTTGTCAACAGTCAGCTTCTAATATTGTGTGTAAAATTCACAAGAGGTCTGCCAGTAGGATGTGTGACTATCATAGCTTTCACAGAAAACTGTTTTGTTTTGTCCTACTTGTTCTGCAAGGTTTTTTAACAATTGCCTTTGGTAACTTAAGGAGAAAATTTGGCACAGAGACTTTGTTAAAATGTACATTAAGGCTGCCTGCCAAGGCAATGGTATAGAACAGGTGCTGTCGGAGTCAGAAGGTGCAAGTGAAAGAAGGAAACCAACAGACAGAATGAGCTTAGAAAGTGACCCCGAAACCCAGCAGCCTGCGCTTTGCACTCTTACCATCACCTGGCCCAGCCAGAAGCCACCCTTGGGCCACTGGTCCAGCTTGGGGTTTTACACATCCCACTGGCAGGCCTGGCTACATCTCCTGCCCTTTTTTTTTTTTTTTTTTACCTCTTAGTAGAAGAAATTCTATTTTGTGAACTTTTTATTTCATTCCCAATCTGAATATATAAGGAGTTAGTGATTTTTCTAATTTGTTTGAGCTCCTATTTTACAGCCAAGGAAATCATCATTTCTGTCTTATCAGAAATTCCTATTTCTTGTTAAAAATTATATATATATATATATATATATATATGTATATGATAAGGTATTATGGATTGGGGGCTGACATCTTTGGGCTCTTTTATACATTAAAGAAAGTACAGATGGTCCCTGACTTACAAAGTCTCAACTTAGGATATTTCAACTTTAAGACGATGTGTGAAAGCAAGTGATACACATTCAGTAGAAACCATACTTCAGATGTTGATCTTTGATCTTTTTCCGGGCTAGCAATATGCTGTATGCTACTCCTTTGTGATTCTGGGCAGGAGAAGCAGGCTGCAGCTTCTAGTCAAACCCGCAATCACGACGGTAAATGATCCACACACTTACAGCCATTTTGTACCCATACAGCCATTCTGTTTTTCACTTTCAGTATTTCATGAATTACAGGAGATATTCAACACTTTATCACAGAATAGGCTTTAGTTAGATTATTTTGCCCAAATATAGATTAATGTAAGTGTTCTGAGAACATTTAAAGCAGGCTAAGCTAAGCTATGATGTTTAGTAGGTTAGGTGCATTAAATGCATTTTGGACTTAGGATATTTTCAACTTAATGACGGGTTTGTTGGGATGTAAACCCATCCTAAGGAGAACCATAACCAAATTTTTATTTTATATATTAGAAACCTATAGTTGTTAAAGACAGAGGACCATGTTTTTGCTAAAAAAGCACATTTTAGATTTATTATGAGGACATTTAGAATGCCCTTGTGGTTCACCTTTAATCTCATTATTAGTATATTTCACTTGGACCAGCTTTAGCCCAGGGGCAGGACTGCTACATTGAGATCAGATAACAAAAGTTAGCTTATATCAAGTGTTGACCTAGGAGGTGTGGGGAAGCAAATTCCTACACTAAATACTCCCAAAGTGTAATCCATAATACTTGTTTCCGTGAGCTATGAAGCCCGAGGCCTCAATTGCAGGGAAAGAAATCTTTTTGCCCTCTACAGTCTTAAGTTGGTGGTCAGGGCCCTGTAAATTAGACTGACAAAAGAGAGATCAAGAAGAGAAAATCAAACAAAAATCCTCTAGCATGTGCACTGGGAGAGGGAGCACTCAAAGATGAGTAACTCAAAGGGGAAGTTAGAATTTGGGGTATATATGCTTAACTCACTAAGGGAAAGGAATGGGGAGAAAGGGCACCTATGGAAAAGCAAATCACTTTTTGGAAAAATAAAAGGACCTTTAGGAAAATATAAATGTCTGTTTGGGTGTGGTGACCTTAGAGTTGCTTTGCAGAAAGGAATTTAATGACTTTTGAGGTCTTTTGGAAGGCTCTGTTTAGGCAGATACGGGATTTCAGGAACTCAAATACCTTCAGCTCAAAGTAATTCTTATACCAAAGAAGCAAATTTAGGGATGGCATATCATGATCCCCTTCACAACATTCCCAGTTTTACAGCTCTCATTTCTGCTTCTTTTCTACTCATTTACTTTTCTACTCTCAATTTCCACTCTTCATTTTATTTGCTTTAATTTGGCGATTTTTAATCTGTATTTTGACTGAGAGCAAGCCAGAAAAATGTCCACTATTCCATAACACTAAGCAGCATTTCTTTGAGAAGTGCCTCTTCTTCATTTTGTAAAATACTGCCTTTATCCGATGGACAACAGGTTATATTAAGGTTGACAGTTTCTAAATGCAATTTGGTATCCTTGTTTATATTTTCTTTATTCCTTAAATATTCTATGTAATTAGGTTTTATATTTTTAAAAGTTTTTTCATTTTGAAAAAAAAAATTTAAATGTCCTGCCAAAATTATTGGGTTTATTGAAACTACCAGTTTGTATCTCCTTATCCTTAGGACACCAAAAAGACATGAAAGCTGATATCCTACTCTGTGCAGCTTTAGGTGAGTATTCACAGTCCTTCCAGAATTACATGTGGTCACACAGAAAAAAAATCTCAGAAATGCTCCACTGGTCCCAAGGACAATCCAGCAGAAAAATGATAAGACAGCACACTTAAAGGAATAATGCCAGAAAAGCTGGTCAAAGAAAAGTCTCTAGAATAGAATATTACAGTGGTAAGAAATATAGAATCTATTTTTATAACTGAATCCAAAATGTCCACACTATACAATAATATACAGTTGACCCTTGAACAACATGGGTTTAAACTGTGCAGGCCCACTTATGTGCTGTACTATAAATGTATTTTCTCTTCCTTATGATTTTAATAACCACTTCTTTTCTATAGTTTATTTTATTCTAAGAATACAGTAAATAATACATATAACATACAAAATGTATGGTAACAGACTGTTTACATTATCGGTAAGGCTTCAACAGTAGGTTATTAGTAAGTAGTTAAGTTTTGAGAGAGTTGAAAGTTATACACATACTTTCAACCGTTTGGGGTTTGACTCCCTAGGTAACTGTATACTAGTAATTTTGTGATTTGTTAATTGCCATAATTTTTTAAATTATTTATTTATTTAAGTAATCTCTATACCCAATGTGGGGCTCAAACACTTGACCCTGAGATCAAGAGTCACATGCTCTTCCCACCAGGCCAGCCAGGCGCCCCAATCACCATAATTTTTAAAGGCTCCTCATTTAATTATTTTTGCTTCCATAACAAGTGAAATTTATCTTCTTAATACATTACCTTACAATATATGATTCATATAATTAGTTACCATTTCATCTCTCTCATTACAAAAGAAAGCTTTTATAATATATTTATTTTGACAATGTATTTTCTAGAGTTAAAAAATTAATAAATAAAAATTGGATATATTGTATTTCTTTTGTTAAAAATCATTTTCTTCATGTATTCTTAGTTTCCTCCAAACCTTTTTTAAAGAGAATTTATTGACATATTTCTTACTTACAAATTGACATGTTTGTTTTAAAAACTGCTTTTCATATTGATTTACTTTGATGATGCCTCTTACTATAAATCTAAAAGTAAGGAGGAGATGTGGAAAAGAATTTTGCCATTTATGACAACTGATCAGGGAAAGAAGAGAACATGATCATTAAGTAGTCTTTTCAGTGAGCCTCTGGTAGGTCAACCTATCCATTTTCCAGAGTTTTACATTCAATTCTGTTATCCTACACCATAAATATTGAGAGCCTGCTATGTGCAAAGTACCATAATAGATACTGAGAAAACAAGGTGAATTAACCCAGGTTCTTGCTCATAAAGACCTTATAATCTAGGAAATATATTTTATTTATATAGGTATGAAGGAGGAAGAACGGCCTGCCCTCCTTTCTTATATATAGTAAACTAGTGCTGTGAGAATTTGACCAGCCTGATTTGAAGAGAATGTCTAATATCAGATGAAGTCTTTCTAGTCTAACTGCCACTATTCGCAACTATATCTAAGTTCCAAAGTATGGCTCATGAGGACATTCATGATCTGCCTCTTCCTTAATTCTTTAGACATATCACCCTATCTTAAACACTATACTTCAGACATCACAAAGTACTCTGCAACTAAAATTTAATACTCCTCCACCTTCTTCTGCCACATCACTCCCTGCACATCCATCCCTAGTCGGGCTTAGATGCTCACTTAATTTCTCCTACTGTACCTCATGCTTTTCCCTACTATTTTCATTTATCACACTACATTGTACTTGCCTATTTTTTTGATATCCACTACATTGTAAGGTCTTGAGAATTAGATACATATTTTCACCATCATGTCTGCAAAGTAAATGGCACATAATAGGTGTTCAACAAATATTTGTTGAATGAATGAATGATTACTTCAACTTCTATTTTCCAAGAGAAACAGAATATTGCTAACTGGTCCATTCCATGATCTTTCAAGTAGAAAGCTAAATAATCTCAAATGATGACACAATCTATAACTAATTATACTGATTAAAATCTCTTAAAGTATAATTATATGAATTTATAATATATGAATTATATTAGTTTCCTTTAATTTAATATCCATAATAAGAAATGCTGCTAGCAATTTCTAATTGGTTGCTTTCTTCTTCCAAATCCATATTAACTTAGGATTCAAGTACCACTGTGATACATTTATATAAGATAATTCATATAATTGCTTAGCACAGTATGTGGCTCAGAATTGATGGCAGTAGTGCAGTGGACTAGCTCATGGGGATGGCAATAATGAATGTGGATCAATGATGTTATATAAAAAGTATATGGAGGACTTATGTATCCAAGATAATATAAAAATAAGTGATAAAAATATAGACATCTATTTCAAAATATGGGAAATACATAGCCATATATCTTCTTTACACGTAATCTGGTTATTAGCATTATTATTAGATTAAGCATGCTAACAACAAACCATTGTATTGGAGAAAAGAATGTAAAATATAATTGCATAATTTTACAGTGCTTTGTAATGCATGGAATAATTCTCTGCAGTGTTCAAAAGTGTAAGTAAATGATATTGACATCTGAATACTTTTTGACAAAAACAGCAGTTAAAGAGAGAAAGAGGGGGAAAGGTTTTTATATTCTCTAACTGTTCAAACAGTTTCACAAAGATTTGGAAAAGGTCACCAATAGAGGGCTTACCTGGGGTCAAATGAGACAGGCCCTAAACCATCAAAAGTTATTTCCAATGTCCAGCTGGGATATCTAAAACAGAGAATAACAAAGACAGTTTATGACAAAGCTGACACACAGTATTCTGGAAGGAGTGAAATCAGTTGTGACATTTTTCATTTATTTGTAAATGCCTCTTTGGCAGTACACTCACTCAAAACGACAGTTGCTTCTTACAGAATAGGGGAGGCGATGGTAAAATAGAGGAATCCTGACAGTTGCTTTAATGAGATTCTGCATTAGGGCTACTCTAACACTATCACTACTCTAACACTATAAATGAAGGAGCTTGCCCTTCATTTTCAGTATCATAATTCAGTAATCTGGAAAATGTTATCTCTCTAAAAACTAAACCAGCCAGTCCCTAATAGCCATTGCCAAGTTTATTTTCCTCTTATCTTTCAATTAGAAAAAAAAAATTGTAAAGTAAGCATCTAAATAAATGTCAGCCATACAGACCAATTATGTCTTTTTATTAAAAGAGTACAGTTTTTATTAAAAATGGCAATATGGAGGGGCGCCAGGTGGCTCAGTCATTAAGCGTCTGCCTTCGGCTCAGGTCATGATCCCGGGGTCCTGGGATCGAGCCCCACATCAGGCTCCCTGCTCAGAGGGGAGCCTGCTTCTCCCTCTCCCACTCTCCCTGCTTGTGTTCCCTCTCTCGCTGTGTCTCTCCCTGTCAAATAAATAAATAAAATCTTTAAAAATAAATAAAAATAAAAACGGCAATATGGAGTATGATTGAACAACTGAAGGCACACTCTCCAATAACTCAATATTTGTTTGAAAATATTAGAGAGTACAATTTAAGCTATATCTTAAAAGTCTTTAAGTTTAATATTTTAAGTTCCTAAGGGAAAGGAAATGATCAGCAAAGTAGTTTCACTAGTCCTTATAACTTGAGCAACTCTAAACTAGGCAGTCTAAAGATTCCATTTCATTTATCCATTCAACTGTTCTTTGATCCTATGCTCAGTACTTAGCATAGTTGCAAAACAACTGGAAAAAACTTACTTCTAAAAAAAATGTAAATTATAATGTGCAGGGAAAATGCAATCCAATCCAGGGCTACCCAGCGTCTATTACCTACTAGTCAACCAATAGGTATTTACTGAACTGGGAAGCTGTACAAAATCAAATCTCTGTGAACAGCAAAATGAAAAGAACATGCATTTTGGCATTTTATATGCCAATGCAACCCATGTCATAATGGATTCAAATTCTAGATTCCAGAGAAGGGAACTAATTAAGAGACACTGGAGAAGTAACACGCTCCCATTTCCAATTTCCTTATCCTTGAAGTAGTGTTAATAATATTTACTGCATGTGATTGTTGCTATGATTAAACAAATGTTCCAAGAAGGGATAAAGCACCTAGCACAGTTCCTGGCTCATACACAGTAAGTCGTCAATAAATGGTATACCTATTATAATTATGAAGCTTTACTGTGATCAAATGATACCTTTTTCAAATACAAGAACATAAGTAGCCACACTAAGTAGGAGGGAACCCTGGCTGTCAGGATACTATTATAAGAACTTTACTTCTACCTCTTCTACTAATAGCCTCTTTGCAACTCAGTTCTCTCATCACAGAAATGGGACTGACATTCCTACCTTTAAATAAAACCGCAACTTAGCTTGGCTATGAGAGCTGTCTGGGTACTTTAAATATCCAAATAGTATACATTCTTGGAATATGGCCAGTGAATATGGCAGGGAGCACCATAAAGTTTGGCAAGTTAACTGTGATCTAAGATTTCGGGATGATAATTTTACCCAGCTGGACAATGTTTAATTTTCAGATCATGTTCAATAAAGCTGAAAAGCTGCTTGAGCAGATAAATGTGTACAGACTCATGAAAATTTTTGTCTCCTTACACTATCTTCAGTTTGCCTACAGCACTGGTTCCCAAACTTAGCTATACATTAAAATCACCAGGGGCATTTTTTTTTTTTAATTCTAGTATCTATGCACAACCCAGACCAACTAATTCAAAATATTTTTTAAAAGCTTCCTAGGTAATTCTAATGTGCATTCAGAGTTTAGAACCACTGGCCCAGAGCTGGATACTATGTTTCTCCAATAGACTGTTGGCTTTTTATCCATTTTTCCTCTTTTTTGCTAGGCAAAGCCTCTGATTCACCTTAGGTATCTTCTTCCTAAGAAATTCTGAAGAAGATGCTTATGCCCAGATTCAGGACAATCTTGATTTAGGCTCAGTAAATCACAGTGGTCCCAACCGCTTTGCCAGGGATTGATTTACGGCTATATATGTTATCCATATCTAGCCAAAGATGGAAGGAAAGGTGTTCTGGGGCTCCTAGCAAAGTTTCCACCCTCCTAACAAAATGCTTTTTTTCCTGCTGTTATATATGGATATGATGCCTAGAACTGATGTAGTCATCTTGTGGGCATGAAGGAAGTTAGTCTGAGAACAAAGCTACCATCTTGAGGATGGCAGAGCAGAAGGACAGAAAGAAACAGAGTCTGGGATAATGTCATTCAGCTGCAGCATTAATTTGTCCCACTTCTGGACATTTTATGTGAAATAAATTCAAGCAGCATCAAAGCATTGTGTACATACATAGCATCCCAAACAATATTAAACAAACAAAAAGAGGTAGGTATATCCCAAGCCTAAGTTTAGGTCAAAAAATTTCTTTCATTACTTATATTTTGAAACATTTTATGAACTAAACCAACTGGTGAAAAATGTCTCAATTTTTCTTACAAACTAGACAATTCTTAGTTTTATTTAAATGGTTTTATAACACTTATTTTTACTAAGAAACACTGTGTAATATGCGATATAAGAAAATTAATAGCAGATCCTGTCAAATATTTTTTTCAATAGTACTAATTTGTTCTAGTTTTTTATACACAAACATACTGTACAAAATTAAAATATATTTTTCTGCAGCACATGTATATAAATATGTGCATGTGTTTGCTTTTTTAAATTGTTGCCAACCATATGGTGCTTAAAGTGGAGAAAAATGTTTTTTAATATCTAACCACAACAATCACATGATTTCCTAATAACTCTGTTTTTGCTTTCAATTGATTCTATATGTAGCTTTCACTTTTTTTAGCTTGCATTTCTTGAATGTAGTACATCTTATTATTAAATGTCCAGATCATAATTTTAGTTCCAAAATGTCCCCTCTTTTTCTAAAGTAGTAATTTCCAACCCAGAAAATACTAGGGATACTTTAGTATGATGCTTTACTGTCAACCACACAGTTGGAATGAGATTAAAAGGGATTTGTTCCAAGATCTAATATGAAATTTTAAAGTGACATATACTGTAATCACTATGCTCCAATTTGACATTTTAAATCTGGATGCTTCCAAAAACTCTAAGTCCTTTGTGTTGCTTCTCCCTCTCTCCATCCCATCGGCAATTTCTGTATTATTTATTCAACAATATAAAAAAAATCACCAGCAATCTTGTGGGAAAAGGGGAAACCAGACTATCCTTGATAGATGGGCTCTGCTAGATAGAGAATAAAACAATGTATCAGGAGTTGGAGCTTTTGGGAGCTCTCAGAAATGATGAGACAGCAGGAAACAGGGCATGTAGATGATGGAAGTCTCCAAGACATGATCTCTTCCCACATAACCCACCAAATCTTCAATTAATTTATAAACTTATAATTGTCATGGCATGTATAATGTGATGAATTTCTTGCAACAGTCAATAGAGGATATAGCTTGGTGCAGGACCAATTAAGTGTAGAAAGGATGAAACTAAGTGGGTTCAATGAAGAAGGAAAAGAGTACTGGGAAAAAAAAGAAGGGCAGAAATTCTGAGAACATTCCCTCCCCCCAGAATATATTAAAGTGTGAAACGTGTTCAAGCCAATTTTCCCTCAGTATAGTCTGAGAAATCTTAGTGTATACGTTTGTCTCCCTCACTATTCTATGAGCTCCTAAGAACAATACTATCTTGTACTCTTTGAATCATAATAGAACTCAATAAATGATTGAATTTGACTGAAGTGGGAAAGCTCCTCCAAAAAAGGTATTTTTGCCTACTACGCCCAAATTTAGGCAAGCTCTATACCCAACTGTCCTTTCCTACAGGAAATATTAGTAAGACTGACCTCTCAATAGTGCTAAGAACTTGGCAGAACTGAAAGTCTCATGGGCAAGTTTGGTTTGAGGTCATCCCTGTATCTCCAGATAACTTGCTGCTTAGCAGAGGCCCTAGAATAGCAAGTACATATTGTTTAGTGTTTTTATTTCTATTATAACTATCCTTAGATAATAATTTCATTTACTTTTTGTACCACTAAAGGACAACCAATAGAATCAGGTATTTCATTTCAGAAGTATAAAATTAGCATTGGTTTAAAAGGTTCTACAAATTTGTAAGAGGAATTTAATATTTTGTAGTTTATTGCTGGAGGCAAGCCCTTATTTCTTGTGAATCCCATTTCATTCATAGAAATATATGAGATGTTTTAAGAACCATTGGTATTTCAATTGTAAATATTAAGGAAAGCCGCATTACAATGCAGACAGGTAATCCTGAGGCCCAGCAGAGCAATAATGATTAATAACACATTCTAGAGGGAGTATAAATTTTAATACTATCACTCATAAAATCCATGTTTCAAAGGTTACAAAACAGAATCAAGTTTACCAAAAAGCAAATAAATCATCTTGCTTTGGGGCTTCTTCTTCTTCATCTCTGATTTTTAAATAATCAGCACCATCTCCCCAGAGCAGATAAACTATACCTACCTGCAAATGAACTAGAGGAAGTTCTGAAATCCTTACAGAGGACTCTCACTGGATTCTGCTTCTAGTAAATTCCACTACCAGTTTTTATTCAAATTTACGTTTAAAAAGAGAAAGGAGACTTTAGGGAAGTGGCCTTCATAAGGATTTTATTTGCCGATGATAATGATGATGCACAATGCCTTTTCACAAGATTGCATGGGATAGAGGGTAACCCACTATCACTGCTACACTGATGAGAGCTCCATTTGAGTGCTGATCTCACGTCTGGTCTCCAAACTAAGACAGAACTAAAAGAATCCAAAAACTATGCAGAGTCACAGAAATCATGACTAAAACCGCTAGAACTAAATGAGCAAAAGTGAAAAAAAATGTAATGAAAATTGGTGAACAATTCTTAGGAAAAAAACAACCCTGCATACAAACATAAGGCCAAATAAGCACAAACATCAATAGGTGTATTTTTTTTAAAGATTATTTATTTATTTATTTGACAGCGAGAGAGGGAACACAAGCAGGGGGAGTGGGAGAGGGAGAAGCAGGCTTCCTGCCGAGCAGAGAGCCCGATGCAGGGCTCGATCCCAGGACCCCGAGATCATGACCTGAGCCGAGGGCAGTCGCTTAACCAACTGAGCCACCCAGGTGCCCCCTCAATAGGTGTATTTTTAATGGTGCTATTGGGAACTAACTAGATGACGTTCATGATAGCTTGTTTGTTTGTTTCATTGCTTTTTAATACCCATAATTTCATTCTTTTCATAAATTTATTTCTTTCCAAGTCACAAGAATTATCTAAGTCAATGTGCTTAACCTCAGCAAATTGCTTCAACAAATCAGTTAAGAGTTTCACAAAATAATGTGATCATACAAGAGATGAATCAATTGTCCCATTAAATATTTTAATAGCCACATTTCCTATTTCCTATGTTTGTAATATTTTATATCTTCTATAAAGATATTCCTACAATGCTAAGCATGCTAAAGGAGTTTAAAATATAAATGAAAGGAAAAGACTAACACATGAAACAATAGCTATTTTTAGTCAATATGATTGATGCTTTTAGTTCATGGTAATGTGAGGACAGGTAATCTTCCACACAGAGAAAGTATGAAACAGCAAGTTGAAATAAGCTCTCATGTGTGTATTTAGATCCATCTACTTTACAGATTGGCAAACTTTTTTTTGCAAATGTTCAGATAGTAAATATTTTTGGCTTCGCTGGCCTTCTCTGTTGCAACTACTCAGCTTTCCTGCTGCAACGTGAAACAGCCATTGACAGTATGTAAGAGCATGGCTGTGTGTTCCAATAAAACTTTATGAAAACAGCTGGAGGGCCAGATGTGGCCTGGGGAACATAACTTGACAATCCCCAGTGAGTTCATCGTTTTAAGAAGTGATGGATCTCATTTTCAATATGAAATAGAAAGCAAGAAAAGAACTAAGGTCAGGTAGAATTTTTGCAAATACACCCTGAAATTCCAGAGCATCAAAGACACCTATATTTAAATATAATTTTTTTAAAAATCTAATGGATGTATTTATTGGCTATTGTTTTATATTATCCATGCAAACTCCTTCCACCAGCAGGACAGATTCTTTAGAACCCACCAATAAATAAAACTCTTCCTATCATTGAATTTCCTTGGCAATTGAAATAACTTTGATAAGTCTACACATCAAATTTTGACAATTAAAAGCTTACTTACATTTAAAAAATAAAAATAAAAGACATTTTTGTATCACTCACATGTGCTCCAATTTTCTACCTCTTTCCTAGAAATCCAGATATTTTGTTACATCAGAAAGTAGAACAAAATTATTATTAAGTATAAGTATCCTTAAGCATCATGACAACTTCTTCCTTTCAATCCACCTTCTATCATGTAATAGATCACAACACATTCAAACTTCTGAACAGGAAATGTTAGTAATTGTACTATGGTTCTCAATTATTCCAGTGATAAGCCACTAATAAAAATGTCAACGTTATGGAGCGCCTGGGTGGCTCAGTCGGTTAAGTGGCTGCCTTTGGCTCAGGTCATGATCTCAGGGTCCTGGAATTGAGCCCCGCATTGGGCTCCCTGCTCTGCGGGAAGCCTGCTTCTCCCTCTGCCTATCACTCCTCCTGCTTGTGCTTTTTCTCTGACAAATAAATAAATAAAATCTTAAAAAAAAATAAGTCACTGTTATAAAATACAACTAATATACACTAGCTATTTAAAAATTCAGCCTACTAATGGGGCGCCTGGGTGGCTCAGTCGGTTAAGCGTCTGCCTTCGCCTCAGGTCATGATCCCAGCACCCTGGGATGGAGCCCCGCATGCATCAGGCTCCATGCTCAGCAGGGAGCCTGCTTCTCCCTCTACCTCTGCCTGCCTGCCTACTTGTGATCTCTGTCAAATAAATAAAATCCTAAAAAAAAATAAAAATAGAAATTCAACCTACTAAGACTTACTTCTTCTCTATTGTTTCCTATGGAAAAGTTATAAAAAGTGATCATCATCCAGTTTTCACAAATAACAATAATAATAAATAATGATTATTGATTAATTATTATAGGCCAGGCAATATTTCAAGTACTATACACTTATTAAATCATTTAATACTCAAAACAATCCTACATAATGCAGACAGTATTATTATTCTCATTATACAATAAAGAGAAAACTACCAAAGAAAGGTTATACAGCTTGTCCAAAGTCACAGGGCTACTAAGTAGCAAAGCTACAATTTGAAAGCAAGTGTTCTAGCCTCCAAATGCTAATGAGGTCAAGGCCATGATTCAGTGTCCATAGGAATGCTAATGCACAGCCTGTATGCTCTACACTCTAGAAAATGTCACCACTGGGAAAGATGATGAAACAAGAACTAGAGGTAAACATAGAGAAGTACAAGCCAAAAGTGGTAGATGATGAGAAGGAACTTCCTGAAAGCTTATAACTGGGGAACCAAAATCATTTATCCAACAGATGCTACAGGTCAATAATCCTCCTTGTAGACATGGCAAACACATTTATTTCAGGCTTTGGAATCAGCCTGTTTAAATCCTAATTCCATGGGGCACCTGGGTGGCTCAGTCCTTAAGTGTCTGCCTTCAGCTCAGGTCATGATCCCAGGGTCCTGGGATCGAGTCCCGCATCAGGGTCCCTGCTCCACGGGAAGCCTGCTTCTCCCTCTCCCACTCCCCCTGCTTGTGTTCCCTCTCTCGCTGTGTCTCTCTCTGTAAAAAAAAAAAAAAAAAAAAAAAAATCCTAATTCCATACTACTTACTTGACTACTTATAATTTATGAAACTCAGAGTCCTATATAAAATAAGGATAACAATCAGAATTGTTTTTCAGGGATGTTATGAAGATTAAATAAGCTCATAAGGGCTTGATATGCAGTAGGTGCCCACGAAATGGTAGCTGCTATTATTAGTCAAGGTTTTGTTTATTTTTAATTACAGAAATGGCAAACGGTAGCTATGTTAAAAGACACCAGACAACTGGAAAAAAAGATAAAAATGTATCCAAACATGTAAATGGCTTGTCTATATAACTTTGAGTTTCTCAAAATTTACTGATTACCTCCTATGTGTTAGAAATTACAACATGTGAAAAAAAAAGCCCAGTTGTGATTAGTCATAAAAACTCTCTAGAAGATTGACTGAATTTTTCACTTTCATCTGAACATATTACATGTATACAACTATTAAGTTAATTCAATTCACAGAGCTTCCTACGTTTTCTGTGACTACAGTATGCTCCCATAATCCCTTCAGTCTTATAGGGCCAGACAGCGTGAACACCCCTTCTCACCCCCCATCTACTTACTTCCAGTTTAAAGCAACTTCCTTCTTCCATTTTCCCCAATGTGCCATAGAAATATTATCATTTATCACTGTCTATGTGTGCACCATAGATAGAAAAGAATTGTATTACTGAACGTCATCTATTTGTGATTAAATAAGGAGATGGTGACAAACATATTTTACTGTAGTTAAATCATATGCCACTAAATTTTTAACATGATATTAATTATGTAACATTGTGCACAATCATAAAGAAGCAGATCATATTTCAAAGAGCTTTTGTTAATTCAAAAGAGAGGAAAAAATAGAAAGACATGCATATGAGAAAAAAAGGAATAAAGAGACCAATCATATTCATAGAAACAAAGTCTTTTTGTTTTGTCATTTTCTCTTAACAGAATGTCTGAATAGACACTTTTCCAAAGAATATGTGCACATGGCCATGGCCAACAAGCACATGACAAGATGCTCAACATCACTAATCATCAAGAAATGCAAATCAAAACACAATGAGATTATCACCCCAATCCTGTTAAAGTGGCTATTATCTAAAAGACAATAAATAAGTGTTGGTGAGCCTTGGAGAAAAGGGAACTCTTGTGCACCACCGCTGGTGAGAAGGAAAGTTGGTGCAGCCACTATGGAAAGCAGTACGGAAGTTCCTCAAAACATTAAAAGTGGAACTATAATACAATCGGCATTTTATCCAAAGAAAATGAAAGCACTAATTTGAAAAGATATAAGCACCCCCATGCTCACTGTGGCATTATTTATAATATCCAAGACCAGGAAACAACCGAAATGTCCATACACAGAAGATGAATGGGTAAAGAAAATGTGGTGTGTGTGTATATATATATGTGTATATATATATGGATGGAATGGAAAAAATGGAATATTTTTTAGCCATAAAAAAGAATGAAATCTTGCCATTTGCAACAACATGTATTGACCTTCAAGGCATTATGCCAACTGAATTAAGTCAGACAGAAAAAGATCAATACCATATGATCTCACTTATATGTGGAATCTTAAAAAAAAAAAAAAAAAACAAGCTTACAAATACAGAGAATAGATCAGTGGTTGCCTAAGGTAAGGAGTAGGCAAAATGGGTGAAGGGGGTTAAAAGGTACAAACTTCCACCTACGAAATAAGTCATAGGGATGTAACATACAGCATGGTGACTACAATGAATAATACTGTATTGCGTACTTGGAAGTAGCTAGGAGACTGGATCATGAAAGTTCTTATAACAAGAATGAAGAACTTTGTAACTATGTATGGTGACGGATGTTAACTGGATTTACTGTGGTGATCATTTTGCAATATATATAAATGTCAAATCATTACCTTGTACATCTGAAATGAATATAATGTTGTACCAATTATACCTCAATACAAAGAGAATGAGGTACATATTCTTTTTCTACTCTGTCCCCCAAACTAACTTTGAAAAGAGGGAAAAGCAAAATAATGTTACAGAATCATACCATTATGATGACTACAATAATAAGAAACATAATTATATTGTTATATTTAAGCACAACTTGGCAATGATCTGTCAACATAGGAGTAGCAAAGTCATAAAGAAAGAATATCCCATAGAGGAGATAAATAGGCAGCATAAAGCCTCAGGTGGGTTAAAGTTAATGTGATTAGTTCTGGTGCACAGCAAAATCCCATAAGACAGAACTTATCTTTCATCTGTTTTCAATTCATCCATCTAGGACTAAGCAGTTATTCTTCCTGTCACTCCACTTTTGTCATCCCGTTTTAGGTTTTGTTTTTAAATTTAAACCAACCTATTGCGTATCTTTGTTACTGGAAAGCTTAAACAAAGTACATTTGCACAAGAGATGTAGACAAAAATTTCAGAATACTTCATTAGGTGATCATCATTGATCTCTGCCTTTAGGGAGGTTATTTTTGATGTGAATTAAGCCAAAATTATACTAAAATGATAGAATATGAGTTATGGCTATAAACATGTGAATTTATCAGGTATAACCAGGATTTATGCATATAAATTATTTGTTTTCCTCATGGAGACTCTATATTGATCCCAATGGTACTACTGTTAAAGCATTTTTAATAAAACAAATGAGTTTGTTAAATATCAATCTCATCATTTAACAGGGTTAGTTGCCTCTAAGTTCACAATTGGTGTGATGTGACTACCAAAATAGTATATTCAAACTCTGGCTATATTAATACCAGGACAAAGTAGAGGACACATAATAATTCCACTGCATTCTATGGGACATATGCACATGGAATTTTTTGAAAGGGATACTAAAAACAAGCAGGTAAGAGAAAAACAATGTAAATTCACTCATTTCAACAACTTGCCAAGGGCCAATCTTGATCTCAATGTTGAAAACTCTGGATGATCTTGTTCCAATGACTTGTAAGGAAATTATTTCCTTTGAAAATGTTATCCTTATGTTTAAAAATGTAAAATCTTTAAATTGAGCTCTCTCTCCAAATGTTGGTGTAAGCCATGATTATTGATTCTAATAAAACCCTCATTTATACATCTTTGTTTGGCATTTTGTTGGTGGGTTGTGTGAGTATGTACGAGAGAGACAGAAACAGAGATAACAAAGAGAAGAGAGATACCTTGCTAACTCAGAGAAATTATGATATACCTTTGTAATGTCAGATATCTTTCTATTCTAGATAATTCAAATCACTAAGCCTTTGCCTTAAAAAACCCAGAATACAAAGAGACTTATCATGTAAGGACTGCTTTCTTAAAATGTCTGCTTTCTTAAAATGTCTGCTTTCTTGAAATGTCTGCTTTCTTCTGGCCTTTGCAACTGGGACAATCATATGCTCAAAGCAATTAGTTCTGAACTTTTCTAATGTTCTATCTATCCTCTCCTTTGCACATCAACTTGCTGCAGAATGGGTAAAGAAAAGAGGCCTGGGCTAGAGAACCACATTTATAAAGACCTATTAACAAAAGAAAAAAATGTTGAAGGAATTCAATCAGTTGAAACATGGAATATTGAAGAGGAATGGCAAGAGATGAAGTTAGACATATAGCCAAAAAACAGAAAATAAAGGACCCTGCAGGTCATGTTAAGGTGATTAAATTTATTCAGAGGTCAATGGAGAATACTTTAACGATCTGAAGGAGGACTGTGATTTACTTTATAGTTAGGCCATTTCTTCTCTGTCTCAAGTGTGAAGAATGGATCTGGAAAGACTACAGGCAAAGAGACCAGTTAGGAAACAGTGGCATTAAACAGATGAAATAGGTTGGTGGACTCAACAAAAGTAGCTGAGATAGATGTAGAGATGGATGTCAACTCTGGAAATGGATATCAGAGCAAACAGATATGAAAGATATTAGGAAGACAGAATTATCTAGACATGTTAATTAACTAGTTTTGAGGCATAAGGATAGCACAACACATCAGGTAGATGCACAAAAAAAGGAAATGGACTTGGAGATGTAGAAGGAAGAGAGGGAGATGGTGTCTAATCGGCCTGCCATCCAACCTGTCAACCTTGGGCCTGGTTTGAAGAGTTGGTAATCAAAAATGTTTTTAAAAATCACTTTGCATAAAAAAAAAAAACTAAGCCTAAACCATTACTAGATGGAAAGTCTTATTTTTAAAGACAAAACTTTAAATGAGAGATTCAAAAGCAATTTGTTCACAGGTAGTTGACGTGCCAAACAGCTTTCATCCAGAGTGTTTTTTTAAAAATGACTTGCCAAATTTTAAAAATCAGGAAATCTCACACATGCACACACACAGAAGGAGAAAGAGAGAGATTTTTAGCTTCTCTATATAACTGGAAGATTTGACAACTGTGGGCCATCATACCCACATAGTAAACCCTGGCGAAAGCTGGTTAATGACTACTTCCCCTAAATAGAGCATCTGTTCTCCAGTTTTCTACAGATTCCCCACAACTCCCCACTTACTCACCAGCACGAAGGCTCTGTGTTAGTTACCAGAGATCACCTTTATACTTCATTCATCTATTTTACCTACACGGCTTCTACAGGCATCCGAGTTTAGTTATTTTTTAAATGATATTCTGGTTTCAGGAGGAAATCAGTGAGTGACAGAAACATACTGGAAAGTTCTAAAAAGAAACATGTACAAGGACGTGAGCAAGATAATGGAATAATAATCCACTGGACCATCAATTAAAGAATAATCAAAAAGCATTTATTTTAGCTTGGTGCCACATATCACTTTTTGCCAATTTGGTCTTATAAACAAATCAAGTGTTTTCTCTTCAAGAAAGAAAAAACAGTTTGAAAAATTTCAACTTGAATTTAAAACTTCTCAAAACTAATCAAAAGCAAAATCAGCTATTCATCAGCTAAGTAGCTCATCTAGATTTTCTTCAGGTATAATGTTTTAAAACTGAGACAAAGAAAGAATACCCAACATAAAAGCAGAAACACTTGCCATATTATATTACCTTACTAGAAAAAAAATCCTAATATATGTATGAACACTATTTTCAATTAAATTTAGGAAGCAAACATAATTTCAAGAATATGAAAAGGAACTCCTAGGATAATTGTTCTAGAAGTACTGCAATTAAAGATGAAAAATCATATTGCTTCTTTTGACAAAAGAATGTTTCACTGGCATACATGAACAGTCCCTTATGTAATATTTACTAATCAGAAGATGATATGTAAATAGGAACAACCCCTCAAAAAAGAACAAAAATCTAACTTACTTGGAATGTGAAATTTTGTTCATTTTCTCTAATAATATAGAAAATAAAATAAAAAGCAATCTTCAGGTTGAAAACAACTTCATGTCACACTCAACACTGAAAGTATATGCACGGGCGCCTGGGTGGCTCAGTTGGTTAAGCGACTGCCTTCGGCTCGGGTCATGGTCCCGGAGTCCTGGGATCGAGTCTCGCATCTGGCTCCTGGCTCAGCAGGGAGCCTGCTTCTCCCTCTGACCCTCTCCCCTCTCATGCTGTTTCTCTCTCTCTCTCTCTCAAATAAATAAATAAAATCTTTTTTAAAAAAAAGAAAGTATATGCACTTTACTATACGAAAATTATATTCATTTAAAAATTAATTTTAAAAGTAACCATAGTGAGGGAGCTTTTTCACAATTCTTAGCTAATATGTACATTTTAAAATATATGTTAAAAAAAAAAACCTAAGGAATAATTTAGACGTTGTAATACCATCGTCAAATATTAGGATTTCAAATTCATTCCTTTCTTGATTTTTTTTTTCAAATTTTGTAATTTTTTTTTCAAATTTCAAAAAGATGTTACTATTCTTCAGGTGTTTAACATTTATAAAAAAGACTTAAGTTTGAATTTCATTCTCATTAAGCAAAAAAAACATCCGTTTCATAATTTTCTCCTTTCATCAAGTGAAAAATTAGTAGAAATGTAGCAAAAAGAGAAGTGTGTATCATAGGGGTTGTCCCCAAACTATGCATACCCATGATTTAAAACAAAGGTAATATAAAAATAAGCCACTTTTATTAGACAACAGTACACAGATCAATTTTAATCATTTTTGTTCAATAAGTAATTTCCTGGGAAGCCTTTCAAATTAATCTGAATGAATTCTGCTAAGATATATATTGAGTGAGGTGGTTCTCCTAGGGCAACTAAAAGAAATGAGTTGTTTTGTTCCAGTCATTTTGTAAAGGCCTGATGGGTCCTAACTCTTGGTTAGTAAAGTAGAATTATCAGGTAGGATTGAAGTGTCTGTAAATAGAAGATGAGCTAATATGATCTGATGTCAAAGTAATAATTTCCTTTCTCCCCAGGAAGAAAAAATAGAGTCTGTGGGTAGGTAGTACTCCCTTTGATACATGTAGCAGTAGAGCAAACAAATAGATTGATAACTGATGTCTGAATACACACTATTTTTAAAATATAATAACTGGGGGCGCCTGGGTGGCTCAGTCATTAAGCATCTGCCTTCAGCTCATGATCCCAGGGTCCTGGGATCGAGCCCCGCATCGGGCTTCCTGCTCAGCAAGGAGCCTGCTTCTCCCTCTCCCATTCCCCCCTGCTTGTGTTCCCTCTCTCACTGTCTCTGTCAAATAATAAATTTAAAAAACTTTTTTTAATCTTAAAAAAATATATAATAACTGCCTATAACTAAGATTGCTATCAGAATACTGACAAGAAGCATGGGGGTGGGGGAAGTGCCTCAATATTTTAGAGGTACCTGCTCCTGGAATGTAACATTGACAAAGCTCCAAGAGAAAACAAAGGGAGACAATATAGAAAGCATGATCACTAAAACACATTTTCGTTTGTCAATATTGTGGAATAGTAGGAAATCAATAATAAATGTTCTATGGTATTTTGATAGCAAAAGTGATATTTGGATCAACCTGCCTTTTTTTGTTAAATTTTTTGAGTATAGTTGACACACAACATTACGTAAGTTTCAGGAGCACAACATAGTGATTCAACTTCTCCGAAGAGTATGTATGCTAGGCTCACCACAAGTGTAGCTACCACCTGTCACCACACAATGCTATTACGGTAACATTAACTATATTCCTATGCCGCGCCTTTCATTTCTGTTAGTCATTCATGCCATAACTGGAAGTCTCTATCTCCCCCTCCCCTTCACCTATTTTGTTCATCCCCTTATACCCCTCCCTCAGCAAACATCAGTTTGTTCTCTGTATTTATAGGTCTGGTCTGTTTTGTTTATTCATTTGTTTTGTTTTACACATTCCACATGAATAAAATCATATGGTATTTGTCTTTCTCAGTCTCACTTATTTTACTTAGCATAATACCCTCTAGGTCCATCCATGTTGTTGCAAATGGCAAAAATCTCATGTTTTTTTATGGCTGCATAATACTTGTGTGCCTCTGTGTGTGTGTGTGTGTGTGTGTGTGTGTGTGTGTGTGTGTGTGTGTGTACATCTTCTTTATCTGTTCATCTATTGATGGGAAGCTTGGGTTGCTTCCACATCTTAGCTGTTATAAATAATGCTGCAATAAGCATACAGGTGTATGTATCTTTTAAATTAGTGGTTTTGTTTTCTTTGGGTAAATATCCAGTAGTGGAACTATTGGACCACATGGTATTTGTTTTTAATTTTTTTTTTTTTTTTTTTTTACAGAGAGAGAAACACAGCGAGAGAGGGAACACAAGCAGGGGGAGTGGGAGAGGGAGAAGCAGGCCCCCACTGAGCAGGAAGCCCAATGTGGGGCTTGATCCCAGGACCCGGAGATCACGACCCAAGCCAAAGGCAAACACCCAACAACTGAGCCAGCCAGGCGCCCCTCTATTTTTAATTTTTTAAGAAATCACCATACTGTTTTCCACAGTAGCTGTGCCAATTTACATTCCCACCAACAGTGCATGAGTCCTTCTTCTCCACATCCTAGTCAACACATTATTTCTTGTGTTTTTTAAACTTTTTTTATTTTAGCCATATCTCATTGTGGTTTTGATTTGCATTACTTGATGATAAACAATGTTGAGTATCTTTTCATTTGTCTGTTGGTCATCTCTATTTCCTTCTTTGGAAAAATGTCTTTTCAGGTCCTCTGACCATTTTTTAATTGGGTTGTTTGGTTTTTTAGTGTTAAGTTATAGAAATTGTTTATATATTTTGGATATTAACCCCTTATTGAATTTGGCATTTGCAAATATCTTCTCCCATTCAGTAGAATGTCTTGGCATTTTGTTCATTTCCTTCAATGCTTCATTTCTGAAATCTATTTAGAGTATTAAGTTTGAATTCATTTGTAAACATTATTTCTAAGTAATTTTACAGGTGACTATTTTACGACATCAACTAGATACTAATATTCTTGGAAATAGGTACCAAACCACTATTTCTTCTGACTAGCCTGATGGTACCTAGTACAGTAATTTACAAATGATGACATACAAGTAATTCTTCGGGAAGTAAAAATCCACAAAATAGTAATATTACTGAATAAAAAAAGCAGTATTGTTCTTTTCCAAATTGTAATTTATTCTGCCCAGCAGTTGATATTAAAAAATAATATTGATCAAATAAAAAATGACATTTATATAATTTTGAAAAACCAATAAGCAATAAGATGATAGCAAACATCTCTCTTATGAAAAAAGAGTCCAAGTTTGAAGCAGTTTCAATGAATAATATATAGACAATTTAACCTATTTATGCATACAACTCATTGTAATTTCCCTTAAAAAGATTACTGAATAACAACTTAGAAACTAAACAATTCTTTTAATAATCAAACAAGTAAAAATGTAGATAATCCTCAATTAAAATCCATGGGCATAAATGAATATATGCATTTCATACTAGATGTTTTGAATTGGAAACTTTATGTTGCAATTAGCTATATATTGCAGATATTTTTCATATGGCTCTTCACATTTTCTTATGAAACTTATACAAGACTATGATTAAGGCAGGAGCATCTGGAGTGCCACTACATCCATCAAATCTCCTAGGAATAACGTACATCTTCAATTTAAAAATATTAAAATAGAAATATAAAGCATCATTTTACAAATGCAATGAGATGAAAAATTCATTATCTTAACAGTGGGCACCAGAATTTAGAAATAAATAATTCATGACTCACTTTGGATAAAAGTAACCAAAGGGTCCAGTACAGTACATTCCAATACAGCTAAAAAGACAGCTTAACATTTTTGCAACATATCAGAATTTTAAAGGTGGGTGCATAGAGAGACGAGAACTGAGAAAAGAAAGTTAGAGAAAAGGAGACATTAGCAAGACTTAATTAGGCAAAGATGGAGTACGGGGTTGAAAACTGTGGTAAAATAAAAATCTGATGTTGAGGTAACAGAAAGACTTTTAAAAACAGGGATGGCTCATATTTTACCAATAAAATGCAATCTCCTATGCCTTTTGTGAGTGGATTTTGTAAATGAAATTGAGTCTCACATCTGGGTCAACACAGCAGAGTGTAAACTAGGAAGCATAAGATGACAGGAGGATCTCTAAACTGATTTTTTTCAATAAAAGCAGGAGCTCATAGAAAACAACAGTGACAATATGAAACACTGCTTTTACTCTACCTCTGCAAGGGATTATGGACTTCCACAAGACATGATTTGGGGCTCCAGCTAATCTTACCAATATTTAAAAAAAAACAAGACATATCCTAAGAAACATTAGAAATTAAATGATGTTAGAAGCATGCTAATTGCATAATTTTAAAACTAATAACTGAAATATAGATTCATTAAAAGTAGACAAAATAATTAAGTTGGTAGGCACTGGTGACAAATAAATAAATTTGAAGGTAGATACTTGTAACAGAATAATCCAGAAACAGATGGAGGTATATACAACATCAACATATCACCGGAATGCAAGCTTATATTTTGGCATTGTACATTTTGTTCAAAAGAAATTCTAGGCGTTCACTTCAGTAAAGATGAAGTAACACAAACCAGACTTACACTTTAAATAAGAAAACCAGAATAAATATATGAAAACACTGTTTTCAGACATTGAACAACAATAACACTAAACTATGACTTCTAAGAGAAGGAGAACAAGAAAGATGAGTCCTATGATTGCCCCAGTTTGTTACTTGGAGGCAGTCTCCAAGAAGTAGCTTGGAAGGAAGAGGCCAAATAGACTGCAGCTGTTTCACTGTGTTAAGGAAATAGATTGGAGTTTGGGAAGGCCAAGGCAGTTGAATTTGTAGGAAAGAATACCAAGGATACTGACACTGCACAGATAGAGAAACCTCTAAAAATCTGCATGGAGGTTTATTTCAGGAGTTAGGTGGCTACTGATTTGCCCTATGTGAGTAGAAATCACTTGAGGCCAGGGAAAGAATCACTTGAAAACAGTAGAATAAACAATTCTGAGAGCTCACAGAATTTGGGAGAAAGATTTTCACCATTCAGAATGGAGAGACATCAAAGAATACTGAGGGACATCCAGCAGAAACTTCAAAAAGTCTTGCCTTAGTAAAAGCTGCTGGGGGCAGGGGGGTGGGGGCTGGGGGGAGACATCCTTAATTACAAAAGAACAAAGATGAGAATTACAGCCAACTTCTCATCGGAAACTGAGAAGCAGAACACAATGGTGGACAATTCAAAGCACTGAAATAAAAAAACAACAACACAAACAATAAAACCATCAATTCAGAAATCTAAGCTCAATAAAAATAGTTTTCAATAATTAAACTGAATACTCTTTCAAATAAAATTGAAAATTCTTTGCCAGCACATAAGAAACACAAAAGGAAGTTCTTGAGTTAGAAGTAAAATGATATAAATGGAAATTTGCATCTACATAAAAGATGAAGAGTTATGAAAATGGTAAATACAGGGGTAAATATAGAGTATTTTCCTATTTTAATCATTTTAAAAGATAACCATTTAAGGCAAAAATAATAGTGCATTATTGTAAGGTTTATAACATATGGAGAGATAACATTATAAAAGCAAGAGAACAAGAAGGAATGGGGAAATGGAAGTTTATTTACATGGTTCTTACATTTTACATGAAGCAACATAATATTTGATAGTGAACTGGTAAGGTAAAAATAATGCAGACTTTGGAGTAACCACTAAACAAATAAAACAAAAAGGTACAGATGGGAAAAACAGTGAACACAAAATTGAATCATAAAATATATTCACTTTATCTAAAAAAAGGAGGAAAGAGGGGGAAAAGTATCAAGGAACAGATAAGAAGTAGAAAACGAGTATCAAGACGGTTGATTTAAAAAAAAAAAAGGACAGTTGATTTAAACCAAACATAGAAGGGGTGCCTGGGTAACTCAGTCAGTTAAGTGCCTGCCTAGGGCTCAAGTCATGATCCCAGGGTCCTGGGATTGGGCCCCACATCCTCAGGCTCCCTGCTCAGCCGGGAATCTGCTACTCCCTCTCCCTCTGCTCCTCCCCTGTCTGTGTTTTCTTTCTCTGTCTCTCAAATAAATTAATAAAATATTTTAAAAAAATAAATAAACCCAAACATTGGAATAATAACTTAGAATATAAGTGGTCTGAAAAATCTAAAAGGTAGAGATTGAATAATAATTATATACAACATACCAACAAAAATTATTGTTAAGTATGAAGGCACACAGATTAAAATTTAGAAGACAGAAAAAGAAATAACATGCAAACACAAATCAAAAGAAAGCTAGAATGACTACATCAACACCAGAAAAGAAGATCTGAAAGCAATGGATAAAATCAGGTTGAAAAGGATAATTACATAGTGTTAAAGGGGTCAATGCAACAAGAAGACATAACATTCCTAAAGGTTTATACATTTAATAAAAGATCTTGAAAAACATGAAATAAAAACTGATGGAACTTAAAGAGAACTACAAAAATACCAATTACAGAAGAGATTTCAATATGTCTTTCTCAATAATTAATTGATAGAACAAGTATAGAAAAAAGTAAGTATAGAGACTTGACTGATACTATCAATTTACTTGATCTAATTAACATTTATAATTGTTAGAGTTGGTTTCTGGTGAGGGCTCTTTTCCTGGCTTATAGATGTCTGTTTTCTTGCTGTGTCCTCACTTGGCCTCTTCTCTGTCCAAGGGGACAGATGGGGGGGGTGAGTGAGGGGGGTGGGGGTGGCAGTAGGAGGAGGGAGTGGGGGGGGGAGAGAGAGAGAGAGAGAGAGAGAGAGAGAGAGAGAGAGAATTTGTAACTAGTCCTATATAACTATTGGATTAAGGCTCCACTCATGACTTCATTTAATCTTAATTATCTCATTAAAGGTCCTGTCTCCAAATACAGTCATATTGGGGGTTGGAGCTTCAACAAATGAGGGGGAACACAGTTTAGACCATAACATAGATCCTGTATCAGATTGAAAGCTATTTCTAATTAGCTTAAAATATTTATCATGATTAGGTGCTGAATTTTGTGAAATGCTTTTTGGCATCATTGAGATATCATATGTTTTTTTCCTTTTTAAAAATATGTTAGTATGGAGAAATCAATAATAAATGTTCTATGGTATTTTGATAGCAAAAGTGATACTTGGATCAACCTGCCTTTTTTTGTTAAATTTTTTGAGTATAGTTAACACACAACATTACATAAGTTTCAGGTGCACAACACAGTGATTCAACTTCTCCGAAGAGTATGTATGCTAGGCTCACCACAAGTGTAGCTACCACCTGTCACCACACAATGCTATGACGGTAACATTAACTAACAACACCTTTGTGTTGGACTCCTATCCTACAGAACTATGAAAAAATACATTTTTACTGTTTAAGCCATCCAGTCTGTGGTATTCTGTTATGGCAGCCCAAGCAAACTAATATGGCATCTCTGAAAAACCTACAGCTAACATCATTCTTACAGGGTGAAATACTGAAAACACTGAAAGCTTTCCCTTTAACATCAAGAACAAAAAGTGGTAACTGCTTTTACCATGTATACATCAATATTGTCCTGAACATCTAAGCTAGTAAAGCAAAAACAAGAAATAAAGGCATGTAAATTGAAAAGAAGAAAAACTTTCTTTTTTCCAATAAAAAAGTTCATGTGGAAAACCCTGAGAAATCTACACAAAACTATTAGAACTAATAGATGAGTTAACAAATACACAGGATAAACTCAGTATACAAAAATCAATTGTATTTTTTACACTAGCAATAAAAATTAGATTTAAATTTCAGTATCACTTCAAAGAACATCAAAATATGAAATACGTAGGGATAATATTTTCAATTTTGTAAAACTTGTACCCTGCCAACTATAAAACTTTGTTGGAACAAGTTAAAGATTTAAATTAATAAAAACACATACCATGTTCATAAACTGACTCAATATTGTTCAATGTCAACTGTCTCCAAATTTATTCAACAAAATCAAAATTAAGATTTTAGCTGTTTTTTTTGTAGAAGTTGGTAAATAAGTTCTACTAAAAGGCAAAGGACATGAGCCATTAAGGAAATGCAAACTAAAACCACAAATGAGATACCACAACTCACCCAGAATGGCAAAATTAAAGAGACTGATCTTACTAAGTGTTGACAAGCATGTAAAACAACTACAATTCTCATATATTTCTGATGTGAATGCAAAATGGTACAGACACTTAAAAAAACCATTTGGGAGTTTCTTAGAAGTTTCTTATCAAATCACATACACACTTACAATTCAACCCAGTAATCCCAGTCTTAGGAATTTACTCTAGAGAAATGAAATACAGTACATGGACCTGTATAAGAACATTCATAGTAACTATACTGATGATAGCCAAAAACTCAGCTATATATATCCATGATGCCCAGGTACCCATATGTAAGTGGATAAACAAATTGTAGTATATCTATATAACTGAATACTACACATATTTAAAAAGGAATAAACTACTTGAGCACAAACAACATGGATGAATCTCACAAGTATTATGCTGAATGGAAAAAAAACAGACATAAAAGGCTACCTGTTATATTGCTTAATTTATATGAACTCTTAAAATAATCTAAACTATGTGTAGAAAGTAGATCAAGGGGCGCCTGGGTGGCTCAGTTGGTTAAGCGACTGCCTTCAGCTCAGGTCATGATCCTGGAGTCCCGGGATCGAGTCCCACATCAGGCAATCTGCTTCTCCCTCTGACCCTCCCCCCTCTCATGTGCTTTCTCTCTCTCATTCTCTCTCTCTCAAATAAATAAAATCTTAAAAAAAAAAAAAGAAAGCAGATCAATAGTTGCCAGAGGCCAGTGGTAGAGAAAAAGGATAGACTACAAAGGCAAGATGGAGGTTTGCTGTGGTGATGGAAACATTCTCTACCTTGAATGTAGTCATGGCATAAACAACTTTATTGACTGTATGTATTATACAGTATGTATACTTATTGTACTTCAATAAAGTTCATTTTCAAAAATTAAGAAGAAACTGCTCATCTGTAACTACGTATGGTAATGGATGTTAACTAGAGTTATTGTGGGGATTTTGCAATATTTACAAATATCAAATCATTATATTGTACTTCTGAAATTAATATAATGTTATATGTCAATTGTACCTCAGTAAAAAAAGAAACTATTAAAATATGCAAAAAATTAGTTAGAAAAAATTCACAGATATTTCAATGAAGATATAAGGAAGCTAAGAAGAGAACGCCAGTTACTTAGTTTTCCAGATCTTGAACACTCCCTGAGAACACATCATGGAATGCCTAAAAATCCTCAGAAGACAGTTGGTAAACATGTATTATGACAACTGAGGCATTCTAAATCAATAAGGAAGGCTGGGTTATTCATTAAGTGATAGTATGTCAATAGGCTAGCCATTTGAAAATAAAATAAGCTAGACTCTTGTCTCAAATCATACCTAAGATCAAATTCCTTATGGATTAAACATTAAACATAAAAAAGTAACATAGCATAATTTTAAATAATTAGTCATATAACTTCATGTAGGGCAAGCTTTTGTAAGCATGGCTCCACAGCCAGAAACCATAAGGAAAAGATTAATAAATACTGGGGGAAATACAAATAAAATTAGAATTGACAATATAGAAAAAAAATTTTAAATAGGTGAGATAAGGTTAATATCCTTTAAAAATATAGTTATTATTAAATAGTCATAAGAAAAAGAAGATTATACAAACGGGGGAAAAAGGCAAGAAATGAACAAGAAATTCACAAAAGACAGTGCAATGGCTACTAAATATTTGAAAATATACTCAACATCACTAATGAACAAACAAAAACAATACTGAGATATCAGAGTGCACCTACCTAAAGAATACCCTTGTAAGAATGTACTGCTAGAAGTACATACTTACATTTTTCTAGAGAGTATTTTGCAGTAAGTATATGTCTAAATCTTCATTATTTTTTAATTTTAAATTTTAAAATTTATTTCATAATCTGGTATATATATAGAAAGTTGTAATTATCTGATTTGTTTATATGGTAGAAAACTAGTCTAAATGTTCAAGAATATCAGATGCTACAAACACAATCTGAAGCCATTGAAAATAAAAATGCAACCAATAATTATTGACATAGAAAGATACCCATGGCAAGGTGCTAGATAAAATATAAGTATACCTTCTGTGTGAGCTCATTTAAAACAAAAATACCTATCTTCCTACTCACCTGTCTCTCCCCTTACCTATATACATATATATAGACATACACACAGAGATACACGGGTCTGGAAAGTTACTCTAAAAAGATCAATAAAAGTTATCTGTGATTAGCAAAATTAAAGGAATCTTTCTTTTTTATATTTGTCTATATTATCTGAATTATTTATGTGTAAAAAAATAAGACTTCAAAGGATTATTTATAATGTAACCTCAAATTTCAAAATGGGCAAGTAATGGAAATTTTCTGGGAATTTCTAGAAGTGTAAATCAATGTTTACACAAAATAAAATCTACAGTATTGTTTTTTTAAGCATTAGACTAAAAATTCTAGGAAAATATCTTAAGGATTTCTTTGCCACATGAAATGCTACTTAAGGATCTACTAAATAGTGTCCTTCTGCTACCCTTACCCCTAGTGTTTTACATTGCGACTTTATATCTCCAATAAAAGATCTTATAAGCCTTAAGGTTCTTTTCTTTGAAAATTATTTTCTGCTAAGTCTTAAGAAAATAAAGTGGAACTGTGGTTTGCATCTTATTTGAGAAAGATAGATGACCTTGAGTCTTAAACCTTCTCTGGCATTTTCTTGATCTTCACTAACCATGACCAAGGTAGAATGGTCTCATCTGCAAATTACTAAAAATAATCAGCTCTGGGAAGTGACCTTGGATGAAGCAATGTTAAATTGGCCAGGAAATTTTTTTGAGGCATCACTGTTATTAACTCGCAATTTTTTCATTTCACTCTGCCACTGATGCTTGGCAGGTTATAATTTTTCATTTTCGCACTCGGATGAAACTCAGTGAAGTAGAGATTATGGAGATAGTAGTGGAGAATTTTTACAAAGGAATTTCCCCCCTCACTCCATAATATTAGGTTACAAAATGGATCTCTATTGGAGACAACTTATCAGCTGAAGATACATAATCAGACTGTTAGGATAACAGTAATGACCCACACCATATTTTAAATTTTTTTTAAAGTGCTGCCTTCTGTACATAGAGTTGATGTTATGACCAATTTATATACTCGGAAACATTTCCTTAGTGGAGATGGTTTGAGCTGATTCTTCTTTGACAACTTCATGCCTTCATGAGATTGTTTGCTGGGATTAAAGAAAATGTCTGTGAAAACAGAAAACACTTCTTTATACAGAGATGTCCAGTGACACAGGTTGGAAATAAACTTGTACTACTGTTAATGAATTAAGAGCTAATCTTAGGTAGGTGGCAGCTATTTTTGGTGCATCCTTCCTCCTTTACGTTGCCAATGCCAGTAGTCTGATGGTGACCACTTATAACCATATTCTTTCCGAATTTCCTTTCAGCATGCTATTCACTAACCAGCTTATAATAGGCACTAAAGAGGTAAGTTGTCATTCCCTCAAGTAAAAGAGGAAAGAAAATTCATTTTAAAAATAAAGAATATTATAATATGGAGTCTAGCAAATCACAAAACAAATTTGAGTTTGGCAATATTCCTTAAATCAGAAGACAATGTTTAAATGGGTAGGTGGAATGGAGACTGAGAGACCAGTCTCCTCTGATCTGAAAAAAATAAGAAATGCCTACTTGAGTCACCAATTCCCTTAACTTATTTTGATTTGATCATTAGCATCCAATTGCACCTAGAGTAGTGTCAAGCTGGAATACCAAACTAGGGACAACTACTTGCTAGGAAAACGATCTTCTTCCCTAAGATCTTTTTGTGTGTCATTACCATATTACTTAAAAGGAAAATGAAATTGCTACTCTCCCCCAGAACATCTGAATTTGGGGTCTTGTATCTAATTGTGGAATAAAATATTTTGTTCCCCTAAAGAAAACTGAATTATATACTATTTCACCATAGAACATTATGATTACCTCGCAATATAATTTTGGTGTAAGTGAGACTGTTAACTGATCTTTTTTTGTCTAACCACTGGCAAAACATGTAAATTGACAGAAGAGTTGCATAGCAAAGAGCTTCCTTTGACTGACCACAGTATCCTAGAGTCAAGCGTCTGCCTTCGGCTCAGGTCATGATCCCAGGGTCCTGGGATGGAGCCCTCCATGGGGCTCCCTGCTCCGCGGGGAGCCTGCTTTCTCCCTCTCCCTCTGCCCCCCACTCATGCTTGCTCTCTCTCTCTAGTGCTATCTCTCAAATAAATAAATAAAATCTTAAAAAGAAAAAGGTAAAGTTTCTAATATAAACTTTTTTAAAAAGAGGACTGGTAAAAATGATAATATCAAATATACATCTTTATTAATCTGCAATATACAGTACAGGCTGAAGTTTTAAGAAACAAAATTAAGATAAAATAGGTTATTTTAATACAAATAATAAAGGCAGAACAACAAAGATGATAAAAACATTTTAAACATAATGAATTAATGAATTTTCAGATGTTTTAATAAACATTTTTAATAAGGGATGCCTTAATAAATGTCCAACTCTTGATTTCAGCTCAGGTCATGATCTCAGGGTCATGAGATGGAGCCCCGCGTCAGGCTTTGTGCTGGGTGGGGAGCCTGCTTAAGATTCTCTCTCTCCCTCTCCCTCAGCTCCTCCCTCCCTTCCCACACATGTCCATAGAGCTCACACTCTCAATAAACAAACAAATAAATGGAACATGCTTAATAAAATGTTTTTCTGTGATGAATAATAATAGCAAATAGACTACCAAACAGCAAATAGTTGATAATAAGATATTTGCTTTTTCTACCAGCCACTGAAGTGATAAAAAAGGGAAAAAAAGAAAAGTAGGAAGAAATGGGAGAAGAGGAAGAGACTGCTCCTTTATTTCTCTAAAGCTCTAGAGACACAAATAACAATGCACCAAAGATTAGAATCATGTCTACTCTTGTCCTACCAGGCAGGCCCCATTTCAAGCAAAAGGAGAAATAGTTTGGTTTGCTCCTCTATAAAAGCCAGTACACTGAAAAAGAAAGCCCAGATTTGCTATGCATTAATGTAGCAGCATTTGGTGCAGAAGTTACAGAGAAACCTACCACTAAAATTTCCTATCTTTGAAAAATAACGTCAAGATTTGTTATTTATATTTTGAAAATTGCTGATCTGACTCTTCCACAGAAAATATTTAAAACTGAAAGACTTAATAGCATACAATCACTCATCCTAGCAGTAATAAGAAACACAGATGGTGTATACTTTATTACAAGACCTACTACAAGAGGAGTACTTTATATTCTAATAATAAAAGGAAAATGCTGGGGCGCCTGGGTGCCTCAGTCATTAAGCGTCTGCCTTCGGCTCAGGTCATGATCCCTGGGTCCTGGGATCCAGCCCCACGTCAGGCTCCCTGCTCGGCAGGAAGCCTGCTTCTCCCTCTCCCACTGCCCCTGCTTGTGTTCCCTCTCTCGCTGTGACTCTGTCAAATAAATAAAAACAAAAAATTAATTAATGAATTTAAAAAAAAGGAAAATGCTGAGTCAAACTTGGAAATCTTTTTATTTTGTAAAATTATTAAATTTTAAAGGCAATTCATTTTGTTGTTCTTGTATTATAAGACAATCCATAAATGTTCACCACTTCAAGATAGTTTTGTTTGTTCAAAATTGCCTTCTTTTTAAAACAGCATTTCTAGTATTAAAGGAAATAAGCACAAATCTTAGTCATTTTTGTGACTAAGTCATTTTTAAGTAGTCTAATTATTTAATTAAAATTCAAAAAGGCATTTTTGAAGCAAAAGTAGTTTGGACAATCACATTTCTTATCAATAAGGTAAACTGAACCAAATCAAAAATAAATATTACCTATCCCTTAAGATAAATGTTGATTTTGGTAAGTAACTTTTGTTTGGTTTTTATCATTGACTGATGTAACAGAAAGGAAAATATAAATACTTAGGTTATGGTTAGATTTCATTCCAAAGATACTATTTGCCAGGTTCATCTTTCAGTTTTTGACATAAAACTCCAGCACTGAAAAATATTAGAATGCAATACATTGCCACTTATTTTAGCCAAAGTCCTCTAGTTCTCATAATCATCACAAGCAATCAGCAAGGAATGGAACTACTATTTAGTCATTCGAAAAATACTTATTGAGTGTTACGGTCTGTGCCAGGTACTAAGAAAACAAGATAAATAAAAATGAGTCCCCACCATCAAGGAAGTCATGGTCTCGTGGGGAAGACAGGCATTTTTGAAGCTTGATGTTCAAAAGATGTAGTAGGTACAATAATAAAGATATGCAGAGGTGTGTTCAAGGCATGTGACCAAGGAGGAGGCATACCTAAGGAGTTACAAGGCAAGAAACAATGCAGGCTAGGGGAAGAAAAGCTTTCCGAAGGAAGAAACTTCTAAACTAAATGTAAATAGTAACATTAAAATAACAAGATGGGGCACCTGGGTGGCTCAGTCCATTAAGCATCTGCCTTCAGCTCAGGTCATGATCCCAGCGTCCTGGGATGGAGCCCCACAGAGGGCTCCCTGCTCAGTGCTCAGTGGGAAGCCTGCTTCTCCCTCTCCCTCTGCCCTTCCCCCTCCTTGTGCTCTCTGTCAAATTAATAAAATCTTTAAAAAAAAATAAACATGATAAAAATAAAATAAAATGATAATTCAGTTGCAAAGAAAAATCTCTTCCTTTTAGGACCTACTGACACACATTCCAAGACTGGACAGACTTCAATATAAATATAAGGTGAATATATGGTAATGATATACCCCTTTAAAAGTAAAGAGAAGGAATGATTCTGAAAGGTATTACCTGTGTGCATATCAGCTATACTTTCAAAATGTTAAATGTTGGCAAAATTATAAAATGTTAAGAAAAGACTCTAGAAAAGAATGTGAAAGTATAGGTTTTTATAAATAGCTTTAATAAATAATTCACTTGTTTATTCATGAGCAAGTAACAGAATAGGTAAATAATGGGGCTAGGACAGAGAATGCATCTGGCCTTATTATTTTGATTACTTAGGATAACTAATTCATTAAAGAACATATTCAGTTTAAATCTTACTACCAATAGACCCATGCTTAACTTTTTATAGTATTATAGCCCTTGAGGAGTTCCACAAGAATTGGAACTTTATGAAGGTAAAGAAGAATAGTAATGGAAGTATTCTAACACAATTTAGATTCCATGTAATTCAATTATTGCAGCAGTATCCATCAAAATAACAGAACTGTAGCTGATCTCATTAAGGTCAATGACAGGAATAAGCTGAGATGAAAACTAGAATTTAACACTGTTTTAACTGAGGACATTTAAAAGATTAATAATTCCAACCTTGAATATTGAACAGATCCCATCTAAATAGATGGCCAAATAATCCTTTCCTTTACCCAATTTTAAGATGTACATGTGTTGGTATATACATTATATACATATATGTATATAATATATATATACACACACACACACACATACACCAACACATATGCACACACACAATATAGGCTGGCATCAGTGAACACGTACATGTGTTGGGGTATATGTTTATTTACATATGTATATATGTATATTTATATATGTCTATATATAATATATATAAATAATCAGCTGGCATCAATGAATACATACCTTTAACATTAAGAGAGAATTCTCTGTCCCACAATGTAGGCAAAGGAAAAATAAATCTTTACAGTTTGATGATCATGCAAATAGCCAAGAAATGAGTCGAATATTATCAACATCTAATGTCAACACCGACAAAGCCAAATTGCTAATGGAAGTTACATTTTCTCCTTGGCATATTTAGTGCTTCAAGAGTGTCCAATATTTTTATAGTATATCAAATGAGAAAATTTCTGGTAGTAGAGACAGTCTATGCAGAGACTGAGTGGAGAAATACTGAGGGATATCTAATGAGGTTAGGGAACAAATCAACACAGCTTGCCTGCTTACTAGTCATTAGCCACCTTAAAAGAGCCAGAGGTGCCACCTCTTCCTGCCAACCGCTTCTGAACCAGAAGAAAGCATCACTGGAGTTCCAGAACACAAACATCATACAATCAGAAAATGTCAGAGCTAGAAAGGCTCAAAGAGGTCACAGAGTAACTGCTCACAAATCTGTAGGTCGTGGTTACACTTCAGTGATTCCATGAACTTCTTGAAATTGTATGCAAAGTTCTGTGTATACATGCAGAAGAACCACTTATCATCTAGTTTCATCGTTTCATTTAATGATGGGGAAACAGTGCCATTGAAATTGAATCACAGCTCACAAGCACTAAATTGGAGACAGGATCTCTTGAGTCCCAGCTATTTGTTTTTGCTATCACACCAAGTTGTGTCTCTTATTAAGTATTAAAAATCTTAACTGCAGCAGAAAAAGACAGACAGCTGTGATCCCTAATCCCAGATTTTCTAAAATATTCAATATCCCCTGTGTAATCACTCAATAAACCTTCCGTGAGTCCATTTATACTGCCCTTCCTGTCAAAGTGCCAAACATAACCTAGGTAATATCTGTGTTTTGGCAGCCCTTGCAAGTGAATCAATATCTGACACAAGTAGCTCATGCCCTACTGGCATCTCAGAAACCAAATATAGTCTGCCAAAACACTCAAGGAAGAAATCAGAAGATACAAAAAGGTTTTGAGAATATAAGTGTTCAAGGACAAAGCTATGTAGTAACTTACACTGTCTTGTGTATAGTTGATGCTCAGCAAATGTTTGTTGAACTGAACTGATGTGTAAAACTATCTAACAAATGGTCACCCCAACCATTCCCAACTGAGGAAAAATTCTTGCTCAAGAATAGCCTCTCTTATGAATACACTAAGGCTGTTTTTTTTTAAGCTAGCTTTCCTTAAGAAACTCCATATATACTGATCAATCTTTCAGTTATTCCAAAATAGCTCTGAATTTAAAAGTAGATGTCAGGGTTTTACAAGTTCAATAAATTAATAAGACTTTCTCTCAGTGTCGCTGTTATATATATATATATTTATCTATATATAGATAAATATCTCTCCAGTAAGATACTTTGGCTAACTAATAAGAATCTTTTCATCAAATTAATAACACCATTAGATTCACTTTTAGCTGTTTTAGATGGTTTAACAGTAGTCTTTGGGGTCTAATAACATACTGCTGACTTGGGCAAGCTGCCACCATACTCAACATGAGTTTGTACAAAGTAAATTCTCCATCTCAAATCTAAAAAAAGTGTTTTCCCTGCAAAACCTGCTTCTGTCCCTATATTTACTGTGATTAGGAGCAAGATAATTTATCTAGTCCCCAATCCAAATGGTTTACTAAACTTTTCTCTCCCTTACCTAAAACATCTACTGAGTAAGGATACCCAAATATATCTCATAAACATCTCAAATTTACAATGTCCTTATTCCTACTGTCATTACTTTCTCATCAGCTTGAGCCAAAACTCACAGCTCTCCCTACCTCCAATTGTTCCAATTCTAGCTTTTCCTTCATATGACATCAGAATTAGTTTTCTAAAAGTAAATCTAATCATTTCTCACTCTTGCTTGAAGCCTATTAGTGGCTTCCTACAGCATTCAAGTAAATTCAAGATTTTTACCTTAAAACATAAGGCTTTTGGGGCACCTGGGTGGCTCAGTTGGTTAAGCGACTGCCTTCGGCTCAGGTCATGATGCTGGAGTCCCGGGATCGGGTCCCGCATCAGGCTCCCTGCTTAGCGGGGAGTCTGCTTCTCCCTCTTACCCTCCCCCCTCTCATGTGCCCTCTCTCTCTCTCATTCTCGCTTTCTCAAGTAAGTAAATAAAATCTTGAAAAAAAAAAGAAAAAAACATAAGGCTTTTGGTAATTAAAACTTGGGTGCCCTTTCCATTCTTATATGCAGCAACCCGTAACATCTCCTACAGGCTCTTTTAAACCTCCCACTTAGAGACCTTGTCAAGATTCTCCACGTCAGCCTGTTTTTTATTCTCTCAACTTTTAGCATATATTGTACCCACACTCCATAAAACACTCTCTCTGACATGTTTTCTATCTGGCATAGAAGCTGCCCCTCCTTCATGGCTTAGGCAAAGGCTGCAAAAAACCTTACCTGTATCCCCCCACATGAAGTCAATTATTTACTTTCCACATTTCTATCAGCACACTTAAAACAATATTTTATGAAACATACAGACTGAAGTTAAACATATTACCTGAACATAATGAAAGTGAATTAAAAATCAGTACCGAAAAGACATCTAGAATCCCCAAATATGCACACTTCTAACTTCCCCATGGGTCAATGGAGGAATATCAGGGAAATTAGGAAACATGCTATATTAAAAGATCATAAATACATGTTACACAGAATTCATGAAATGGAGTGACATCAGTGAAAATCGGAGTGAGAACCTCCAAAAACTCTCTCTTACATAAAACCAACAAGAGAGCTGGCAAAATTGTTAGAATCAACTTTTTCAAAACTCAGGAAACCAAAGGCTTAACCAAAGGCTTGTAGCATTCTGGGGAGTGTTTATTCAAGAAAAATAACTGATTTCAGTAAAAACAGTGATCCCTGTGGAATTTGAATTTGCCCTACTCCTTTCCCCCACTAGTTGAAAACTAAAAGCCCACATTTGTGGTGAATACCTGAGGACAGGCCACCTCTAAGAAAAAGCAGCATGGGTCTGGAGCACCTTCAAACTCTCATTCCCAGGGAAATGTCGTGATATGACCTACTTTGTGGTTCCTAGAAGACCCACTTCAAGCTTCTCTGTATTTGACCTAAATCAGATCTCACCCAGTGGGAAAAGCCTTTTTCTCAAAAACATTTGTTGAAAACAATTACAAGAATTTTAACTTTACAGTTGTCTAAAGCCTCTCTCCTTGGCTTACAGATGGCTATCTTCTCCTTGTGTCTTCACATGGTCTTTCTTCTGTCCATATCTATGTCCAAATCTATAAGGATGCCAGTGATATTGGATTAGGGCCCACCCTAATGACCCCATTTTAATCTAATCACTTCTGTGAAGATGCTACACCAAATAAGGACATGTCATCTGTGGTACTGGGGGTTAGAACTTCAACATGTTTTTTTTGGGGGGGGGGACACAATTCAGCCCATAACATCTATCCTCACATATATAAAAAGTTGTTATAGTTATGTTTTTCGGTCTTTTGTTTCTAAATAATGAGCCATATTTTTCAGAATATTTTCTATTACCTTTAAAACATTATGTTAAGAAAAAATCCCTAAGGTGGCTAACTATGCTTTTGAAACTCGATTGTTACAGTAAAATGGAAAGGAGAACAAATGGACTGATTTTAGTCCTGGTTCAGCAATTAACCATCAAATTTGCCCTGTACTTACTACTTAAATGATGCATACTTCAATTCTTCACCTGGAAAAGGAAGTGGTTGGACTGAATCCCTCTGCCAACTCTACAAGCCCAAAGACTGATTCTACCTTGTCTTATTTTGCCACAATTGGCACTGTTGAAAGTGGCCTAGAAATAACACAAGAACATTTATTTAAATCAAGAGAGTAATATAAATTCAGTTGAGTTTGGAAATGTATGCACAGCTGAAAACCATGAACCTTCCAGACTTCTTATACAAATTTCATCCATTCTCTGAGGACAGACTGCTTTTGGATTTGTGAATGCACACGAATGCTGCTTTCAGCACACAAAAATACCTATGGTAGGTGTCCTTCATGCCTTATGCTACTCCAAAATTATTTTCATCAGGGTTGAATATTCCAGCAGTCTTCATTTTCTTGAAAATCAGTCCTAGAAAATTAGAACTTATCACAACAGGTTATAGGACTTAAATTATATGTTAATTTACAAAAATTGCCTTGGATGCTCTTAGATTCTATGCTAAAATTTTCAAAGCATCTAATTGTTCATTTACTAAATGGTGTCCAGGTATTTTGAACTAGTAAATTTAAAAAAGTATACATCACTGTATATTTTAAATACACCAAGTAACAACAGAACCAAGACAATTAAATGGTCTTTCTTGACACAGGAGAAACATGCATTTGAAAAAGAGTTCTTAGGGGTGCCTGGGTGGCACAGTCAGGCAAGTGCCTGACTCCTGGTTTCGTCTCAGGTCCTGATCTTAGAGTAGAGAGATCAAGACCCGCGATGGGCACCATGCTTAGCATGGAGTCTGCTTGAGATTCTTTCTCCCTCTCCCCCATCCCCTGCATGCTCTCTCTCTCTCTAAAATAAATAATTTTTAAATATATATATGTATGTATGTATATATACATATAAAAGAAAAAAAGTACATTTCTTTTGATAAAAGTGCTTTTATAAATTTGATACAGAGTATAATGATCAAAAGTTTTGGGAAAATATGTTGAAAGACAATGACTCATAAAAACATTCCCTTTGAGAAATAATCATGGAATATTACAACACAAGACTATAGGATATGTTAAGACAATTTGAAGCAACATCAATACTGGAAGAAAAAAAACACACCAGTATTTCAGAAGCTTGTTTAGGACACAAAGAATCCTTTAGAAGGGACATCTATGTAAAATTACCAGCTGAGACTAAATCTTGAGGATATCAGCTATGTATTAAACTGACATTAATTTATTTAAACATAGTATACATGTTGGAGAAGAACAAGTGAGGTGACATCAAAAAACAACTGTCAATATCCAACAGTTGACAATGATCATGATAAATTATTTAAAGAGTACCACCAATATGAAACATTTAAGAGTATAAAAGGCATGTTTGGGTTTTTTTTTAATAACTATATTAATGAACAGCTTAAGTCTAAGAGTGTGCTTTGATTACCTAAAGCTTGTAAGATTTACAACTTTTGCTCAGACTGCTACTGTTGGATAGTCAAATGGTACTGTAGAGCATAGTAGAGCATGGGGCAGATGGCTATATAATCATGGACTACAGATATAAGATTCAGTAATTGATATAATAGTGAAAAATGATACAGAGTTGAAAAAAGAAAACCAGCAATATTAATGCAGGTTATGGTGATTGGAGGTTCATAATATACTTTCTGACAGTATGCCAATCACACAAAATTGATAAAATAATTTTTTTCATTTAAGCACAAGTAATTTCTTACAAGATAGTCTCTCAATGCTCTTATATGGTTGATTCATTTCTTATGGCTAAGTGCTCCCAGAGAATGGTTTACTCATTCTTGCTGACAATAGCCCTGGAAAATATAAGTACTTTACATACCTATAAAATACTTTTAAAGTACATATCTCTCCTTTTCCTTTTGTAATGCAAACCCCATTTCAAATTTTAAAGATTGGAGGTGAAGGGGCGCCTGGGTGGCTCAGTCGGTTAAGCGTCTGCCTTTGGCTCAGGTCATGATCCCAGGGTCCTGGGAATGAGCCCCACATCGGGTTCCCTGCTCAGCGGGGAATCTGCTTCTCCCTCTCCCCCTGCCGCTCCCCCCGCTTATGCTCTCTCCTCTAATAAATAAATAATTTAAAAAAAAAAAAGTTGGAGGTAGAAAAAAAAAGACTGGAGGTGACACTATTTTATAAGCATGAGTCTAAAAGTATGAAGAGATTAACTGGCTAGCTTATTTTACTAATCATGAAATAAAAACCCAACTCCCACTCTACTCACTGAGATACTCAAAAAAAGATTCTCAAGGGTGTTTTCTCTGAATAGAAAGGCTCTCCCCACCCGTGGGATAGAAGCTAACATTCCCTCCCTTACATATTGAAATGAATGAAATAATTCATTCAATTATTTTCAATTCGTCTAAGCTTTCCTCCTCTATACTCTCCACGTTTTGAAAATTACAGACTGCCCCTTTCCTCCAAACTTGAAACAAAGAATTCTTGCTTTTTTTTAAAAAAGATCATCAAGATATAATTCACATAAAATAAAATTCACCCACTTGAAGTATAAGATTCAATGGATTTTAATAAATTCACAGAGTTATACAACAATCACAAGTCATTTTAGAACATTTCATCCTTCCCAAAGAGTTCATACTCATTTTCATCCCATTCTCCCCCTCTCCAAGCCCTAGTACACCAATAGTCTGCTTTCTGTCTCTATAGAGATTTACCAATTCTGGACTTTTCATATAAATGAAATCACAGTGTGTGGTCTTTTGTAATTGACTGACTTCTTTGACTTACTATAACATTTTCAAGATTCATCCATGTAGTAGATCAATACTTCATTCATTTAATGCCAAATAATATTCCAAGGTATACACAAGATTTTATTTAGTCATTCATCATGACGAACAACTGGGTTATTTCTACTTTTAGGCTACTATGAATAATACTGCTATGAACATTCCTGTACTAGTCTTTGTGCAGATGGACATGTTTTCATTTCTCTTAGATATACAGCTAGCAGAATGTCCAGGTCATATGAAAAGATTATATTGAATAACCGAAGGAAATGACAAACTGTTTTTCAAAACAGCTGTACACATTTGCATTCCCCTCATCAACCTATGAGGGTTCCAATTTCTCTATAACCACACCAACACATTCTGTTTATTTGACTTTTTAATTAGTCATTCTAGTGGGTATAAAGTGGTATGTTACTTGATTTTGAATTGCATTTTCCTAAAGTGTAATGATATCAAGCATCTTTTCATATGCTTATTTGCCACTTGTATATCCTTTTTGGTGAAATATCTATTCAGATTCTTTGCCCATTTTTATTTGGCTTGTCTTTTTTTAGTACTGAGTTATAGGAATTATTTATATATTCTAGATACAAGTCCCATATTGAATATATAATTTGAAAACATTTTCTCCCATAACATGGATCATTTTTTTCAGTATTTTGATGGTATAATTTCTAGCACAAAAGTTTTAAATGTTGGGGCATCTGGATGGCTCGGTCAGTTAAGCATCTGCCTTCTGCTCAGGTCATGATCTCAGGGTCCTGGGATCGAGCCCCGGGTCGGTCTCCCTGCTCAACCAGAAGTCTGCTTCTCTCTCCCCACTCCTGAGCCTGCTTCTCCCTCTCCCTCTGCCACTCCCCTGCTTATGCTGTCAGATAAATAAATATCTTTTAAAAAATTTTAAATATTCGGGTGCCTGGATGGCTCAGTCGTTAAGCGTCTATCTTTGGCTCAGGTCATGGTCCCAGGGTCCTGGGATCCATCGGGCTCCCTGCTCGGCAGGAAGCCTGCTTCTCCCTCTCCCACTCCCCCTGCTTGTGCTCCCTCTCTCGCTGTGTCTCTCTCTGTCAAATAAATAAATCTAAAAAAAATAATAATTTAGGGTGCCTGGGTGGCTCAGTTGGTTGAGTGGCTGCCTTCAGCTAAGGTCATGATCCTGGAGTCCCAGGATCGAGTCCCGCATCGGGCTCCCTGCTGAGCAGGGAGTCTGCTTCTCCCTCTGACCCTCCCCCCTCTCATGCTCTAGCTCATTCTTTCTCTCAAATAAATAAAATATTTAAAAAATAATAATAATAATAATTTAAATGTTGATGTAATCTAATTTACCTATTCTTTCTTTTGTTGTGCTTTTGGTGTCATATTTCAAAAAACACTGCAGATCCCAAGGTTATGATTCTTCATATGTTTTTTCTAAGAGTTCTATAGTTTTAGCACTTACATTTAGGTATCTGATCCATTTTAAATTAAGTTTTGTATATGGTATGAGGTGGGGCTATCCAACCCCATTCTCTACATGTGGATATCCAGTTGTCTCAGTACTACTTGTTGAAAAGAATTCTTCTTTCTTCATTTGTTTTGGTACTCTTGTCAAAAAATAATTGACCATAAATTTTATTATATGAAATTTCAGTGACAAGATCACCTGAGAATTTTCAAGTAAATAATGAGATTTAGCCAGTAACCATCAATGAAGTGGAGAAATGGCTGGTCAACATCCAGATGACAGATACAGCTATTAGTGAAACACTGACCCTATCTAAATCAATATCAATAACAAAAGTGATAATGGACTAGGAGAGGAAAATGCTGCAGTCTCACAGTTAGACAATGATATCAAGTGTTTGTAAGCCATAATAATGACCGAAGTCAAGTAGTTAGCTATGGAAAGATTTTATATAATCGATCTAGTTTGAAGATGTATGAGAGGCAGCCTCAAAGGGATGAAATGGAGTGTCTGTGAATGTGAATGACAATAAGTAAACAGGATATAGAAACCAACTGCTTACCCTGATTCAGAATAGGGTTTAGATCCAGTGGAGAGTATGAATCAAGAAACAAAGGTAGAAACCAAGTTATACAGACAAGGCAAAAGTGACAGAAGTTTGAGAAATGTCATGAGATTGTAAAAAAAAAAAATAGACTAGAAATGTATCCCAGATACCCTAGATAGGAAATTGAGAATAGTTTCCACTTTTTGTTTAGAAAGAGGCTTTTCACACACTGCATCTTTAGTTAAGGAGTGACTTATGGATTTGTAGAGACTTAGCAGTACATCAATGCCTACGACAAAGTGTTTACTGAATCCTTGCTATAGCCTAGGCACTCTCTCTCACCTTGCGTAATTCTCATGAGTACCATAAAAGGTTAACCCTATTATATTCATATTACAGGTAACAAAATTGAGATTGTTAAAAAGTTAAGTATCTTATCTAAGTCTCACAGCTATAAAACATCAGAGTCTAGACTTAAAACCAGATCTAGCTGACTCAAAATTATTTGGTCTTCGATTATACAGGTAAAGATAAAGAGATACTGCATCGGGCTCTAAAACCTTAGTTCTTTACTTAAAGTAATATACAAGTGGTAATGTGGCTTGGGTGCTAAAGCTTAGAAGTTGATAGTTTCTCACTGGCTATTAGTTTTACCATCATACTAATCACATATATTAGAAACTTCTGAGATTTCTCTGATTTCTTCTGCACCCATTTCTCCTGACATCCATCTCATGTCCATTCCACTCTCACAGACATATTTCAGATCATCATCACTCCTAAACTTGATAATTATAGTATCTACCAAACTTATTTTCCCATATGATGGCTCTCCTTACATAAATCCAGGTGATTCACTATTGCAAAACTCATCCTGAAATGCAGCTCTGATCATGGCATATGTACACTCAAAACTACTCAATACTCTCTCTTCATATCCATCAAATAAAAGATAGCAAATTGACCTTCACATCCCAGGCCTCTACAATATAGCCATGTCTTCCCCATTCAGCCTAGACATCTTAGCTGCCTACAGCCAAACTGCACCACCTATTATCACTGAAAAATATTCCATGCTTCCAAACTTAATGCATTTATTCATTCTTTTCTCTGGACATGAAATGTCTCCTCCATATCTGCCAACAGAAATCCAACCCACCTCAAATGCCACATTGTACAAGAAACCTATCCCTGAAAACCAATTCCCTCAACATAATGATTGCTTCCTCTTTTAATTATATTTTCCTTGTATGGTTCATATGACTCTAAATTATTCTAGCTTTGTGGATTTTCCCAATCTCCCTTTCTAGATTTCAATGAAAGCAAAGCCTGTGTATTATTCTTCTCTGAATTCCATAGACACTTAGATTCTTTGAAATTATGGGCATTAAAAAATAATTGTTAGATTAAACTATTATTAAAGTTGAGAAAATATAGTGGTGCATTAATTAGAAATATCTTGGCTGCAAATGACAGGTGTTCCATCTAGCTGAGACCAAAGGGGGAATTGTTTTTGGTTCATGTAAACAAACTATGGAAAATAAATGATGAGCCTGGCCTCCAAATGACACGGATACTGACAGGACTGTGTACTATGCCACTATGCTTCTCCTTTGGGTTGGCTCTGTTCCCACCTTTTATGGACTGACCTTGCCTATCTTCTCAGAGACATGGCCACCGGCAGCTTCCTAGCTTCCATTCTCTGAGCTTCAAGGCGAGAGAGAAAAGGAATATTCTACCACACTCACCCCTACCTCTGAATCTGTTTAAAAAATACCAGAAAAGGGGCACCAGGGTGGCTCAGTTGGTTAAGCGTCTGCCTTAAGCTCAGGTAATGATCCCAGCATCCTGGGATCTAGCCCCACATCAGGCTCCTTGCTCAGAGGGGAGTCTGCTTCTCCCTCCCCCTGGTCTTGTGCTCCTTCTCTCTCTTTCCCCCTCTCAAATAAATAAATAAAATCTTAAATAAATTTAATTAATTAATTAACTTAATTTAATTTAGTTAAAACTAGCAGGAAAAAAAAGTCTTTTACTGGCCCAGCTTGGATCATCGAATTAATGACTATGGCCAAAAGTTAAGCATAAGAAGGTGGCAGCTCCTGTTCAGGCCTCATGGATAAAGTGAAGTATTCATCTGCGTGTGCATTTTTTGGAAAGCTTTCTCAAAAAATGAGGGAAGAGGTATTACATGAAAAAAATATTTGATGCCCACTATAGGTAGCTAAAAGTTTCAGTGGTAATAACTGATTAACTGTTGCAGAGTTGAGTTAAAAAAAAAGAAAAAAGGAATGAAAGGAATTTTCCTTTCAGATGTTAGTCTCTCAGTCTATAAACAACATTTTGGAACACTTGGTAAAAAAGAAAAAGATATACATTGTATCACTTGCTTTCCCATTCCTCATATTACTGTTCTTTCTCCAACATTCTTACATGGGCAGGTTCAGATTTTGCACATAGTTTTATAGTTAAGGCTGTGCACAACTGTTCATAAATATGGAAAAGGAAATGGCTGCTTAGCATAACTTTGGGAATCTAGTATTCTGTAATGGTTAAACAATGTTACTACTGAAAGGTTTTTAGCCTTTCTTATGTAGTTTATCATTTTCTTCCTCACATGACATTTATCTTCTCTAATGTTATTGTTGGAAATATCCATCATGTATCTCTCAGAGTATCATACACACATGACACCAAGGATTATAGTCTTAAATGGCTATGATGGCCAGCAAGACAACATAAATGAGTAAGAAATACAGGGATCTAAGAAGTGCCTACTCAAAGTGGGCAGCTGCTATGCTCTAGCCAACTGTTCCATTGAAAGAAGGCAAACTACTGTAGTGAAATTATATGGTTCTTTTTATTTAAAAATTCCAGAAAGTCAGTGTTATACATGAAACCACCTGATTTTTAAATATGAGCCACCAATTCAAATATTTTTTCAAATGCTGTACAGGCCAAATAGACCAAATCCGTGGGTCAAATTTGACCTCCAATTCATATCCTATGTAGATATATTCAAAAGTACTCACTGAATGAATGCTTATGAACAAAACTAATGATTTGCAAATCAAGTCATAATTTTCTATTAATTACATTCTAATTGTAGAGATTACTTTCTCCAGAAGAAAATGTTGGTCTTAGCCCATTAAAACATTATTTAAAATTTTAACATTTACTTTAGGAACTATTCTTCTTTTGTTAATGGGAAGTATTAGGTAAATGTAATTCTAAAAATTATCTCTGAAGAAGTTAGTCAAATGGATAATCAATTCATTCTTATAGATGCTCTCTCATATAATATTAAAAGTTATTACACAGGCAGCATTTATTGTCATTCTTATTTATTCCTTATTACTTAAATGTTTAAACTGCTCAATTTAATCCCCTTTATGAAGACATTTAAAACTACTAACAGCCATACTGAAACCTCTTTGAATTTCTACAGTCCTCATTTGTTGTTATTTAATCACATGTTTCCAGGCTTCAAGGAGCGTTGTAACTCATCAATGGAAAAATGGAAAAAAGAATAATAAACTTGTTATTAGGAGATCCAGCTGATATCAAATTTATTAGTTATTAGAGCTTGGGAAAGGGGAGTAAATGGTCTGCCATGTACTCCAGCAATAACTCTATAGCACTAGTCAACTGAGATAGGAACAAAATAGAAGGAAATCAAGCATTTAGCTGTCCAGGTAACTGTCAACTATCGATTCCTGTCAAAAAAAAAAAAAAAAGGAGATATGAGAACCAGAAGGGTAGTACTGATAGAAACAACTATGAATAGATATTAGGAGAAAAGAAAGAATAAAAATGGATGCCAAGATATGTGGGTAAAAGATACTACATCATTTAATAATCTACTTAAAATATAATTGAGATCTAAAGCAAACAAATTATGTAACATGGGTTCTATACATATTAAAAATAAGATCTATGACAAAAAAACCAAATGAAATGATGAGGGAAATAGAAATACATTTTATATTAGAAAATAAAAGGAAAGAAACCTCATTTAAGCATTATGAAGAAAAATAGAAGATATTAAAAAACAAACAAATCATACTATAAAGATGAAAAGTATAATGCCTGAAAAGTACACATCAGTTTATCAGCAGATTAAATAAATAAAAAAAAAAATCAAACTGGTGAATTTGAAAACAAAGTAATGGAAACTATGCAAAAGGAAACTGAGAAGAAAGAGAACCAAAAAGAGAAGACAAGTCAAGGAAAGGGAAGGGAAAGGATAGGAAGCAAAGGGGAAAGAGAAAAGAAGAAGGTATTGTCAGAATATAATGTATATAAATAAAATATATGACAACAACAGCATAAAGAATTGGAGAAGAAAAATAACAGAATACTGCACAATTCTTACACTATATATACAGTGATATAATATCATTTGAAGGTTGACTCTGATAAGTTGAAAAAAGTATGCTATAAATTCTAAAGTATCTATTAAAATAACAAAATGAAGAATTACAGCTGATGATAATAAGCCAACAATTTAGATAGTATAAAATAATTTAAAAGTACTCAATCCAAAAGAAGAAAGATAAAGTAAAGAAGGATATCAAAATAAGGATGGAATGAATAGAAAACAAAGAGTAAGGTGATAAACTTAAACCCCTCATCATATCAATAATTGCACAATATGTAAACTATTTATAAACACTGCAATAAGAAGGCCAATTTTATAAAACTGGATTGAGAGGAAAAAAGACCCATTATGCTCTGCTTACATGAAACACATTTTAAATACAAAGAAACAAACAGGTTAAAAGTAAAAGGATAAGCAATTATACATCATTCTAACACAGATCAGAAGAAAGCTAGAGTGGCTATATAATATCAGAAAAAATATATTTTAGAGCGAAGAATACCAGGGATGAAGGGTTTTCATAATGATAAAAGGATTAATTCATCAAGAAAACATAACAATTCTAAAGATTTATGCATCTAAAAGGGACTGTCAACATACACAAAGCAAAAATGGATAGAACTTGGGGAGAAATAGGTAATTCCACAATTATAGTCATAGATTAATTATAGTCAGAGCAAAAAATGTCAAAATAGAAATCTAAAACAATAATGAAAACCAATGAAATCAGAAGTTGATTCTTGGAGAAAAATCAAAATGATTGATAAACATCTTCCTAAAGTGATGATTAAAAAAAAAAAGACAGTAGGACAATTTAATGTTATCATTAAGCAAAATGGAAAACCTCCCAAGAAGAGCAACTACTAGGAAACCTTGCATAGACTTTTATCTATTAAAGAGATTATGAACTTAAAAAACTTCTCACAAAGGAATAAGATCAAAGATCTAAGTAACTGGAAAGACATTTCATGTTCATGGATAAGACGACTCAATGTTGTCAAGATGTCAGTTCTTCCCTACTTAATCTATAGACTCAACTCAAACCCAATCAAAATCCCAGAAAGTTATTTTGTGGATATCAACAAACTGATTCTAAAGTTTATATGGAGAGGCAAAAGACCCAGAATAGCCAACACATTATTGAAGGACAAGAACAAAATCGGAGGACTAACATGGTACTACCCAACTTCAAGGCTTATTATAAAGCTACAGTAGTAACAACAGTGTGGTATTGGCAAAAGAATAGACAAATAGATCAATGGAACAAAATAGAGAACCCATAAATAGACACAAATAAATAAAATCAACTAATCTTTGACAAAGATGAAAGACAAGAAAATGGAGCAAAGACAGTCTTTTCAACAAATTGTGCTGGAACAACTGGTCATCCACGTGCCAAAAAAAAAAAAAAAAATTCTAGTCACAGGCTTTAAACACTTCACACGAATTGAATGAAAATGGATCATAAACCTAAATGTAAAAGTAAAACTACAAAATCTGTAGAAGAAAACAAAAGAAAGAAAACTTCCAGCCCAAATGGCTTAACTAACAAATTCTACCGCATATTTAAGGATGAAATAATATCAATTATACACAAACTTATCTAGAAAGGTGAAAAAAGGGAACACCTTTCAACAGATTCTGAGGCCAACATTACCCTGATCCCAAAACCAGACAAAGTCTTACAATAAAACTAGAGACCAATAGTCCTTAGGAGCACAGGTAAACAAAATTTTAGTAATTTTAATCATGTTTAATAATTTTTAAATTAATATTTTATTTATATTTTATATGAACTTACTTAATAATTATTAAATTATAGGTTTTATTTATTATATTTAAAAATATTAATATTTTTATTTATCCATGAAAATCCTAAACAAAATTTTAGCAATCTAACATCCTTTGTCCTTTCTAATAAAAATTTTTAGAAACTAGTAATAGAAATGAATTTCCTCAATCTTTTAAGGCACATCTACAAAAAAAATCTACATCTAACATCATACTTAACAGTACAAATCTACATGAAAGTCTGAATGATCACCAACAAAAAAATGTCCACTCTCATCACCTCTATTCAACATGGTACTGCAAGTTCCAGCAGTGAAGACAAGAAAAATAAATAAAAGGCATTTAGATTAGATGACACAGTAACAATATCTTTGTTTACCAACAACATAATCACCTATGTTGAAAAACTGACAGAATCTATAAAAAAGCCACTAGCACCAAAAAATGAGTTTAAAAAAGTCACAGGATACAGTTCAATATTTAAAAATCTACTTTGTTTGTATACACTAGAAATAAATAACAAATTGAAATAAAACAGAATAGCATTTAAAATCACATCAAAAATATAAATACTTAGGGAAAAATCTGGTAAAATATGGGCAAGACCTATATACTGAAAACTTTATTAAAGAAGACCTAAATATGTAAAGAGATAAAATTTGTCCATGGATTAAAAGACTCAATAACAGTAAGATATCAATTCTAACCTTGTTCGTGGGTCAAAGACTCAATAGTGGAAAGATATCAGTTCTCCCCAAATTAATGTATATATTCAGTATAATCCTAACCAAAGTTCCAACAGGCTTTCTAATAGAAATTGAAAAAGTGAGTCTAAAATTCATGTGGAAACTCAAAGAACTTAGAATAGCCAAAACAATTTCGACAAAAACAGTAAGTTTGTTACTCCTTCTTGATTTCCTATTTTGTCAGAAAGCTACATTACTATAGTATAGTATTGGCACAAAAATAAGCAAATTAATGGGATAGTTTAGATTATAAAAATAGATCCATAATATAGAGACAAAATATTTTTGACAAATTTGCAAAAGTAATTGATTCAGTAAGTAGACTTCTAAGCATATGGTGCTACAAAAATTGTAAATTCATATGTAAAAAAAGGTTCTAATTTATACTTTGTACATATACAAAAATTTGCTCAAAGTATATCAGAGCCCTAAGCATAAACTCTGGGACTAAAATCTTTTTAAGAGTGGAGGGAAGAGGAGAAAATCTCTGTGACCTTAGGTTAGGTTAGGTATGACACTAAAACCAAAATTCAAAAAGAATAAAATAATAAACTGGATATCATCAAAATTAATAACTTCTGTTATTCAAAAGGCACAAGAATAAAAAGGCAAACCACAGACTAGGAAAATATATTTGTGAATCATATATCTGATGAAGGACTTGGATACAGGAACACATAAAGAATTTTTAATAGTTTTTAACAAGAAACTCAAGCTGCTTAAGAAAACACACAACCCAATAAATGTGGCAAAAGATGTGAACAGACACTTCACCAAAGAAGATACGTGGATGTCAAGTAAACAAATGAAAACAAGCTAAATATCATTAGACATTAGGAAAATACACATTAAAATCACAATGATACCACCACTGTAAACCAATTAGAATGATTAAAGTTTAAAATGCTAAATAAGGCTGAACATCCTGTGACTCGTGATAATGGATAAACTTTCTCATGAAATCTCTCCAGTATTGAATAATACGAATAAAACTAGTTCTCCATCTGAAATAAGTGTCTGAAACATTCTTAAATTTTTGATCATGTTGTCTCCCCAGCCTAGAATTCTTGCCAGACTGCTTCTGCTCCATCCAAATGCCTTTCATTTCTTCATAACATACCCCATCACCCCTATTAAAGTGGTCCTTGATGAACATAATCTTTATTTCAGGAGGGGGCAAACTACAGTCCTGCCTGCTGCCTGTTTATATAAATAAAGTTTTACTAGGACACAGCCATACCCATCCATTTAGGTGTTGTCTATGTTTCTATGTGTTACCATAGCAGAGTTATCTAATTATGACAGAGTCTATATGGTCCAAAAAACCACGTATTTACTATCTGGCCCTTTACAAATGAAATTTCCAATCTCAAGAAAATTATTAAAAGGGAAATTATTCCTTTTAATCCCCATACTTCTTATGTCTCTTAAGCATCATTCATTTTATTACTCATCTTTGTAACTTACATTTTATAATCCTTAAGGGCAAGGACTCAATTTTATAAGCACTACACAGTGCTTTACCCTTATTCAGTACTCGATAAACATCTATTAAATCAGATTAAGTACAATTTATGAATGCAAAAGAGTTCAATCAATAGCAAACACTAATTAGGATGAGCTCTATAATTGCGGAATAATAAGAGTACACTGCTTTCATCAAGTTAGACTATGATACAATAACCTTTGCCAGCAGCTCAAGGAATATTAGTGCTAAAACGGACTTTAGAGGTCATCAGATCCAATCTACTCCTCTGTAGATAAAAACTGAGGGTCAGAGAGTTTAAGTGATTAGCGAAAGATAAAATAAATGGTTGGTATTAGAACAAATACTTAAAGTCATGCATGCTAGAAATAACAGAAGCAGATCAGTCAATGGGCAAGCTTCAAGACATATGCTAACTCCCACAAATTATACTGTATAGCATGCAAAATTGTGTGTATGTACATGTGAACATCCTCCTGGGAAGAGTTTTATATTCTCATCATAATCAAAAAGGAGTTCATAATCCCAAAATGATTAAAGAAAAAAAAAACTAGGGAAAAGATACTTTTGAAGAATCACTGACTGTACCATGTAGTAAGTAGCAAAGCCATGACTAACCCACAGGTCTAATTATCATCTCTATGTTCTTCAATATGTCCAAGGCAGAAGTGTCAATACATATTCTGCCAATGTAAAAAACCACTGTGAATAGCCCTTCAAGCAATGCAGGCACCCCTCTTAATTTTCTCGTAGGATCCTTTAGTGTTTAAGTATTTCTGCAGTACTAACCACACCAAGATTATGGAGGGGGAGGTGAGGGTGGTTAATGTGAAGGGGAAAAATATGTGTATTTCCTATTTTAAGTAATATTCCAAGGAGGTTATGTGCTATGGGTAAAGAAAAATAATCAGATGTCAAATAATTTATTATTGATACTTTTCATTCTATTTTCTCTTTATCCACAAAAAATCTTCCAATAAAATGATACAATGAGATTGATGAGGAAGTGTATGTTACTGATTTCAAACTTGCCTGTGTACCTGAGCAGCAACGCAATGTCTGAGACACGGGTTTTGAAGCAAAGGAAGCTTTATTATCAGAAGGGCAACCCAACCAGAAGGCAGAGGACTGTTCCCAAAGCCACCTTGCCCTGTTGAGGCTAGGGGCATCAGGCTCCCTGCTGGGCGGGAAGCCTGCTTCTCCCTCTCCCACTCCCCCTGCTTGTGTTCCCTCTCTCGCTGTGTCTCTGTCAAAAAAAATAAATAAAATATTTAAAAAAAAAAAGAAAGTTCTAGTGAAAGGAAATTACTAGAATAAAAATCAGTTAAAAAGGTTGAAAACAGGGGTGGGTGCCTGGGTGGCTCAGTCATTAAGCATCTGCCTTCGGCTCAGGTCATGATCCCAGAGTCTTGGAATGGAGCCCCGCATTGGGCTCTCTACTTGGCAGGAAGCCTGCTTCTCCCTCTCCCACTCCCCCTGCTTGTGTTCCCTCTCTCGCTGTCTCTCTCTCTGTCAAATAAATAAATAAAATCTTTAAAAAAAAAAAAGAAGTTTGAAAACAGTATAAACGTAAAAAAATTTCATTTGTAGTACTCAAAAAAAAATAAAATAAAATACTTAGGACTAATTTCATTAAGAATGACCACAGGACCTTTATAGGGAAAACACTAAAATCTTATTGGAGGATAAAAAGACATTCCCAAAAATGAACAGTTATTTAGTGCTTTTGAATAAGAATTCCTAGTATTATTAAAAATATTGCCTCTCAATGTTACTATGTATATTTAAAAAAAATCCAAATTAGAATTCCAATTTTTGTCCTTAAGTGGATAAAATTTTCTTAAATTTATATTGAAGAGTAGATGCCCAAACTCTGAATGACAAAAAAAAAAAAAAATGTGAGAAGGTACAAACACATATCAGAATTTATTGAAAAAAAAGCCTCTATTATCAAATCATGGAGTTAACATAAAAACAGACAAAGAGCAGAAGATAATATGATTATTATCAGATAGATAATCTCACCACTAATAGACCAGTAAGGAGAAAAGAGTATATAGCTTAATAAAAGGTACTGGCAAAACTAAATATATAGATATATATACATGTATATCGATATATATAAAACTAAATATATTGATATATATATCTGGAAGAAATACAATTAGATGACTATTTTACATCATATCTTTAAAAATTTAAGATTAAAAACTTAAATAGAAAAGAAACAACAAAAATCCTGTTAAAAATATAGCATATTGTATGCATAATGTAGAGTTTTAGAAGACTTTCATAATCAAAAGTGACTATATTATAAAATTATAAAATATATTTGACTATACAAAACTTTAAAACTTGTGTATGGCAAAAGACATTATTAACAAAATCAGCAAACTATGTATTTTGGAAAAACATTAAAGAGCGCAATTAAACTCTATGGTATAAGAGTCCTTAAAACTTGGTAAGGTAGATATAAACAACCCAATAGAAAATATGGGCATCAAGTGGCAATTTATGTAAGGGAAAATTCAAATTTTGGGGAAAAAAACATTAAACAGAAGCTCAAACTCAGAGATTTATAAATTAAAATAACAATGAGCTATCACTTCATACCTATCAGACTGGCAAATACTTAAAAAGACAGATTGCAGCTATTATTAGCACAGGTGAGCCAAAAAGTGTATTCTCATACATTGCTGGGATAAATGGTATAAAAGATTATATTTAAGACAAAAATTGGGAATTCTGTAAAAAAGATATATCTGTGGTAAAAATATATGTATTAGTAAATACCCATGAATACTACCACTGAATATCTTCTCAACTGATACCTAATAAGCATTTGTTAATATATTTTAATGAGGCTACAGATGAGTACTATATTTTTTGTGGAATTAGAGGGAAAAATGATACCCCAAATTACATCTGATTTCTAAAACTGACATTTTTTACCACAGTTTGAACAAATGATATGATAAACATTATTTTTTCCATATATACTATGGATAGTTTAAATGGCAATCTGCATAGACTCTAGGTATTTGTGTAACTGCACAGTACATAAGATAATACTGTTTTTCTAATGCTCAGATTCTGATACATTCTTAGAGATTGTCACTAGGGGGAAGTCTTGTTTTCCAGAGTCTAAATTTAAATTGCCATAAATCTTACAATTGCAGCACATTCTATATATAAAAATATATCAGAAGACACAACCCAAAATATGAGACCATATTTCCCATTTTAAAATCAGTCATAAGCTTCTGAAAACAATAGTCAATATTTGTAAAACAGATTGTTAAAGGTAACTTTAGGTTTTGGATCATAAATAGATCACAAAATTGCCACATGTAAAACGGAAAATAATAAATTATATTTTAAACAATCAATAATTGAAGTAAATGGGTATTTTTCTTTTCAGCTAAATGTAGTATACACTCCTTAAATTCTTCTTACATAGATTATAGCTAATGACTTTTCTCCATTAATCTATGAAACCTCTTTTCTTTCTTACCACCTTCACACTACAGTTGTTCCTTATCAGTTCCCATAGAGATACGGATAACAGTGAAAGAATAATACTTGTATGCCTCCTTTTAACAATTATTCACTTATTCTATGATGTTTATAAACAAAGAATGTTAAATCTCCTCAGCTCACAGACTTTCCAGTTTAATCCTTCCCCACAGGAAATCTACATGTGGATAATTTTTGCTCTAGGGCACTTGAAGATTGGTTCCTGATAATAAGAACCGAACCGAACAGCTAAACTACAGCTTGCAAATCCCTGCTCTGGAAGCATGTTTTTTAATGCTGTAACTGTTATAATTTCAAAAACAAATTAAACAAGGGAGTTTTGTAGAAAACCAATTAACCAATTTAGGCAGCAACTTAAGGCAAATCACTGCCCCTTACTTAACACCCAACATGATGTTTTGTGATTCTAAGATGTCAGCCTCTAAGTATACATCTACAGCAAGCAACTCAAGGTACCTATACAAGCATTCCAATGGGATGCGTATGTTAAGTATGAGTTTTGATTTTTTTCACTTCCTACCTCTGCCATGTGGTTTTATTCCTTCAATGTTCTATTATAAACAAAACTGGAAAAATGTGTAGGAAGAGCACAGAGCTATGAACCATCAGAATGAGATTCTAACCCAAGCTCTATATTGAGAAAACCATTTTTGGTCCAAACACCGGATACATGACAGAACGGCCATAAGTAAGATTTCATAAATTCAAGACTTTATGCACATTTTGAAACAAAGTTACATATGAGTAATTTTGCTCTTTTATTTTCCTAAAACTTTAGTCCTGATTATAAGCCCTTAGGGGTCAATTTCAACAAGAAGTATTTAGAGAGATTTAGCTCAAAAAGAACCAGAGGCTTCCATTCCTCCCTTAGACTAATACTTCAGTAACGCCTTCTCAGTAATTCCCATTTAAAAATATTTAAAGGGGTGCCTGGGTGGCTCAGTTGGTTAAGCGGCTGCCTTCGGCTCAGGTCATGATCCTGGAGTCCCTGGATCGAGTCCTGCATCGGGCTCCCTGCTCGGCAGGGAGTCTGCTTCTCCCTCTGACCCTTCCCCCATTTCATGTGCTTTCTCTCTCTCTCATTCTCTCTCAAATAAATAAATAAAATCTTTAAAATAAATAAATAATTAAAATATTTAAGTTAGTTAAAACAAAATTTGATTGGGTATAATTATGAAATCACTTTAGTCAATACAAGTAATGGATTATACAAATTAACCAATTATTGAGCATTTATTTTATTTTAAATATATTTTTATTAAATATATTTTTTAAATATATTACTTCAAATATATTTAATTACTAAAAACTAACCTTAGTATTTCTCTAACATGCAACATGCATAGTTTATTTCAAAGTTTATATAGCACATAAGCATGTTTTAAGAATCATAATCATTTATGAGCATTTATATATATAGGAAAAAAATTTTTAAAGTGTAAAATGAATGGACCACTTGAATAAACTTTGAGAAAAATTCGGATATTATAATCAAACACTGGAGGAGTGATCAAATTAACTATAAGACAGAAATAACACCAAACGGAAGAGAGGAAGACTAAAACTTGGAAGAGCAAAATACCACAGGGCAAATAAAAAGTATTACATGAAAATAGGCCTACCTAGGAAAAATACATCTTAACCAATCTCTATAAAGTTCTTGGATATTGTGCTCCTCTCCTGCTGCACACACTTCATTCTATCAGCAATAATTGTGTTATGTCAAAAAGACTTTTTCTCTATTTTTAGCCTTTGAATAAGGCCATTAACAAATAACAAGGACAGATATTTGGCAAAACCTGCTCATACCTTAATAAACTCGCATAGGGTCTTTGACAAGTAATGATGTTCTCACAAGGATTTGATTATTTCAATCATTCATTCTTTTGGAAAGAAAAATAGATTTTAATTATGTTAAAAGTATAGAATCTGAATAAACAAAATGCATTAATATTTTGGTGTTCATTTTTAAGATGCCAACAGTGTATGTTTTCCCCTCAAGAGCTAGAGATATCTATTCTCTGGAATGCCATCTATCTCTGGCACTGTTTCCTCTGCCCATCTCCTTGACTACATTCCTTAATGACAGAGTTCCACTTTTTATCTTAATATCCCTGCACCTACCTATACACTCCTATATGTTCTAGGAATTCATTAGCTGTTTTTTGTATGGACAGATGAGTAGTTGGGTTGGTGGACTAGCCTTCCAAAATGAAGAGAAGAAAGAGGGGAAAGAAGGGTTCTATCCCTAGGCTATGAATTCCTTGATAAAGAGCTCTTTATTATTCATATTTATCATTTTAGCAGTTAGTGCAGTATCTGACACATATTAAATCTTCAAATAATGTTTGCAGAATGAATGAGTTCCTGATTTATGCTGAAATTTCACTGAGTATATATGATTCTCACAACAGTTTGTATCATTAATTAGAAATTTAGTCAATCCTTTCATAAATTACTCTTTTCTTCTAACTTTAGTCTCTGTAACTACTTTTCTATGAGACTAAAAGAAACTAATTTCACAAATTATATAAAGGATTATATTTATTATTTTTATGATCATCCTTTATATATCTTACTCATTCTAGAATTTAATATTTTCTCTAAAATGTGTTTTATATTTACTGGAACATCAGTATTGTCCACTTTGTTTTCTACAAATAGTTCATTTTTCCCTTTAATGATTTTATGTAAAATAATTTTACTTTAATCAAACCAGTCCATCTTTTCCTTAATGTCATGTTTCTTTGCTTTCAGTGACTTGATTTTTTTTTTTTAATTTAACTACTATCCAGTTAGAATTTATTTTGGCATGAACTATTAGGTGACAATCTAATCACTTCCCTAATCCCTATGAAAAAGTCCAAACCATTTATTAAATATTATTTCTCTCCTCACAAATCTGAGCTGTCCCTTTGATAATATATTTATACATATAACCAATTCTTATTCTAAGAGCAATGTCCATGTCAGATTGTGGTAACTAAGAGAGTAACTCGCACCTATATAACACGCTGTGTGTACTACATCCGATACAATGCAATAAATAGGCACTTAACAAATAAATGCTTTCTATTAACAAAATTCTCAGGTATTTCATCTGCTCTGAGATCTACATATAATAATAAAAATGCAGGGCGCCTGCGTGGCTCAGATGGTTAAGCGTCTGCCTTTGGCTCAGGTCATGATCCCAGGGTCCTGGGATCGAGTCCCGCATCAGGCTCCCTGCTCCTTGGGAGCCTGCTTCTCCCTCTGCTTCTCTCTCTCTCTCTCTCTCCGTCTCTCATGAATGAATAAATAAAATCTTTAAAAAATAATAATAATAATAATAATAATAATGCATATGTTGTTCGTTCTCCCACAGAGTACTAGAAGACCCTTTAAAGCAAAACACCTGGTCTCACTCATTTTCAGATCCCACATGCTTAGTATAGTGCCTGACAAAGAGATTCAACAAGCATTTGCTGAAGTGAACCCATTTATGGCAAGACTGAAAAAGAGTCCCATGAGAAAAAAGATGGTTTAAATTCAAGATGGGAGATTTTTTCAAGTAAATGGAAGAAGTAGAAGTTAAGCCATAGCAAAATTTTACAAGAAACACAAAACTACAAAGTACAGATTTTATCAACTCACTATTCACACCAATTACTATGTAAATATTACTGATTTTCAAATAACTCCCCTTTATAGGTTAGATTAGGTTGGTTCACGCTTTCTGTAATGACAAAAATCACTCTGGCAAAATACACTTTAATTCTCGTTCCTTATTAACTAGTACATATTAATTCTTCAATCAAAAACCTCATTTCTAATATGACTTGAGAATGTTCCATTTATAAATGGAAGCCTATGACCCTAATTTTCGAAGTCTGAAACCTCATGACTACATTCACTGTTTTTGAAGGAATCTTAATTTCAACTTTGTTAATTAAAATTTGTGAATCAATGGCCTGAAGAAATTTTCACTAGAAATACGTTAAATTCAGTGAAGCATTAGAGAACATATGTAATTTCCATTAAGCTGAGTTGTGAAAGGATGAGATACTATTTTACACTAGCCTCAAAATATAAATTTATCAGAAAAACATTCTTCAAATAACATCTAGTAGTGAATTCCAAAACAAATGGATTTGTTTTATCTTTCTTAGTCCAAAGTTGTTATCACTCCTCTCCACCCCACCCCACCCCAGAAAAACTTCTGCCAACTTTTCTATCATTCTCATAAAGTAAGGTAATCTCTTAATTCTGAATTTAATGTATAATGACTCTTAAATATGCCTAGGCACATTACTATCTTTTCAGTAAAAACAACAGGTTGGCAAGTACACAGAGTAATCATAAAAGGGAAAGGATCCAAGTTTCCCAACTTTGAAACTGAACTCCACTGACACAGAAAATAAGGAGAGTTCCTAGGAAGAAACAAAGTTTCATTAAGATTAGGGGACTCCTGTTATTAGCCACAGGAGGAAGAAACATGCGGTGGTGGCTGACACTCCGAAAAGTCTAAAGATGAATGATCCCCTGAGCTTTGACTTAGTTAAGCAAAAAGTAGTATTTTCTTGAAGCAGATCATCTCAGATTGCTAAAGAGGCTTTCAAAACTTAACCAGCCTATTGCTTCTTGGCATTCTGGCTGAGATTGTATGTAGTAGCAATCCTCAAGCACTAACCAGGTCTACTGATTCAAGCTGGCAGGCAATGCAGAGTGGGGTGAACAGTAGGAGATAACTAACATTCATCAAGGTAAGTATTATTAGCCCCATCCCACATATTTGGAAATTTAGGTTTGAAGTTTATAAGAAACACAGAGAAAATCACAATGCTAACTGAAGGAGGTGTCAGGGTTTGAACACAAGTTTCTCTAATTCCAAAGCCTATGCTCTTTCCACTGTACCACATGCACATGATTCTGTCAGGAGAACTCCATATAAAGTCCTAAGTAGAAAGTTACAGGACATTGAAACCTAGGTATTTTCATCTCTATTACCCACTGAAAGTAGTGATATTGGAAAATAAACACAAATATGGAAAAGGAATAGCTGGTTGTAGAGATGGCTTTATAAGAGCAACATCTGGTTCTGAATAATATTTGGGATTCATTCCACTGTGAGATGCAACTTATGTCTAGTGGAATAGACCAAGAAAACATGGTTGGCAAAGAACAATAATTCTGTCCTCAAGTTTAATGAAATGATGAATACAGTAAAGCACAGAAACAGAGTCCTGAAATTTTAAAACAAAGAGAAATATTATAAATGGAATTTTGTGATCCCTCCTTCTTTCCCTGATGCTCACCAATTCTCCCCTATACACACTCATACATAAACACACTCACACACATACACACAGTCACACTGGTACCCTCTGAGGACACGTCTTTGTTTCCAGGGCCTTGATTCTCAAGCACCAAGAGCAATCTTATGTACTTAGCTGCTCAATAAATACTTGCCAAATTAATGGAAACAAATGATAGAGAAAGTGAAACTATTTGATTCCTATTTAGTTCTATCAAGGAGAATGATCTTCACACTGGAAAAGGTATAATAACCATGGTTAACAGCTAACTGAAGGCTGATAGATGGAGAGACAGTAGGAGTACCTGGCTGCTTAAATAAATGATTTCAACTCTAAAGTCCCAAACTCTAATTCAAAATTTTCTCATTAAGTGCAGATATGATCACTGAGTGTGCCAGAAAATTGAGACTGGAAAATAAATCCTGATTCTCAAAGAGCAAAGGATAGCAATTACAGAGAATGGAGACTGTCATATAATCCCTAGCACACTTTTAGAATATGCCTTTTAAAGACTGATTGATTGATCGGTTGGTTGGTTGGTTGATTTAAGAGAAGGAGAGAGAGAGGAGGGGAGAGGGGCAGAGGGAGACAGAATCTCAAGCAGACTCCCCATTGAGCTGGGAGCCTGACACAAGGCTCAATCTCACAACCCCGGGATCATAAACCAGGCTGAAATCAAGAGTCAGATGCTTAACCAACTGAGCCACCCAGACACCCCTAGAATACATCTTTTAAAAATAATTTAATAGATGATTTGTGAACTCTTATAAAAGGAAGCACTTGATCATTAAGAGCTACCATGAGTTCATTAAGAGGTCATGCTAGATTTTAATAATCTTCTATTAGAATCACTAACCTGGAAAATTAAAGGCACACTAGTTATTAACAGTAATGTCAACACTCATTGAACACTGTATTTTTAATTGAGTATTATCTCATTTGACCCTTATAATAACCCTATGAGGAAAAACATTATTACCACCATTTTAAGAATGAGGAAACTGAGTCATAAAGAGATAAAGCAAACTACCCAAGGACATGGAGTCAGTCGATTGGGGGCATAGGATTCAAACCTGGAACACTCTTCTGCCAGAGGCTTTGTTCTTACAACCACTGTGTATGTTACCTCATATAAGATATATGGAAAAAAATCTGATAAAGTCTCTCATGGAATTCTTGCAGAAACAAAAGAAAACACTGGGCTGGATGATCTTTTAATTAGGTAGTTTCAAAATTGGTTGAACATTTGCCAAGATGGATGGTGAAACAAAAAGAAATGAAAACGAAAGAAGGAAAGGGGGGGAAAAGGACAGTTTATCCACTGATAAATTTTTTTTTCAATGTGATCAATTCTAACAAATATATTGTACATCTTGGTCCACTGCACAGATGCATATATAAAAGTACCTAATTAGAATATTTTCATGGAACAATATTTACTCTTTCTCTGTAAATGCTATACAGTATTTTCCATTTTATGTGATTCTATTTATTTTTTCAAATGCTAATTTTAACTCACTAAATTGACTGTCATAACTCACTACTGGGTAGCATCCTAGAGTTTAAAAAACACTATTCTAGAGAATCCCTGAAAGGATACACAATGTAGTATTAATAGAGGCTATAATGAGTGCAATTTGGAATTTCCTTCTTGCTTTCCTAAATTTTTTTTAAAAAAATTTCTATGATGAACAAATGAGAATTTTAAGAATAGTTTATATAAAAAGTAAAAAGTACTGAAGAGACAGTAACTGTACAGACAATAATAGCAATTCATATGAAAACTATCTGGTATTCTAATGGAACTCAAACTCAAAATAAGACAACAATGTGCCCTAGGTGCCAAAAGAACTAATACACTCTTGCTCGGCATTAAAACAAACACATACACACACATACACACATCTAAAACAAGGCATATCCTTTGTATATTGACATTCTATCTAGAAACTTATGTTCACTTCTGCATACCACATTTCCACTGAGGAATGTCCACAGGAGAAACAGGATAATAAAATCTAAATTATATAGTATGAAGAACAGTCAAAAGAACAAAGGATCTTTAATGTCTCTTTTCAAATATCTGAAAGACTTTTATTTAAATAATAGTCACAGAGGTTAAGATCCAACAAATACAAGTCATGCAAAAGGTAAATCTGGGTAGATTTTAGCCTCACATAAAAAGTAATTCTAACACTGTTTAACAAGAGAATTCATTGCCTCAAATAGGAAAAATGGACACTGTTTACAACAAGATGCCTTACAACAATCTTATCCCTTATTTCAAGAAATGAATTTGAATTTTTCAGTAACTTCAGATTAGTAAAGTCCAGTTCCCAGATCTCTGTCCTACCCCAGACAGATCTTTTCTCATTGTAGCTAAATAAACAGAACTCACAACCTTAGAAGGGTAATAGAGTCCTATCAATGGCAGTGTTCAGACACATGAGGGACAACCAATTCGTGGGGATACTACAGAAGAGAACTGCTGCCTCGGAGAGTTGGACTAGCCAATCACTACTATATTTTTCTACTGCAATTTTTATCTTAATGAAGAAAAATCCCCTCCACTGTGTCAAAACAGATATAATTTCATTAGAATAAAATTAGGATTCCTAAGAGGGTGTTTACAGTGCAATTCTTAAAATATATATATTTTGGTTCTACCATATGCATTTTTAATTCTGTGGAAGGTATTTTATGTGCTTACAAGCATATCTGAATATGTATCATTTTATTCCTCTTTTCACACAGGAATCTTATCACACGTTTTACACTGTTACACCCAGCTTTTTTTTTCCACATAATAAATCTTAGAGAGTTTTTCATTTCAGTAAGTAAGCTGCTTCAACATTTTATATAGCTACATAGTATTCCATTTTATAGAAGTACCTTTTTTTTAACTAGTCCCTGACAGTGATTCAGAATATTTCAAATCTTTGTTGTTACAATGTTGTAACAAATAATCTTATAAATATATCATGTCACATGTGTAAGTATATCTGTAGAAACAGAACTGCTGTATTAAAGGGGATGTACATTAGTAATTTTCATAAATATTAACAAATTGCTCTCCAAAGGACTGATATTTTAGACTCCCACCAGCAATATATGTAAGGGTCCTTGAATTCCCTCAGCTTTGACAATGTAGCAAATTCCAGTGTTTTAATGTGAAAAGTCTTACATTTGAAGGTAGAACATATGAACCATTTTTGAAAAATGTTCTAATAGGCCTTACACTCATTTAAGCTAAGAGAATGGACAATATATGAAAAGCACCACTGGGAATTATGACTTCACCAAAGTGCTGTGAAAAAAAAATGAAGGAAATTATAACATTCACATAAAGCAGTATATTTAACGATGGACATCCAGGTGTCCTGTGTATGAAACCCAATTTCCCTTAATAAAACCCTTCAAACCCAAATTCTGTTAAGGTTGATACTGAAGGGAAAGTCCTTACATGAGGTCACTTAGGCCTTAAGCACAACTAAGATTCAATTTTCGCATTGGAAGTCCTAATTAAGCTTGACATATGATGCTGCCAGGTCACTGCTGACACACTCCAGAAAGCCAGAAATACCCTCTTCCTTGATCCTTTCCTTAATAGCATAAACAAATAGGACTACCAACCATCAGGATACAATTTAAATGCATTGTGGCAACTGCAGTGGTCACTAAGTCCATTTTTCCTTTGCTTCATAGTAACAGAGTTTTAGCTGATTGAGTGCCCCCCACCAATAGAGAGACTGCACTTTCCAGCTTTCCCTGCAACCCAGGGTAGCCATGTGACAATTTGGAATGGAATGTGCAAATTTTGGGCTACTTTCTTAAAGAAAATTGTTTGCCTTCTGCTCTTCTGCTTCTGCTCTTTCCCTCTTTTCTCTAACTAGAACACAGACATGGCAATGATCCAGATTTAACCTTGCAGACAAGAACAGTGCCCTACAAGACTGCAGAACAATAAAATGTAATGCATTGTGGACTGGTAACTTTGTGAAGCTAATGACTTTGACAGACCTGGACTACCGTATCATTGTTATGTGAAGGAGAAATAAGCTTCTATCTTATTTAAGCCAATGTAAATGTTGGGTCTCTTTGTTATAGTATCTTTGTCTCTACAAATATACATGTAAACAGACTCACACAAACATGTGTCTATATGCACCCTTAAGACTGGACTGTGGAGGTATTAAAGTAAAAACCTGAAGTAAAATTAAAAGGAAAAAGGATGTTTTGTTTTTAGGCATCAGGGAATAAGAATACAACTCAGAAATAAAAATATATTACAATTAATAAACAATAAGAAAATATTAGAAAACTGACCAAAATAGAAGACTGATGTCAGAAATACCTTTTCTATGATCAGAAAATTGATATAAAATTGCAAAAGCATTTTTGAAGGAAGGAAAAATACGTTATTATTCATGATGTAGAAATGTTGGGGTTCAGAGTCAATGGCCAAGAAAGTACTCTTGAGACATCCTGGGCACAAAAAGGTGGTTTTAACTAAGCACGGGGATGGGACCAGTAGGAAGAAAGAGCTACACCAGGGTTGTGAGGGGTGACTGATTATATACTTTCAATTTGGGAAGGGGTTAGGGACAACACAAGCCACCAAGGTATTTTGGAAACAAGGTTTCCAGGAGCTTGAGAGGGCTAGCTGCTGTTAGGAAAAGGTCATTCATTACTGTTTAGTAAAAATTAGTCATGAGGCCCCTCAGATGTGTATCAGTGGGCCAAATGCTTGGAGGATGATTGCTAACATATATCTTGGGGGGGGGCAGAGATAAAGGAAGTTTCCAAAGGAATTTTTAGATGTTAAAGCAGACTCACAGGATCCTGAGGGGTCCAGCTAAGATTGCCTTTTGCCCTTAGCGAAGTGTCAACATGGAGGCAGCTGAGCTCCCAGAGGAAGGTCACTCGGCCTGTTTCAAGGACTTGTCAGTGGGCTGTAGACAGTAAGGAAATTTAATTTTTCTCTTTTGCCTTTGTTTCCCACATCAGTTCAGACACCTTGTTATTCTACTCAAATGATTACTCCTCACAGCAGAAAAGCACAGTAATTCAAATACAATTAACAACTGGATTTAGAAACACTTGAAGTCATTTAAACTTTCAGCGGCTTATATAACAAATGTGGTATCTTAGCTTGGTTAAACAGTGACAAATAAGACTTTATGAGAAAAGATGTTGAAATGCATTCAGTAAACATTACTGAATATGTACTCTGCACTAGATGACACAGTCCTGGATGTAGAGACCTCAAAGTAAATAAAACATAGTTTCTGTTTTGGAAAAGATCACTAGCAAATTTCATTAATTGTGTTGATATATAAAGATAAAACTTTTTCAGTTCAATTGTGTCAAAATTATTTTTCAATATCGATTACTTGAACAGTTATTTTTTTAAAAGTACATATGCACAAAGAATCATACATATATACCCAATCTCTTTAATACAAGGACTCTTCAAGAAAAAGTCTTCTTTGTGTATAAAAATAAGTTTCAAAATAAAAAAGTTATTTTGACTTATAAGGAAAATTTGTGTTACATATACTTTAAAATTATCAACAGCTTTCCGTCATTTAAGGATTATTCCTAAAGTAAGATACCAAAGATTCTGGGGCCTTTTTATATAAACCAACTGCTCAATAAAGATCGTAAAATGCTTAAAAGTAACAGCATGGTCACTAACTTCTTCCTTTCTATTCTACCTTATGTATTCTAATTATTACAGGATGAAAAATATTGGCAAACACTTTGAAATTTCATTTAACATTTTCACCTGAAAAATGAATCATAATGTAATATCTTAGAGTTATCTACTTGAAAATGACAAATATTTAGTTCAATTAAAAGTAACATATACATTAATCTAATTAACATTCATTTGGAATTTTGTCAAAATCAATCATTTTATTTAACTCACTTTAATGCATTAAAATCCTGGAGCAACCATTATTTTAGACAAATTCTGTTATATGAAAACATAACTGCAACAATTTTATTCATTTTTAAAAACTGTTTGACGCTTACAAACTACCCTACCACTGTTGTATGAAGCAGAAATAAGCTTTTAAGACGATGTAAATGATTTATTGATAAGATGACATCCTCCCTCCTGAAAAGTACCAGAAATTACAATAAGTAAATATAAGAAACTAGAATAAAATTACAAACAAAAAAAATGAATCTAACAACTAACTTTAAAATGATTATTTTAGAGTTCAACTTATAAAGTTTTTCTACTATAAAACCGATTACTGTTTAACTTATTTCTTAAAATAAAAGACCTTATGCAGAATCATATTAGCCCTTCAACTTGACTCCCAGTCTTCTTGTCAAGCTTGGCTATAAAGGTTCTTCTCATGTAGTTGGTATTTTTCATTACTTTTTATCCTTTTCTCTCAGTGTTAGACACTCTTACTGTTTCCAGCAAATGGGAGGCTTTTTACATAGTAGGACGAAAGTATACACAGCAGAGATAGTTGAGAACCATAAGCAGTCCTGCTGGTTCTTCCCCACAGGAGATAATGTGCTATAATGCAGATTTTGCTTGACTCTTGGCAGGATCTCCCAAAATCTGCAAATCCCTCCCAGCAGACCCAGCAATAAAACTGTATTTTCCTATCTCCTCTATACAATGGTTTGTTTTATGTAGCATTCTTTTAAAGGTGATTCACTGTTTGCAAGTCATCAGAGGCTGAGCAATTACTTTTACTTTTAAACTCTGCATGTTCCCATGCCTAATTAAAGCCCAGAGATATATAGACTTTTCACAAGTATTTTTGTGTAATGATATGAGAGAACACTGACAATGAAGCAAACAGGATTACTGAACTGCCATTTTTTTTTAAACTACACTCTACTACCACCTCTAACATTATAAACCAATCAGCTAAAAAAGAAAACCCTTAATTTTGTAAGACCCTTCCCTATTACAATTCTGTAATATGAACTGGCTTATTTTAGCTAACTAACTTCATTGTGTGTTAACACTGGTTCTAAACGGGCCTTTTGCCTTTTCTTACTTTCACTTCAAAAATATACTGTCGGGGGGCGGAGGGTGGGTGGCGCCTGGGTGGCTCAGTCATTAAAGCAACTGCCTTTGGCTCTGGTCATGATCTCAGGGTCCTGGGATGGAGCCCTGACTTGGTTTCCCTGCTTAATGGGGAGCCTGCTTCTCCCTCTCCCACTCCCCCTGCTTGTGTTCCCTCTCTCGCTGTGTCTCTGTCAAATAAATAAATAAAATCTTTAATATATATATATACGTACGTGTATGTATATATATATATATATACATACACATACATACTGTAGATGCCTGGGCGGCTCAGTCAGTTAAGTGCCCAACTCTTGATTTCAGCTTAAGCCATGATTTCAATGGTTGTGAGACTGAGCCCCGCCTCAGGCTCCCCACTGGGCATGGAGCCTGCTTAAGTTTCTCTCTCTCCCTCTCCTTCTGCCCCTCCTCCCCCCACTCTCCCTCTCTTAAAAAAAAAAAAAAAAAAGGGAGGAAATTTTACTTCTGATTTCAGTAGATTTATGGGGAAAAAATGGTTATATATTCTTATTTGATTTCCATTTAGAAAGACAGTGGCTGCATTTTATTTAATTACTCATTAAAGTTGTCTTTGTGCTGAGTTTGGAAGGATTTTGCAACATACAAAGATAAATGCTCTAATAATAACCTACCCTTTATGGAAATAAGGAATAACATTTAAGAAGAAATATTTAAGGAGAAAATATTTTAAAACAAAAATCAGTGTTCTTTATGTGCAAACTAATATTTTTTCTCATGCCTTCTAAGTAAAACAATGGTATTAAAAAGAGTATTAAAAATTAGAGATATTTTTGCAATAAAAACCTGAGAATAAGAAATCATATCTCATTATATGACAAACTCCTAAAATAATCTAAGTGAAATACAATCATAAAACATACAATTTATTTTTACCACCTTATTCTTTTAATAAGATGATATTCATAGTGTATAATGCCAGATAAGCTACTTATCCTTTACAATAATCTTAACATATAGATGTAAGAACAACAAACTCACACATAGACACATGCACATATACATACACACAGCGTGCTTTGTTAAATAAAAATGCAAACTTTTGTTTTTATAATATTTTGTGACTATTTTCAGAAATAATTTCAACATTTAATTAAATTTCACTTCACAAGCTTATTTTTTAAATAAATTTCAATCAAGTTAGAGGAAAGGAATGTTGAGGAAATTTTCCCCAGAAACATACATTATTTTGACTAGAAATGTACTTTTGCATAGAGTGGTAGTATTTTTTCCCAATATGAATAAAAAGATCTTAAACCAGGGAAAAATCCACATAGCCTTATCAAGGAATCTACAGATGAAGCATTTTGTTCAATAATCTTGTCCATAACACTATCTTTTCCTACAAAATGATAAATTTCATTGAAAAGAATATAACTGTTAATTTCAGATATGCCCCTTACAGCCAACAGAATGTTTATAATATAGTACTGACAAACTGTTGTTGTACTCGAGATCAATAAAAAGTAAATTATACATAAAAAATCAATACGCAATTCATGCAATCATCAGTATTAATACTGGTATAAAATACTTCATTTTACATACAACTGAGATAAAACACTTCATACTAGAAAAAAATTTAAACTGTACAGTGAATAAGTAGTACTTCATTCCTTATATTCTATTTAACATCTTTGTATATATCCTCTCAAAGTATATTTACAGCACTTAAGCTGCATAAGGACCTCCTGTTGAGGTTCATGGTAACTTTAAGAAAGGAGCCATATATACTTTACCTATGTATAGTCATAATACATCAATCACAGCTAAACTGAAGTTGTCATACAAGGAGCAGAAAACATAAGTTTTCCAGATTACAGGGCACCTGGGTGGCTCAGTTGGTTGAGCGACTGCCTTCGGCTCAGGTCATGGTCCTGGAGTCCTGGGATCGAGTCCCACATTGGGCTCCCTGCTCAGCAGGGAGTCTGCTTCTCCCTCTGACCCTCCCTCCTCCCATGCTCTCTCTCATTCTCTCAAATAAATAAAATCTTAAAAAAAAAAAAAAAAAAAACAGATCACAAAGAACAGGGAGGAAAAAGTCCAGAAACTAGCTAGCATGTAACTGGGGGAATAAAAGAAAGAATGGCAAATCTAATCTTAAGAAGAGTTTTATCAATAAGCTTTTACTCAATTGAAGAGAAAAGCCTCAAAAAAAAAAAAAAACTTGTATTAAAGATTTAATATTTATGCAAACAACTTAACTGTCCAGCAACAGAGAAACAGATTTATTGTGTCCAAGCCAGGTAATGCATCATGTAGTAATCAATAATTATGTTTATAAGGCTTAAAATATTTAAAATGCTCTCTATATTATATATATGCTCTATATATTCTATATACATTGTAATATACCAATACAATATATATTATGTTAAAAAAGCAGAATGTTAAAATTTCTGGTATGATTTCAAAAATGTAAAGAAAAAAATAAAATAGAAAAAAAATCAGAAGAAAAAATGCTGAGATTTTAAAAGCGCATCTCTGGGTAGTAACTAAAGGGTAATTTCTTTTTCTACTTCTTTATATATTTCTAGGCTTTCTGAATGTTCTGCAATGTTTCCGTATTATTTTGATCATTAGAAGAAAATTTATAAACATAAAAGTTTTTTCAAAGAACATAATCCCTAAAAGTCAATTTGAAATTAATAAATCAGAGTGACACTCTATTTTTAAATAGTTTTATAGTTGACCCTTGAACATGAGGAAGTTAAGGGTATTGACCCTCACACAGTCGAAAATCTCAAAAATCTACATATAACTTTTGGCTCCCCAAAAACTTAACTACTAATAAAAAGCCTTACCTATACAATAAACAGTTGATTAACACAGACTTTGTATGTTATATGTATTGTATACTGTATTCTTACAGTAAAGATAGCTAAAGAAAAGAAAATGTCATTAAGAAAATCATAAGAAAAAATACATTTACCATACTGTACTATTAAAAAAAAAAATCTATGCATAAGTGACCTGGGCAGTTCAAACCCATGTTGTTAGGGTCAACTGTACTTTGCTTTCAGAAAATTACACAATAAATAAACAAGTCTTAAATACATGATTTATATTACTGGGATCTTTTTATCTAAACTTGAAGCAGGAATAAATGTTAAATGTTTCCATTTTTCTCACACTGTTTTTATACATGAACATAAAAGCTAACCAAATACAAAATTATCTTTGAATTCTTTCTCTTCCTGATCCAAGAGAAAAACACATTTAGAGCTTATATGATATGAAAAAGAAAAGTCAGAAATAGTTCTTAGTATGCTTTATTCTATATGTTGATTCCAGATGACATGACTCTTAATGTACCCTAGTATATCCCCTTTTTGTTGGGGATTGTTTATAGGTGATATTGGTAGAGGAGAGGGAGGATTATTTTGGTGTTTTTCATGGGGTTTTTTTTTTTTTTTTTGCTTTTTTCATTTTGCTTTAGCAGCATGCATTTATGTCCTATAAAGTCAGATCTCTGTAAAGCAGTTTGCATTTTTAATCTTAGTAATGTTGCCAGTGTCCCATTAACATGTTAAGGCCACTTTCCAAAAAATTAAATAATTTTTTCACATCACTTCATAATTACAGAGCACGTACTATATAACATGCAGGTGGGTTTTGAAAACATGAACAAAAGGCAAGATTGCTGTCATTAGGAACCCTGATACCACTTTGTAAAGCTTCAGTTGAATGCCATTTCAAAGACTGTATCTAAGTGAAGAAACTATCACTGAAGCTTGCAATGGTACACTTCATTTGAGAATCCTAAAGTGCTTTAAAAATCAGCATTTTTAATTCCCATTTTGAGGGTGAAACACTCAGTGATTCTATAAATGGGCTAAGATTATGGAATGAATCCAACACAGACACCAAGAATTCCAAATAAGCATGCTTCCAATTCACTGTCCACTACATGTTCACATGCAAACCTCATTTAACACTGACATTGAGAGCCAACTAAATAAACAGCCTTCACTTTCAATTTCCCCACAAACCCACTATCCTCAAATTTGACATACTGTCCATTTAAAGATTTATTTATTTATTTGAAAGAGAGAGAGGGTATGCCAGGGAGGGGAAGGGGGAGAGGCAGAGGGAAAGGGAGAGAGAGAATCCCAAGCAGACTCCCCACTGAGCTTGGAGCCCAACCCAGGGCTTGATTCCACAACCCAGAGATCATGACCTGAGCTGAAACCAAAAGTCAGACCCTCAACCCACCAAGCCACCCAGACACCCTATCATCCATTTAAACACACTGATCTCTTAGCATCTCTCCCATCAGAGGCATCCAGTTCCTCATATCATCCAGTTTTCACTTGGACCTTTTCCCCCCAAACAGCACTGCACATTCTGGATGGGTATCTCCTACACCTTTTGGGCTGCATGGACCCGTAAAGTTTTTTAAAAAACCAAACAAACAAACAAACAAACAAAAAAAATAGGAGAGCATTAGTATAGAGTTACCAACTTTTTATTTTGTCAATAATGTTACTCAAAAGAATAGGATATAATTACAAAATAAAAGATGGTGGAAAAACTCACTACATAATTCTTATTTTCTCATTTTGTCAAAGAACAGTGGGAATTCCCTAAAAACCTTGGGAACCATTCCTCTGGATCATTCCCCTTCCCTCCAACCCCTGCCCTACACTCTTGCCCATTCCCTCAGGTTTCCCTCTGCCCTGGAAGAATGCTGGCTTGCTACTCTGATCTTTAGAGCCCCAAAAAACATAACAGAGACTTGAAAAAATATATTAACTAAATTAGGAAGTAATCCTGAGCAGCTCAGTAGCTCCAGAAGAATAATGCAAAATAATGAATGAAAGTACATTGAGTCCATCTGCCATCTTAGTGAAAAAAATGGGAAAGGCTTTTCTTTAACACAAATACATGGATAGCAGCACAGACCTGTATTGTGAGCCAGAATACCAATGTCTAGTCCCAACTTGGACTCATTTGAGTCAAACCTATGTGAGTCTGAGGTCATTTAATGTGTCTTTATAAAATGAAAAGGGATAAACAAGATGATCACTTAAGGTAACTTGTATTCTAAGAATATAAGTATAATGTTCTCTAGAGAATAAAATATAAAAAGTGTTGATTTTATATCCCAACATTTGTGTTTATCAGTTTTCTATAATTACATCCTTCAAAGAAGGATGTAATGTGGCTTCAATGAAGGACACATAAAATAAAGCTGTTATAACAAAAAGCTGATGTTCTAAAAATAATACCTTTTTCAAGTTTACCAATCTCGTTTTTCACACATGTTCAATATCAACAGAAGAAAGAAAGAGCAATCTGAAAAGAGTAATAAGCACAATAAACTTTTGGAAAAGCAAATCCTAAAAATATGTTATAAGATACTACTATCTAATAATATCAGCATCAAATCATCATCTCTCCAATCTATGTAATAAAATAAAATCAGTGTTTCAGATAAAACCATAGTTTTGTGAATTTTAAAAAAATAACAAGATAAAACACTATTTTACCTTTTAGTAATTATTTCCTCACTCCTCCAATTACAACACAAGCTCTGTGAAGGGCAAATCAGAATATTCTTCTTTTTCTCAGCCAAGAATAGCTCTCAGTGTTTACTGAAGTTAGTTGAACTGAACTGAATCCTAGGTCCAAATGGTCTCCACTTATCTATTATCACTATAAAAACCCCAGATTTCCTAGATCTGTCCACAAACCATGTTTCAGGCCATATATCCCAAAACTCATTTTGGGGGAAAAACATGGCCAAACTGATTTAATCTTTCTGTATCTCTACTTTTCCCCATGCCTCCCTACTGTGCAGTGCAGCTTCAGGACAATAAATATCCCAAAAGGTGAACATGGGCCCAGTAGGTGGCATTCCTGAGACCAACATGTGACCCATTTATAATTTCAACTCCAATTCTATTATTGACCCTCATGCATTCCGTTCTGTTAGCTCTACTTTGAATATCTTTTATACTCTCAAGCTTCCTGCTTCTTACAAAGTTCTTCTTATCTACTTATTTCAAGTGCCTCATAAACTTGCAAAGGGGCAAAACTTATTCTCAGACGCTTTTGGACAAAGTGATTCTATCTATAAATCTATCTTCTCCTTTCAGTACACCAACTTTACTTAAGCAGCAAGAGGCAATGAAATGACATAATGAAGTTGTATTTTCAACCACCAATCCTATCTGCTGTTAGCCTAGGCATCCTCTATGTGCCTGACAAGGATAAGTATAGAGTACACTCACGAGATTATCATATACTTGTGGAAGTTACATCTTCACATAGGGAGTTGGGGGGGGCAGATTCAGGAGTAGCTCTGGTTTGGCCTGCTATGTGTGTTACAGCACATTACAGGGCACTTAGCTTTTGTCATGAAGATAAATTCGTTTAAAAAGTTGAGTAAGCATGCTCTGGAAATGTAATGATAAACGACTAAGGAGGCAAAGATTAAAAGACATTGTCTCTGCCCATGTGGCAAACAGAACTTGATGATAAAAGGAAGATACACAAAAACCGTGCTAATAAAGGCAGTCATATATACAAGAGAACACAGGACCACAGTGGAGGGAGTGTGACCAGCTCTGGGGATGGGGGTGTGGACATTTACAAAAAGATACTTTAACTGGCTACTGCTGGATATATAAGTATCTATCATTTACAGCAAGGAGAAAAGCATTCCAGGCAGAGTAGCCACACAAAATACAAGTGGGCACGAAACAGTGTCACACATCCCCCAAGTGTATTGGACACATCTCTTCCTTCAGCATCTTCAGGCCAGAGTGCCCTGTTCTCCACACACACATGCAAGCATGGGATGGGGGTGGAGGAATTATAATCAAAAAACTATGCTTAGGATAAGGAACAGGGGATGAAGGTGGAATCTATAATGGAGGCCAGATTACAACAGGTCTTGTTGTAAGCAGGCTAAGTTTAGTTTCATCCAAAGGCAGTGAGGAGAAGTCAGAGACTTTTAAGCAGAGGAGTGACAGTATTAGACAACCACGTATCAGACAACTATTGGTAGATGGTGACTTGTAAAATCTCCCCAGGTTCACCCACGAGGAAACCTCCTCACTAACCTCAACAAAGACTTTCCTTTGGGAAAGGAAAGTCCCTTCTTTGGGGCTTGGCAAAGAACACAGAAAACAATTTCAAACTAGCCCATCTCTGATCTCACCAGATCCCCTTCCCCAAGACAGTCGGAGAATGAGAAAATGGAGAAAAGGGAAGGAGGAAAAAAAAAAGAGAAATAACATTTAAGTATTAGGTACCAGGCAATGTACTTGGTGCTTCACATACATTATTATCAGATTTAACCTCAAAACAACCTTCTGAGGTAGATAAAATAATTCCCATTTTAAAGACGCCAACCAGATTGTCAAGTATCATAAAATAGTAGACTACTGAGGTGGAAAATGGGATTTAAACCAGACTCGATTAACTCCAAAGATACTCATGTACGTAAGGATAATGCAGTTTCCCTGCATACCATCTTAATTTATTCTTACAATAATCTTTGTACAGTGGACTATTAGTATCACTTTATAAATAAATAAATTAAAATTCCAAAAGTTGGTCATACATATAATAAGTGGGTTGAGGAGGAAATGAGGTAAGGCAGGTGTCCTAGAAAGGTGCATTAACTGCATAAAAAAGTGAGCTACTGAAATACAGATACCAAACTGACAAGGCCCTTCCTTAATCCCTCCACTATCCTTAGCATAGCACTGCATTAATGAACAATGTTTTATTGGTTTCAATGTTTTGGGTTTTTTTTTTAAGATTTATTTATTTGAGAGAGAGAGAAAAAGAGAGCGCACATGCATATGTACGAGCAGGGGGAGGGGCAAAGAGAGAGGGAGAGAATCTCAAGCTGACTCCCTGCTGAGTCCAGAGCCCGACCTCAGGACCCTGATGTCATGACCTGAGATAAAAATCAAGAGTCCCACGCTTAACAAGCTGAGATACCCAGGCACCCTGCTATTCTTGTTTTTATATTAAAGTGAAGGAATAGCATGCAGACAAAATGTGTTGTAAAAATGAGTAGAGATTTCTTTCTCACTACCCCCAAAAATATGTAAACCAAAAAGAAGACATGAGAAACAGCAATTCTTTAATCAGAAACAGAGACTAGTATAATGGCAGTCCTTCTTTATCAAACATTTACAGGTTTTACAACTACTTTGTCCTGAACACATTGTGATTTTTTTATCATAAAAATGTTTAGAGGAGTTCAAATTGGATAAATACTAAGAAATAATGTCTAGATTATAATACAAACACATCAAGCTTCTATTATGTAGTTTTCTGCTTGCTTTAGAATTGAATTGAATGATATGAAAAATCACATAATTAGATTTTTATATTTGATACTGAACAAATAAGAGAATAGCTGCTTTTTTATAGATATATACCAGGCAGCAATGAAGTCAAGAGCAACCTTCTCCATTCAAGGGAAGAACCTGTGATTACGAGTCACTTGAATCTCACCAATGTCACTATCTCTAATATTGACAATAAAGTAAACCCTCAGTACTAGTAGAATGCACACCAACATTCCCAAATTAAGGTTGATACAGAGGTTAGAGAGACGGCAATATCCCATGTCATCCTTGGTAAAAGTAGAAACCAAGCCACCTTTCTTTCTATACATACACAGTATCAGGTTTTTTTACTAACTTAAAAAATGCTCAACATTTAATAACCATTAAAATAGTTTCTTTCATTCTCAGTGTAATTAAAGATTTGGGGAAAAATTTCATCATTCCAACTGGTGGAAAAGAATAAAATATATTTGACAAGATGAATATGCTCACTCTTTGCCTTGTCCTTCCTATGTACCCAACTCAAAATCAGTAAAGGAGGTAAAATATATATAGTTATAGTTATGTTTTAACCTTGGAAAATTGATAAGGAACATAATGAAGATGACAGTAACCTGGACCTAATGTGTAAATATCACTACAATAACAAAATTATGAAATACATTCAGATAATAGAGCAAAAACTAAGAGAAGAGATAGGAAATCTTTGCTTTATTCTGATAACCTAAAAAGAATGGTAAAGGGCAAATGGAAAAGCAGCTACTACTATGACAGTACAAAATTTCAACAGTATCTCCAAAACTCCAAAAAGAGTTTAATTTACTGCCTTACAGCTGAAAACCAGACAGAAGACAGCTATTTTAAATATTTAAGATCACAAATTTTCAAAAAAAGAAGCTAAAAATATCTTTAAAGCTATTAAGATATATGACAATTGTACTTTAACAATACATTTATACTATTCATAAGACAATATGTAACACTAAAATCCCAGATCATGATTTCCTGGAAATACTTCTGAGAAAATCTATCAAGAAGAATTTCTGAGGCCCTAGTAATAAAATAATTATCCTCATAGAATGTTGGTTAAACAAAATAAGTAAGTGACCTCATGTACTTACTATAGACATTCGTACTGATAAAACCAAATGTGGCACCATGTCATTTAATAGTGTTTTTGATAATGCTCAAAAGTTATTTTCCTCCAACTCTGGGTTCCACAGGAAAATAGAAGGCTGATTGAGTACTTAAGACTTTCACCAAGGACCCCTCTTTTGATGAGTTCCCCCATTTTTCTTTTAAGTTTCATCTGGTCAATTCCAGGACACAAATAAGGATTAGTCATAGAGATAGACAGAGATCCTGGTCCCCATCTTCAGGCATATGAATGTCTAATGTCTAACCTTTCAAAACACAAGTTTTGGAAGACAAACTTGAGATTGAGCCTTCAAAATCTTTCACAAATGACTTTATCTATATCTTTATTTATGACTATTTTAACTATTTAAAGCTTTCCTGAAGTATATTGATAATATTTCATCTTTCTCTTACACAGCCCCAAATATGAAATGACCTACCATGTACATAAAAATATCTCAAAAATTAGAAAGAAGAAAGTGAATAATTCCTTAACTAAGTTAAAATTTATCTCTGATTCTTTTAGTATCTTTTTTGCAGGGTGCTCTCAGGGGGATCCTGTGGTAATGGAATACTTCTATACCTTGATTGTGGTGGTAAACTGCATGAATCTACACTTGAGATGAAATCACATAAAATTTTGCATACATCTTATACCAAAGTCTACTTCCCAGTTTTAATACTGTATTATAGTCATGTAAGACATTACCAATGGGGGAAACCATAAAGAGAACACAGGACCTTTCTGTTCCATCTTTCCATGTTCCTATATATCTACAGTTTCAAAATAAAAAGGAAAAAAAGAGGGAGGGAGGCATATCAGAATCATAATATCTCAATACCAGGAGTATAGGAGAAGAATAGAAGAGGAAAGAGGAACATTATTCCCACAAATCTAAGATATCAGTGTGGGCAAATACCAGAAAAGCAAGTAAACCAGAGCAGGTAGATAATGGCAAATAATCTGAATATTTGATAGTATATAATAAGCTTAATGGGACTAAACATGATGTGAACATGACAATCAAACTACCTATCTGTATGTCAACCTATATCATTTCCTGGGGTCTGAAAATATATTTGAGAGACCTATATAGGCAAGAAATTATTTCAATGTCTGAATTTTATTTTAAAAATCATGTATTTTACACTGATGTCATATTCACATTCATTTATGTTTTCAAACATTTAATTTACCAGTTAAATTACTTAACTACTATGAAAATTAATAAAGGGAAACTTCATTTAAAATGGAGTGAGGGAGCCCTGAAGGGAGAGCTCTCATGCACAAACTTGCCATCAAAGCTTACTTCGCATTCCTGGGCAGAAAGGTCACTTTACAACCCCAGAAAGAAGAAGGAAGATTTCTTCCTTGCCCAGCAACAGCCTAGCCAATGACAAACTGCCACAACTCAGCCAATGAGAAACCTGAACTCTCAGTCTCACCACCCTGAACTCTCACTTTCCTGCAAAAGATTTTTGTTCAAAGCAGCCCCTCCTAACTTCCTCCATTTTCTCTATAACAGTTCCTCTACCTATGTCCTCCAGACTTGTCTATGGTTTGCCATCGCTTATGTGTCCCAAATTGCTATTCGCAAATAAATTCATTTGCTGGTAAAATAAGTGGCCATTTATTTTTAAGATTTTAAGATTAACACTTTTTCCCAAAAATTTTTTAGTAAGTCTGATATTCATAGAAGATGGCCATGTTTATCTGTGGCTTGAAACCCTCCAACACAACTCAGAGTACCACAACTAGAGAATCATCATTTTACTTTCCAGTTACAAGGTGGTGATTTACAAATCATTTTGGCGGGCCAATTCTGAAATAGCCACTAGACCCTGTTGACTAAATTATCTTCAGGAAAATTCTTAGAAGAGGAATAACTGCTAGCAATCTATCATTTCAGTTATGACTTCCTAAAAACAGGCTTATCCTAGGAACCATGTACCTCCTGTAAACAGAGCTTCCCCAGGGAAACATCATTCACACACTGGCTCATTTCAACAAGAAGCAGTAAAACCTTGAAGCATTTTCACAAACATACATATATAAGAATAGCCTTCCTGCATAATTAGCTTAAAAATACCTAGTTCTTATTTTTAAAGTTTTCTGGGAATGTAGCAAAATTAAATCTAGGAAAAGGGTCCAAGACTGTGAGGCTCCTTTAGTCATTCCCAATCAGATTCACATCACTTGAGAAGGCTGGATAAAGGAACCTTTTATCACCTAAATGTAATTAAAAATCTCAAGCTGACTTCTACAACCAGCATTTCGAAAAAAGTATTACAGTGCACCAGAAGGTATTTATTAGAGTTCTGAAGCCTAGCAGGAAATATGTTTCAGGTTTGGTAAAAAAAAAAAAAAAAAAACCTGATGTCCCCTCTGGGAGCTAAGCTATAAGTGCTTCTTAAAACCAGGAGATGCCCAAAAAGTTGTCAAATCACTGAGTAATGTGTTAAATTGACAATTAAAACAAAGCAAATTAAGACAAAAAAAACACTACTACTTACAGAGTATGATTTGTTTAAAAGTGTTTCTACTTTGTGTGTTTTCTCCAGTTTCTAAGTGTAAAAAGATAAACAAATTCAAAGTTACATTTAAGAATGATTTGAGGTTATTTTATCACCAATGATAATTGGACTCAATGCACAAGAATAAGACAGCACAACTCATGCAGTTACAAATTTACCACTAAATAAGGCTGGACCAATGTTATAAATAAAGTCCTAAAACTGAAGAAGTTAATGAATAATTTTATATGCCAAGGTTGTAAAAAAGCAAAAAGCCATCCCTAATATAGAAAACATTCATAAGTGGTATTATACACAATGGAAAAAGTCAAAAGTATAGAATTTTCATTATCTGTTTTTAAAGGATTCATGCTCTTCTAAAGTTTTTTATGACTAAACATCTAAAAATAAAATATCTGTAATATATCCTAAACAAACCATACTGTGGTAATTAATATTGAAGCATAAATTCCCATTATGATTAAAACTTAACTTTTTTTAAACATTGAAACCACACAAACAAGTATGAAAAATCATGCTGAGCTCAAAATACTAGGTTTCTCTGCAAGACAAATCACCTTTCTTATCTGAACCGCTAGATCAAAATGTCAAAACAATTAAATTACAATTTTGTCTGACATCAATATACTATGCAATAGTGCAAAACAGACAAGCCTGATTTCAAACATACCGTTTGCTTTTAAATGGCAAACAAATTGAGCAATGAATCAAATTTTGCAAAAGAAAACATGACACAATATGCCAGATCACAGAGGTCGAGGAATTCATCAAGACTCACTTTCTATGAAACTGTATGTTTTTGGCTCGGGGAAAAATTATCTATTCCTTCATACAAATACAAAACTAGACAAACATAAGGACAGATATTTAACTGCCTATACACCAAATATGACTATAAATCACATACTTTTTAAAAATTACATTGATTTTATAGCTATATATGACTGCTTATATTTCTGTGTATACATATCTGTATATGTTTATGTAGTAAGGAAAAAGGAGAGCTTAAATTTTTATCTTAACAAACCTTGTTCTTCCATGTTGCTATCTTATCTATTTCTTTGAATGTACCATGTAAAAAAAATTATATAATCATATTTTTGAGCTATAAGAAGCACTAAAATGATCCTGAGCTACCTCTTCATTTTTGTTAAAAAAAAAAAAAAATGAAGGCAAAAGAAGACACGGGCACAAAAACTATCTGGGAACAGAACTGGGGCTAGAACTCTGGGCCCCTAACTTCTATTTTTTGCACCAAGCAATCATGTCATTTACTAAAGGTAGGGACTCCTAAAAACTGATAAATACTGTCAAAAGAAACAATAATAGGCTCCTATTGTTATATTTTACATTTACTTAATTTTTAAACTAAAGTATTCTTTCAAAAATAAGGCCTCACGAGAAAATGATGACATACTAGAATTTTCTATGCAGGTATTTTTAAGATTTCATACCTCTTCAACTGTAATACAAATTCAGGATTAGTCAGAATCTTACAGGCTTTACACATATAATCACAACACAGGACTTTACTGCAAAGCATTGACTTATGAATTTTCATACTGTCATTGGCTAAAATTATTTTCATACATATTGTTCCTATGTATCTAAAAAGAATGTAGCATTACAGTTATGGATATGGATGCTGTAACATGACTGCCTCGACCACTACTTACTACTATATAACCATGGGCAAGTTACTTACCCATTTGTGGCTTAGTTTCATTTTTGAAATTAAGACATACCTGATAGGGTTTTGGTGAAAGTTAAATGTGCTAGTACATACAAACCAAAACAACAGTGCTAGCTCTTAGCAAATGCTCAGAAAATATTAGCTATTATTGCTAATTTTTGGTACACTAATGATTAACTAACACATTGCAGCTAAAGGAATGTCAGAGATCACATAGAATAGGGTTTGGCAAACATTTTGTAAAAAATCAGAGAGTAAATATTTGAGCCTTCTCCAGCCACAGCATCTCTGTCTCAACTACTCAACACTATAGTCTATGACAAATGCAGACACCGATAATAAACTGATAGATGTAGTTCTGCTCCAAAAAACCTTACTTAGAAAAACAGGTGGAAGGCTGGATGTGGCCTGAGGGCTATAGTTTGCAGTCCCCTGATAGAGAGCAACACCACACTCTACCAAAAAAATGAAGAATAGAGAGATCAAATGAGTAATAGAAATTTACCCAGCAAGCAATTGGCAGGTACAGAACTAGAACCAACTACAATGCAGTTCAGTTGTCCCTTTACCTACCATATAAGAGAGGCTCGACAAAGTCTTCATATTCTGATCTACAAACAGAAACAATCTCTGCATTTTCTACTCTCCCACAACATACAAGATCAGCAGAAAACTGAGAGATTTTACAGGGTGATGAATACATTGGGATTCATTATACTATTCTACTTTTGAGTGTCTGATAATTTACATAATTTTTTTTTTAAATCTCTCAAGGTACTTATCAATTTTCTCAGAATATTTGTGTACATTCTTTTGGGTTTTTTTTTCTACTAGATATGGTAATTTGAAGGCAGGGATTATGTCATTTGCATCTTGGTATCACCATCTCCTGCCAAGGCCTCAGACAGAACCTTATTTTATAATTAGAATTAAATAAACAAATGGTCCCTAAATAAGTGATGGAAAGTCATCTCAAACAAGTCCTATTTCCAACTCCAACAATTCTCTACATCTTGTCAAACTCCTCAATATCCATCAGCAATGTTGTCAAAATGCTATCTTTCCCCATACCCAATTTGTTGCCAATCCAGTCTCATTATATAATTTTCAAAATCCAATTTTTCTGAAATCTGTTTCTAGCTAAGATCTCTTTCCAGGTCTAATACCACCTATCCATAAGTAGATTCAACACCAGCAACACTGCTCTCCATTAGATCAAACTTGGTACTTAAAAATTAAAGCATCTATTTGATATAACACCCTTAGAACTTTACTGTAGTTATCTAACAGCACTAGAGGTAAAAGTCAATGTTTTTACCTTCCTCATCATAGCTTTTCCCAGATTTCATGGTATGATCTTGCTTACCTTATTTCTTCCTTCACCTGTAGCTCACTTTTATTCTATAATTTCAGCTTTCTTTCTGAATCTTCTCCCAAGCAGAACCCAAGGCTGAAATTCCCCTTCTTCTTTCCTCAACAAACACATATTTCTTTGCTTCAAGAAATTTTTGAAATCTCACAGTATATACTCACCAAATATACCACTAACCAAATGGGAGAAAAGATATTTCCCACAAATTTCTAATGTACCACAACTGTCTGCCAATCATCACAATGAGAAAAGAGAAGTGATTCAAAGAGAACATCCACACACATCCCCACCTGCATCTGTGTCCACAGTTTTCTTTCTCTCTTATTACTACCAATTAATAGCCCATCCTAGTAATAGATAACCTCTCCTGTTGCATCCTCTTTAACATGAGAACAATTCCTCTTTCTCCTGCATCATCAATTTCCCCGGTCTATGGGCTCTTTGTCATTAGCAAAACAGCCTACCATTGTTTCACACATCTTTTTTAAAACTCTATCATACAGCCCTCCAACAAATCCTCCATTTCTCTCCCTATCTTTTAGGGAGAGAAATTTTATCTTTTAAATAAAAATCTTCAAAGGATGTATACCATCACCCTCTCCAATTTTCTCTCCCACTTTTCAAATATTCCAAACAAGCTTTCACCACCCACCACTCCATGGAAAGTGCTATCATCAAGGTCATCAATGATTTCCTTTGCTAAGTCAATTCTCAATCTTCATCTTTAGAACAGTTGGCAGGTCCCCTACTTCTTCAAACACTTCCTTCATTTGACTTCCAGGATCCTACACTCTCCAACTCTTCCTATTACCAAGCGTGCAGCTCATTTTTAGAATCTTTTGATGGTTCTTTCTTATCTCATAATGTGGGAGTGTCCCAAGGCTCAATCTTTGGTCCTCTTCAGTTTTTCTAACCCCACACATTTTTTTTTTAAGAATTCGTCCAATCTTTTCACTTTTAAAATCCATTATATGCTGAAGAATCCCAAATGTACATCATTAGCCTGGCTTTCAGACCACCTGTTTGACATCCCCACTTGGATATTTAAAATGCATCTAACCCTTAATGCGTTCAAATCCAAATTCTTAATCCTTACCATATCTTTCTCCTGCTATCTTCCCATCTCAGTAAATGGAAATCTGTATTTTCCATTGCTTAGGTAATTAAATTTTCCTAAGTTTCTTTTGCTTTCATACTCCATACACAACCTGTCAGCAAATCCTGTAGAGTATACCACCAAAATATATCCAGAATCTTAACTTTTCACCATCTCCACTGTTACCATCCTGATCTAACCTACCATCATCTGTCACATGGATTATTATAAAAGCCTATCTGGCACCCTTGCTTCTACCCTTGCCTTCTTCCTTCAATCTGTTCTCAACACAGTAGCCAGAGTAATGGTGTTAAATAGTTGTCAGTTCTGATGAAAACACTCCAAAGGCTTCCCATCACTTCGAGTAAAATCTAGAGTCATTACAATAGCTTACTAAACCATTAGTACAATCTAGCATCTATTTCATTTAAGACCACATCCTAGGTCCCTACTTCCTCCACTCCACTCCACTCCACCCACATTAGCTTCTTTGCTGATCTTTGAACACACCAGTATGTAGGGCCTCTGCATTTTCTGTTCTGTACACCTAGAAAGCTCTTGCCCCAAATATCACATGGCTAACTCCTTCACTTGCTCTAAGTCTACTGAAAGGTCACCTTCTCTGGAGGCCTTCCCTTACAATCCTATTTTAAACCACTAAACACACACCACACATACACATCCTTTCTCCACGGCACTTATTATAGTACCACCACATATTTTTCTATTTATTAAATATACTGTCTCCCTCCACTAACAGGTATATTCCAAGAAGGCAGTGCTTTATTCCAGTGCCAAAAACAATCCTTGGCACACATCAAGCATTTGATACATTTGGTGACTAAATGAATAAATATTGAGGTCTCTGTGAATCTGTTAATGCTTTTGTAAGTAATTAATAAATTGACCATTTCATCTTTGTTGGTCCTATAATAAAAGTCTATACTACTCTTTGTATGATACCAGAAATACATTAGATCACTCTTGGGAAGGAGTTACTTTCATATTTCCCACAAGTCCTGAAATCAGAAATTACTGCCAATTATAGGGGAGAAAAAGCTCTGAGTAGTTTCAGGTGAAAGTACTGTTGAATGATAGCCTCTTCCTATTAAAAATTCTTAGGAGGGTTTAAAGAAATGGGGAAAATCCTACTCAAACATCAAAGCCCAGTTTAAAACCCAACCCTTTCCTTAATCTTCTTCCCCCCATTCACCCAGAGCTTTGTACCACTACTGCAGTACTAACTATGGTCCCTTCTCCTGGATATAGAGTCTCTGTAGGACAAGAACTGAATCTTGTTTCTCCCTTCACCTGTCACCCACTACCCATGACTGGCATTCAAAGAGCTGTTACTGGATTGAACTAAATGGAGTGAATGCCACTGGAACCTGTGACATAACTGCTTATGTTTGTCAAGATGTAGTCCATCAACAAGTAGCACCATTATCTTAGTTCCTAACAAACCCAAGTCTTCTGTTCTGCATAGCTAAATGAGGTAGCAGGACATACACGCACAGGTCCAGGATCTATTACTCTGCTCTTGGATACACAAGCAACAGTAAGCATAGGGACGATAATAAAGTAAATGATACTGTATGTGAACTTGTTATTCTAACAGTGAGGAACAAAACACAGACACCAAAAGACATCCTACCCAATAAAGGAGGGAAAATGGTGGAGGGGGGAAGCTTAAAGAACGTGGAAAACGAAGGCGTCAGGGGGCTAGAGGTTGCCGCTACAAAAGAATGAGACCGCAGGGCAAATATGTACTAAGGCCGACACTAAGGTAGAAGCCAGCGCAGGCGCTAATCATAGGCTGCTCTTTCAACACTTTCTCATAAACTTCCTTGAGAAAGCCATCCTGCGCGTCCTCTGTAGCGGCATTCCACACGCGGGGCGTCACTCTGGGCGAGCCATCCCCAAAACACCGGTCCGCGGTGCCGGTTGTGTTTACCTGCGTCCCGCTAGGGTGCCGCGTCCGGCAGCCCAGCTGGCTTGCGTGCATGTGTGAACGTGTCAGAAAAGGGCACTCGGGAGCTCCTGGGCTCCGCTCTTAGGACAGTCGGCTTCGGGAGGTGGGCGGGAGCCTCGAAAAGAAGATGAGGGCTCCTTCGGCCTGAGAGTGCCCGGGCTGAGTAGGGGGCGGCCGGAGCCAGGTGCCCCGTGCACCGCCCCTCGAAGTTGCCCCCGCCCCGCCGCCGCCCGAGCGCCCCTCCGCCCGGCTCCCGACGCCGGGTTGGCGTCCCGGGACCCACGCAGGGGTGCGGCCAGCGCCACAGCAGCGCCAGTCTGGGCCGGAGGGAGGGCTGGACGGCTCGGCCGAGACCGCGCCGCCTCAGAGCGCCGAGCTGGTTTTGGCAAAACTTTGAAAACAGAAGGACTCCGATTACCTGAGCGGCGCGGGCGCGGGCGCGGGCGCGGGCTCGTCTGCGGTACGGCTGCCGGGCGCGGGCCGGGTTTTCAGCAGCCGTAAAGCGGGAGGAGAGCGCGCGAGCCGCGGCGCGAGCCCTCGCCCCCGAGCGGCGGCCCCGGCGCCTCCGCCGCGAGCGTCAGCCGCTTGGCAAGGAGCGGGCTGGGCTGAGTCATAATAAAAGACACGTTTGCGGAGAGAAGTGGGAAGAGGGGCGTCGAGGAGCCGTGTTAAATGGCAAGAGGCTCAAAAATAGGAAAGGGATTTTTTTAAGTGGCGAAAACTGAAAAACTTGTCTCATGGTGGGACAGATACGAGCTTTTTTTTTTTCTAATTTGCACGTAGTTTACAGGTATTCTTTGTGTCTAATAAAACTTCTTAAAAGATTTTTTTTTTCTGTAAGTGCATTACCTCTGGAGCCAATAGCTGGGTATAACGCTTCACTTTCAGCTATCGGACCTTATGCAAGTTACTTGAATTACGTGCCTTTGTTTCTTATCTGTCGAACAGGATAATGAAGGTGCCTCCCTCGGGAGAAAATGCTGGGAGGGTACATGGCATAATGCCTGCACTAAACGTTAATAATTATGATTTTAAAATAAAGTGAGGAAAAGTGAAGAAGAGCTTAGATGAACAGCTTTACAAGGAAGAAGATAAAAATAAAGTAAGGACTTTTGCAAGTGCGGTAAATTAGACAAATGTTTCAATGGAAGAAAATAAATTGGAGCCTCCAAAAAATAAACGAAGCCAAGAGATGTAGCTGAGGTAGAAAAAAGAAAAGAAAAAAAAAAGTGGAAAAACTAGGCACAGTGACCAAAAATCTGAAGCTTCATGGGGGAAGGAAGGAGTATGTTTACTTGCTGCTTAGAAAATCATGACAAACTCCCTCTGCTGAGAGAGATTTAAAAAAAAAAATTAAACAGATAAACAACTGTCCAAAAATGAGCCCCAAATGAGGAGCCTTCGCTCCAATGAATGAGATTTGGCAGTTCTGCAAAATGAGGAAATTCTTCCTTGTGCTGCATCTTAGGGGGTTGAGTCATCAAACACATAGCAAAACTTAGTGGGCTGGATTCCTGAAAGGCATGCCAGATGGATGTATTCTGCTTAGTTTTAATAACTGTATGATGTTCCCTCTGTATTGTCAGTTTTGGAAGAAAGGAATCTGAATAAAGATTTAAGAAGTGAACTTGAAAATAAAAGCCAAACTAGTTACCTAATATATGAGTACCCACCCACAATGAGCATACAGTTAAAGATTACAAAGCAAGTAACCATTTCTCCCATTTCATTCTCCCTCCCTTTTGTTTCTGTTTTCACTGTATTTCTTTTTATCTACTTTTATCATATCATTTTTATACAATGGAACTGCCTAGAGGAAAGGTGGTTTTAATTAATACCAAGGCATGGAAGGAATTTTTGCTAGGCCTTTCTAAGTAGGGTCAAAGTTTTTGAAAGAAAGGTCTTTCAGTTGAAGTTTTAATGAGAACAAGGGTAAATTGGCAGATGTGAAATCAGAAGTTGTTCTAGACGAACAAGAAAATAGACTAAAGAGAAAGGGAATGAAATAGAAATCAGAAACAGTTCTATTCCCTAATTACTGTAAGCACCAAAGACTAGAGGAAGCTTTTCTCCGTCAGATAAAGAAAAATGGGTGCCCTGCTTTACCGCCCAGGCTTTCAAATAGAAACGAAAGAAAAGAGAGAGAAGTAAAAAACAAAAACAAAAACAAAAACCTTCAATCAGATTTTTGAAATGATTTCGTAGGAGGTCTCCTACAGGGTAAAAGATTTGGAGGTGCCTCTTTCAGGGAGAAACACCAGCAAAATATTTGAGGGGATTAATTTTTGCTGAATTGCGGAAAACCCTAAGTAAGATAAGAATCCCACTCTCTCTGATTCAGTTTTGCTAGGCTGAGGCAAACAGATTATCATTAAACCTTTATTAATGTAAAATAAAGAGATAAAATCTTAAATGGTGTGAAGCCCATAAACAAAAAGAAACAAAAAAGCAAGACCAAGGCCCGGAAAATAGAGAAAGAGATTAGGAAGCTTTTCTAAGGGGAACCTTTGAACTTTTGGCTGAAATATGAATGCTTGTGACTTGCTTTAGACAGATAGGAGACACAAACTAAAGCTGGGAACCAAAAAGATCTGGTCAGTTCAGATAAAAAAATAAAAGCTTACCTTGCCTGAAATGTTTTGGTCTGAGAAAATAATTACATTCGTTTTAGGTAGAGACAAAAACTCACCACCTGATTTTGTATGCCCATTAATACCTCAGTCACCAGAATCTACTTGAATGCCCTTTTTAGTAGGACTCTTGGCACTTTGTGAACTAAACCTTGGGCTCATGAGCTTTTGAGCATTTTCTGAATTTATCCAAAGGTGGATTTCGACTAAATAAGTGTTTGCTTTTAAAACTCTTAAAACCACCATTAATTAATGCCAATAATGTCAAGCACCGAGAGACCTGCTCTTTAAGGTGTTTTATAGATAGACTATAACAGGTTATAATCATATCAACTGATGACATTACAAGTTCCTTTTACACAGTTGAATTTAACCGTACTGTGCTTATATGATTTTTATTCAAGATTTCATATAAGATTATATTGGAAAGGATTGTTTGGATTGCAAAAGACAATATTGTTCTTTCTTACTTAAAACTTCAGTGTAGTAAAGATTTCATGCCACATTCTAAACACTGTTACGACATTACCTGTTGCTAAATCACTGCATAACAGGGCGCCTGGGTGGCTCAGTTGGTTGAGTGACTGCCTTCGGCTCAGGTCATGATCCTGGAGTTCTGGGATCGGGTCCCGCATCGGGCTCCTTGCTCAGCAGGGAGTCTGCTTCTCCCTCTGACCCTCCCCCTCTCATGCTCTCTCTATCTCATTCTCTCTCTCAAATAAATAAATAAAATCTTTAAAAAATATATAAATAAATAAATAAATAAATAAATCACTGCATAACAGAAGCAATGGTTAAATAGCCTCAACAAATTTAGTTTTTGTTTGAAAACTAATTTCAGGAATGCCACTAAAGACTATATCAAAGCTGAAGTGAGATTCTCAAGCCAAAATCAAGCTTTAACAAGAACACTGTGTTACAAGATTGCTAGCTAATCCAGCTCAGTAAGAGAGGACGATCTTAAAGGTACAGATCCTTGTCCTCCTCCAACAACAACATGTAGGTAGTTAGGAAATCTATTATACATATTTTAGAAGAGGTCTACTTGAAGTTATTCAAATCTATAGCACTCTGATCTTTTTTAGACATTTGAGGTGGGTTGAAGAATGATTACTTATGGTTTTGGTTTTGGAAAATGTCACAACTACAGATTCTCAGATAAGTAAAATTTTCATTGGAAAAATAACCAATTGTAGGAAATAAGCATTTTCATACATTTCTTATTGGAGTGTAAATTATTACAACCCCCTACAGAGAACAATTTAATAACAAAATTGAAACAAAATTATATTCTCCTGGAATCAGCAAATTACTTTTGAGAATTGATTCTATAGAAGTAACACACGTACAACATTATTCCTTATAACAACAAAAGTTTGGAAATAACTTAAAAGTCCATCTATGGGAGACTAGTTAAATTAATTATAGTACATTCACCCAATAGAATGTGCTACATGCAACTGTAGTTGTCAGGGAAGAAAAATAGAATGAACTCTTCTGTGAACAGTTTTGGGAAATACAAGATACACAAAGTGGGAAAAAAAGTACAAAACAATGTGTAAAATAACCTTTGTCTATACAAAGAGGAGATATGTTTATATTTATGTGTACATGCATGAATTCCTCAGGGGAATATAAGAAACTAACAGCAATAGTTACTCATGTAAAGGGGTGGTCAAATGTATTGATTGGACTGAGGAACAGGTGCAAAGGAGACTTCATGACATATTTGTTTTGTTTTGTTTTCCCTTGGAGGGCCATATGAATTTATTACCTGTTGGAAAATTAATTTTTTTTTTTTGGTTTCTAAAAGTAATCTCTGCACACAACATGGGGCTCGAACTCATGACCCCAAGATCAAAAGAGTCGCATGCTCTCTGACTGAGCCAGCCAAGCACCACTGAAAATTAATTTTTACAAAAGAAAACAAATGCCAAATAGTATCCATTAGGTGTAAAAAGTTAAAGTTGGAAAACTTATTCTGAAGCTGAATAAGCTCCCTGTGATAACTAATAGTAAACTGAAGTTTACTATTAAGAATTCCTGCTAACCAGACCATGAATTCTGTCTATATCTGTTTTGACTATAAAGATCCATAGTATTTGAAAATAGCAGATAAACTTCTACACAGAGAGATGAAATTCATTTTCATTTCTCTCTAATGACTTTAACATCTCTACTATTCTCTATTATAGAATTATAGTAGAGAAATTGATACATAAAGTCAGTGTATAGTAGAGAAATTGATACATAAAGTCAGTGCTAATAAATTGTCCAGAGTTTCTACAATACACTCTTCTTTTGCTGAAAATACTGTATAGTGGCAAGGACTAATATTTTAATTCTATAATGACTTAAAGAAGATCATTCTTACATAAATACCTTTGAATCACAGATTTTCTTTAACTCTTACCTATATAAAATTCCTGCTATTTCCAATGCCTCTAGGGAAATTAATGGCCTCAATGTGAGAAGCTAATGAAAATAAAGAAAAAAATTTGAATCATTCTGCTTACAGGGTGTTTTGATTTTTTGCAGAAATTTATTTGAGTAGAAAGTTACTTAGCTGAGAAAGTGGTATCCAGGAGGTGTTGACAATGTGTGTATGCAGTATGACAGAAACTGCTAATCTCACTAATATCTGTACACTCCGTACATTTCTCAGCCTCCTTACAGCTATATTTGTCATATGACTGGGTTCTGACCAATGGAGTGTGGACAGAAGTATGACATGCTCTATTTAGTTGTTGAACTGGGTGGTTGGAGAAACTCTGGCAGAGGACTAAGTACTGTATCCCTCAGTATCAAGTCAGGAAAAATAAACCACATTATTCAAAGATAGGAGATTTAATATTAGGGCAATGATTCTACAGTGTGTAACCTGTGAAACCAAAGAAGCAGAAAGGGAACATTCAGGTAATTCAGAAATAATTGCAGGCAGCTACTGCCACCTCTAGAGCTGGATGTTATAGAGAGTTTATAAAATGGCCTCCATAACCTCCATCTCCTGGTATTCATGCTCTGTACAATAACTTCCCTTTGAAAATGGGCTAGACTTAGTGATATTTACAATGAACAGAATAAAGCAGAAATAATGAAATGTCACTTCCAAGTTTAGGATATAAAAGTACTGTGGCTTCTCTCTTGGCATGCTTTCATTCATTCTCTCTTGGATAATTCATCTGGGGAATACCAGCTGCCAAGTCAAAAGGCGGTCCATTGGAGAGAAAGGTCCATGTGGCAAGGATGTGAAACCTGCAAAACCATATGGGAGAACTTGGAAGCTGATTTCTCTTTCTCCCAGTCAAGCCTTCAGATGAGACCACAGTGCCTGCCAACAGTCTGAATGCAGCCTCATGAGAGACTTTGATTCAGAGGCATCCAGCTATTTGTGTCCACATTGCTAATCCTCAGAAACTGTGAAATAATATGTGTTTGCTGTAAGGCACTAGTTTTGGGTAATTTGTAATGCAGTAATAATGACAAATACAGTAGTAGGGAAACAAAAGGGAAAAGATGAGTTACCAAAACCTAGGAACTCGGAGTGACCGTAAGTAATTTGTTCTTAGTCCTCTGAGAAGGGACTATATTTATGGTCACCTCTTAAAGGTGGGATGGACTCCCTCCCAATTATAGGTAAGATAAAGAGGCTGGTGACACTCCACACAACAAAAGAATTTGAGAAAAAGTTTATTACCAATACAAGGACTTCTGGGGAAAGAACAGCATGCACAAGTAGGTCCGTGCTGACTTGAGTGAGGCAGACAGAGTGGGTTGGGCCTTTATAGTGGCTCCTATATTGGGACTGGGAAAAAGTTCCTGTGCATGGGATGGAGATTTGCAAGGTTTAAATTGCTTACCAGTGCCAAAGGAGAAGGCACACTGAGGCCTTCCTGTTAGCTTAGTTCAAAGGGTCAAATGTGGGACCAACTGGGAAAGGGAGGGTAAGGCTTAAAAAAAAGTCAGAAATCAAATATCAAAAAATGAAATCAGACTTTATTACAACGTGTATCCCAGCTACTGATTGTACCTCAGCAGCTCAGAGGAGGGATTTCAGTAGATGGTACTCTGACCTTTCAACAAGGTGTACAGTTGGCTGCAGCTGATACATCTGAGAGAGCACAAGTCCAGCTTTGGGAATGACAAAACATATTTGAAAAGGTGTCTGACTTCTGCTGTTCACACCATGCTGATAGGAAGAAAGAAAGTCTCTTCTCTCCTTTTCCACTTTCCAAAGCCCCTTTAGTGCTGTCTACCAGCAAAAATGAATTGGTGTCCCAGACATGGAAACTATCCTAGCCCCAGCCTTACGGAAGACTCTGTGGAAGGGTGGAATTGGAGCAGAGTCAATACTATCAGAACATTTCTTACCTTTGTCATTTCAGCATCTGTGCACATCCCTCCTCACATGTTTTAACCTCTGTAGCAAAAACTTGAGGCTTCTGCATTTATTCCAATGAAAATATTCTAACATTCTCCCACAAAAGAGAAGACACGCACAAGAATGTCAACATCACCCTATTGATTTATTGGTTAAGTTGGTTCCTCTACTGGTCCAATTATAACCCTACCTTGGATACTCTATAACTAGCACAAAAGTAAAAGCACTAACCATCATTACCAATCCTTATTTATAATAATAACTTAAGGAAAAAAGAGGGAAACTACTGTATGCAACAGTTGTTACTAGAGTCATTGTTTCTGTAACCAGTCAGAAGAAAGTTTGTAATTACAACTTCTTCCATTACTTGCTGCATGTTCTTCTGACCCCAGCCAATATCTCCACTGGTTATGATTATTAAGCTGATAAAGTGACTCCAGTCTTTATTCCTGAAGAATCTAATGCCTCAGTAGTTCTATCTCTATTGCATTTCTGTAGTTTTCCATTAACTTTTACTAGGAAAGATGTATGGGCTAAAAGGTAATCCAGAGAATCCACTTAGTTCCAGCTATAGTCCTCTCTGTGCCCAATGTATAGCAGCAGACCAATTTCTCCTTGATAATCAGGATCAAAAAAGTATCCTCCTCTTTTACAATTAATTTAGTGATATGAAAAGCTCAAAATGGCCAGATGGCAGTCTCAACTTACAATTCAATGGAACAGAGGTCTGTTCCTGTTTCCTGATGGAAACATTCCTTAGTTCCTTGGAAACTGAGATCACTAAATCAGGAAAGTCCAAAGTTTCAAAGATGGGAAGCAAACTTTTGCAAATGAATAATTAGGTGTAATAGGAGAGGAGCAATTCATATTTCTCCCTCAGGATTCTTGGAGCCATACATTCTGACCTTGGGAGAAACAGTATCATATGTGTTCAAACCATACCCTGTATGCTGTAGGAGAGTATCCCAGTCAGTGACATATATGGAAAGACCAGTGAATCCCATTCTGCCACACTTCTTTTGCTGTAAAACAATGTTGTGTAGGATTTCAAGATGGTGAATTTAAATGTTCTGTAAGTCCATAAATAGTGCTTCTGGCCAAAACATTGCTGGCAGGTAAGCAAATCCATACCCAGAACAAATGTGCATTCCTATGAGGTCAGATCTCTGTCCCTATCATGGGACAGCCACTAGATGAAAAGAGCCTGGGTCCTTGATTTCTCTTTAGAGAAGAGTCACTAACCCAGAACATCTGCTTTAGACTTTGTATGTAAAAAATAAACTTTACTGTCTTAAACCACTGAGATTTTGGTGTTGTTTGTAATAGCTTTTATTCTATTTTTACTAATTCAAGCAGGAAATTTCCCTTCAACAAAAAATAAAATAATCATGAGTATCCATGAAAGAATTAAAGACTAAAACAGATATTACACATAAAAACTACTCTTTTAACATATAACATTAATACATATATTTCTATGTTTGATCTATGCATTGAGTTTTCTATCTTCATTCAGAAATTGTTTCTTGTGTCTGAAATAATGAGGATAATATTTTTAAAATTTTTATTGCTCCTACTACTGCTTATTATCACTATTACTATTACTATTGATTAATTTTCTTTGAAAATATCAATATTTCAAGCAGTTCAAAGGGTTTCTTTCTGTCTAAAAGACATGTTTCATTAAAAAATCAGAGGAATATACATGAAATCACAATTTTAATTATGCAGAAAATTAAAGTCAAGTTTTCTTTATGTCTAGTCATCTTTTCCTCTTGCACACAGTATAATTTGTTTCTTTCTTTATTATATTTCTGTTATTCCCAAATGGCTTATTAACTAAAAGAATAACTGTATGATTGCCAATTTTCTTTTTTTACCATGTTACAAACCCATTAAAATATGATCACATCTTGAAAATCCACTTTTTATTGATACATAGCTACACTATAAGGTGGAAAAAAGATTTGAGAATTTCTCTTTCCTCCTCTGTAAATATACAAAATGAACCAGGAAAAAAAAAATGTTAAATGACAAGTGCAGCCAAGCTCTGTTTATTAGATGACTGGCTTAGCATGAATAACTGTGAGAGTTTTCCATACCAAAGCATGTCTTAAATAGCTATAACAAACAGTCCTAAATATGATGTAGAGTCCTCTTTAATATAGAAATAAAATGATCCTCTAATGATTAAGGGGAAAAAAGACTACGAGAATACAGATTGATTTCAATGACTTCATAAGTCTTATATAGGCAGACAAAATAACCACCCAAATATTACATAACATTTTTCCTCCAACTTTCTTCACATAGTATATATATTTGAGGTTTCCTCAATTCATCACTTTCATGGTTTTTTTTTTTTTTCTGTTAAACATATGATTTCATCTATTGATGTAACTTTCAGTATCTTCTACCCTGGCATTCCAGTCTGTGCATTGGACATGTTAATTTTTCCCCCCTGCCATATGCCCTTGACTTTGGGGAAGTGGTTTTCTCCAACCATATGAAACTGATAGGATTATCTAGGAAAGAGCCTTGCCTCCATCACCAGAGGCAAATTCATGAACCAAAAGCACCAATTATAATTCTTAAGGAGGATAAAGTTGTAAAGCTTCACAGGCTCTAGGCCTAGAGCAGCTGAGGGCTAGCTTCCTCACTTCATGGAGAGCCTCTAGAGGAAAGCAAAGCTGAGACAGAAAGTGCTCTGATAACACTGCAGTAGCCTTAGGCTCTGTCTACACCTTTACACCTCTCAGGTACGAGCCACGTACATCCTATTTTCCTTAAGCTGGTTTCAGTTGGATTTCTGTCATTCACAACCAAGAGTCCAGAAATTAAAGCTTTCACCTGCCACCCCTTACTACTTATTTCCTCATGTCTTCTGACTCCTATTTTAGAATATTTAGAAATGCAATGGAGTTCAGGTTAAGATGGTGGGGTAGTAGAAGGACCCTATGCTTGCCTCATGCTGCAAATGCAGCAAGATAAATAGCAAATCATTCTGAACACCCAGGAAATCGATCTGAGGACTGAGAAAACAAACTGAACAACTAGTGGGAGAAAGGAGGCCACACTGTGGAAGGTAAGAGATATGGAGATATTATTTGGGGGAGAAGACAATCACCAATACTATGGAGGGGAGAGAGCCTTGATCGGGGAGAGAGGTGAGAGAGAGAGAGAACAGAGCATAGGGCATTGCACAGGAAAAACACTTCCCCAAAACCACTGATGGGGAAAATGAGAGGGGCTGATTTATTGCAAGTTTTTACAAGCAGTGGAGCTCAAAGACTAAAGTTTTATAAGTCTGCACCATTGCCAGCTGGAGCCTGGTGGGCATAGAGGTGCTTCTGTGGAGAAAAAGAACAGAAGCCTGGGAGTGGGCAGATGGCCTGAGGATCCCTTGGTTTGCACTGGGAGAGACAGTTCCCCCTCTTGGAGTGCATTTGGTAGAGGGGATACAAGAGCCAGTGGGCACCACTGATTCATTCATTAGCATACGAGCAGAGACACCTGCTGAGGGCAGGTGACCTGGATACCAGCTTTTTGCTAAGCTTTATCATAAACTCCAAATCCCTGTGCATTCTTGCAACTGTCCTTCTGGGACAAACCAGTACCAGTCACAGTGCAGCAAGACCCTCCACCAGAGGATCAGTGCAGGCCCATGCTGGGCTGGGTCCGTAAAATTTGGAGTTTTGAAACCCAGCCGGCATGCCTGACATAAAACACAGGAGTATTGCCCTTGGCAGGCAGGCAGATGGTTCAGACACTGAAAGGCTGAAGACAGGTATCTGAAGGATGCCTGGGACAAATAAGGGGAAATTGTTTGCTCTTCTGTGAGGGTTTCCTGAACAGCAGCAGGCTTGAACTCCCCTCTCCAGGGAAGAAAGCAGGCTAATGCCATACCCATTCCCCCTGCCACACATTAGCACAGTTGGACTTCAGTGAGCAGCACAGCACCCCATAATGGAGGCTTGAGCCACTTACACCAAGCCCTGCCTCACTGTGCTCTGCAGGTGCTTCTGAACTAGGGCAGGTGTGCTTGAGAGTCACAGCAGAAGCAGGCCCCTCCCCCCGAAGAAACCCTCTGCACACGCCAAGTCAACTGACCATAGAGTGCTGCAAAACTTAAGCTGTAGGGAAAATGGGATCTAGCCTCTTTTAACAAGTAGACCAAAACACACTTAGTTAAAACTCACCACACACTGAACAAGGTCCAAACACTCCCCACTATAGGCAAGGAGAAACTCTCCAGAGGACCGACTTGAGGAAAAAGCAGCCAAAACACAACAGCAGAGTGCACACAGCATACACCAGAAACACCTCCCAAAGGACCAGGCCCTGGACAGTAGAGGACCTCTTCATAACATTGCCATTACTCTCAAAAGCAGGAAACATAACAGGCTTTACTAACACACAGAAGATAGAGACCTAGACAAAATGCCAAGATGGAGGAAATCATCCCAAAAAAGGGACAAGAAGTCATGGCCAGTATTCTAATCAAAACAGGTATAGGTAAAATGCCTGAAATGAAATTTAAAACAAAAATCATAAAGATACTAGCTGGGCTTGAGAAAAGATAGAAAACATGAGGGAGTCCCTTACCACAGAGATAAAAGACCTAAAAACCAGTTAGGCCAAAAAAAAAAAAAAAATGCTATAAGTGAGATACAAAACTGACTGGATGTAATGACCACAAGAACAGAAAAAAGCAGAAGAACAAATAAGTGATATAGAAGATAAAATTATGGAAAATAATGAAGCTAAAAGAAGAAGGGAAGAAAAATATTGGATCATGAATGTAGAGTTAGGGAACTCAGTGACTCCTTAAAGTGTAATAACATTCATATCATAGGAGTTCCAGAAGAAGAAGAGAGAGAAAAAGGGGCAGAAGGTTTATTGAACAAATTATAGCTGAAAAGTTCCCTAATCTGGGGAAGGAAATACACATCAAAATCTAGGAGACACAGAGAACTCCCATCAAAATCAACAAAAGCAGGTCAACACCAAAACATAGTGTAGTAAAATTTGCAAAATAAAAAGATAAGGAAAGAATCCTGAAAACAAGGGAAAAGAAATTCCTAACCTACAAGGGAAGACACATCAGGTTAGCAGCAGTTCTGTCCATAGAAACTTTGCAGGCCAGAAGAGAGAGGCATGATATATTCAACGTGCTGAATGGGGAAAGTATGCAGCCACAAATACTTTATCCAGCAAGGCCATCATTCAGAGTAGAAGGAGAGATAAAGAGTTACCCAGACAAACAAAAGCCGAAGGAGCTTGTTACCACTAAACCAGCCCTGCAAGAAATAATGAAGGGGACTCTTTGAGTGGGAAAGAAAGACCAAAGACAACAAAGACTAAAAGGAACAGAGAAAATCTCCAGAAACACCGACTTTACAGGTAACACAATGGCACTAAATTCAGATCTATCAATTATCACTCTGAATGTAAAGGGACTAAATGTTCCAACCAAAAGACATTGGGTATCAGAATGGATAAAAAAAAAAAAACAAGACCCATCTATATGCTGCTTACAAGAGACTCATTTTAGACCTAAGGGCACCTGCAAATTGAAAGTGAGAGGGTGGAGAACAATTTATCATGCTAATGGACATCAAAGGAAAGCCAGGGTAGCCATACTTATATCAGACAAACTAGATTATAAACAAGACCATAACAAGAAATGAAGAAGGGCACTATATCACAGTAAAGAGGTCAACAAGATCTAAAAATTGTAAATATTTATGCCCCCAATTTGGGGGGCACCCAAATAAATAATCAATTAATAACAAACAAAGAAATTCATTGATAACAATACAATATTAGTAGGGGACTCTAACACCCCTCTTTCAGCAATGGACAGATCATCTAAGCAGAAAACCAACAAGGAAACAATGGCTTTAAATGACACACTGGATCAGATGGACTTAACAGATATGTTGAGAACATTTCACCCTAAAGCACCAGAATACACATTCTTTTTTGAGTGCTCATGGAACATTCTCCAGAATAGATCACATACTGGGTCACAAATCAAGCCACAACAAGTACAAAAAGATTGAGATCATACCAAGCATATTTTCAGACCATAATGTTATGAAACCTGAAGTCAATCACAAGAAAAAAATTGGAAAGATGACAAATGCATGGAGGTTGAAGAACATGCTACTAAAGAATGAATGGGTTAACCAGGAAATTAAAGAAGAAATAAAAAATACATGGAAGCAAATGAAATGAAAACACGACAGTCCAAAACATTTGGAATGCAGCAAAAGCGGTCATAAGAGGGAAGTACATAGCAATACAAGCTTACCTCAAGAAGCAAGAAAAGTCTCAAATACACAACCTAATCTTAGACCTAAAGGAACTAGAAAAGGAATAGCAAAAAAAGCCTAAAGCCAGCTGAAGAAGGGAAATAATAAAGATTAGAACAGAAATAAGTGATATAGAAACAACAACAACAAAATAGTAGAACAGATCAATGAAACCAGGAGCTGGTTCTTTGAAAGAATTAATAAATTGATAAATCCTTAGCCAGACTCATCAAAAGAAAAGAGAAGCACCCAAATAAATAAAATCATGAATGAAAGAGGAGAGATCACAAGCAACAGCAAAGAAATATGAACAATTAAAAAAGAATAGTATGAAAAATTATATGCCAATAATTTGGGCAATCTGGAAGAAATGGATAAATTTCTAGAAACCTATAAACTGCCAAAACTTAAACAGGAAGAAATAGAAAATTGGAACAGCCCATAACCTGAAAAGAAGTTGAATCAGTAACCAAAAATCTCCCAACAAACAAAAGTCCAGGGCCAGATGACTTCCCAGGGGAATTCTACCAGACATTTAAAGAAGAGTTAATACTTATTCTTCTCAAGCTGTTCCAAAAAATAGAAATGGAAGGAAAACTTCTAAACTCATTCCATGAGGCCAGAATTACCTTGATTCCAAAACCAGATAAAGACCCCACTAAAAAAGAGAATTACAGGCCAATATCCCTGATGAACATGGATGCAAAATTCTCAACATGATACTTACCAGCTGAATCCAACAGTACATTAAAATAAGTATTCACCACAATCAAATGGGACTTATTCCTGGGCTGCAGGGGTGGTTCAATATTCACAAATCAATCAACATGATACACCACATTAATGAACAAAGGATAAGAACCATATGATCCTCTCAAAAGATGCAGAAAAAGCATTTGACAAAATACAGCATCCTTTCTTTATAAAAACCCTCAACAAAGTAGGAGTAGAGGACACATACCTCAATATCATAAAGGCTGTATATGAAAGAGCCACAGCTAATCATCCTCAGTGGGGAAAAACTGAGAGCTTTTCCCCTAAGGTCGGGTGCATGACAGGGATGTCTACTCTCACCACTGTTGTTCAACATAGTACTAGAAGTCCTAGCCTCAGCAATCAGACATCAAAAAGAAATAAAAGGCGTCCAAACTGACAAAGAAAAAGTCAAACTTTCACTCTTCACAGATAACATGATACTCTATGTAGAAAACCTGAAAGATCCACCAAAAATTTCTAGAACTGGTAAATGAATTCAGCAAAGTCACAGGATACAAAATCAACCCACAGAAATCTGTTGCATTTCTATACACCAATAATGAAGCAGCAGAAAGAGAAATCAAGGAATCAATCCCATTTACAATTGCACCAAAAACCATAAAATACCTAGGAATAAATCTAACCAAACAGATAAAAGATCTGTACTCTCAAAACTATACAACACTTATGAAAGAAATCAAAGGGGACACAAAGAAATGGAAAAACATTCCATGCTCATGGATTGGAAGAACAAATATTGTTAAAATGTCTATACAAGGAGGGCACGTGTTGTGATGAGCACTGGATGTTATACGTAACTAATGAATCATTGAACACTATATCAAAACTAATGATGTATTGTATGGTGACTAACTGAACATAATTTTTAAAAAAGTGTGAATAGAGAAGGAAACAAACCATAAGAAACTCTTAACTATAGGGGACAAACTGAAGATTCCTAGAGGGGAGGTGGGGAGGATGAGGTAGCTGGGTGATGGGCATTAAGGAGGGCACTTAATGTGATGAGCACTGGGTGTTATATGCAACTGATGAATCACTAAATTCTACCTCTGAAACTAATAATATACTGTATGTTAAGTAAATTGAATTAAAAAATGTTTTAAGTGTAAAAAGTCTGTACTACCTAAAGCAATCTACACATCTAATGCAATCCCTATCAAAATACCACCAGCATTTTTCACAGAGCTAGAACAAACAATCCTAAAATTTGTATGGCATCACAAAAGACCCCAAATAGCCAAAGCAATCTTGAAAAAGTAAAGCAAACCTGGATGCATCACAATTCTGGACTTCAAGCTATGTTACAAAGCTGTAGTGATCAAGACAGTATGGTACAGGCACAAAAACAGACACACAGATCAATGGAACAGAATGGAAAACCCAGAAACTGTATGACCAACTAATCTTTGACGAAGCAGGAAAGAATATCCCATGAAAAAAAGACAGTCTCTTCAATAAATGGTATTGGAAAAACTGGACAGCTACATGCAAAAGCATGAAACTGGACCACTTTCTTACACCATTCACAAAAATAAATTCAAAATGGATGAAAGACCTAAAAGTGACACAGGAAACCATCAAAATCATAGATGAGAACATAGGCAGCAACCTCCTTGACATTGGCCATAGCGACTTCTTACTACATATGTCTCCAGAGGCAAGGGAAACAAAAGCGAAAATGAACTATTGGGACCTCATGAAGATAAAAAGCCTCTGCACAGTGAAGAAAACCATCAACAAAACTAAAAGGCAACTGATGGAATGGGAGAAGATATTTGCAAATGACATATCTGATAAAGGGCTAGTTTCCAAAATCTATGAAGAGCTTATCAAACTCAAACCCCCCCAAAAAAATAATCCAGTTAAGAAATGGGCAGAAGACCCGAATAGACATTTTTCCAAAGAAGACATCCAGATTGCTAACAGACACATGAAAAGATGCTCAACATCACTCATCATCAGGGAAATACAAATCAAAACCATGATAAGATACCACCTCACACATGTCAGAATGGCTAAAATTAATAACACATGAAACAACAGATGTTGGCATGGATGCACAGAAAGGGGAACACTCTTACACTGTTGGTGGGAATGCAAACTGGTGCAGTCACTCTGGAAAACAGTATGGAGGTTCCTCAAAAATTTAAAAATAGAACTACCTTATGACCCAGCAATTACACTACTAGGTATTTACCCAAAAGATACAAAAATACATATTCAAAGGGGTGCATACACCCCAGTGTTTATAGCAGCATTATCAACAATAGCCAAACTATGGAAAGAGTCCAAATGTCCATCGACTGATGAATAGATACAGAAAAAGTGGCATACACACACACACACACACACACACACACACACAATGGCATATTACTGAGCCATCGAAAAGAGTTCTTGCCATTTGCAAAGAAGTGGATGGAGCTAGACTGTATCACGCTAAGCGAAATAAGTCAGCCAGAGAAAGACAAATATCATATAATTTTACTCCTAGGTGGAATTTAAGAAACAAAACAGATGAACATAGGTGAAGCGGGGGTAGGGAAAGAGGGAAGCAAACCATAAGAGACTCTTAACTATAGAGAGCAAACTGAGGGTTGCTGGTGGGGAGGTGGGTGGAGGATGGGCTAAACAGGTGAAGGGTATTTCTCCTCTGTTAGGGAGAAAAGTTGGGAAGTTGGGGAGGTTTTCACAATGGCTATTCTTTCTCTTGCCCTGGCAATTCCATGTAGGGGCTTTCTCGGATTCCTCCTGTGAGAACCTGGCAGTGCTCCTCAGGAAAACCCTGCATGTGTGTGGGGTCTTCCTATGACTATGACTTTTGGAGGCCTTTCATTCTCATGCTAGCATGCACTAAGCCTCCAGCAACTTCTCAAAGATATTGTTGAAATGTTCTTACCAGCTTATGGACTCCATTGGCTTCTATTCCAAGGAAAAAAATCTTTGCTGATTTATCTCTCTGGATGCATCGGACTGTAGTTTACAGGGTGGATATTTGCCCCGTGTTCCCCGCATTCTCTCATGTGTCCAAACCCCACCCCAAGTAACTTCTTCTTTTCATGGTTATTTCTCATTTTTCTTTTAAATAAATTCATAGCATTAAATATCTGGTTACAAAAGTAATTCATTTTCATTGAAGACTCTAGAAAATACAAACACAAAAAGGAAAATAAGAATCCACCACAAATTCAACATGCATACGCAACAACAGATATATTTTGGTATCTATACTTCTAGGAGTTTTTGAAAGTTTTTAAAAACATTAATTCATTTATGTAACATCAAGATACACTTTCAATTTCCCCTTGGCCTTGGCAAATGCAGAAAATCTCCTTGGAGCAGATGCCTGGAACCACTGTCCTAGCATCAAATGATCTCATTTGGTTTTGCAAATTGGTCCCAATGGCTGAACCTAGGCATCTCACCTTGAGGGCTTAAGGATGGTGCACCCTCCCCCTCCCCCATCCCCTCAGAAGCCTGTGCTGGGAACTATGTAACTGTGAGCAGCCAACAGAGGGCAGTGATGCTCCAGTCTGTACAGGACAATGTTTAAAGAACCGGTTAAAGTGGCAGTGGGGACAACGGCAAGCCCAATGTGGGTCCTCTTAGGGTACTGGTCACACTTTCCATTTTTCTCTCTCTGCCTGGGGTTTTGGACAATGCATAAGGGGAGGAGGCCTTAAGAAGGAGATCCTGGACTTCCTGATAATGAGAGCACTGGGGTCTTAAACAAATAATTGAAAAGCAAAGATTTGTTATGAATTTTCTCCTAAGATAAAATAGGTCAGATGCCTTTCTTTTTACAAACTCTACTTCCATTATTTTTTTAAACATTTCTAAAGACTTCTAAAAATTAAAACTATGTCTGGATTAATACAAACTTCTCTGATTTTATAAATTCATTCAAGAGGTTAAGAAAAAGAAATCAGGATAAAGGAGAATAGAAGTCTGGTGGTATGCTAATTTAGAGACCTGACATGCTCATGTATGGTCAATCTCAACTTTTTCCTCCTGGGTCCATTCATTCTGAATGCCAGTCTCCTAACTGGGATCCAGAAATTTCTTGTCCTCACTCCAGGCTCTGTTTCAGAAATGCCTACCAACAGGGTAAGCAGGAATAGAGGAAGGGAAAACACTCCACACTAACGTTCTCCATTAGAGCCCATATTATTTAGTTTGCAAGCTAGGCTACTGTAACAAAGGCACCAAGAAAGCTCCAATAAGATAATAGTTTATTCCCTGCTCATGTAAACAGTCCAGAAGTTAAGCAGGCAGTCTTGGCCTTGTAATCATCTCTGTCATGTTCAGCTCATGGCTTACAGCTCTGCATATAACTCAGGGAAGATGCTCCAATGCTTGCATTTCCCAACCAGTGGAAAGGGGAGCTTATGCCCAATTATTTTTAGTTAGAGACTCAGAGTACTTGTTTTTTACCTCTCCTTAGACAAAACTCTGTCATGTGGCCACCCTTAAGTGCAAAATATCTGGAAACTGTAATCTTTAGTTGGGCAGATATATAGCCACTCCAAGCTTTATTGCATGGAAAGAAGAGGACAATAATAATAACTAGAAATCTGCTATGGATCTCAACAGAGTCCCAGGCTTCACCAACACCCAGGTGCTGATTCATATCAATTATACTTCAGACTTGAAGTGTAAGAAAAGAAAGAGTAGAAAATGGCAGTAAAGTCATGATGTTCCTTCCATAATCTTTTTATCTCTTTTGTATATATTAGACAAAATAATACATAAAAAGTATTCTGAAGGTTTCCATAGTGGGGATGCTATATATTATAGCTATTTTGTATCAATAGTATTAGTAGTATCAGTATTGTAGTAGGTTGAATTATGGTCCCTAGATATTCATTTCCACATCTTTGTAGGAAGATTTTATAGTCCTACAGTTGCTATAATTACAACTGTGAGCTGTGTGATACCTCCATGGGAAGAGTACATGTATCTACCACAGTCATACTACGCTTGATCATGTGACATGTGATATGTGCCACATCTAAGCAGAAACTTTGAGAACCATATGACAACAGCATATCCCAAATAGGGGCTCAGACTCACATCCAACTCATAATGACCCACAGTTGACATGAAATCCAAGTGACTAAGAAACCTTTGTTGTTTGTTTTAAGCTATGGAAATTGTGGGGTGATCTCTTATCCCAAGGCAAAGCTGAAAAATATGAGCATTCTGGAACTTTAGAATGCAGTATAGGGAAGGGTGAGGTAGAAATAGTGTAGAATAAGATAGTGAGTAGAGAGACAGTGTAGAATAAGAAGAGAAGAGCACCAAAGATCATCAGCATGTAAGGAATGCAGAAAGGTAACAAATACTGCAAAGGAGACAGAGAATGAATGGGCTGAAACATAGAAGGAGGATCGGAATGAACAGCAAAATGCTCTTCATAGGAGCTGACTAGTCAGTCTTTTGTCATAACAACATAAACACCTCCAGTTATTACAGTAAGGGAGAGATTTGTTAGGAGGACTTAGGTGCATACAAAACTATTGAAAGGGGTAGAGTCAGAAAAGGCCCCTACCTCAGGGAAGCAGGAAGTTTCCACTGTTGCCTGGGTTAGAACTGTCAGGAATTGCTGCAAATAATCATAGCTATCTACATGTTTGCAGAAGCCCTTGCATATACCCACTGATTTCACAGGAAGAATCATCGATTTTTGCTTCTTTTCTGTCTTTCAAATCTTGAGCAAATTCTCTTTATCAGAATGTAAATTACTTCAGAACTCTGGTGGAAATGGAATTGGGAAACACAGGCCCTGGAGTTTCTAGTCGCAGCACTAGAAGGAAAATAATAAAAAGGAGAGGTGATGAATATTTGTTGACAAAAAACAAAAACAACAAAATAAAACAATTTCTAGCACAAAAACCAATGGAGAATAGGATTTCAGAAAAAGAAAAGTGCCACTGTAGCCAAATAATCTGAAGAAATGAAATATGATATGAAATGGAAGGTGGCCATTGAATTATGAACTTGACAAGGGAGGTAATTGGAAATTTTTTCCAAAATAATTGTAGTGAGAAGTTACACAAGGAAGTTATTTCAGGGATTCAATTCTACTTTTTAAGAATTTTGGATAAGGACAGAAGCAAAAGAGGTGGCAAGTTCCAGGTAATGCAGGATCAAGAAAAAAGAATTTTAAGATGGTAGAGACTCATTCATGTTTCAGGCATAAAGGAAGTAATAAGTAAAGAAGGAAGGGTTGAAGTCACCAGTGAGAGAGTAAAACTAATGTAGCAACTTTCAGAAGAAAATGTATGGGCATAGGAATCAGATCATAAGTAGTAAGTTAATATGGAAGAGAAGGAGGGATGCCAACAACTTCTAAGGCTTAAGGGGAGGAGATAAAGAGAGGTATAATTACAGATAGCCTTAAAGTTAAGAAAAAGAGAGTTTAAGGAATTTATGCACAAGTGATGTCTCTTTTCCCAATAAAAAGGAGGATATGGTTATAGGCCTATCATGTGAAGAAAGTTGAAAAATGGATAATTCACAGTGCTGGTGAGGACATTTAAAAATTGGAATCTTAACACATTATTGGGAAAGGAATATAAATAATCTATTTTTCCAGTTACAATATGCCAATTTGGATCAAGACCCTTATGTAATTTAAATATAAGTTGGTCTCTTTGTCAGTCTCTGCTCATACCCCGAATCTACATTGAAGCAAGTCTAGCAGTATTCTGATGAAACCAAAAAAGTCAACAAAACTAATTCTAAATGCATGGATTAAAAAAAAAAAAAATCACATTCACATTCACACTGAAAAAAATTCTTCCAAATTTTCTGTCTTGGGAAAGGCCAGGGGAATTCTGAGACTAATCGTTTAATGCCTCTTAGATTTATCACAAGTCTTGGAGATGTATAAATATAAAGGAAAGGAAAGTCACACAGTGTTGACTGCTACCTCCCCCTACCATGCTAGAGTCCTCCATCTGTCTCAAGTTCAAGGGATGGTATATCATTCTCAGACGTCCAAGACAACATCCTCTCTCCATGTTAATAAGCGGATTGTCCAGATAGTTATGAACTCTAGAACTTGATGGGCAGCATACCTAGTGGATGCCAAAATTGACCTGAGAATTTTTCCCTTATCATCAGACAAGTTCATAGCTCTGCTTAAAGGGCTGTGTGGGACAGACTTTTAAAAAAACAATCATAACAAAGTGCTTACTCTAGGTCAGGAACTATCCCAATTACTTTGCATGTGTTTAACTCAGGCATTTCTAAAAATAACCCATTGAGATATTTACTATTATGATCTACATTCTATAAATGAGGAAATTACTCCACAGAAATGTTAAGTAACTTGCCCAAAATTGTATAAACAAGAAATGCTAGAGACTGACTTAAAAAGAAAATGAGAAAACTTTCATTATCGTAATTCTAAATAACACTCAAAAAAACAACATAGTGAACCCTTATGTACCATTCACTTTACTTCAAGAACTGCAAAATTTCGACTGCTCTTGTTTTATCTCTTTACCCCTACCATTAACATTTCCCTTCCCTTCCCTTTCCTTCCCTTCCCTTCCTCTCTTTCCTTTTCCTCTTTTTCTCTCTTTTTCTCTTTTCTTTTTTCTTTTCTTTCTTTCTTTCTTTTCTTTCTTTCTGTCCTTCCTTCATCTTTTCCTTCCTTCTTTTTCTTTACTGGAATATTTTAAAGCCAATCTTAGGTAGCACATGTTTTCCCCACTGGACTTCCACACAGATACCCTTCACTAGCTGGTGTACCCGTCTCAGGTTCTGTGAGTGTTGGCTGACAACTTAAAGCCTCTTCCCTTTGCTGGAGAATTGCCTTTGACAAAATGGGAGTTACCTTGCCAAGGAAACTGTGCTTCCCATCACCACTCACCCTCTCCCCCCACACCACCACACATACACGCAAGTAGCGGAAAAACCTTGGCTGACCCAATGACTGACTGGCACAGGGGTTGAAAAGTTTCTCCAGAACTACCTTGGGCATTGGATGGAAGCTAGGCTCCAGCTGAGACCACATTCTTACCTAACTAATTTCACTGGCCTAGATTGCTTCCCTCATTCTCCTATAGGCGCTCCTCCTTTTTTTTTGAAAAATCACTTGAACATAAATCATTGTTCTAGGCTCTGCTTCTAATCTGAACTAAAATAGTTAATACCAGGAATTATGCTAGGAAGCAGACTCTAAGTCTGGGTTCTGGGGTTGGATCACTCACAGTTAGGTGGCAAAGAGGACCCAAAGATGGATAGGAAATAGAGTATTTTATAGCAATGTGAATGCTAACACTTTTACCTATGGTTAACGAGGAAGACGAAGGAAATGCACTAGCTGATATGCTCTCGCAGGAATTTTAGAGGTATGGGATAAATGGCAGCTCAAAACACTGTGGAATTGGTGACTATTGCTAAATGCCATTGACATATTGAAAAAAGATAGATATTAATGTATTGAAAAATAAAGTGTCAAGTTCAGACCTATTAATCAACAACTTAAAACTAATTGTGAGAATCAAGGAGCCTTCTTGACAGCATATAAAGAAACCACTCATCTGCAGCTGGACACAGACAAAGCTGAAAATCAAGCATAAGACTTAATTTTTAAAACTTCAGAAAAGCTGAATTCACAATTTATGTGAGTCTCCTATGCCAAAATAAGCGTTTTGATAGAGAAGTGGAACTCTGATACTTGTGATAGGAATGTCTGGATAGATATGATTGAAAATTTTGAATGTTCAGATCACCTGAAATCTCTTGGTTTGCTGAATTGACCCATTCTCCCTATTGGATGATAGAGCCCCCCATCCCCATTCTTAAAGATAGTGCAGAATGAGGCCGGTGCCATATAAGACTACTTACCCTCAGCTGAGGGTAATTGGTCAATGCTGAACCACACATTGGTTCACTGAACTTAAACTAAAAGCTATTGTAATAAGAAATTCTCATCATACCCCCATTTAATTTTCCCAGGTTGGCTATGGCAAAAACTGGATGGGTCATGGCAGATGGCAGTGAACTGCTTCAGATTTAGTCTGGTTGTAGTCCTAATTGCATCTGCTGCACCAGCTGTGGTACCTTTCTAGGGTAGATTAACAGATCCTCTAGCACATGGAATGAGTTCCCTATTCCCATCAGGAAAAAGGGTCAGATGCAGTATGCGTTCACTGAATGGACAAGAGTATACATTGGTGGTCTTGCCTCAAGCCCATGCTAATTCACATGCCCTCTGTCATGTATAGTGAAGGGACCTAGATCATGTGAACATATCACAAAACAAAACATCGGTACACTAGATTTATGACATCACAATGCTGGGGCATGTCTTCCAAAGTAAAGAGCAAGTTATTGCACCACCTACCAATAAGAAATAAGTATAATGCTTGGTAAATTCGTTTGTATTTTAGAAGCAGTGTATTCTGCACCTGGAATATTACCCCAAACCATTTATTGGATGATGTGGAAGCCTACTTGCTTTGAAACTCAGACTCAGAACAAGAAATGTCCTTAGAGCATATCCTGGCTATGGTATAAGTAGATCTACTTGGACCATAAAACCCCGCAGATCCAAAGGTATTAGAGTTATCTGTGGCAGAGAAAGATGCTCTGTGGAATCTCCGGTAAGCATGAAAAACAGAGTCGACATGTGGATCCCTACCTTCTGGATCATGGTCATGTTATCTTGATTGTCAATCTATTTACTCTCAGTTCTAAATTTGCCTGCTCTGTTAAAATAGAGCGGAGTCCTTTAAGTAACTCCCTTTTGGAAGCTGGCACTGAAGACTTGTCAGTTGAGGGCACTGGAGAGACACTGCAAAGACAAAAGGAGTGTGCTTCCTAGGTCCATCATCCCTGGTAGGTGGGTTCCCGCAGTGCCTGTAGCGACCCAGGGCTACCACAGCACGTTAGGCTTTCTCTGGCATCAGGCTCCTGGAGCACTTGCAGCTTCCTCAGTACCCATTCCCTATCATCACCCAGTGGCCAGCATCTTCCCCTAGTATCCCTCCTTGGGGAGTAGAGCAGGGGCTTGTGGTAAATTGCCTCCAGTCAGGAATTTTCCTACTCTGTGTTTTGAGTAATGAAGTCCTCTGTCTTTGACTGCAGACTCCGGTGTTTCTCTCCAGTGTCTACCAATCTGTGACAGATTAATCTGTTAGCTTACAAGGAAGACAAAATATTAAACGCTTCTCAGTTCCTGATGTAAAGCCTGGATCTCATCTCTGAGGTGGAGTGGTGAGACTCTTCCCTAGGTACTTGATCTCAGCTCCAGGCTCTACTGGATGCTCCCTATATTTGCTATTGCTATATTCTGTTAAGTTTTCATACTTCTTACTAACCAATTCTTCAGTATTCTAATCCTTATAGTTGACAAGTCTTTGTATTAAACTTTTCCCGTTCCAATTACTCGGTCATTTCTCTCTTAATAGGACTAAGATGGATATGCCATTTCCAAAAGAAAGCTATGTGGCACCTAAGAACAGTTCCTGGCATACTACTGGACTCAGAAACTGAGCTTCTGACCCAAGAACATCAAATGACCATGTCATAAAAATGATCTATCTTGAGTCAAACCCATCAGGTCGTAACATCAGGCAAGGCTGACAGCAATCTGTCGTAAGACGGAAGTGATATATTAAGGTTCAGGCGCAAATAGTCCAGAGAACACAAGTAACCTGCAAGTGCAAATGGACCAGCGCCCCATGCTAGCTGCAAAGGTTGCATTAATAGCTATCCTTCAGCCTCATGGGAGGGGTTCTCCGTTGCCAGCTGTTGGAGGAAGAAAGTTTAAACTTGATTCATGAATGGATTGTCTTTGTATATGGTTGCAAGTTGAAAATAAACTTTTTAAAACTGTATCCCCTACTCAGGAATGGCCCTGAAAGACAGTGGTAGAGGGACGTCCTCTCAATGGGCAGAACCTCAGCCAGTTCATCTGGTCATTTACTTTGTGTAGAGACAGAAGTGGTCCACTGTAAGGGTAACCTGGAACCGTAGGCAGTGGTGAGGGGTTCAGCTGTTTGGTCAGAAAGTCTGGAAGGAGCACGATTGGAAGATGGGGGTCCAGGAGGCTTAGGAACGAAACATGTGTTGAGGCCTCTGAGAGTGGGTGTGCAGTATGAGCGTCTCTGCATTGCATGCTGACAACTCTTTCACCCTCTTTTATGCCATTTGTCATTAAAGCTACCAGATTATGTGGTACTTCAGAATTTCTCACATTTTTCACTGGATTGATTATATATATCAGTGGGGTATTAATTAACATGTTCCTCCACACCCATGTTTTTGCAGTAATCTGGCAATAGATCCAGACTTCATTAGATCAGTGTTGCTTTTTTCTTCTCTCTCTCTCATCAATACAAAACCATAGAGAGGCAATATGGTGTGTACTGTCTATTTCATCTCATCAATAACATGATATGATTGTCCCACTTTTACTTAGGTTAAGATGGCTCAAATGTCACCCATCCATTTAAAAAATAACCCATAAATCTTAAAAAGCTATTCTTAAATAGCTTTAACATTTATTATTTTTTATAAGTTGCAAAATGGTGATGTTCCAATTCTAATATTCCTCCTGAATTTACTAGTTATTATTTTTCTGAAAGAAGAACTTCCATCATTTTTTGGGGGGAATATTCTTAAATAGAAAAGACAGAATAAATAAATGTTTGGTTTTTTTTCTTTTTTTAATTTGAGTTCCTGTCTTAGCAACCATCAAAGCTGCCCAATGAGTTTCTTTTTTTATATAATTATGAAGTTAAGGATTTATATATATAAATAATATATAATAATATACAAATATTATTATATATATGAGAGACATTTTTTGATCTAGTACAGTCGTTATCTTTTTACTGCTGGTTTTGCTCCATCTTTCATAAATGGTGCAGGGAAATAAATATTTTTTAAAAAATAAATAAAGCACAAGTTTATTATTTATTTTCCAAACATATTTAATTTTATATCTGTATCTCTTTTCTGTTGCTTTGAAAAACCTTGTTTCTTAATGATATAATTACTCATTTGCTTTACCATTATGTGTACATAATGTATATAATAGTTTCAATTAATAGTGCCAATATGCCAAGTATCAAAATAATGATACCAACATACTAAGAAGACCATTGAAAACAATTTCAGTATTTTTTTGGTTTTGTTTGTTTGTTTTCCTTAGGATATATCCACTAGTGATACAGAGGCAAAATAACATTTTAAAGTTATTTGGAATAATTCTTGTTCATAGAGTTATGGTATCAACCAGATACACACTTAGGTTGATTTGTTTCGATTTGTTTTCAAATGTTGGGCATGTTTTTTTCTGCCATTCTTTGATTCATTATTTTTTCAAAAAATATGTATGACATTTACATGATTCTGAATTTAAAACTAGCTTCTCTCCTAGGCAGTCTCTCCTATTCACTTTTTCCTTGTTTTGGCAAACTTTTAAATTTACTTTTGTCCTTTCCTTGTTTTGGATTTTGGGTTTGAACCCAGGTAGTCTGGTTCTTTAGTCCCTGATCTTAAACAAAATGCTAGATTGAAACTGCCCCATCAGAAATTATCAAATCCTTTTTTAATGGGGGTGGGGGTGAGGAGTGGGTAGTGATGCCGTCAAAAATTGCATATGTTTGTAGCGAGTTTTTAAAATGTAAACTTAGAGAATATCATTCCAGGCTTCTCCATAAGTCTCACTCCCACCTGCACCTCCCAATTCAAAACCACCAGGCAGCAGCTAAAAGCCTCTTTTATGGCTTTTTGTGTTCTAGAGGCTTACAGCCTTAACCCAGATACCTACTTTATAGATTCATAGCATGCAAGCTTTGCAGATATTCTTTTGAAGTTGGCATTTACAAGCCTTTGTGTACCAGCTTCTGTAAATTTCCATGTGACCTATCTGAACTTCTTGAAGAGAGAGTGTGAACAAACATTACAAGCTTTTTGTGAAAGAGAATGTAGGCTCCATATAAAAAGAGTTTTTCCTAAATCCCATTATATCTCCTTTCACCATCCCTGTTCATTCTCACAAAGTTTCACTACTCTTGGTTACTCTCATCATCTCTCTCCTCTTCTACTTTTGCTTCACTCTTCCCTAGGTCTCCTTAACTCTGGGTTTCTCAAAAAGTCTATTAAGTTCACCAAGCACGCTCAGCATAATAAAAGGCTGCTGGCTGGTGGAATAGTCTTAGACAACAAAAGCACCAGAGGCAGGGTTGTTAGCCATTTTCTTTGTTCTTTATGAATGCCCCTAGGGAGTCCTCAGTTTATCCTGTTACACTTCAAATTATTTCATGACCCTTATGACCTTTGGCATAGAAGCTCCTCTTCAGGGAATCTAGCCCAATGAAGTAATTCAAACTGGTACAAAGATGTTCACTGCAAAAATTATATAATAATAGAAGTTTATTACTATTTAAGTGTCCAGCAATAGGGGGATGATTAAATGATGGCACTTATTTATACTAGGCCGTTAAGGATTAGTCATATTATACTATAAAGACAGACAACCTTAATAACATAAAAACTCTTTAAGATGTACTGTTAAGTGATTAAGTATGAACAAAGTAATATCAGTAATAATCTGAAGAAAATATGACAAACCATGAGCAATATTTAAAAAACACTAACAATGATAAACAGCATTAATTTCTGTATTTTCCAAATTTTAACAAATGGGGATATATTACTTTTATTAATAATACACATACACATATACACAGATTAACTGCAAGAGTATAAGTCTGTGAGCTGATTGCTCAAGATATTTATGTCTATAAGAGATGGATCTGAAAGACAATAGTCCACAGAGAAAAGATGGGGCTTTGTAGAGTGTTACAGTTTGAAGTTGTGAGCTTCAAAGGAGGACAGTTTCCAGATGAAGTCAAACAAAGTCAAGATCTGGAAAACATAATGAGAGAATGCAACTGACATTTCCTGGCCTTATGTTGCCTGGGGGATATAAGAGGAAGTACAGTATACACTGGAGAAAGTGACACTGAAACGGAAGTTTTCTTTTTTTTTTAAGATTTTATTTATTTATTTGAGAGACAGAGAATGAGAGAGATAGAGAGCACGAGAGGGAAGAGGGTCAGAGGGAGAGGCAGACTCCCTGCTGAGCAGGGAGCCCGATGTGGGACTCCATCCAGGGACTCCAGGATCATGACCTGAGCCGAAGGCAGTCGCTTTAACCAACTGAGCCACCCAGGCACCCTGAAATGGAAGTTTTTAATGGAAAATTAAGGTAGCACTTTTTAAGCTGCAGTCATTTGGGATTTTTGCCATCTCTACTTCCCATATAAATCATTGTTTTTTTCAATATTTTTCTTTAAATCAACTCACCATCTCCCTCTCTCTCTCTTTTTTAAATCAAAGGGCTTCCTTTAATTTTGACCTAAGCAATAACATGTGTGCAAAGATGACTCTGATGTATATTTTTCTAATACACATTAAAAATATAATTATTAAAATTGAAATATTTATCCAATGAATAGCCTGAAATCATCTTTGAGGCACTACTTTAGAGCAAGGAGATGAAGAGAACTTTCTCTGAAGAGCCTGAATATACAGAAACAAATAGTTGACAATGAAATAAGACTCCAGGGAGCAAAGTGAAAGGTTTTGGTTGATAATCAACAATAAGAAAATGGAAGAGAGGTTGGGATGGGTAGTATAAATCTTCAGGTGAGAGAACAGAGTAACACACGAGAAGAATCTACATTTTGAATGGTGCTTGAGTATTAAGATGAGAAGCGTGAGTGAAATTATCTGATCTATAAGCATTCACCTTTGGCTAAAATTTTTTAAAAAAGCAGGCCGGGGGTTGGGGGGACACATGGAAAGAGAGGGAAATTTGAATCTCAAGCAATAGGACCAAATAGCGCTACCAACAGTGGACCAACCTAGCAGTGCAGGATACATTTATAAACAGGGAGTGTGTTGGCCCACAGGGGCAACACTAGGACCTGCAGAGCTGGTTGCCACACAGAGAGGTGACAAGCAGAGAAAGACCTTGCAAGCACTCAATCCAGAGTCACTTTGAGGGAGCAGACTTTCAGTTACCAAGAAAAGTGCCACTGCTCAGATGCAAGATGAAGAAAAACCTGATCTCACACATGGGCAAAGTAAAAAAATATGTCCAGTCTCAAATATTTGGGTCTACTTATACATATGTATAAGTACTTATACACATTGAAATGAATATTAACTTTATTACATCTGGGCATCAAACAAATATAGCAACAAAGTAATTATGATAAGAGATGCTTTATTAAACATTGACAAGCACTATTCTATTTTATTTTGTTCATTTCACTGAATATTATTTTATTAGTTTCCATGAGATTAGGGAATTTGTCTGTTTTGTTTCCTGCTATATCTCCAATGCCTAAAAAAGGAACTGACACAGACTACATGCACAATAAATAAATATATGACTGACTGATGGAATGAATGAAGGAAGGAAGGAATGATGGACATGTATGCCAAGGACTTGTCTTGAGCCTTGGTGGGGCAGGGGGGAGGTAGAGTAAAATGGAGATATTAGGAATGTGAGAAAAGTATTCAAGATTCATGATGGGACATATGAATCACAAAGATTCAGAATACATGAGGGATATAGTTACCTTGATTTTTACTTATGATAAAGAATTCTCAGGCAAATCTCCAATAGCAGGGTTCATATATTCCAAATCTCCCGGGTCATATTGGTGAGAGGAGGTAAAGGAGAAGCTTAATTAGTTCTATGAACATATTCAGCTTTCTCCTTTCTGAGTGTCTTTTGACAGGCTGTTTTCTCTGATTGCAATGTTGTTCCTTCACCCCACTTTATAAACATGGTGAACTACTCCCCGACTTTTAGGTCTTAGACTGAGGGAAATTCCTTGACCACCACCATCATCATCTCTTCCTATATCCTGTCTGCTTCATAACACTATCATCATTTGTAATTGTATACTTATTTGTTTACTGGGTTATCATCTCTCTCCCACTAGATTTAAGATCCTTAAGGCGGTTTCTCTCTTTTTTGTTCCTCTCTTAATACTCAGTGCTTAGCACTGTGCCAGGTGCTCTGCAGATGTTCAGTAACTTTGTTGATGGTGGTGAAATGAGACACAATGAGTAATTGTAGCCATTGCATTCACATGAGTTCATACTACATCTATCAATTTTTTTTAATTTGGTGTGGGCGGGGCAGAAAAGACTAGTTTTGCACTTTAATCTAATACACTATCATCAAAGTTAGGAGAATAAACGAGTTACACAAGGAAGAATAGTGTGACAAATGGGATTTGGGAAGTTCTTTGTTAAACTGCAGTTGAACAAATATAAAAGGCAATGTTTTCCCCACACAAAATATAATCATTTAGCTTTTCATGATGTAGGGACAGTGCCTAAGTTTAAAGAAAAATAAAGTCATAGTGAAGTAATATTTAGTTGAAAAGTTAATATAATTGTACAGAAAGAAATTTTTAAGAATTTCGGGCACAGGGGTGGCTCAGTCGTTAAGTGTCTGCCTTCGGCTCAGGTCATGATCCCAGGGTTCTGGGATTGAGCCCCGCATTGGGCTCCCTGCTCCGCGGAAAGCCTGCTTCTCCCTCTTCCACTCCCCCCTGCTTGTGTTCCTTCTTTCTGTCAAATAAATAAATAAAATCTTTAAAAAAAAAAGAAATTTTTTAAGAATTTTACTTTGTATAAACCTGAGAATGTTTAATCTAACATTGTTTAGATTGTTTAGTAGAATGTTTAATCTAATAGTGTTTTCACGTTTTTATGCACATATACATTGGTATAATACTACTTATTAATTTTCCCTTGATATTTTAATTTCAAAATGGGGATGAGGAGGCAAGTAGTAGATGGAGATAAAAGAAAAAAATTAAGCCACAGAGGGGAAATTTGCCAAGCTTTTGTGTTCTCAGCTTTTGTAACTCTTTGAATACTTTGTACTCTTCACTTTTATTAACAAATACAGGAGATTTATCAGTGGCAGTATTAATCAGTCCTAAATGTCCTCATATATTCTTTCCTTAATGTATCGAATTCCTGATAATTATAACATACAAGATATCGCCCCAAATTCCTAACTGAGATTGTTTGAGAACAAGAGAGAAAATTTTCAACTCAAGGGTCATATTTACAGGGAGGCTTCTTTTCATTTTATGTGGGAACAAAAGATTGACTACTAGCTTAGTTCAGGTCACATCGGTAGCATCTCCCTATGATTTATATTGTACAATGGGAACTCCAGTAGACATGGCCCTGGAAGGGTAGAGGAGAAGCAATCTGAGTTAGTGGTCAGAAGTCAAGGATAAATACATCTGTCCTTTACTAAACAATTTGATTTTTTCCTGAAAACTCACACAAAAGCTCTTAAAGTAAACCAATTTTCCATTAGTTTAAATGGGAAATTTTAGGATGTGTTCTATCTCATTCCAAGGTCAGCAGAGAATGTTCATAAAGAGAAAACACTTCAATTAACCAACAAAAACAAACCAATAGAAGTAATAATAAAACATTTGAAAGTAAATACAGTTAGTGCTTAAAATGTATGTATGGTTTATTTTACCTGCTAATAAAGGGAGAGAAGGGTTGATAAAAGATGGTGAAGAGGAGAGTGAGGAAAAAGGGGTGCAAGTGTATTCTTTTTATTCCATTTTAAACCGTTTTTATTTCTTCCCCAGTCCTTCTGAGGCCCATGGTTATTTTATATAAAACTCCACTTAAATTATAGCTCAGACAAACAATTTTAGGACAAAATAGAGCCAAAATATTGAGTGCTACAAAACATGTGGAAATAGCCCAACTTCACAACAGAGTGAAAAATCAAAAAAGATTCTACCTCTTCATTCCTTTTGTGTATATTAAAACATAGTGCACAATTCAGATTTGTTCAGATGATATTCTCTCACTAGAAAATCTTGTGATAAATAAGTTGGTGTGTCTTTGCCTGAAACTATAGCATCAAGATTATCCTCTCATGTAGAAAATTTATTTAAGGTAGTTTTGGATTAAAAAAAGGGGGTAATAGTGAGAAAAAATGGTTGTCTGACAGTGGTATAAGTTTTCAAGGATCTTAATGATGAAGGTAGTTAATTGAATAGTCACTCTGTGTGGTTTAGGCTGTAGTTTACTACTAACCTCTTTTCTGGATGCCCATCTGGAGATGAATGAAAAAAAGACTTTCTGAAGCCATTCTCAGGGCTACTGAAGTGCCTCTGCTCAGATTCTTTGCATCTGGAAATGGATGCATATACTGTGAGACATCCTGTCATCCTGACTGTTAAACAGAAATTCTCAAAGAAAAAAAAATCAACAAGAAAAACAGAAACTGGATTTAAAAACACCAAGCACATCTTATGCTCCCATTTAATGTGACAGTAGACTTTGCCACATTTGATACTGAACCATAACTGAGGTAGTCTAATTCTACCCCAATTTATTGTTTGTGTTAGATGTCTACATAATGTTGACTTTCATAGTAAGAATTTCCCCAGACATAAGTGGGATGCTAGGAATTCACATTCCCAATGCTCTTTCATTAAAAAAAAAAAAAAAAAAATTTCTGTGATCCTGTGCAAGTTACCTAACTTCTCAGTGTCTAACTTTCCTCATCTGTAAAATGAAGTTGATAATTTGTATTTCCCCTCATAGTGGGGATAAACTAAGAAAATACATCGAAGTTTTAGACCTGTGCCTTGAACAGAGAATTACTGTCACACACCTACCACCATAAGAACAATTTTATCTATTTATCCATGGAAAACTTGTCTCCTTTTCTTAATAGTTGGACAATTTAAAAACCCAAGTTAGACTGAGCAGAGTCTCTATAAAAGCATGATTGTTGGTGGTAGGCAAGACAAACAGCAAAGGATAAAAATGACTGGAGTTATTGCAAATATTCCCTTAGGACACACCTCAGGCACTGGACAGGCCAAGGTAATTGGGGGTACTGAAGAAACTAATCAGCTTCAAAATGAGAATTTATGAGTAAGTAAGTATCTACTTAGCCCTTTGGCCATCATTATGGATTATTTGTGAAACCTGAAGATAGAAGTGGTCAGCCAGGGAGCATCACCCGGCCCTTACCAAGCAGAAAGTGGCTGCTCTATAAATTATACAAATGGTTCTCAACTTATATCCAATGGGTCCTTTTTCAAATAAATATTTTGTACTACTCCCTTTATAATGCAAAAGTTAAATTTATAGTTAATACAACCTGTCTACACAATAATAAAAATCAATATATTTAATGTAATATAAAGGAGGAATGAAAGGAATACAATTCACAAAATAGTATGTACTTCAATATGTAAATGTCCCATCCTTTAATTACTAGAATATATAATAAAATGTACAAATGTTTGCACCTGTATATACAATCATTGTCAATGCTGTAACTACAAATATGGACTGATGAAACATGTTTTAATGCCAAATCAAGGATTATAACAAGTAATGTCATTTGTGAACACTCTTAGCAAAGTTTTCTCTCAATGTAATTGCTTTGTTGGAAAATTCAGTGTATGTTAAACTTGCAAGAAATATATTTTTCAATATATAAAATGAGGTCAGGTTTCAGGTTAGATTGTTAAAAGAGATTTTTCTATTTGTGGAAGTATTTGGTGGGACATTATAGGGTCTAATGGGATGTGGGACATTTTTGGTTTTGCAGAACTTCTAACAGCACTTTTCCACTCAATGAATACCAGTATCATCTACTGATCAATGTTGCAAACAACACTAATTCTCCCCCTCCCCTGCATATTTCCAAAACATCCTCTAGATGGTAGTACTATCTTCATGGAAAACTGCTGATATTGTTTTCTTTTTCTTCTTTTTATTATTATTATGTTCAATTATCCAGCATATACTACTTCATTAGTTTTTGGTGTAGTGTTCAACAATTCATTAGTTGCGTATAACACCCAGTGCTCATCACCACACGTGCCCTCCTTAATACCCATTACCCAGTTACCCACTGATTTATACCCTGTAGATTTCAAGGGAGTTAGGGGAGTAGTAATCAGACAGACAAGAAATATTCTCAGAAGAAGAGATAGTGCCAAAATAACACAAAGGGATTAAAGGAGCTCCATTTATCCTCACTGCCAAGAAGAAACAATAAGGAACATCCTACTCCGTACCTAGATATCATCTTGGAGAGATTTCTGGAATAGCAATAGATATCTGAGAAACCAGGACTTTTTTACCTGAAGAAGACGAGGCCTAAGAATATAGCTTAACTTATTAAAAAGACTAAAATTTCTCCCCCATTCCCTATTAGGTGAGGACTTCAATGTTCCAGACAGCTTAGCTCTATTCAAGAAATAATTATCAGTAGTGTGAAATGCCTTAGGGGATAACACAAAGGCTAATTACTTGCAATATCAAGAATTCTTGTGAACTCAGGGAGAACAATTTCCATGACGTTATGTGTTGCCATAGGAGATGTGCTTAGGAGATGAGGATATGGAGCCAAGAAAGCCTAAGGAAAGGGGAAAAAAAGTCTTTTCTCTTGCTAATCTGTCTTTTGTCAGTTTAATTTGCAGCCCCCAAACACTGAATATAAGAGGGTAGAGAGTAAGTATTTTTCTACACTGACAGTAGGTACACTAGCTATAGGAAGTTAAGAAGCAGGATTTTTTTGGTTTTGAAGATGGAAGAAACTTAAACAGGTTTACATGCTATGGGGAAAGGGTCAATATAGAGGAAATTGTTGAGATAATGAAGAATGGAGCTGATCAATGAAGGTGTATTCCTTGGATACACAGCAGGATGAAATAGGAATCCATGGTAAAGGAATTTCTCTTGAATTACAGGAGGAAGCAGCCATGGGAGTAGAACCAAGGTATTTAGGGATTTGAAATCAATTGGAGTGAAAAGCTTGGGAATTCTTAAGTTTTACTCAACATATGTAATAATTAAATTTGAATTGTGTTCTGAGTAGATTTTCAGGGGGTTATTAACTTATTAACTAGTTTCAATTAATTCTTTATGCTTGAATATTTTATTGAACTTTGAAATGAAATTTAACACATATAAATAAAATCATATAAATCATAAAATTATAGCTCAAAAAATTTTCACAAACTGAGTAAACCCCTATGACCACCATCTAAGTCAAGAGACAGAATGTTACCAGCACACCCCAGAAACTACCCCTTGTCCTCTTCCAGTCACAATTTTCCCTAAGGGTAACTGCTAATCTGACTTCTAAATCATAGATTAGTTTTGAATGTTTTTGAATTTAATAAGATATATAGAATCTTACAGTATAGACTCTTTCTTTATCTGACTCCTCCTCAACATGTTTTTGAGATTTGTTGTGTGTGGTTGTAGTTTTTTATTCTCATTGCTGTATAGTATTCCATTGTGTGTGTGTGTGTGTGTGTGTGTGTGTGTGTGTGTGTGTGTGTGTATCTCCCCAATGCATTTATCCACTCCACTCTTGATTGGCATTTGGGTAGTTTCTCGTTTGAAATGTTAATAATGCCACTATGAACATTTGTGATCTTATTTTTTGGTTTATACACTTACACATTTCTGTTGGTATACACTTAAGAATAGAAATCTAAAGTAAGTTGGGTATTTTTAACTGCCAAAATTTGTTGGTCCATTTTACTAGCATGGAGAAACAGTGACATCTGGTGCATGAAATAATGAATTTCAGGTCTTAGTGTCTGGAATTTTTTAAGGAATCTGTTCTTATAGGTAGTATGAAGTCTTTTAAGAATTCATATGTACTGTGAGCTTAGAGTTTTTCTTTCTAATATTAAAATTAATCTAAAATATATTTACTTTGAGCACTTACAGAATTTGAGAATAAAATTCTTAAACTCTTTTAAGTAATCAGTAAAACCAAGTAATTAAAATGATAGATTTTAGAAGAAATGCTATTTTGACATGTACTAATGACAGTATTTTTAAATGCAAATTATTTCCCTTAAAGTTGCCACACAGTGAAAGATTGTTAGGGTTTGTGAGGTACAAAATTTCTAACCTAAACCAGTGAAACCTGAAAAAAAATCACACAGATAATATGATTATAAGGTTAATAAGAGAGTAAAACTAATCTATATATTGGAATTCTTTAAAATTCAAATAAGGGATATTGCTCTCCTTTTTTTCCTGCCAAAAAAACCTATTTTTTATTATATTATGTGATTAGGAAACATACACATGCATACCACTTTACGTTTGTATGTGATTTTGCTATCACACAAAATTGGTAGGGGTTAGGTATGTCATTTAAGGTGTTATTTTGATTGATCTCTACAGTTCTAGAAGGATAGTATAGTTTTCTTTCTTGACACTGTGAAGCTCATGAACAGTTTTATCACACTGAAACTTAATGCTTTTCCACACCTATTCCACAAATATTTATCACAACCTTTTTTCTGCCAAGCATTTTAGCTAGTGAGTTCCTGGATGAAGTTCTCTTTCTCCCTCCTGCCCTCTTGAATGCCTTCCTTTTCTTCTCTTCTTCCTTCTCTCTTTCTTTCCCCTATCCCTTTTTAATATAAGAGAAACCTGAGTAAAGTTAAATTCGGACAAAATTCTTGATCACTGGAGATACTGAAAATACAGGAGAGAGTTGGCATGATTATTGGAGCAGAGAAAGTAGAAAAGCAAGGATGGAGGTCATTAACTTTAGTTGGGAGAAATAATTGCTTTCTAATTGTGTCAGGGAAGGAGGAAAAAAAAGAAGGGGGAATGTAAAATAAAAATGGAGTGGCAGAAGTTGAGGAAGATCTGGCTGCTGTTTTCCATGAGGTAATTTTTATTGAGACCATGTTCTAAAAGTGGCGTTAGAAGAGGTATTTCGGTAGTTTGAAGAAAAGTGAAGAAAGGTTACAGTAGTAACTGTCGGCAACTGGAGGAAGTGGAAGTAACTAGAGGAAATATACAGGATTCCTGAGGAACCCTGAAAGCCCAGCTAAGGAAAAGATCTTGAATTTGTAATGGTGCCAATGATCAGCAGTGCTCATCAAGCAAAACTTAGAGAGAAGGAAGATAGGTGAATTGAACTGGGTTGAGTGTTTTAAAGAAAATATATAATAGAAGACAAATGGGCCAGAGAGATGGGGTCTACAAGATGATTATGGAACTATTTCATGGAGTTGATGTGGATCTGAAGATAAGGGATGTTTTACAGATAGATTACAGATAGATTTTGATGGACAGAGAAAATGTTGATGATTCATAAGTATGTAGAAATTAGATGAAGACAGAGTATTATGGTAATAATGAAGTAGGAAAGTTGACAGGATGGGAGAGGTTAAGGTCAGAAAAAATTGTGATTTATGACTTTATGAAGCATTTGCCGTGACAAGTGAGGCAGGAGAGTGTGGCAAACATGAAGTGGGGGTGGAAGTCACTGAAAGTGAGAAAGTCAATAAAATGAGAGGCAAAGATATTAGATAGACGTTGATAGATAACCAGAATAATTGCAGAACTTAAGAAAGTTTGAGCAATTTTACAAAACCTTTAATAAATGAGGGACAGTGATCAGGATTTAGTAGATTGTATGTAGTAGATGTAGTAGTACTGGTAAGGATCAAAAATAACTGATTGAAAGACATTAATAATTTTCAATAGAAGAAAATTAACTAATTAATATGCCTATAAAACAATGTCTAATTTTATAATTAATGACTATAAATTGGAAAAATGAGAAGACATTTATTTTGCCTATGAAATTAGCAGAGATTTAAAAAATCATTGTCAAGGTTGTAATGGAATAGATAATTTAATAATATGAGTGCAAACTATTAAAAATATTGGAAAACAATTTAGCAATATTTACTAAGTAGGTATCAATAAATTTTGACCAAATACTTCCATTTCTGGGAAATTATTATAAACAATTAGTACAAAATCACTACAGTGCTATTTAAAATAATCAAAATTGAAAAGCATCTGAGTATTTAACAAGGGAGGAAATGCTTTTCATATAATGTTAAGTGGAAAAGTATCTTACAATGTTTTACACACAATATGATCAAATTGTTTAAAACCAAAACCTGTGCATATGAAAAAAGATTGGAAGAAGATGTCCTAAGAAGTAAGAAAACGAATGCTTTATCCCTTCCCTTAAAAACATTTTCTTCTGTGTTTTTCAAAACATCCCTAATTAGTGTTTTATTAATTTATACTGGAAATATAAGACCATGTTCATTAATAGTAGAACTAACCACTAACGGCACCACCAACAACAGAAATTCTAATGGGCTAAAAATATAAGAGAAAACTAAGATAAGGGTAAAACATACAAATAAATAAAATAAGGAAATAATCTAAATTTACATTCTGATGGTATTTAAAGTAGAATTTAATAAGTTGATTCTCAAGTTATTCTCGAGGAGTAAACGAAACAGGAAAATATATATTGTAAAGTTTAATTTGGTAAAGCCTATTCCTAAGTATCTATAAAAATTTTTAATGTTTAGGCCTTTTGACACAGCAATTCCACTTCCGAGACTTTAACTTATAAAATTGTTAGAACAAGTGCAAAAGATACATTTGTAAGTCTATTTATCATAACATTATTGTTAATAGCAAACACCTAATTGTCTTTCTATGAAGAATGGTTAAATAAATTGTGCTATGTTTGTGTTATGGAATGCTATACAGGCACTAAAAAGAATGAGATGTGATACGTGACATTGGTGAAAAAAATCTCTAAGACATATTGTAGGTGAACAAACAAAGCCATTGAAGTTCTGGAATCTATTAACTAAGGAGCATCACACTCATCCTCTTGCTGATAACAATTATAAATCTGGGGAAAACATTTGAAATAAGATTGTTCAAAGGCAACCAAAATCAGACAGAAACTCGAGGGGGTTTGAACCTTGGAGAAGGGGACCCCATGTAGATTGACAAATATTTCTCTGTGAATATCCTTATTTTGAATTCTGAAAATTCTAGCTGTATTGGTCTCCAATCTGTTTCTTCAGTTCAGTGAGAGTGTTGGACTCTTTTGGGGTTTGCCGTCCCTGGGCCAAAACCTAGCAAGAACTTCCAGTCAGTTAGCCAAAGTGACGATTGGATTCATCTCATTTGTTTTCCTTTTCTTAGGGGTCACAGTCCTGTGCTACCTATTGAAATACTTGTTTTCCATAATTTTTCCATTTTCTAGTTGACAGCAAGAGGTAATCCTGGACCATCTTCTTCCCTCATGGCTGTAAGTGGAAGTTTCACCTGGAATTTTAGATCCAGGAAAAATATCTTTTGAAAATGAAGGAAAAAATAATATACTTTCCAGAGAAATGGAAGCTGAGAGAACCTGTTGCCGGCAGAATATGCCATTGTACAAGAAATGCTAAAGGGATGTCTTCAGGCTGAGAAAATTGATAGCCAATGGGGATTCAGATATAAAAGAAGGAATAAAGAATGCTGGAAATATAATATACATAGGTAAATACAAGATATTATCTCTTATCCATTCTCTTAAATTCTTTAAATCATAAATCACTTAAAACAAAAGTAAAAAAATACATTTTTTAATTGAAGGAAAAAATACATATAACACATGTAGAAGTAAATATATGACACAGTGTTGGAAAAGGCAGGAGCGGTACAAATTGAATTTTACCACTGTTTCTTACATAATCTGTGAAGTGACATAATAATAATTCAAGAAGACTTTGAGTAATTAAGGATGAATATTGTAGCCTCTAGAGGAAACATGACAAAAACCTAAAACCAAAATAAACCAAAAACAAACAAAGAAACAAAACAAAACCCTTCCACAGAGCTGTATTAGCTAAACAGCTGATAGAAAAGATAATATGGGCTATAAAAATTTTGTTAACACAAAGAGAGACAGAAAGGAAGAACAAAGAAACAAAGAGCAAATAGAGTAAATACCATGATGGAGACAGTGTCAATTATATCGATAAGTTGAATTCAGAGTTTATCAGACTGCATGAAAAAGAGAACCCCAACTATTTGTGGGCTACAAGAGATTCAGTGTACATATAATGATAAAGACAGAACACGAAAGATGGAAAAGATATACCATGCAAACACTAAGCATATGAAAGCTGGTATGCTATATCAGTGCCAGACGACACTGACCTCAAGACAAGGAGCATCATCAGACATGAAAAGGGTATTTTATAATCATGAAAGAGTCAATTCATTGTGAAGAGTCTTAACAATCTTAAAGTGAATATACTTAATAATAATATTTTAAAATACACCAAGCAAGGAACAACTGACTGGCTCGGTCGGTAGAGCATATGACTCTTGATCTCAGGCTTGTCAGTTCAAGTCCCACACTGAGTGTAGAGATTACTTAAAAATAAAATCTTTAAAAATATATATATCATGCAAAAATGGGCAGAATTAAAGGGAGAAACAGTTAAATCCCTGAAGTTGGAGATTTTAAAACTTCTCTGAATAATTGATACAATAAGTAGATCAAATATCAATATAGATCATCACAGAAGACTTGAATAAGGCTATCAATCAACTTGATGTAAGTTACATTTACAAAACACTATATCCAGTAACTATAGAATACACATTTCTCTGAAGAGCATGTGGAACATGCACTAAGATAAATCATGTTGAGTCATAAAACAAATCTTAACAAATTTCAAAGTCTTGAAATCATGTTCCCTGTCCACAACCAAATTAAAATTTAAAAAGTAAAACAATATGAATAGTATAATCCTATTTATGTTAAACAATATTGATCACACAAATCAATATACTGTAAATCTACAAAATATGCATGTACATGTATAAAAAAAAACCCAAAACCTGGCAGAATATAGATCAAAGATTACCTCTTATGAGAATGAGAATGGAAAGGGATTTGAAGGGAACATTGAAGCTTTATTTATATGTATTTCTTTACTGTTGGATTACTTTCATTCATATGTCACTCGTGTATTTAGGATTGATAAAAAAATAAGTCTTATAAAGAATAAATATGTGTAAATAACAGGTAAAAGTTTTGAAATAGAAGTAGAAGAATAGTGAAGAAGAACCTGCCCTACCACTATTAAGAGGTTTCGAATAGCTATGGTACTTGAGGTACAGTGACAGGAAGCACAAAGGAGCTAAATGGAATAGAGTCCAGTAACAGAATTATTACATATGAGAATTTAGTACATAATAAAGAAAGCATGTAAATTTGCTGGGCAAAGGATATAATCTTTAATAAATGGTGTCAGAAAAATTGGCTAAATGCTAGGGGGAAAATTAGACCCTGTTATAGCCATTAGTACTGTCCTTCATATACTTTCAGCTCTCTCTATTTTGGGGCACATAATAGGACGGAATTTCATCACCATCTTTGAAGTTAGATGTGGCCTTGTGACTTGTTTTGGCCAATGAGATGTAAACATAATTAGCAGGTGTCATTTCCAAGCGGAAGTAATGTGTGTCTGTTCTAGGCATTGGATGTGCAATTCACCATTTCCTTTCCTGCTGTTCCGGTGATAACTGGAGTGCATCTTGAGATAACACCTCTGTAAGACTGGCTCTTTGAGGGGCATATGAGCAGAACGTCCCCTACTTGCCTGCCCCGGACAGATGAGCTTGCCACCACAGCATAAACTGATTAATGTAAAAAATTGTTATCTAGAATTTTGGAGAAACTTTAATAAAACCCCAAATTCCTTGCATTGGCATGGAGGCCGGCAAGCAGATGGGAAGAAAATTATTACTGGAGTTGGAATATTTCTCCATGCTCTGCAGTAGCAAAATGTCTCATAAAACTGTTGCTCACAAGGATGTGGATGACTGATTATATATCTAATGAACTTTTTGTCCTGGGGGAAAAGATTAGAAAATAGAACGATAGTAGCAAGCTTTGGTTGACATAACCTGAGTCTGGCAAGATATTACAAGAAAGTTAGTTCAGATAGAAATTGCCACTTTGCAAGCAGAAATGAAGGGAACTATAATAGAATCTATGAATTTATAGATTTGTAGGGATAGAAGAGGTGACTGCTTCTCAATCTCAAATAGTTGAATATAAAAATGAAAAATAATTTGAACAACAAAGGCAGCTTAAAACTCAACTTTGGTCTATTTATAATTGCCAAGAACTGGAAATAAGTCAAATCCCTTTCAACTATAGAATGGAGAACACGTACGACTAGAGAATACACTGAGCGTATTGATTCAGTGGAATAAAACTTAAGAGGCACAAATGACTGATACACGCTGCAACATGGATGGATCTCAAATGTATTATGTTCAATGAAAGAAGTTAGGTTATATGACATATATGCAAAGGCAAAACTGTAGGGACAGAAAACAGAGCAGTGATTGCCCTCATCTGAGGATGAGGGGAGGACACAGAGGATTTTGGAGGGTAATTGAACTTTATTTTTATTACAATGGTAATTTCATAACTGTATACATTTGTCAAAACTCACAAAGTCATACACTAAAAAAGGTAGATTTAAACTTGTTTGTAAGCCCAAGAGGAACCCTGCTTTAGTCATTTAAAAGCCCAGCAGGAGTGGAGGACATTTAAAGATGGAAGAGATTAGCCTTGCCAGGGAGGAAAGACACTTTGCAATAACCATTTATGAGTACCTATGATGTGCCAACTAGAGCCAATCTACTAAGCACACTTATATAGAGAAATATACTATATCTTCAATCTTTACAGCTCTCCCACATCCTGTGGGAGAAATATTGTTATTCCCATTTTAAGGAAACTGAGGATCAGAGATTAAATAAATTGCACAAGTTTGCTTAGCTAGTAAGTAATAGACCCAAGCAGAGCTGTCTGTTAAGCTTTAACAGCTTCCTCTACATAATGTAGAAAATAGAATGAATGAGTGATGATAGAGATTTTCAGGTAGGAAAAAGGGAGGAAGCTGAGGAAATTACAATCAGGAAATGTTATTATAGCAACATTATGAGATGGGGCCATCTGTTGGCAGTGAGGGGATTAATGGGGATAAAGTAAAGTTGAAGACTTGAGTACAGTGGGGAAAACTGAAGGAGGTTGTGATGATTTTGACATTGTTCACTCTACTCTTTATCCTTGTACCATGGGGATGAGATACCATTCCATTCTTAGTTACATTAGCCGAAGAAATCCTGCTGCAGGATGCTAGAGTCCCACAATGGTATTCACTGAGTGCAGATTATCATAAGAATGTGCAACTTGAGAGCCTCTTATTTTGCAAAGACCAATTCTTATCCATTCCCCAAGTCCCATTCATTTCTGTGTTCTGTTTATAAAGACTATGTCATTGAAATTATAGTGTATTCCTGAGGGTGGGAAAGGAACTTTGAAGTATAAAAAGGAATCGTAACTTGTAGATGACTGTCGTACTAATCTTTGATGGATTGATTAACTTTGATTTCTCCCAAATTCTTTAGGATCTCAAAAAAGAGTAAGATCATAACTGCAAACCCACAACTATACTGGTAATGAAACATAGGCTGGTTTTAGAGGGATCACTACAGGAAATTGTAAAGTTCATGTTAGTTTCCTTTTCTAAGGGTACATATCATGAAGCCCTGGGCATTTTCATGATGGATATGATGGGTGACATTTAGTGTTGAAAACTAGGAAAACTTTCATAAAATAAGATTAAATTGATTCAAATAGTATTAAAATGGGAAAGAGTCTTAGAAATCATCTAGTTCAATTTCTTCATTTTGCTTGTGGGTAAATTGTCTGGATTAATCAATTTTCTTTAAACTCACAAGAAGTTATTAACCAATCATAGATTACCTTTTAAAAAATTTTTGTTACATTTGTATGTTCCTTTTCCAACCTCTTCTTATATTGTGCCCACAAGGTGAGAGAACTCAGGATATAAAAATTAAAAGTCAAAATTGTTCTGAACAGTAATGGATGAAGGTATTTTAAAATATTATTGCATGTGTAAAGGAGGTTAAATAAATTTCTCTCTACCCTTCTAGGTTCTTGGTTGAGGACTCCCCCCACCCCCATCCCCACCCACCTCAGCACTGTGATAAAAAGATAAAGTAGCAGGAGAAAAACAAACAGAACTTTAATAACATGAACACCTGCTGAATATACAAGAGGTCTCAGGAAAACTGAGTAATCCCTGAAATGGCCCACACCACCACCTTAAATACCATCTCCAACTAAAGACAAAAGAAAGATGTTGGGTTGGGGGGTTGGGAGTCCATTATGGGATGTTACCAGGAAAAGGACAGTAAACAAGGTTAAGGTTGTTATGCAGATTGAAATTGTTGTCTTCCCCATTGCTAAGAGTTTCAGATTTGGTCATCCTTTTCTTCCTAGCTAGTGCAGAGAGGGGAGACATCTTTATAAACTGAGATTTCCCTTTCAATGTAAATGTCTCTTACAAAAGGATAACTTATACTAGGTTTTCAGAGTTTCTCTGTGTCTGCAGTTTCTTAAAAAGAATCAGCTCAAGATAATCATTATGCCAAAGAGACTTTTTGGGTGGTGATGGTGGGGGAGCAAATCCTGCCCTTCCTCATATGTATTATATTTTTTGTCCACTTTTGGGGTGGCATATTATAGTGGGAAGAATGTTGGGTCAGCAGTCAGAAGACAGAGTTCTAATCCTGCTCACTCTCTTCAGGACTCAGTTTCCTCGTTTTATGGCCCTGGTTATCCTAAAAAATAAAAATCCTACAGGTCTTAAAAATATATATATTAAAATAAATGAAATTTTAGGTGGATAAATAGAAGCCCTTCTTATAAGTTGGGTGATTTAAAGAACTTGAAAATTTTGGAATATCTGTCCTGGAATATGTTTATAAAGAAAACAAACAACCATCAGTTCTGAATGGTATTGAGATATTTGGAGAGGAATGGATAAATCTGAGAGTCTCTAGAGGTTTCTTCTAGATCCATAGTCTTATGATTATGTTCCCAGTGTAGTAGGTGAAATATAGCTTAACACATGAATTCTCATCATTGTAGAGTTTATTATCTATAGGTTCATGAAATTTTACTGCATTGCTATTGGTTCACACATGTGCCATAGTGTCCCAGAGGTGGTATCAAGCCTGTAAATAGACAATCTGTTGAACTTTTATAAGAAAATAATTTAAGTAGAGCGGCATTGAGTAGCTGAAGTTGAGTATTTACTGTATTAGACCTGGTGTATTGGTTAGAAGCAGAGTCCTAAAATCATATTTTAAAAGTTTTCAAACAGAGACATTTTATCAAATGAAAAAACACACACACACACACCTTTAGAAGTAGAAAGTTTTTCCTTTATACAGGAATGTTAAGGACAGCACCACTGCTCTTTTATAGTCTCTCTGGGAGTTTTTCTCACCACAGGAATTACAGAAGAATGAAAGCTTCCTGCCTTGGGAAGGCTGCGTTTTTATGTCTGGAGCTCTTCCATTAGGTCACACTGTTAAAGGCACAGTCCTTTCCTAAGGGAGAACTCCCCTGCTTCATAGCAGCCCTGTTTATTCTGTTAGCAGCTGCTCTATTCCCTTTTACTCCACGCAGACCAACGTTCTTAAAACAGGGAGAAAACGATTCTTATGGAAAGTGCATCACTGTTGGCTTAACCAGCTATTATAAAAAATATAGCCAGACTTTTGGGGGGAAAAGAAGAAAATATCTTACAAGTTGTATCTGGACATCTCCAAGAATGAAGAGGCATAAAATAAGACTACTAGCTTTTGCACAGCATATATGTTTGTCTTCCTCTTTTATGGTGCAAAGGAAAGGTACACAAAAATGATGCCACACTCCCTAGGTTATATAGAGGGAAAAACCCAGTGTAGAAATTTCATTCTCATTTACCCATATGGCCAACAATGTCAGGATCCCCCCAAAGAATAAAGAGGGACTAGAGAATATGATGATTCTGCATGCTTTTCAATTTTCAATTACTTACATTTTTCTTATTTTCTTTTTTAGTTGTTCAGGACTCCAAGGTATAAAATACCGTCTTGATTTTCTTCAATGGAATGCCAAAGGGAGTCTCCTTATTTTTTTAAATTTAACTTTTTTTATTATGTTATGTTAATCAACATACATTACATCATTAGTTTTTGGTGTAGTGTTCCATGATACATTGTTTGCGTATAACACCCAGTGCTCCATTCAGTACGTGCCCTCCTTAATACCCATCACCAGGCTAACCCATCCCCCCACCCCTCTCCCCTCTAGAACTCTCAGTTTGTTTTTGAGTCCATTGTCTCTCATGGTTCATCTCCCCCTCCGATTTCTCCCCTTTCATTCTTTCCCTCCTGCTATCTTCTTCTTCTTCTTTTTTTTTTTTTAACATATAATGTATTATTTGTTTCAGAGGTACAGGTCTGTGATTCAACAGCCTTACACAATTCACAGAGCTCACCATGGCACATACCCAAAGGGAGTCTCCTTTAACAGAATGTTAGCTCTTTCTCCTTGAAGCTCAGTGAAATAATTTCATCTGATCTTTCCCTTCTTCCTGCTTAACATCTGGGCTCTTTATAGAAGGCAAGATCAGACTCACAGATATTAAACTTTAAAAATATGTATATATTCCTTATTATCACGAAAACAACTTCCTGGCTTAAAGAAATATAGTGGAGGCCTTTTTTATATATAGATGAAGATGGCAACTTCAACATGTGCCCCAAATCCAAATCAGTAGGATACAATCTTTCCTGAGCCGAACAGCTGTTGGGCCAATGGACTGGGGGCCTGCAGAATATGAGCCACGTATTAGCTCTTCCAGAACAGATGAAAAGGAATGGAAGACCTTTTGACATTCTGGTTTTATGATGCCTCTGGAGACCAATGATGTAGAGAGCTATGAAATGCTGACCAAAATTATTTGAATTCTGGAGAGAGTTTGTCCTGTAGAGGTCCACAAATCCCCAGGAGGATTTCCCCAGGGGGAAGAACCAGTTGGTCTCTTGTATCCAGCAGGAAAGCCAAGCGGATTGTACGGGTCTTTGCTAACACTAAGGCCTGCAAAAAGCTGGCTTTTGCACAGAAGGGGGCTGCAAGAAGAAAGAAGTTTTTTTTGTGATGCTTCCATTTGGGATTGACACACTGCTGGCTGGTATATTCTAGTCTCTTGCTATGTATACTGTGGTCCCTGACCCCAGCAACAATGGCATCAGCTGGTTGCTTAATAATAATGCAGAATCTCAGGCCCCAACCCAGATCTACTGAATCAAACCAGGATTTTAACATTCCCAGATGACCTATAGACACATTAAAGTTTGAGAAGTCTACAGATGCAGAGACAACTGTATCTCCCCTCACCTGTGGTATCATTGCCACTAAGTTAAATTAGCAGCTATACCCAAATCTCACTGAGAAAATTAAAACCCAACTAATTACAGTTCTTAGCTGCTGGAGGGGACTGATGAGTACTTCAGGAGATAAATAATGTCCCCCCTCCCTACATATATATATATATAAAACAAGAGAAACTTTGTATTTGAGTTAAAAAGGTAATATATAATTTTAAAGAGAAAATGGTCACCGTTAAGACTCAAATGAGTTGTCTTGAAGGTGAGGTGAAAAAAATGTCTCAAAACAATACAAAACAAAAAACAGATAAAAATGTAAATAATGAGGGAATTCACAAAAGATGAAAATACAAGAAACCTAAAATTCAAATAATATGGGTTCTAGAAGAAGAAAAGGCAATAGATAGAGGAGATTAATTTCACAAGCAGTAGAAGAAAATGTCCTATTCTGAGGCTAGATTAGACTCTGTAGATTGAAGGGGGTTAGCAAATTCCACACAAGATTGAGGGGGAAAGAGAGATCAGACATTTCATGATAAAATCCCTGGATCCTAAGAATAAGGAGAGCATTTTCCGAAGTACAGATGGAAAGGAAAAAGTTGCTTATCAAATAAAAACAAATCAGATTGACATTAAACTCTTCACATTAGCAGGAAGCGGTGGAGTTACCACCATAGACGCCTGAAAGTATAGTATGCGATCCAGCCTAGAGTGCTGGCTTGCCAATAGTACCAAACAATCTCAGTAAAAAGTAGGGATCGGCTGGCTAGGAATGTGTGGTGGGAAGTAAAGGCATGCTAAGTTCTCATCTTATAGGATGGGAGGAAGAAATAGTTGGGGAATATGGCATCTTTGTTGAGGAGAAAAACTGGTATCTTGTTTTCATATTTTGGGAGAGATGTATGATTATGGATGTCTTTAAAATATGGCAATAGTTGGTAAATAACTATAGATAAATGAAATAAAACTTTAAATTAGGGGAGACAACAAGTAAAGAAAAAACAGTAGCTTAAAAAACAGAAAAAATAAGTAGAAGGACAGGGAAAAAGAGAAAATAGTAAAGTTGGCAGGAAACAAAGTAAGATGAAAGGAATAATATCAATCTTAAGTTATTACTTAAATATGAATGTACTGAATTATCTCTTTTAAAGATGGAAATGACAACAAGAGAGAGAAATTGCAGTTCAAAAAACCCACAAACCTAGGTACATGTTGTTTATAAGCAATAATGATAAAGAAGGTGAAATGTGATAAAGAAAAGGATAGTTGAAGAGAAATCAGGCAAAAAGAAAAAAAAACCCTAAAAACAAGCAAGAAGTATAATAATATTAGTCAATCTGGAACTTAAAAGAATAAAGAAAGGCATATTTTAGTGAATGAATGTATGTAAATCTCTATGTACCAAATAATGTAGCAGCAAAATAAATGAAGCAAAATAGTAAAAATATAATGAGGGCCCAACAAAAACAATTAACAGTGGACAATTTTAGATTTTTTAAAAATGTATTTATTTGAGAGAAAGAGAGTGAGCAAGAGCCAGCACAAGCAGGGGGAGGGGCAGAATGAGATAGAGAAGCAGACTTCTCCCTGAGCAGAGCAGGGAGCCCCATGTGGGGCTCGATCCTAGGACCCTGGGATCATGACCTGAGCCGAAGGCAGATGCTTAACCAACTGAGCCATCCCCAGGCGCCCCACACTGGAAAATTTTAATACACATTTTTTCCAGAAGTTTAACTAAAAATAAATGCATAGCCATAGAAAAAGCAGATAAGCAACAAACTTGATTATAAATACATATATGTATATATACACATATATAAACTTTAGATCCTTTAAAAGAAAAAATTTCATAAGTCCAAAAAAATTGCAAAAACAAATCCCTCCTTGACCACAAAGGAAACTTGAACAACACTTTTATATATAGAGAGATTTTTACCACACATTCTATAATATAATTATAATGCAATAAAATTAGAAATAAATAAAAGTTTACCTTGAAACCCTAATTGCTTGAAAATAAAGGAATATATCTTAAATAATTCTTAGGTCAAAGATAAAAAAAGCTTAATTACAAACTATCTAGAAATAAATTAAGTTTCAAAACCTATGGAACACTGCAAAAATACTCAAGAGAATATACTTAGCCTTAAATGTCCCCATAGTCAAACATATTAAAAAAGGAACTTAATATTCATCTCAAGGCATTTTTAAAAACAGCCACAAAATCAAAAGAAAATAGGTGAAGGGAATGGTTGAAGCTAAAAGTTGAGTTAATGAAATGGAAAAAAAACCCACTTATAAATAGGATAAATAAATCCAAAGCCTGATTCTTAAAGGGTTCCATAAAACAAGTAAATCCTTTAGAAGCTTGATTAATACATTCCTGATAGAATACTTAATAGTTTTTTTTTTAAAGATTAAATAATACAGGGCACCTGGGTGGCTCAGTCAGTTAAGCACCTGCCTTCTGCTCAGGTCATGATCCCAGGGTCCTGGGATAGAGGCCCAAGTAGGGCTTCCTGCCTGCTTCTCCCTCTGTCTCTGTCCCTCCCCCCACCCCTACTCCTGCTATCTCAAATAAATAAATAAAATCCTAAAAAAAAAGATTAACTAATACAAATTTGGAAGAAAAATTTGAGGAATATATATATTATATGTATTATATATATTATATATATATATATAAAACTTAGGCTTTGGAGAGAAATTTTTAGCCAAGATGGGAAACCCAAAATATATTAAAGGAAAGGTAGACATATTTAGCTATATATACTTTAAGATACATTATCTAGAAAAACATATCATCAACAAAGTTTATAGTCAAATTATAGATAATAAAATATATTTATAAAACACACATGACAAATAAAAAGTTAATGTCTATTACACAAAGAACTCATAAATTGGTAATAAGAAAACAAATATCCCAAAAGAAAAATTCTAAGAATATTTAAATGCAATTCACAAAGGAGTACATCTAAATGACTGTCAATCACTAAAAATGTGCTGAACATCCCTAGTTGTAAGGAAAATGCAAATTAAAAAACAATGAGCTATGTTATTTTATATGCATTAGGTGGTAAACTTTAAAAGTAGTGTTAACTTCGGGCACCTGGGTGGCTCAGTTGGTTAATCGTCTGCCTTCAGCTCAGGTCATGATCTCAGGATCCTGGGACTGAGACCCATATCACCAGGCTCTCTGCTCAGCGGGGAGCCTGCTTCTCCCTCTCCCTCTCCTGCTCCCCCTCCTTGTGCTCTCTCTTTTTCTATCAAATAAATAAATGTAATCTTTAAAAAATAAAAAAATAAAAGTAGTGTTAACCTCAAATGTTGGTAAGCATGACAGGATAAAGCTATATACCTTGCTGATGGAAATGTAAAAAGTTACAACTTTGTTGGAATGAAATATGGCAATAGACTTTAAATAAAAAAAAATGACCTTTGATCTAGCAATCCTACTTTCTGAAGGAAAGTGTATATATATATATGTATGTGAGTGTATTACATACTGCTTAATGTTAAGAAACCAGAAGCAAGTAAATATCCCTTGATATGAGTATGTTTGAATACATTTTTAAAGAGAAAGCCTCTTATTATGGAAAATTTGAACTTAGATAAAAGTAGACAGCATAATAATATAATAAATCCCTACAAATTCATCAAATCATATTAAAAGTTATCAACATTTTTTTCCAAATTTTATTTTATATACCTATTCCTTCACTTTTTTCTTCCTGGAATATCAAAGCATACCCAGTATTATTCTTTGAATATTTCAAACAAAAGTTCTTTTAAAAATGTTACTACCACAACATCATTATATCTAGGAAAATTAATAGTAATTATTTAATATCTAATATCCACCTGGTGTTCAAATCTCCTCTTTGATTCAAAAATGCTTTTTTACAATTGATTTATTTAAATCAAAATCCAAACAAGATCTACACATTGCATTTTGTTGGTGTATTTCTCAAGGTTCTTTTAATCTATGAGAGTTCCCTCCCTCTTGTTTCTTCATGCAATATATTTGTTGAAGAAACTTGGTTATGTTGTAGCATTTTCTACATTCTTTTGATTTAGCTCTTTGTTTCCTTGTTTTATTTAACATACTATTTGATTCTTTCCTTTTTTGAAAACCACTCAGTCTAATTAGATACTGAGGGTCTACAGGTTTTAGTTAAATTGTTTGGATAGAAATTTGTCATAGATGGTGCTAAATACCTCCTTGGCATCACATTTGCAGGCATATAATATCTAGTTATCCCACTTTTCAACATTAACGTTGATTAATGAGTTCAGTTAGTGTCTGATGACCAATCTACTCTTTACCAAAAGTATAAGCATCCCTTGATTATCACTGCCTAGATCCATTATTTCATTAGAGGTTTTCTGATAGAATACATTTTGGTGAATCTATACCATGAAGTAGTATTTTGCAACTATTGCAAATAATAGTAGCTAAGTCTTTTATAAAGTTTATTTGACTAATGTAGTGTTCTAAGCACTCTGTATAAACTTATTATACCTAATAACAATCCAATGAATTAGATACTATAATTATCCCCATTTTACAGGCCAGAACTCAGGAATGGAATGATTTGTCCAAAGTCACAGCTACTAAGTGTTGGGTTGGGAGTCAAGAGAATGAATGAGATCTATACCTGTTGCAAAGAGAAAGATACAAAAGAGTTGTACATAAGATGATGGAATTTTTGTAAAACAAACAATGGTAAATTTATGTACATGCTTTTATGAGAAGGCTAAATATTACATTATGGTTACATGGTGGAGGAGAGAGATGTAATATTGGGGATGCATAGAGATAGAATGGGGGAATAGAGGGGAAGAAGACAGACAAGCAAGAAACAAAACAAAACAAAACACACAGGGGCACCTGTTAAACGTCTGCCTTCAGCTCAGGGCATGATCCCGGGGTCCTGGGATTGAGCCCCGCATCAGGCTCCCTGCAGAGCAGGGAGTCTGCTTCTCCCTCTCCCACTCCCCTGCTTGTGTTCCCACTCTCGCTATGTCTCTCTCTGTCAAATAAATAAAATCTTTAAAAACAAAGCCACAAAAAACCCCACAAAAGACAGCTTTATAAAAAGTTGAAGATAAAACAACATATATGATAGTCTATCTTTTATGTAAAATGATGTATGTATATATACAAACATATATACACAACTATATATGTATGTGTGTAAGGGTTTATAAAGAAATGCATAAATACACAGTTGCTAAATGACTAACAGTTTTTACCTCAGGCTGGGGATTTTAGGTGATGTTTAATTTTTTATTTAGCCTTTTATATACTACTCAACTATTTTACAATGATCATGTATTTATATAACAACAACAAAAAAACCCAATAAATCTATTTTCATTGTGGAACATTTTAAGAGAGTTGGGAATGAATGTTACCTTTTAAGCTACTAATGTATCAGTTATATAAAGCACAAGTTCACACCCTTTGAAATTATACTTATTAAATACTTAAGGTAATAAATAGTTAACACAGAATTTGGGTCAATAGCAAAATTTCACTAATTAATATTATTTGTTAAGATTTATCCAAATTCATAAAAGCTCTGAATTATAGAATGGCAAAGAAAAGAAGGGTCATTTTATTAGCTCCAAACTATTTACAATAGAGATAGCATCAGTCCAAGTAGAACAATTACATTTTTCATTTCACTACAGTTTGTTATGAGAATGACACTTACCTTTATGCTAGTGTTTCTCAAAATGCAAACTTATGCATGTTACCTAAGACTTTATCAGTTGAATAAACTTTCTAGGAGATTCTTATGTTAATAAAAGTTTGATATTTTTTTGTTTTGTTTTTGTTGTTGTTTTTTGCTTTTTACATTTTTTAAGATTGGGTAGCACCTGTATTTTAATTGCCATAGTCATAGTAATCCAGCCTGGAGAGAGATAGGACTGGTTTGTATCATCATTTAAGAAATATTATACTTTTTTAATTTGTAATTAGATTTTTAACTTAATTAGTCCAAAAGACTAAACGTTCAGAGATAATGTTTCTGGGAGTCTGAAAAGGTTTCTTCAAATATTAAGAACTTATACAATACCAGGTGCTATTTTAGCATGCTTAATGCATTTTTTTTTTTTTTTTTGAGAGAGAGAGAACTAGAGAGCACATGCACACGATTGGGGGAGGGGCACAGAGAGAGGGAGAGAGAGAATCCCAAGCAGGTTCCAGGAGAAGCACAGAGCCCCACCCGGGTCTCCATCTCCCAACCCCAGATCATGACCTGAGTCTAAATCAAGAGTCGGCTACTTAACCAACCGAGCCACCCAGGCACCCCTTACGCATTATCTTTTACAATGTACATGATACAATTTTAAGATATTCTTACCTACACTTAACAGATGAGAAAATGGATCTTTTAGTATCTAAGTGACTGCTAGAGGAGGTTACAGAGAGGACGTGACGTGCCGTGACCGCCAGTTGACCCGGGGGCTGAACCCTGGCAGGCAGTGGGAGGCTCCTCACGGCGCCTGTTCTTGGAATGCTGTTTCCACGGCCGCTGCCGCTTTCACAGCCTGGGTGGTTTTTCAAGGACGCTGCTTTGAGAGAGCAATGTGTTGCTGAACCCACCTGGATGGTATTGGTGACTGAACCCAGTTGAGGCCCCTATAAACGTTGAAGATTCTGGCTGGCAGACACGGAGATTTACTCGATTTATGGCCACTCAAGACAAGCCTTGTAGGTAAGTTCCCTTGTTTTATGAAATCTGCCACCTACTAATCTGTGGTGGGCTGTTGCTTTCTTTGATCTCTTCCGGCCTTCTGTGTACAGGGGCCAATTTCAAGATTTCACCCAGGGACTCCCAAGGTTTCAAACCAAGTTTCAAGGTAGAGAATGGCTCATACTTCTCCATCATTTGCCAGAGAAGGGCCCTTAGATTCGACCTGTCTGTAGGAAAATGCTCCTGATGCACTGTCTCTAGGCCCTCACCTACACTGGGCGGTATTTTTAATGATTATTTGAATTTTGTAGATTGAAATGGTTGGCTTACTCTGGTGTGCATCTAATTTCTGTAATCTTGTTACAGTGCATGTGGTGTGTGCACAAATATGTGTGTGTGTGTATTGTGCTCTATAAATTCTTTTATGCAAAAACTTGGGGAACAAATAAATAAAAATAAACACTGTGCATTCCCTGGGATTGTTTCTGATTCTTGACTTCTTGCTCAAGGGAATTACCTGTTCCCTGATTCTTCCCCTTAATTGGTCTTGTCGCTCCCACCTTTTTATTGAGTTGATTACTAATTGCATATTCTTGGAGCCAGTGATGATGGGTCTTGTAGGTACTGAAATTACTCTTTCCCTCTCTCTGTCTCTCCCTCTCTTAAAAGAAAAGAAAAAGAATGAAATCTTGCCATTTGAAATGACAGGGAGGAGCTAGAGAGTATTTATGCTAAGCAAAATAAGTCAGAGAAAGACAAACACCATATGATTTCACTCATATGTGGAATTTAAGAAACAAAACAGATGAATATATGGGAAGGGAAAAAAAGAGAGAGAGGGAAGCAGACCATAGGAGACTCTTAACAATAGAGAACTGAAGGTTTATGGAGGGAAATGGGTGGGGGATGGGTTAAATGGGTGATGGGTATTAAGGAGGGCACTTGTTATAATGAGCACTGGGTGTTATATGTAAGTGATGCATCACTAAATTCTACTCCTGAAACCAATATTACACTATGTGTTAACTAACTAGAAATTAAATAAAAATTTGGAAAAAAAAGAAATAACAATGCATGTAATGTATAAAGCACACATCCTAGAATGTTTAGAACTTAGTTCATAATAGTTATTGTTAAAATTAGGATTATTATTTCAGGCTTCTCATTTTTAAGTAAGTTATATTTAACTGAGTCATTATATTTTCTCATCATTTCAAGAATCTAACCATAAAAATTTTATGTGAGATGGCAGAATTTTTTTTTTTTGAGATAGCAGAGATTTTTATTTTCCTTTTCTGTTTTTAACCTATAGGGAGTCCCATGTGAAAAATGGAAATACTTCCAGATTTTCTTCTTGAGATAGGACAAGAGTTATAATCGAGAGAAGATGGACAAATATTAAAACACACACAAATTATTCATCTTTGAAGAAAAATTGTTGGTAAGTACAGAAAGAAAGAAGACCCAGAAAAAATGGTTTGAATGCTTCAATTAAGTTCTCTCCAAGTCATTGTGAATATTAGTGCCTTTCCAGGTTAATATTAGACTTTTCATGTATAACTAGAAAGAAGCATTTATTATTAATACTTTAAAATATTAGTAATATTATTTATTAGTAAATAATACTGTTAAATTTATTAACATACATTTATTGATTATAGACATAATACCTGGTAGTGGTAAGAGTTTTGAAAAGATAATATATAACTAAGAAAATAAATATCACTATATTCTAACCACCCAAAGATGACATAATACATATTCATATCTAAAAATATTTATTTGTATGCCAGATATTGTCTTTGGGAAACTATATGCTCAGCTTTGGGGAGCAATTCAGACCCTTCATAATATATCTTGGTGAACTTTCTAAGTTAATACAGGTAGGTAAGCTTTATTTTCAATAGCTACTCAGCATTTCATCACGTGGGTGTAATTTATCTAACTATTTCTATGTTATAGAAAATTAAGACTGTTTCCACAGTTTTACATATTTTAAATAAGGCAAGAATGTAATATCCACGAGGGCAGATACTTTTTCTGTTCTGCAAGCCAGCTAAAAATAACACTTGAAACTTAGTAGGCAAAAAATAAATTTGTTTAATGAATATGTTGAATGAATAATGTCATACTGAGTGTCTTTCTATAAAACTCTATCTGTATTTCTGATTATATCTTTAAATTATTTCCTGAAAGTAGCAGTTTTTGACCAAATAGTAGGAGTTTTGTATCCATTCCTCACTATGCACTTTCCAGTCTCTTTGACTTTTAAAACATTTGTTTGAAAAAAGGAAAAGTAATGATTCACATGGTAAAAATGTACAGAACAAGGGGTGCCTGAGTGGCTCAGTCAGTTGTGTCCAACTCTTGATTTGAGCTCAGGTTATGGTTTCAGGGTCATGATATCGAGCCCTACGTTGGGCTCCACACTCAGAGTAGAGTCTGCTTGTCCCTCTCCCTCTGCTCCTCCCAGCACCTCAAATAAATAAATAAATAGATAAAATCTTTTTAAAAATAGGTGCAGAACAATACATCATTATATTCCTAAATAAAACCATTTGTTTTAAGTTTCCTGTTCATACATGAAGCTTTAAAAAGTTATATACATGATTTATATGTACTTTAAAAGATTTTTTTCAGGGGCACTTGGGTCGCTCAGTCGTTAAGCATCTCCCTTCGGCTCAGGTCATGGTCCCAGCGTCCTGGGACTGAGCCCTGCATGGGGCTCCCTGCTCAGCAGGAAGCCTGCTTCTCCCTCTCCCACTCCCCCTGCTTGTGTTCTGTTCCCTCTCTTGCTGTGTCTCTCTCTGTCAAATAAATAAATAAAATCTTCAAAAAAATTAAGAAATAAAAGATTTTTTTCAGAAAAGTATTATAAGAAAATAGATGGAAAATACCAAAAAACAGAAAGCAAGAGAATTAGAATTTAAAAATTCAAGTATTAGTCCAGGAAGAGCAAGACCCAACTAACAGACACACCAGAAAGAGAAAAGATAGAATATGTTAATGAGATATCATAAACAAAATCCCCAAATCTGAAGACACTTATGATCCCTAGTATACTTTAAGGCTATTTGTTCTGGTATTAAACAGTATTTCCACCTTTAAAGTTTGTACTATATTCAGTTCATTCCTATGTCTGTGCATAGAGGTGTTATCTTGATACCCTGCCTAATAATACCTGAGAGTCCTTCTTTCACTTTTTTTCCCCCTCCCATTCCTGCTGTCCTCTGAAAACTGTGTTTTCCATTCCCCAGTTTCAGCCACTCTCCACCTTAACCAGAGACTGATAAGCAGATTCAACTCAAGGATGTTATTCTTCAGGATTTTTGTCAACTGGAAGGCATCCTTTCCCAACGCTACCTAAAAAACATTTCAAACACTTTTTGCCCCATTCCAAAGATATCTGCTTAGATCTACAGCCATAGTTTCCCATTATTTTATCTTCTTTACCTGACAGGTGCTATACCTGGTTTCTAGAACTTATATACTAAAGACCTAGCCTAAGCAGAAGTCAGGATTGAACAACAGAGCATACAATTTAACTGATGGTTCTCAAAGTTATATCTCTGGTCTGAACTCTTTACTCAAATCCCAAACTCAAATATTCAGCTGCCAACTGTTTATTAGGCATCTTGAACTTTGCAGGTTCAGAAATTGCAAACAAAATGGTAGGCATCATCTCTTTACCCTTGGGCCTCTTTTTTTTTTTTTTTTTTAATATCATTCTCTTCCTGATTCATCACATTCCTGCCACACTGCCTTTTACTTATTACCTAGAAAACACCAGTTTTGTGCCAAACTCAGAAGCTTTCCACTGTCTGTTCTGTCTGTCCTGAAGACTCTTCCCTCAGACCTGTGCCTCGCTGGCTCTTTCACATATCATTCAGGTCTCTGCTGTAAGATCATGTCCTCAGAGGACTCTTCCCTTAATAAGTTAAATAAAGCAGCCCCGTCTCATTTTTCTCTATCCCACTATGGTTCATTTTATTCATAACAATTTCACTACTTGAATTTTTATCTTATTTGTTTATTGTCTGTCCCTCTGCATTATTTACATGCTGTGTTAGAGTAGGGATATGATTTGTCTTCTTCACCATGTATCTCCAGGCAACAGGAAATTACAGTGCGGTGCATAGTAGCTGAACAGTGAGAATCGTTTTTCGATAAATGATTGAATGATACAAGTTTTCAATGAGTCAAATACAAACTTTTTTTTTTTTTACTGTAGTCTCATATTACTATTTCTTGGTTTGAACATTAAAGGAAGTAGTTGGTTTTTTAAAGGCCACATTGTACAAGTAGTATGTATCTTTAAATTAAGGGTGATAAAATGTGGCACAGGGGATCTGAGACCTACAAAGGAAAAAGCAGATTCATATCTTCTGTTTCACTCTTACTCTATGGTTTTTCCAATTATAGCTTTAGCCTCACTTTAGTCTGTCCTCTCTATAGAGAAGATTTACTGAGATACCCAATTACAGAATTATCCCTTCTTTCTGACAGCATGCAATTCACAGCAAAGCCCTACTTCCTTGGACCCTGTCCAAAATCACTCAACCAAAATCCAAATCCTTTGATAATTCCTTTCTGGCATCCTATCACTGAGACACCCCAGGATTCCTCATGATGTGTGTTCTCTCTTCAGGCAACCAATAATAAACCCAACTTGTGCAATTACTTTTGTTCTTGGGTCTTTGGCCAGAGGGCATTGTTACACCTGACAGCTTGTTACACCTTGTTTGCAACTGGTAATATCTCATCTATACCCAGGTAATTCCATATAAAGGGAAATTCTAGGACTCCTTTTTGGATTACTTGATGTAGCAGTAATACACTATACAACTGAGCATAGACCTACAGCTGATGGAGATACTGCTCCCTAAAGACCACAGTCCTGTGTCTGAGGGCAGTGACACTCAGACTATAATGTGCATACGAATCACCTGGAGATTTTGTTTAAAAAAATGCAGGTTCCTATTCAGTAGGTCCCGGTATGATCTGATATTTTGCTTTTCTAACATGATCCAGAGTAATATTGAGGACTAAACATTGAGTAGCAAGTTTTTAAAGGAACTAGAGGCTGCGTACTTGAGCTTCTCTTCCCCATTTCCCTTCGTTAGGATGCTCAGATGACCAGATAGGTAAGATATGAGTCATGTCCTGAAATTATAGACTTCTCCTGACCTTCCTTCCTATCTTGAGCCAAGGAGTGGAAAAATATGGAAGACTTTGTGTTAAATTAGAAGTGTATACATGTTTGTTTTCCAAATCTGTAGGTACAACCAAGAGCAAAAAGATTTTGAGATTGGTTTGTTATCTGAGTGTCTTTGTTTGGATCCCCCCAACAGCAAACACTGAAACGAAGATTCAAGATTCAGTAGGAAGGTGGTCCCAGAAAACACCAGTAGGGGAGTAGGGAAGTGAGGCAGGAAAGAGGAGGCCAATAGAAAGTAGATTATCAACCAAGTTACAACTGTTGGCAACTGGAGCTTAATTTCATTGGGGAGCTCTGTGCAGACCATACCTTAGAATTATCTCAAGAGAGGGAGGAATTCTTCATTGGAAAATTTCTAAGGAAATTAATTCTTTATCACTTTTGTCCTGCCTTGATAGCTGGCCTATTGTGCTATTCAGCTGGGAGTGGTGGGGAGGGGGGAAGCAGCCCTCTGGTAACGAGTTGTACTTTTTCAGAGTAAGCAGCCTTCAGCTTAGAGGTGAGCACTGAGCAGATATATGGGTGAGACATGGACAGCAACCACTCCCTGAGCTGGGGCCTTTGCTACTTCAAGGTAAGAAGTAATTCACCTCTTACCCTCAAGAAACATAGATGTTTCCGATCTAGGGAAGAACATGCCTGAAGCGAGTTCTTGTCACAAACAACCTTTTCCATTAAGGGTTGACAGCAGGGCCTCCTGAGAGACCTTGAGGCATTGCTGCAGATGGATGAAACCTTTCTCTGCTGATAAAAGCTCTCCTCTCTTTATCCTCATCAGCTAGAACTGCTATCAGGTAATACCCATTCTGCAAATCTGAACAAGGTGAACTCTAGATGTTCTTTCCAAGTAGTCTATTGATTACTCTTAGTTCAAGCTATTAACAGTATGATAATTCACACACTCAATTTTTTCCAGACTCCTTTCTTACTACCAAAATTGGAGAAGCATATGGGCTATGATTCAGTAATGATCCCGTTAGCCAACAGTTCTTTAACATGATCCCTCAGGTAATTAATCTTTCACAAAGCAATCTTCCCAGGTTGTTCCGGAAACGCCCTTGAGTCATTTAACATGATGGTGTGCTGCTCCCCTTGGGCATATCCCACAGCCAGGCTTGCAGGGGTTGACTTCAATTTTTATCTTAACCTATCCTTATGCTCAGATGCTGAAGATACCACAAAGTGCAGAAAGACTGGGTTCAGTTCACAGGTGTTTCAAGGACCATGCTAAGGAGGAGGGAACAAGGGATTGTCTTCTTTTCTGGCCTCCACATGCAATTAAGGCATTGTACGTTAGACATCTTGGTGTGGTTAAGTATCTCCTAGTGCTTGGAGCTGGCCATGTTTTCTACAAGCCCTAGAGAGAGTTATCTCTCAACAGATCTTCTATTATCAAACTTGGTGAAGCAGGACACATCACAAAGCTACTTACTACTTCTTCTTCTTTAACAGTCTCTTCAGGGAGGAGACTTTCTTACATATATAGCTGGCTCATTCTGTTCCCTTTACTTAGGAAATTTGCCTAACCTGCATCAATTAAGATCCATTGCTGTGTCTTTAAGAACATCTATATTTTCATCATAGCTTCCTTTATTCTTTGTAATGTACACTGATTCATGTCCTTCCATGACTTAAAATATTGAAACTTAAGATAGAACTGGTAAGAAAAATGTTAACAAACATTTAATGCAACCTATCCTTTCATAGATGAGGATACTGAGGCCCAGAAAAGTTGTAAGCAAACAGCAAACTGCTAGTTAGTGGCCATGCTAGGACCTGAGTCCAGCATACCAGAGTTGCATCAAATGTTCTTTCCTCAAAAATAGAAGCCCAGTAGGTTGTAAACACCTGACTTTTTGTCAGCATTTGACCCTCTTCATATCCTGCCACTTACTTATCATTATTTGTTTTGTTATCTTATGTCACGGATGAGATTGTAAACTTTTTACAGGTGGAGGTTATGTCTCACTCATCTCTGTATTTCCTTTATTATTAAGCACAGTGCTTTGTCCTGGGAAACAGCTGATGCTCACTAACTGCTTAACCAGTAAGCAGTGCATAAACAAATGAGTGAATGCTCTTTTGCTAACAGTTATAAGGCAATACAATTTAATTGGAAGAAGTAATGGGTGGTTTGGAATGCCAGTTGTTTGTACCATGTTACTTAAACAGCTGGTTAATTTTAAAAGTAATATGAGTCAAACCAATGTTTTGTCATCACATAGACAAAAATTGGCTCATTAACTGGATTGTTCACTCTCAGGTTTGTCGCTATTAGTTCATGTAGATAGAAATTCATAGTGTTTTGTCTTTTCCCTAGATAAAGCAATGTTTAATTGGGTGATCTTGACCAAGTAAATTAAAATCTCCCTGGGTCTTTTCTCCATCTGCTTAGCAGTATAGTCAACTCTGCCCACTCATTGCCTCACAAGGAAATTGTCATGCTGACATTTTTATAAAAGAGGATTTTTATGGAGAGAAAAAGAGGACCACATGGCTTAGTTCTTATTTCTTCCCAAGGAAGATTTTGTAAATGACTTTATTTGAATTCATCAATCCAGCTTTGTGTTAGAGTTATGGCAATTTGTGAGCCATGAACTCCTTGCCTCATCCTATTTTCACATCCTCATTCTTTGAGTTAATTTACTAAGTAATGTGATTACAAATGAAGACACTTGATGGATATTCTTGGGTTCTTTGATTTGTGTGGTTTCTTGGCCTATATCTCTCACACACAGAACGAGGAGGAGAGAGAAATTTGCTTCAAACATCTTTAAGCTCTTTGGTTATTGAATTTTATTTTATTTTTTGGCCAGGAAAGAAAAACAGAAAAAAACAAAACAAAACAAAACAATCATTGACTTAAACTGACACATAATCTTTTCTTGTGCATTTTCAAAAGTTCTGTGAATTGTGTAGGACTGTTGAATCACAGACCTGTACCTCTGAAACAAATAATACATTATATGTTAAAAAAAAAAAAGAAGATAGTAGGAAGGGAAAAATGAGAGACTATGGACTCTGAGAAACAAACTGAGGGTTCTAGAGGGGAGGGGTGTGGGGGGATGGGTTAGCCTGGTGATGGGTATTAAAGAGGGCACGTTCTGCATGGAGCACTGGGTGTTATGCACAATGAATCATGGAACACTAATCAAAAACTAATGATGTAATGTATGGTGATTAACATAACATAATAAAATAAAATTTAAAAAAGGTTAAGTTCTAAGTGTGAATTCTAAAGGAGATCAACTTATGACCTAAAATCTTGACATATTCGTACTTGATGTACATTGGTCCTTTCTCTTGATGTCTTATATCAAACCTGCTAAGTTGTAGTCTTCTTAAGGTTTCTCTGCCTCTATTTTCTCCCTCCTCCAAATTTGAGTATACATTATTACCAAATCCATCTTCAAAAACACATCTTTGATCAATCCTCCTCAAGCACCTTCAATCACTTACAATTTGACTACAGCTGGAGTTGGAAAACTATGGCATGAAGGCCTAATCCAACTTACTGCCTGTTTTCATAAATGGAATTTACTATAACACAGATATGTTTATTCATTTACATATCACCTATGGCTGCTTTTCTGCTATGGTAGCTAAATACTCACCATAGAGAAGTAATCCCCACAAAGCCTAAAAAATCCACTAGCTTGCCCTTTACAGAAAAAAAAAGTTAGCTGACCTCTGGACTACAAGATAAAATAAAAACTCTATAATCTGTCATTTATGGCCTTTCTTAAATGGTAGTTGGTACATAGCAGGTGATCAATAAAAGCATAATCTAGGTAAAAATTTATGCTAGAAATATATCCTGCACTATTAATTTCTAGCACAGTCTCTTAGCTCCAGCAGTCTCCTGTCCTACTGGGAGACATTGTGCAGCAAATTGTCAGGGCGTATGCACAGCCTCTGCAGTCAGACATGCCTGGGTTCTTGTTGAAACTTGGGCATTTACTAGCTGCGTGATTTTGAGCAAGTTAGTTTTCTGACTCTTGGTTTTCTCATCTGTAAAATGACTTTATGGTGTTCTAAGACTAAAATGAAGTATATTTAAAGCCCCTAATATAGTGTCTGAAATATCATAGTTCAAGAAAGGCTATTGCATTGTTTCTTGTCTAGTCCAGGAGCTAGGATTGCCTAAAAGATACAGTCTATAATCTGTCAGGCAACTTGGACTTCCATTACAAAGTACCTCAGACTGGGTGGCTTCCACAACAGAAATTTATTTTCTCACAGTTCTGGATGTTGGGAAGTGTGAGCTCAAGGCACTGGACAATTTAGTTTCTGGTGAAGGCTGTCTTCCTGCTTGCAGATGGCCACTTTCTCACTGTGTCCTCATATGGGGGAGAGAGAGCAAGCTCCCTGGTGTCACTTCTTAAAAAGACACTAATTCTATGGGGTTAGGGGCTTACCCTTATGACTTCATTTAACCTAATTACCTCCTTATAGGTCCTTTCTCCAAACACAGTCACATTGAGGTTAGGGCATTAGTATGTCAGTTTAGGGGGGAGGGCCCAATTCAATTTATAGTACATGGCATACAGAAGGTGGTGACTCAGTGTATCCATACTTGGTGGATTGGTCATTGTATCCCCCACAGAGTGGGTTTCATCTTTAAGTGAGGCAAGCATTTGGTTTTTAAACTTTAAAACCATGTCATCTTATTGGCATAATATTATTAAGCTGCAAAAATGTATTACAGGACTATGTATATAGTATGAGTACATTTTTTTTTTATAAAAATACACAGAAAAAAGACTAATAGGCTATATGGCCAAAAGGTAACTGAAGTTATTGCTAGGTGGTGGAATAATGGACAATTAAAAAGGTTTTTCTTTTTTATTTCCTGCTTTTTATATAATGAATATAAATCACATATATAAAAATAAATATATGAATAAGGCGACCATAAAACAAACTTAAAATACATTAAAAATCCCACATATTTTGACAGTGTCCATAACTTTTTAGTTATTTAGCTTTTATTTAGGTGAAATTCCCATAACATAAAGTTGACCATTTCAAAGTGTACAATTCAGTGGCATTTAGTGCATTCAAATGCTGTGCAGTCATCACCTCTATCTAATTCCTGTCCATAACTTTTTAAAACAACTTCATTGAGGTATAATTTATATATCATAAAATTCCTTCATTTAAAATGCACCATTCAAGAAGTTCCATATACTTACAGAGTTATACAACCATTACCACCATCCAGTTTTAGAACATTTCCATCACCCCAGTAAGATTCCTTGTGCCCATTTAGATTTTATTCCCATTCTCACTTCTGGTTCCAGGCAAATCAACTTTTTGTCTCCTTAGATTTGTCGTTTCTGGACATTTCACATATATGGAATCATGTGATTTGTTATCTTTTGTTTTTGGCTTCTTTCAATTCGCATATTTTTGAAGTTCATCTGTGCTGTAGCATGTGTCGATATTTCATTCCTTTTTTTTTTTTTTTGCTGAATAGATTTCATCATGGTAAACCACATATTGTTAATCCATTCACTCTTGGACACTTGAGTTGTTTCTACGTTTTGCCTATTAGGAACAGTTCTGCTCTGAACATTGGCATGTCAGTCTTTGTACGGACATGTGATTTCATTTCCATTGGGTAGGATCTAAAAAGTGGAATTACTAGATTGTATGGTAAAGTTATATTTAACTTTTTATAAACTGCCACATTGTTTTCTTCATAACTTAGTTTTTCATTTACACAAACATCAACAACAGCTACATCTTTACATAAACTGTGTAGCCTGAGTAAGTGTCTTATGACTTCTTATGCTTCCTCATCTATAAAATGGAGATACAGGGCACCTGGGTGGCTCAGTTGGTTAAGCAACTGCCTTCAGCTCAGGTCGTGATCCTGGAGTCCCGGGATCGAGTCCCGCATCGGGCTCCCTGCTCAGCGGGGAGTCTGCTTCTCCCTCTGACCCTCTTCCCTCTCGTGTTCTCTATCTCTCATTCTCTCTCTCAAATAAATAAATAAAATCTTTAAAAAAAATAAAATAAAATGGAGATACAAATAGAACTTATGTCATGGAGTTGTTGTAAGACTTAAAGTTAATATACAAAACACTTAGAACTGTGCTTAATATGTGTGAGTCCTAATTAAGTGCTAGTTGTTAGTATAGAGTATGTTCAGATGTTGGGATTCCAAGTTGAATTTCTTACATAGACATAATATAAAGCCACAGTAAAATGAAATTTAAAGACATAATACAAATAATATACAATTATTAATTAGTCACTATTTGCTATAGTTTTTTTCAGTAAGATATACTTGCAGACTCTTCCTATATTTTTGGGGTTTTTTTGGGAGGGGCAAATATTTCCATTCCACAGCTCACTCCTTATTTAATGATCTTTATTTAGTTCTTCCCAAAGTATTCAACTTAGTTTTTATGTAAATGAATCTTCATAGAGACATCAATTTTCTTTCATTTTGTACTCTTATATCATATTCATGCTTCATTATTTTATGTAATTATATGCCTCAGTGGGTAGAGCTGTGTAGCTTCCTGGACACGAGGGTTCATGGGCTAAGAATATTAGTAAGTTTTACAAAGTGAATGAATATTTCTAATAAACCTGGTAGCTGATTGAATAGAACTTGGTAAAGATCTTCTACTTTATATGACAGTGTGTGTAGGAATTTCTACCAGTTGCAAAGTTAAAGAAGAGGAAATAGTAATACATACTTGGTTCCACATTTGGCAAAACATGAAGCAGAACTTGGCGTAGCCATTATGTAAGATAAAATGCAGCAATATTTGTGGGTGATTTTTTAAAACATGGGAAAATATTATATTAAGATTAAAAAGTTGAATACAAATAAATCTTGAGGAGGAAACTGTGGCTTTGAGTAATAGAATTATGAGTTAATTTCCCCCCTGCCTCTCTATACTTTTCTCCATTAAAACTTACAAAATGAATAGCTTTGATAAATGGATAAAAAGCAAATAGAACTTATGGTTTCAATTCCAACATTTAAAGAGCTTGGAAGTTTGCCCTCTTATCCTTATATGAAAAAGCTAAACAAATGGGAAATCAACCACTTCTCTTGAACCCATCACAGGGCAAACTGCCACCCAGAACCTCTGTAGAGATGGGTAAATCCAGAGAGTCACAGCCAAGGTCTGCTCACCTAAAGTAGAAGGAACTGGAGCCATAAACTGGTAGAAAGACTCAAATGGTAATGTTAATGAACTGCTGGAGGTTAAGTATAAACACATAAAACCTACACGTGAATATTTACAGTAGCTTTATTCATAATCACCAAAAACTAGAAAAAATAAAATATCCTTCAATAGATGAGTGGATAAAAAGTGGGTGGTACATCCATGTAATGGAATATTATTCAGCAAGAAATGAAAGGAAAGGAATTATCAAGCCACAAAAAAGACATGGGTGAATCTTACCTGCATATTGCTAAGTTAAAGAAGCCCATGTGAAAAAGCTACATACTATAGGAGTCCAATTAAATGCTTTTGGAAAAGGTAAAACTGTAGTGACAGTAAAATATCAGTGGTTTTCTGGGGTTCAGTGGTGGAAGGAAATAGGCGAATCACAGATAATATGTTTACGGTGGTGAAATTATTTGGTATAAGACTGTAATGGTGGATATATGACACAATATATTTGTCAAAACCCGTAGAACTTTATAGCATAAAAAACTGAATCTTAATGTATATAAATTTAATTTTAAAAATTTTAGGAGGTTACAGTTTCCCAGGAAGGATTGCACACTGTGACAAGAGACTTTAACCATATTACAAATGTATGAAATAACCTCATTGAGGGGGGTGGGAAGGAAAGGCACCGGCCTAAGTACTTTTGGAAATGAGTGGAGTCTGTATGACTAACAGCAAAAGGAAATGCACATAGCACCGTACTCTAGTTGATAAATTTTTTTCCCACGAGAGGATAGGTTAATAATTCTGAAATTTCTATGCATGCATACTGGAATTGAACAAATAAGTAAATGAACGGTGGGTAGAGGGAGCCAGACATCTCACTGTCAGAGTATGAATGTACAGATAAACAAGTGAAGGAAGCTAGAATGATCCATGTGGTAACTGATTAGAGATATCAGTATAAACCTTATTTAGTTAAAAGAGATACAGATGATTACACATAGAAATAAACTCTGTGTGCATATATGGGTTCATATACACACATATACGTCCTTGCTCTGTCAGCTGCAAGGACCTAGAAGCAATGATATACTTAGTGCCCAGATCCTGCTTCTAAATATCATTGTCCAGTAAAAGGATCCAGGGCTACTTGGAAAAATGGCTGATTCTAGGACTAGAGCCGGAAATATACAAGACGATCCTGGAGAATCCAGTAGTCCCCCCCCCCCCCAATTTTTTTTAAAGTGTTTAAAAAGAAAAATCAAAATCTCCAATAATAAGGTATGTCAATGGAACACAGGAGCCAATTGAGAGAGTTCTCCAGGGCTAAAACTGAGCAAATTTGAGCATCAAAATAAGCAATGTAGTACGGGATAATAACCCACAGTACAAAATAAATAACCTTAAGAACATACTGATATAACTGTTAAGAAGATGAAGAATTTGGAATGAAGGGATAAATAAGATGAAGCTATAGTAAAAATTAGTACAAAAATTTCATACTATTCTCTCACGCTCTCTCATGCAAGGGGACTGTATATTTCTTCTGAGTTTCCTAGCAGTCAAAGCAGAGAATGAAGCAAATTGTAAGACTTCTAGTATACATAAGCATATATATATAAAAAATTACTTGTTCAGGAGAACGCCAGCTTCTCTTGAAAATGAGATTCAAGAGACTTTTCTTTCTTGTGTTTTCACAACATCCTTACAATAAGGATAATAAGGAATTTTAATAATTTAATTTATAAATTAACAAACTTAATAAAATTTAATAATATCTTTCAATATAGACTAGTTAATAGGAAATTTGTTTAATTAATTCCTTAAGGCACATGTATGCTAATGTTTAAAGATACTGTAATCTATACCTCTATAAAATCTAAAATCATCACTTGTTTCTAAAAGAGGAGGTTTTAATTCATTTGGATTCTTGAAATCATAGGTGGCAGAAACAGGCAAGAATTAAAATATTTAAACATGACTTCAAATTTTATTTTTATGATTTTGACTTTTTCCTGATAATTGAGAAATTGACTTGTTAAAATACATATTTCCAATTTTAATCCTGAGTTTTACATACCTGTATTTAAGAAATAAGACTCCAGTTACTGACATTAATCCCTCCTTTTAATTTTATTATGTCCTATTGTGGTTACAGACCTCTGTCTAGCTCCAGTTACTGCCATTGCTTCATCTAAAAGCCAAAATTGTTCCAGATTTATTTAGAATAGGTTGTTTATGGATTGAAAGGCAAGTGTTTTCATCAACTCTGAACTTTTTTCCTAAGACTGACTTGACTTTCTAATCTACTAGAGTTGTTGAACAAAGCTGTGAGATTACACTGGAAGTGGTCAATTGGTGCCCTGCAGTGCTCACTTCCCCAAGAAGAGCTAGGAGTCACTGGTGGGCTGGCTTACACAGCATTAGGTCTAAATAGAAAAAATGAAAACAAAAACAATCTAAACTCATCCCCACTGAGGATTGAAACTAGGAGGGCTAATTTGTTCCCGGTAGGGAAGAAACACTATAGACTCCCTGCTCTAGGATCTGTGGGTTCTTATCATTTAACTCATCGTGGGGTGTCCCACAGAGGCTGACCTGGAATTGTTTTGGAAGGAGACTACAAAGACAGATGTTTGTGATGGTACTCTGTATAAGGGTTTCCACGAGATGTCACATTTAAATTACATTATATCTTAACAGTCATTCAAATATTGTTTCTGTAAACAGAGCTGCTGCTTAATTTGCAACACTTTTATTACTTGTAACATTTTATCCAACATGGGAGTCTACGTGTAAGTAAATGATTGGCAAATTGACTGAAACTACTTTTCCTTGTGTTAAAAGACCAAGACCTATACACTCTTCACTGTGTAATTTAGTAGCTTAATTATTGTCTTTGATCCAATCATTTTGTCAGGTATCAAACTCCAGTAAAACCCAACATATTACCCTCTTGGTGTTTTTCGGTAGGGTATTATTTAAGATAGCTTTAGCTATATTTCAAAGCTTCAGCAGATACTTTAACTGAGAGATGAATTCTTCAAAGTATGTCCTTCCCTTCATCAAACCTCTGTTATGGTGTGTTTTATTTCCATGGAAATACATTTCTTCTAATATAATTGTGCTTTTTAAAGTGCATTATCACTTGGGGACATATTTTCTTATTTACTACCTAGGAATCTGAGGGGAATAAGATAAAAATACCAGCTTAATCAGTACAATACTTACATAAAAGCTAATTATTTATATTTAAAGCAGGTCCTTTAAAAATATTTATTGATGTGTAATCAGTATGATACACTAGCATACTAAAATGGTAAAGGGCATTATACCGCTATCACTTAGTTATGGACTAGGCAAAACAGAACACCAAATACAGAAGGGGTCATTAAGTAACTAGAGTGGAAGGAAAACAACAATTGTATCACTTTGAAAAGATAATTGGGAAAAACAATTCTCCTGTACTGCAGGGACTTTGACTTACATCGTAATTGGATTCCAGATTTCATTCTCTCCACTTTTAGCAGGTTTGCCTCCCCTCTTTCTTATATCATCTACATCTTCCTCTGTGCTAGCTACTTCTATAAACATTCTTAAATAATGTAAATTCAAAAAACAACCTCTTTTGAACCTTTCCCTTCTTATTATTGCCTTGTAACTCTTTTTCATTCACCTATAGACATGGTGAAACTTTACTCATCTACCATTCAGGTTTAAACCCTTTGCAATCTGCTGTTTGCAACTGTGTGTGATTCATTATTATATTCATATTGTCAGATCCGAGATCAAGAGTCACATGTTCTACCGACTGAGCCAGCCAGGTGCCCCTGTCAGATTTCTTTAAATTTTCTTTGACATGAACTCTGTTTCCTGTATGTGCCCCATCCCTGCTTCCCACATGAACTATCTCCTCTTTCTTGACTTCCTGATAAATGCTCTATTTTTTCCCTTATTAAACTGTTTTTGTTTTGTTTTTATTCTTAATAACAACTTTTGATCTCTTTCTTCAATGTATCCTCTATTGCCTGACCCTAAAGTGTTGGTTTACTCTCCCTAGCCTCCTTCTCAAACTGTGCTCATGCTGAGTGATCCCATCTATTACTAGGGCTGCAGCACTCATTCATGTGCTGATGAATCCAAAATCTAAATGGATCAGACAAAGAAAAGTTGGACTACTTTGAGAAGAAAAAGTGTACATTCTGAGTAATAAAAGTAGAAAGGTAATTTTAGACAGATTATGAAAGAACATTCCACACATTCGATTATAAAGTAGATTTACAGGCTTTAGCTATTAAAGAAAAAAAAATTAACTGAAGGCACTAAATTCAGAGGCTATACAAGATAATAGGATTACTAAAATTAAGATCAAAAAGTCATCCTAGTATTTGAGAACTCAAAGATGCTCCCTCTTCTCTGGATGGCGCAGGAACTCTTGGCCTCTTAACTTCCGGGGGTCTTGTCCTAAATAACAGAGAATGTCATGTTATGGAATTTTCTTGCTATGGGTTACTTGTGGAGTACAGAGAGGAACTAGCAAACAATAACAAACAATAACAAACATCAGGATTTCTGAATAGCTATAAAATATGCTTTAACCACATTTCAAAGTAGCAAAATGAGATGAGTAGGCAGATGCGTTAGGATATTAAGGCTAAAAAGGTCAGGACTTCTTTGCTTATTCATTGGGAGATAGATCAGCTACAATGTTGAAAACAAAGCCTGAAAAAAAATCTCCTGAGTCAGAAGTGGGTTTTGTGGGGTAGCAGTAGCCTGTGGGACATACAGTGCGGTATAAGGAAATAGTCAATGTTGCACGAGGCGGGGCATACAGAGTATAGTAATTCTTCATATTTTTAAAAAAATAGAAGAGGGGCACCTGGGTGGCTCAGTCATTAAGCATCTGTCTTCGGCACAGGTCATGATCCTGGGGTCCTGGGATCAAGCCCCACACTGGGCTCCCTGCTCTGTGGGAAGCCTGCTTCTCCCTCTCCCACTCCCCCTGCTTGTGCTCTCTCTCTCTCTCCCTCTCTCTCTCTGCCAAATAAATAAATAAAATATTTTAAAAAAAAAAGGAAAATGAGAACTTCATTGATTCAGTAAAGTCACAGAAAGGGTTTACTAACAGACATAGTATTGGAATTCAAACTTCTGTCTTGTGAGCCATCATAACTGTCAGCCTCTAAAATATGAGGAGGGCTTAGAGAAATTTAAGGCAATTCTTTGTTTGAAAACCACTTTAACAATGCTTTGCCCCGACCAAGTAAACATCAACATTTATTAAAGAAAATGTCTTAATTCACCAGGAAAATGGTAAGTGATCAGGGTGGCTGATGATTGTTTCATTGCTCCTTCTACTGTTCTGCTCCCTGGAGCCTGTCCAGCACTGTTGACTGCAGGGACAATTTACTCCTTTCAAAATTCCCTAAATTTAGAGCTGAGACGCTTAGAAAATCATTCATCACACATAAATAAACAGTCTTACTGCGATTTCCAAAACATTGAAAATCTTGGAAAAGAACAGGAACACAAAGTTTCTGCAGTGTCTTTGCTGTGTGGACCTCACCAGTTTAAGAGGCTACTTGGTTTCTGTTTTATTTTTTCTTATTTTTTCTAATATTTTTACTTATTTATTGGAGAGTGAGGGAGATCATGAGCAGGGGGGGAGGGTGGGGGAAGAAGCAGACTCCCCAATGAGCAGGGAGTCTGACCAGGGACTCGATCCCAGGACCCCTGAGACCATGACCTGAGCCAAAGGCAGATGCCCAACCAACCCAGCTGCCCTTCGCTTCTGTTTTAGATAACTCATAGCTCATTTCCATTTAACAAATTAAGTACAAATTTTTTTGTGTCTCCCGTTACTTGATCCAGAGATTGCACAGCTTTTTAGTCACTTTCAGCTAAAGGATACTTTTGATTTTCAGGTGTTTCCAAGTTGAATCCTTCCTAAAACAAAGCTCCAAACATCCACCTAATTCAGAATTTTTCCCCTGACTCACCTAAGGCCTGAGGTGGGCACAAGACATTGGAAGTGATAAAGCTGCTGTAAGCTTTTTCACTCCTTCTCCCTACTTACTCTATAGTTGGCTTCTCCAGAGTTTGGGTGTGGGGGTGAAGAGCTGAGAAGGGGGAGCTGGAGAGGGATGGGGGTAGCAGGAGAAAGCAATGCCTCTCTCGCAGGAGGCTTTAGCAATTCATCTTTTCTTCCCGTGTCCTCTTTGATGGCAGGCTTCCAAATGCTGGCTGACATAGGGGATTCACTTTCTGGCTGACTTCTTGAAACTTCACTCCCACAGCAAGGCACATTTCCAGCTTCTTCCTGTGGGCTGCCCTTTTGGCTGGGGTCCATCAATATGTTTTAAACCCTACCTTCTGAGATATCCATTTGGCATGAGGAGACTCAAAGCAACTTGTTTCACAAAGCAATGTAAGTGTAGTTTGCTTCCCACTGCTGCCCTCTCTACTTGCCTTGCCATTCAAGCCCATTTTACCATCTTCCCACCTGTAGCACTGTCTGGGGGAGAGGCAGGTGCCAATTTCTATGTTTGTATAGACCCTAGGAATATATGTCAGGTTCTCCCAATAGCCAGCTGGGGAGTGAGATTTCCAGTGTTCCCTTTGAGACGCTCCCGATATTTATGCCAATTCTCTTATTCATTCTGACTAGTCTTGATGTGTATGAAGGGGACTACTTCAACAAGGCTGATAACTCTTTACCTTGATTAACCTCTTTAATAAACCTCATTGATAGTGCTCTTATATATAGTTAGGAAATAGGGGTCGGATGCTGTACTGAGAATGCTACCTTGAGTTGGTCCCCCATAGGTGTAGCTAACCCCTTTCTTTAAAATGTAAAGAGTTTTCTTTTCTAATATTCCTTTGGCTATTTGGGGTCTTTTCTGGTTTCATATAAATTTTAGGATTATTTTTCCAGCTCTGTGAAAAATGTTGATGGTAATAGTATAAATTGCTCTAGGCGGCATCGACATTTTAACAATATTTGTTCTTCCAATCCGTGAGCATGGAATGTTTTTCCATTTCTTTGTGTCTCCCTCAGTTTCTTTCATGAGTGTTCTATAGTTTTCTGAGTACAGATCCTTTGCCTCTTTGGTTAAGTTTATTCCTAGGTATTTTAAGGTTTTGGGTGCAATTGTAAATGGGATCGATTCCTTAATTCCTCTTTCTTCTGTCTCATTGTTAGTGTGTAGAAATGCAACTGATTTCTGTGCATTGATTCAGCCACTTTGCTGAATTCTTGTATGAGTTCTAGCAGTTTTGGGGTGGTTTTTGGGTTTTCCACATATAGTATCATGTCATCTGTGAAGAGTGAGTTTGACTTCTTCTTTGCTGATTTGGATGCCTTTTATTTCTTTTTGTTGTCTGATTGCTGAGACTAGGACTTCTAGTACTATGTTGAATAGCAAGGGTGATAATGGACATTCCTGCCATGTTCCTGACCTTAGGGAAAAAGCTCTCAGTTTTTCTGCATTGAGAATTATATTCACTGTGGGCTTTTCATATATGGCTTTTATGATATTGAGGTTGAGGTATGTTCCCTCTAGCCCTACACTGTGGAGAGTTTTAATCAAGAAAGGATGCTGTACTTTGTCAAATGCTTTTTCTGCATCTATTGAAAGCCAAAGCTGGTGGCATCACAATTCCAGACTTCAAGCTCTATTACAAAGCTGAAATTATAAAGATAGTATGTACTGGCACAAAAATAGACACATAGATCAATGGAACAGAATAGAGAACCCAGAAATGGACTCTCAATGCTATGGACAGCTAATCTTTGACAAAGCAGGAAAGAATATTCAATGGAAAAAAGACAGTCTCTTCAACAAATGGTGTTGGAAAAATTGGGCAGCCAGATGCAGAGGAATGAAACTAGACCATTTTCTTACACCATACACAAAAACAAACCCAAAATGGATGAAAGACCTAAATGTGAGACAGGAATCCATCAGAATCCTAGAGGAGAACATGGGCAGCAACCTCTTCGATCTCGGCTGTGGCAATTTCTTGCTAGACACATTTCCAAAGGCAAGGGAAACAAAGGCAAAAATGAACTATTGGGACTTCATCAAGATAAAAGGCTTTTGCACGGCAAAGGAAACAGTCGACAAAACCAAGACAACTGACAAAATGGGAGAAGATATTTGCAAATGCCTTATCGGATAAAGGGCTAGTATCTAAAACCTAGAAAGAACTTATCAAACTCAACACCCAAAGAACAAATAATCCAATCAAGAAATGGGCAGAAGACATGAACAGCCATTTCTGCAAAGAAGACTTCCAAATGGCCAACAGACACATGAAAAAATACTCTACATCACTTGCCATCAGGGAAGTGCAAATCAAAACCACAATGAGATACCACCTTAGACCAGTTAGAATGGCCAAAATTAACAAGTCAGGAAACGACAGATGTTGATGAGGATGCGGAGAAAGGGGAACCCTCCTACACTGTCGGTGGGAATGCAAGCTGGTGCAGCCACTCTGGAAAACAGTATGGAGTTTCCTTAAGATATTAAAAATAGAGCTACCATATGACCCAGCAATGGCACTCCTGGGTATTTACCCCAAAGATACAGATGTAGTGAATAAAGGGGCATATGCACCCCAGTGTTTATAAAAAAGCAATGTCCACAATAGCCAAACTATGGAAAGAGCCTAGATGTCCATTGACAGATGAATGGATAATGAAGATGTGGTATATATATATTTATATATGTATGTATATATATATATATATATATATATATATATATAAAATGGAATATTCCTCAGCCATAAAAAAACAAAGAAATCTTGCCATTTGCAAAGCATGGATGGAACTAGAGGGTATTATGCTAAGCAAAATAAGTCAATCAGAGAAGGACACTGATCGTATGATTCACTCGTGTGAAATTTACAAAACAGAAGCATAGGGGAAGGGAGGGAAAAATAAAACAAGACAAAATCAGAGAGGTAGACAAACCATAAGAGACTCTAAATCATAGGAAACAAACTGAGGGTTGCTGGAAGGGAGGGGGTGGGGAGATGGAGTAACTGGGTGATGGGCATTAAGGACGGCATGTGATGTAATGAGCACTGGGTGTTATATACAACTGATGAATCACTGAACTCTACCTTTGAAACTAATGATACACTATATGTTAATTAATTGAATTTAAATTAAATTAAATTTAAAAAATGTGAGGAGTACCTATCACCCATTATTCGCCTTCTTGGGGCTTTAGCTGAAATTCAGAGGCAACAGGATAAAACCATTTAACACCCTGTTATATTGTTTTTAGATTTCCTAGCCATTTCACTATAATATGCTGTTTCCCAAAATTCACCTTACATAGATCTACTCACATTCTTTAAATGCCGCCTTTTAATCTAGAAGTTCAATATGACAATAAATATATATGTAATGAAAAGTAAGCAGTCCTTATATTGTGAAACTCTTTTCTATCTCCCTTGTCTTTTATGAACATGAGCCATGTGTTTTCTGCAGCAAATACAATGTTGAATTGCAGCTATAGATTGTCAGAATGTCAGAGTTTGCTAAACTCAATAATATTTCTATGGAAATAGTTGCAAGCAGGTGTTAAGGAATTTACCACTTTATTCTGGTTTCTTTCCAACACAGCCACTAGTTGGCTGGTCAAGTGTTCTGCAAAGAACTGCTAATTGAAAAAAGATATAGATCTTACTTTTGGCCTTAGTACTGCATAGCTGTATGAGCCTGGCAAATATGTTAACCTCATTTCCACTCAGGGTTCCTATAATTAAAGACTCTTACTAAGTAATCTTTCTAGCCACAAATGGTTAACCATGCACATAGTGTTTCGATGAACCATTTCAACGAAGCACTGAAATCCTTCTAAATAAAGCCAGAGCCATTGAAGCTGCTGACTAGAAAATCACCCCTGACTGATAATATGTCTGGACAAGCCATTATCCAGGATGGGTTGCTTTGATTTCAGTAAAGTGAAGTGCTAATCTAAGCAGTTCGTTCTTCAGAGTTCCCAGAGACTAAAGAGGATACATACCAAAGAAACAAGCACATTTACAGAGCATGTTATTTCTTAAACTGACAATGTATAGAGTATGTGTGTGTCCACAAGTTAATAAATAATATTCTGACAACACTTTCACAAGTAATAAACTAATCTTTATAAATAGGTATGTTTCAAAATATGGAGGTGTATCCGTTGGTTCCTGGGCAAAAATCAGACTCCATGGCATGAATTACTAGGACTTCCATGACCTGGCCTCTGCTGATCTCTTTAGTCATGACTCTTGCCTTGCTCTGACTCGTATTCTGTCCTTAGGCCATACTCAGTTTCTTGTTTCTTGTTCTTACTTGGAAACACCAGGGTGTTTTAAACCTCCATAGTTTCTCACAGGCTGTTCCCATTGTCTACTGTTCCAGTTATCTACTGCTGTGTTATAAATTATGCCAACACTTAGTGGTGGTCCTGGGAGTTAGCAGGGCTTAGCTAGGTGGTTATTGCTCAGTGAGGTCCCTCATGTGGATGCAATCAGATGATGGCTGGAACTGGAATTGTCTGAGACTTGCTAACTCACATGTCTTATTTCTGGGCTTGAGGGACTTGAACAGCTGGTATTTGCAATAACTGGCTTCTTGAGAATCTCTCTATGTGGTCTCTTGAAATGGTCTCTTCATCATGGAAGCTTTGGGGAGTCAGACTTCTTATGTGCTGGCTCAGGCTTTCAAAATACATGACTCAGTAGAGGGAGAGAGTCAGGTAATAGCTATATCATCTTTTATATGAGCCTTGAAAGTCAGACATTATTACTTCTGCTGCATTCTATTTATTAGAGGTGAGTCCCTAAGGACAGCTCATGATCAAGAAGAGGGGACTTAGACTCCCATATCTTGATGGAAGGAGTGTCAAAGAATGCGGACATGTTTTTAGACCACCACACATACATAGCAAATACTTGTTACCTTTCAAGACTCCTCTTGACAGTCATCTTCACTAGGAAGCCTTTGGACCTTGACCATGCTCCACCTGACCCCTTTTCCTTTCTCACATTGACCACATGCTCCACTGTACCTCTGCTCTTCCGTGTACCTGTTGCTATTACTACATGTATGATATCTTTTCTTGTATCCATATTAGTTTATGTTTGCCTGGATTTTATTTATTTATTTAAATTCCAGTTAGTTAACATACAGTGTAATATTAGTTTCAGGTGTATAATACAGTGATTCAACACTTCCATAATATCTGACCTATTAAAATACACATTTCTTAAGGGCAGAAATTATTTCTGTGTTCTCTTCTTTAGCCCAATTATTTAGCCCAATGCCTGAAAAAAAAGGGGGGGGAGGATCTTTAATTGAATAACTAATGAGTTGAATAGAAAATTGAATAAGAAATATGAGAATATATGTGAAGCTTATAAATACCATAAATTTATTTATTCCAAAACAGATTTACTTTAAAAAATAATATTAAACCATTTCTTCTAATGCTAAAACATTTGGTTTGGGACATTATGAAAAATTACAATTTGCTTACTATTTTGTCTACATTTGAGTAATAGGTGGCTGAAAATCCTAAACTTATTTTTTCCTTGCTAGAATTATGGTCATTGAAAGCAAAGTGTCATAACAGATTAAGAGCTCATGCTCTTAGTTTTGAGACACTGAAAAAAACTAAAGTATAATATAAAACACATTCATCTTCTTTTTCTCAGAACTTTAGTCTGTGTTAATCTTGTAGATCCTCCAGTGCTGATTACTGTGAGAGCCATCAAAGGTCCGTAGAAGCCCAATACAATAATGGAAGAAGGAACTTTTCCAAGATGAATTTAAGATGTGATGGAATTGAAAATGTAATGGTTAACTTCCTGGCAATTGTGTAATGAATGATAAGCAGAAATTAAGCAATGCCCTTCTATTTGCTGTAGATTTATGTTTGCCTTTTGGATTCATGCTGGCCGTTGAAATTGACAGCATTAATCTTTGGCATCTTCATTTCATTTCCTATATAAAAGCTAGTTTAAAAAGATGTTGCAACTCTCACCCAAATTAGTGAAAGCAAGGTTATTTATATTTAATTTTCCCAAGAGCCATACTTTTTACTTCCTATGTATTTCTATATCAATATTAGCATTTTGTATATTGAGAAATTTTTAAAATTGAATAGTTTACTGGCATATTTTGGCAACTCAAGATCTCTGTTGTCTGCAATTGCAATTGCATGGGGAATGGGTAATTATTCTTTAATAGTAGAAGAATAGTAGGGGTCACATTTGGCTCAGAGTCATGGGTAGCGTTTTCATTAAATATCACCCCGTAATCATTACTCACTGCACACTTTAGCAAGACAGCTGATGAGGAAGGACGATAGAACAGGGACATTGCCATCAATAGGCAGAGCACGCACAGGCTCAAGAGTATAATTTGGTTCGACTGGTACTTGGAGACACTTACTGTCACATTATGCCACCCTACAACTAAAAAGAGTTTAGGGGATAAAAATTGTTGTTTAGGGAAAATGTGTGGTTGTCTGATGGCACACACTTCAAACTCTGCTCAAATAAAAACTAAGGCAAGTGAGAGATTCCACTCGTCTTGTGACTTTAGTGAAGGACACGGAATTTAGGACATTGAATCCCACAATTTTATAATACGTCCTCAGGCAGTATATGCAATAGTGTCCTTCAAGCAAGTCAGGTGATATGAAGTGAGAGATATTACGCAATCATTACACATAAAGCTTGAATATAGAGGGAGGTAGAAGAGGGTTTTTTTTTTTTTACTGATTTTCTGTGCCGTTAAATATAATATAAAGAAAAGTTTCACACTGATTCCTACCATTGTTCACATTGATTCTTACCATTGTCATTTTACACATTTTTAATTTTTCCAGTTTAGAAATAGCCATGACTGTGATCGCTCAGACTCATTTTCAGATATTTTAATTATAAATTCTTTGCATATTTTGGTGTTTATAACATGAAAAACAAAACCAGAAATCCCAACAATCCAGGCACACATAGTGTTCAGTGTCAACACACATGGATGATTTGAGATGGTGTATCCCTTTCACAATCTCTGTTGGCCACGTTCCTTTCCTTGAGCTTTCCCCTTTCCCCCCAAAATACACACTCCAATAAAACCGTGAGCACATATGTCTAATATATCTCTCAGATGAGTCTCTGAGCCTCTCATTCCAGTCAAATTACTTCTCCCAAGTCCTTTCTATATAGAAATTCTCAATTTGCTACTGGTTATATTTTCATTGGAACACCTAGTTCTCCATAAAAACTTTCTACTTCTTCAAAGATACTTCCAGAGGACAAGAAAAATAATAAGCCTGGATATTTATTATTTGTAGTAGTCTATGATTTAAATTATGATGAAAAAGTAAAGTCAGAATTCTGTGAGATCCCTAAAAGGTCTGGGATAAAAACTATTGAAAGAGAATAAAAGGATGGGTAAGGTCATTTGTATGCAATAATACTCACTTAAAGCAATTTTAGAGGGTTTTATAAACTTGGGGGGAATATTTTTCTCTTTTACTCCATGTTTTTACTAGTTTCTTGTCTGTATGGTGAATTAGAATGATCAGTGTTTGTGTAATGTTTCTGGCCATTGGGGGTTTTCTCTCACTCTAGATTGGAAAGAAGAATAGGAAACAGGGCAAAAGATTCATTTCAAAAGAGTGGTCATGATTTGGAAAGTGAGAGACAGCAAACAGACTGTGCCTGCCTCATTGCCTTATCTATGATTGTCCATATACTTCTTTTTCCTACCTATTGTTTATTTTTAATTTTACTTCTGCCTTTCAGATGATCTTAGGGGCCCTATATAATCTCTTTTATTTTCCCTTGATTTTTAAAGTTGTGAGATATATAATGCATAAAATGTACTGTCATTTAAAAAATAATCATATGTACCTTGTATCACCATCTACACCTAGTGTTGAATCACATCTAGCTCCATTCTCCAATAAATTTACAATTTTAGTGGAAAAGTGGAAATAGTACATGACTAAATATAATGAAGTGCTATAGATACTTTAAAAGACCCATGCCTGCATATAGAAAGTGGACACCAAAAACAAGACATGGTTAATTGTATTCATTGGAGAGAGCAGGAAAAGGACAGGCATGGCTTCATAGATAAAATTAGAGGTGAGTCTTAACAGATCAATGAACAATTGCCAAGTGAAGAATCAGGTAGTCCAGAACTCTAGGCAGAGAAGCTGCAAAACACTGACGTGTGAAAAATCTCGGTATATTTTGAAATCACAGGTGGGATTGTGGGATGTAGGGCAGGGAGAGGGCCTTAATACCTTAAATTTTCTCTGGAATACCAATTCTAAAGTTTGAATGGGACAAACAGGAGGCAGAGTGACCCAACAGAGGATGTTGGGGTAATCCGGGGAAAGACTAAGGTAGGGATTAGGGAACATGGAAACACTATGCAAATTTGAGGACGTTTAAAGACCAATAATTTAAAAGAAGAACAATTTTAAAGAAGTATAATTTTCAAGAACTGCTGATTAATTGGATGTAGAGAGTAATGAAAGGAGGATACAAGAATCGGCCTTAGGTTTTTGTTCTAAGTGGTACCACTTAGGTTGGTGGTGGTACCATTAGGTAAGATAGAGCATTCAGTAAAATTGCTCGGCAACATGAATTTGTATATAATGGAACTTATGATTGGTTCTAATTTTCCTCCCAGCCTTAGTTCTCAAACAGGGAGAGATGAAAAATCAGGGGGCAGGAATGCAGAACAGGGAGTAATTGGGAAGTGAGTGCCATGTGCTCATTTGAGACTTTCTCAGTGTATGGTCATCTATATTCAATACATGTTTCACTATCTTTACATTTGTTCCTATTACAATTTTACAGCATGACTTTTTAATTAACCTTGCAATAATATGACCTTGAATTTTAGCTGACACAATTTTTGGACCCACATTTGGCATTTTGGTGGGGTTCTACTATATAGGAGGGAGATAGCACCAAAGATGTCAAAATGAATTTTAATACTGAGTTTGTGGTGCTTATCATGTATGAAAATGGAACCCATTAAATAGGTATATGAACACACATATTTCAATATCAAAACTGAGATGGAAATGCAGACTTAGTGGTCATCAGTATATATTTGGTACTTGAAATATGATTATATTTTTTGTGGGAAACTGACATTTTAAGAGTAGGCAGAAAAAGAAGAATCCACATAGAAAATGGAAAAAATGATCATGATCAAAAACATTTCAGGGGATCAAATGAGTGCAGAGTCATGGAAACTGAAAAATAGGGAGTTGTTTCTAAAAGAAAAAATGAAACAGTAACAAACGACTAGAAATTTCCACTGCATTTGATAATTAGGCAGCAATCTGTGGCCTTGGTTAGAGCCTTTTAGTAGCATTCTGGGGGTGGAGAGCTGATCGTAATAAGATAAGAAATGAATGAGGGCTAACAAAGTGAGACCGAACTATTCTTTCAAAATGTTTCAATGAGAAGGGGAGGATAGAATTTGGAGGTAATTATTCAAGTACATAGGGTCAGGTGGTTTTAAGGTGGAAGAAAGTTCAGCCTACTTGTGCTAGTACCTAAAGAGAGGTCTGAGCCTGGGGAAAGAGAGAAGATAGACCATAGGACAAATCTCTTAGATATTGACAAGAATTAGATCAAGTGCCAGGATAGCAATCTTAGCCTTGAAAAGGAGAAGAAACACCTCTTTCTGGAAGGTTAATAGAGAGGACATTAGATAAATTTGTAGATTAGAAGGAATCAGAAGTAAAAAGTGACCTTGGCTGATGGCCTCTATTCTTTCAGGAGGGGAGGGTTAATGACAAACCGTCAAAGGTGGCTCTTGAATATAAGCTAACAAAGATTCAAGGCTGGCTGATGCGTGTTAGTGAGAAAGCTACCTAAACTTACAGAAGTGCTTTGTTTTCTTAAGCATTGTTGTAAATACACACTGTTGTCCTGATCACTAGAAAGAAGTGATGAGAAAAGGCTTGCTGTAAAAGGAACACTGGAGACAGGCTTCTTTTTTTTTTTTTTTTAAAGATTTTATTTATTTATTTGACAGAGAGAGAGAGAGCACAAGCAGGGGGAGCAGGAGAGGGAGAAGCAGACTCCTGGCTGAGCACGGAGCCCGATGTGGGGCTCAATCCCAGGACCCTGGGATCATGACCTGAGCCAAAGGCAGACACTTAACGACTGAGCCACCCAAGCGCCCTTGGAGGCAGGCTTCTGATTACAGTTCTAGCTACATTATGTTAGACAAGCCAATTTAACAGGTTTCTCATCTGAAAGGGAGACTTGAACTAAATGACCTCTAACTGTCCTTCCTAATACAAACCTAACTTTATCGGTTTTAATTTCCACAGAGGCAACTAAAAACCTTGGAGAAATGTTCAAGCCACCCTATTTAACATGTATGCCCATGCCATGCTGCAGAGACCTGGTAGCAGGAAACTTAAATTAGAGCTTCAGGTTTGGGGTAGAATTTTTAATTTATCTCAAAAATATTTACGGCATTCGTACTTTGAGTCAAACACTGTACTAGGTGTTGTGTGAATAAAAAGATGTATTAGATGGGTTTGGGTCCTCGAGGGAGTTTACAAACTAGGAAAAGAATGGAATATACATCTTTCAAATGTTGAAACTATAAAATCGAAGACAGGAAGAGACAATAAACATTCCACGACTGAGCATAACAACAACACAGATAGTCTTTGTTCCCAGGCTGTTTGTTAATTGCCACAGACATTTGCTGTTAATTGGCCAGGACATTTTCCAGTTCAGTTCCTGCGATGTGCTGCTAGATCCCTCTTGTCTACTAAATCTGTTGCCACCATAGCCTGGAGAGATTCTAAAAGTATCATAGAAGACGACAGAAATGTTACCTCCCTGCCAAGGGAATTGGTTTGGGTATGAACCCATGAGCAGTTTAATGTCATTCAGCTTATGTCCTGTGTTATCCTTAAGCTAACTAAACTCAGCCATCAGAACCAGGGTTGCTGCTTGGGGGCCGAGGATTGGGGGTTTGAAGGGATAGTATTCTATTAAACTTGGCATTAACTCCTCCTCTGCATATCTGCAAACCAAATGAAGTTTCAACACTCCCTCTCTCTCCCTCCCTTTTTTCTTCTCTCTTCTTTCCTGCCTCTCTCTTTGTTTGGTCATGTAGTTTATAAATTTTTATCCCAATTTTGACTCAGCCCTGTGCTAGATGATATGGGTGAAAATATAAAAAATACTATTTCTTTTCTCATAGAACTCATAGTCAGGAGAATAATATACAAATCAACAGTAATAAGATGCCTTGATAACTGTTGCGAGGATACTGTGCAATAAATACTGGAGAGGAGCGAGTGAAGGGATAATGGTCAGGGAAGACATTCTGAGTTGAGTCTGAAGTATAGCTGTGTGTGACTACGTGCATGTGCATAAGAGTGCAAAAGTATGAGATTGGAAAGGTAGACGGGACAGATCTTGAGGTGCCTAATGTGCCATTCTAAAGAGAATAGATCTTATCCTGAAGGTAGTAAGACCCAATGAATATTCAAGGGGGGGGGGAAGACAGTTATAATGGACATGATTAATCATATTTCATAGTATGTAGTTAAGAATTTGGCATTGACCAGAGAGAAGTCTGGCTTTTGCCTTCAGCTTGGGAGTTAATCTACTCAAACTTAAGAGAATTATCTTTGTTCAGGGTGGTATATGACTGGACCAGATCTTAGGGTAGAGCCAGTCAGGACTGATAATCTTAGGGCTAGGGGTGGGCGTGGAGGGATAGAGTTATGTCAAAGAGACTAATCATATGATTTAGGGTGGGGTCATGCAGTATTAGTCAACTCCAAGACTGAGATCAACCACATGGACAATCAATCAATCCTATGCAATGAAACTCCAATAAAAACTCTGAATTCTGATGCTTGTGTAAGCTTCCCAGGGTTGGCAATCTTCATGATTATTATCACATGTTGGTGCTGGAGACAAATGCATCCTGACAAATGCAACCTCTCCCATGGGGAGAGAACCAAGGAAGTTAACATCTGGAATTCTCCTGGACTCTGCCCTATTCATCTCCTCCTTTGTCTGATTTTAGTCTCTATACTTACCCTGTATTTAATTATAACCATGAGTATAATAAATTTCAGTGAGTTTTATGAGTTGTTTTAGTGAAACCAAGGGTGGCTTTCGGAACCCCCGAAACTTGCAATTGCTGTCAAAATTGAGGACAGTCTTGGAGACTATGCCCTCTAACTTTAAAGTGGGCGGAAACTTCTTGCACATAGTAATTAAAAGTACAGATTTTGGAGTCAGACCTGGATATAAATCCTAGCTTGGTTACTTTGCAGTCTCTCCAAAAGCTTTCTTTATGAGAAGCAGATGACTTTGGTGCTTTGTGTCACCTCCCCTTGGCTTACCTTGGATTTAGCTTCAGCTGTGCTTAATAGTTCCATGTGAGCCCAGACTCACCTTGCTCTGGTAGTAGTCCAGCTCAAATGTGTGCCGTGTATCTTTTCTCTTTTTGTCCCTGGGCTGTGGGAGCCTCTCAATCAATGCAAAGATGGCCCAGGGTCAGTCCTCTAATAAGGGGGAAGGCAGCTATAGTAAATGTTCCAAACTTTTGTATTTGGAGTGGCCATTTCTTGGAGGCATTCTGTTCGTTTCTCAGATATTCCAGCTTCTGTTGTTTATAACAGAAATCATGATAATGCATCTCGTATTGGCTTTTCCTTCCCATACCCTCACCTCTGCTTTCTACCTAAGACTTTTCTTGTGCTCTATTTTAGAAGCTAAACCAAGACACTATCATACTCTTGCTATGACGATTGAGATATTTACTTAAAAGTGTTCTAGTACTTAGTGTTATAAAGGCTGCTATTAGAAAAGGACATAAATCAAGGCAGTAGGGATGAGGAGAAGGAGAATAATTTGAGGGATATGGGGCATTCAACTGAGAGATTTTTAAGATACTAGATGACTATAACAATATGGATAGATGTGCTAAAGGATAGTGAGGAATCTGAGACAGCATTCTGACCTCACTATTCTTTGAGAAAAGAGATTGAGAGAGAGGCAGGTTAGTGGTAGGAAGTGCTGAAATTCATATTTGACATATGAAGCTTGATATCCTTGTGGGTAGACCAATGTGACTGTCCATTATGATTTCTTTCTGCACATCTAAAGCTAAAAAGACAGGTGGTCTAAAAAGCAAGTTACCGCAGATCCTAAGTAACCCTTGACATCATCAGAGAAATGTATATAGAATAGAGGTTACAAACCGGACCCCACAAGCCAGACACGTAAATAGTCTGAATACTATTTCCCTACATATTGGTATTTTTTTGTTGTTTGTTTTCATTTATTTGGAATCATTTTCTAACTTATTTTATATAAAAATCCAACATCAAGCTTGCATTTCTGAATGACAACACCAGATAAGTCTGAATAGCCTATCACCTTTAGAATAGAACAAACTCACTCCAATCAAACACAGGCCATACCACCTGTTCCCCTTTTGGACTGCAGGTCAGTTGCTATTTATCACGAGGGCATTCATTGATTTTCCTGATAACAGAACCACATCACTCATTTTTGTTATATATTTGCTTCCTTGTAGGCATTTGTGATCGTAATCTGTGTAGAATAAGGGAGTAGGGGATGAGGGACATCCTGGGGAAGCATATTTTAAGGAGAGGATGCTTTGGAAGAAGATCTAAGAAAGGAGCCTGTACTGGGTTGGACAGTGTCCCCTTGAAATTCATGTTCACCTGGAACTTGTGAATGTGATATTATCAAGATAAGATGAGGTTATATTGAGTTAGAATGGACCCTAAATTGAGTACTACTGGTGTCTGTTTAGAAAGAGGGAATGAACACAGACACACACAAAACATGTGGCAACAGAAGCAGAGATTGGAGTGATGCATCTACAAATCAAGGAATGCCAAGGATTGCCAGCAACCACTGGAAGCTAGAGAGAGGCAAGGAAACATTCTCTCTTAGAGCCATCAGAGAAAGCACAGCCCTGCTAACACCTTGATTTCAGACTTCTAGCCTCCAGACTGTAAGAGGATAAATTTCTTTTGTTTTAAGCCACCTATTTCATGGTACTTTGTGATGGTGGCCCTAGAAAACTAATAAGGATAAGAAGAAGAGAGAGGATCAATTGGAAAGTCTCTTTAAGAAAAAGAGTGTTATTATTATGATCAAATGCTGAAAAGTGGTCAAGTAAAATAGAGACTGAGATTGCTGGAAATGCCAAGCAGGAATTTAGTGCTAACCTTGGGCAGAGCCCTTTCAAAGGAGTGCTGGGCGTGCAATCTAGATGGAAGTGGGCAGAGGAAAGAAAATGAAATCAAGAGGTCATGACAAGGAGTAGATTCAAGAAGTTTCTCTGAGAAGGAGATGAGAATAACAAGACAATAGAGGCACATGGGATTCATGGTGTTTAGATAACTTTTTTCAAAGATAAATACTCCGCATTTCTGTAGTGACTCATTGCTGCATGTCCCTGCAAATGCACTCACTACCCTTCTCTGGCTGTTCTATCAGGAGGTTGGCACGTACGAACTGCATCAGTGGGCTCTCTTGCCCTCTACTTCTGATTAGGTTTGAACGGTGGGAAGCATCAGCAGAAGATGAAAGATTGTCCAAAAGTGAGGTCAAGGTATTTATTGCTCTGCTTTCCTCTCCACTGGGGTCATGGGTTAGCAGGGCTAACACAGCTTTTGTCTGGTGGTACTCTCCTACAATAATCGTTCTCTTCCTGCCTTCTGGTAAGTGTTCCCCCTTCTTCCTTCTTCAGGCCTATGGGTGGAGAATAGAAAGCATCACTTTCTTTTGATGGTTTCCCCTTACCCTTAACATTTTCTCATATGCAATTCCTTCATTAAATGTTTTTCAGTTACCCCATTTGAATGTGTCACCTACTGGGTGATTAATATAGGGAGATAAATCCTGAGAAGCTGAGAAAACATGATTTTGGAACCTCTTTCTACTTACAGTTGATCCTTCACATGGGCACCAGAGTGATTCCTTTAATAACATGAGTCAGATCATATAGCTTCTCTACCCCAAGCTCTCTGGGGACTTCTCATATTACTGGGAATAAATCTACAGCTTCTTCCATGGCAACCAGGCCTATAACCTTGTCCCCAGCTGATTCCCTGATCTCATTTTCTTCTACTCACCCTCTAGCTCTCTCAGCTGCCTTCCATGCTCTTCCTGGAGCAAGACAAGCATACTCATTCCCCATAACCTTTGCATTTACTCTTTCCTCTGTCTAGAATGCTCCCTCACAGATATCAAAGTGGATTACTTCCTCACTTGATTCAAGCCATTGCCTGATGTCACCTATCAGAGACAACTCTCTGTCACCTATCAGATGACAGCTCTCTCTAAAATAGTTATCTATCTATCTATCTATCTATCTATCTATCTATCTATCTCCGGGCATCCCAGAGTCCAGATGATGATTTATGATATTAAAAAATCCCCAGATTCTATTATCCTCAAAATGAATCTCGTCCCATTTTTATCCAAAATGGCAAGTTTGGGATATGTAAGGTGTTGTGGCCATGAAAATGACTATCTCAGGTCTCTAACTAGGGAAGAATATAATTCATGTATGACGCCAACTGCTGCACTCTTAAATGCATCACATTTATGACAGTGCAGCATTCTGGGGGATGCTCCAAGCCCTTGACTGAGTGCACCAGGGATACTAAGGCAGGCTCAATCCTGAGCAATGTGGAATTTGCCTAATGGACAATTTTGGCTTGAGGACTCCCCATTGACATTATTGAAGGTTTTAGAAATGCACCCTAACCTAAGGCTCTTCTATTTGACCTTCATCCCTTCCCTGTCTCTTTCACAAGAGTCAGACTTACATTGCAGTCTCTTAGCTCTTCCAAGCTCTTGTAGCCTCCCCTTCACTCTCTCTCATAGACACTCCCCTTGTAAATCTTTTCCACATTTAATTTCATCTTGCTGTCTGCTTCTTGAAGAACTTGGATGAACACATAAAGGAATCTTTTCCCCAGGGCCCATGACATTGTCTCTTGCTCAGGTCTTTGCTTTTCTAGAAAGCATTTTGATGACAAATCCTAAGGTGTTCAGAAATTCACTATCCAAATCAATGGTTCCAAAGAGGAATTTCTCCCATATTTTCAGTTACTGCCATTATTCTATTTTCTGACCTTTCCTCACACTTCTCAGATTTCCCTCTTTCCCATTCTAGTTCTCCCCACTGCCAGAGAAAAGCAAAGAACTCCACCATAGTTTTAAGCCATGGAATGTGTCCTGCATGCCTCATTTGAGGGAAATACAACACATCACCAACAGATGATGGTGAACTATGTACATAGAACCAAAGCTCATTATTTAAAGTATATGTGTGTGTATGTGTGTACATGCACATGTGGGTATAAAAGGGATTTGTTGGCATTCTAGAAGGCAGCAATAAAGAGAAATTTGATTTAATGTGGTTAAAGTATCAGGTTCTTGGCTCTACTCCACGCTCTGCTAGAAAACAGCATATGACCCCTGACAACTCCTAGTTTAGAGTTTTTCTCCCTTTCTCCTGCATTCTGGGCTCCTTTCTCTTGTCCTTCCCTGGGGTCTCACTTTTAAATCCTTCCCTCAGTCTCACATACTGCATCTGCTGCCTCTCAAATGGGTTCTTCTCTAAAGCCTATAAGCATGCTTAATTGTCTCCCATCTTAACAAATAAACAAGCAAAACTCAAAAGACCATACCTTGTCTACCTACTTCACAGGAATGTTTTGGGTGGGCATAAGTTGGCTTGGCTATCAACTCCTTGTAAGCAGAGATTATGTCTACATTAATCTGTGCTGCATCCCCTGACACTTGCCTGCTACCTCGTTCACGAGGGAAAAGAAACAAACAATTATTGAACGAATGAATGAAATGAGAAAATACATGTGCTTTTTGAAAGATAATACATGTGCTTCGAAAGTGGTATCCAATATAAATATAAAGGCATATATGATAATTAACTTTTATCTTCTTTTTAAGCAAATTTTATTGAACTATAAAACACATGCAGAAAAGTACACACATCATAGCACAGTTTAATGGCTTTTCATAATGTATTTATGCTTGTATAGCCAGGACTGAGATCAAGGAAAAGAGTATTATTGGCACCCAGCACCCCAAAGTTCCCCTTACTGTTTTTTTTTAAGGATTTTATTTATTTTTTTGAGAGAGAGAGAGAGAAGGAGAGAGCACAAGCAGAAGGAGGGATAGAGAGAGAAGCAGGCTCCCCGCCGAGTGGGGAGTCCAATGTGGGGCTCGATCCCAGGACACTGAGATCATGATCTGAGCCAAAATCAAAAGTCAGACATTTAACTAACTGAGCTACCCAGGCATTGCTGTTCTTTTTTAATTACTACAGACCTCCACACACCAACCTGTCTTGTATCCAGCTTCACTATCTCAACACTTTGTTTTGGAATTTCATCCATATTGTTTTGTATAGTTAATTCACTCTCATGTCTTTGTAATTTTCCATTGTAGGAATATACTCAAATTTATTTACCAATTCTGCTGTTGATAGACATTAGGGTTTTATCTCCAGTTTTTGGTTACTGTGAATAGTACTTCTCTGAACATTTTTGAACATGTCTTATGGTGGATTATATCCAGTGGGTAGAATTGCTGGTTTGTTAAGGCTACGTATTAAAATGCTTCCTGTAGGGGCACCTGGTTGGTTCAGTCATTTAAGCATCTGCCTTCGGCTCAGGTCATGATCCCGGAGTCCTGGGATTGAGCCCTGAATCGGACTCCCTGATTAGCAGGGAGTCTGCTTCTCCCTCTGCCTCTCATCCCGTTCATGTTCTTTCTCACTCTCTGGGTCTCTCTCTCAAATAAATAAATAAAATCTTAATAAAATAAAATAAAATAAAACACCTCCTGTAAACACTCCTAAAATCCTAAAACATTCAATAAGGAATAGCAACTCACTCAAATCCACTCAAGTAAGAAAGGTTTTACTGAAAAGTGCACAAATTCCACAGAATTCAAGAAAATGGGAACTATCAAAAGCAGCCATATGAATTCATAAAGCCCAGCACTTGGGCTTAAATAACTTGACGTATCTTAATAGATCCAGAAGCATTTTAAATTTTATAACCCGGAAGGATGTTCATGAGGAGGCCACTAAGTTATTGAGAACAAATTAAATTGTTGTATAATATATTTTAGGAAAAGAAATTATTGACAAATTAAAATATAATTTAGATCGTAATAAGGAAAATATTCAGCAACGTGGGAGTATCTTCTACCCCAATCTTGCTTTACTAAGGAGTCTAAATAGCTGCTATTTTATTGCAGGAAAATAACCCCCACAATCTTTTTATATAATGAGGAAAAATATTAGGGACACTAAAATTTCTTTTTAGCATATTTCAGTTTTATATTTTCACATATTTAAATATACAGTTTGCAAGGACTTACACATAATAACCATTTATTAAGTATACTATTATATTTATGAATTATATAATTATCTTACATAGAATATACATATAATGAAGTAGAAGAGCTTTCACTAAAATGTGTCAATTAAATATCTATATAGTGCATATAATACGTACCACGTAATTTTTATCTCCATGGACCTACATTATTAAAAGTTCTATTGGTCACACAGTTCCTCACAGGTGATGAATCTTTATTCTGATTTCCACAGTGATATCCCACCATTGGGTAAGTAATTACTGTTTCTCTAGGTGCTTACTTAGGTGACCTCGTGCTTTGTTTTTCAACCTTCACTGAAATGTGTCATGAAGTGCAAGAGAGAACAGGACTATTATATTATTAGATAAGCATACCTGTCCCCCTGGCTAGTTCAAAAGGACATTGTAAGAATTAATGAGATTATATCATTGAAGTACCTTTAAATACTGGGAAAATTCAAACGATGTAAATGGTTATGACTTTAAAATGATCACCAAAGGTGTATTTCGGGAGTGTGATTGTATTCCATTCAAAAATTATTAAGTCAATAAATTAGTTTTATAATGTCATTTTTACTAAATTCAAAGGGTAGAGTCTTGAATTAATTTAACTTTCGTGAAAGAGACCTTTTCTATAAGGCAGGACTCTTAGTTGCAACTCTGAGAATCCAGCCCAAAGGAGCTTAACTATTAAAGGGAATTGATTGGCTCAAGTAATTGAAAAGGCTAGGCACCCCTTCAGGCATGGCTAGGTGTAGAGTTTCAAAGGCTAGAATACTGAAATGACCACTCTCCTCAGCTCTGCTTTCTTGTAGATTATTGTCATTGTTGGGCAGATTCTCCTATGTTAAGAGCAAATTTGGTCAGCAGCGGCTTCAGAGGTTTCTCAACCCACGTGGAAACCCCAAGGGAAAAGGATAGCTTATCTTTCCCAACAGTTTTATGGAAATCCCCAGACAATTATTGGCCCACAATGGCAATGAATTTCCCACTGTGGTCAGTGAAATGCAGCCTCAGTTAGCCAGGACAGGTCAGAGGTTTATCCTGGAATGAGAGTTTTCAATATTGTCTCTCTCATCCAGACCGAGGGCAAAAGGGCTGCCTGCTACCACCAGGGGACAAGGCTAAAGGCAAAACCAGCAAAGGACTAAGTATCCTTTATGCCAGTGTGTGATGTATAAATCAGAAAGTCCAAAAAAGAGAAATGTTTCCACTAAACCCAGTTTTGTTTTTAACATTTCTTGAAGATTGATAAAACATTCAACAGTTTTTGTCTAAATGTTCTGCCACTGTAAATTGCCTCCTGGGTTTAGCAGAACTACTTGCCAAAATCTTATTGACTGGGTGTTGCATAGATTCACTGCTACATTTCTCCTCAGCAAGATCACAACTGTACAGATGTTAGTCAGGATATCTGGGACCCATAACCCGAACATTCAGTGAATTCATAAGGTGAACTGGATGACCCTGTCATGTTTGCACACATATTAGCTAGGGATGCTACGAGGTTTCAGAGAGCAAGTGACAGGGTTAAAACTCCAATAGAGGAAAACTAGAAGACCCATCAACCTGATTTTATTTGTAGAAGAGAGTCTCTACAAATAAATAATTAAAAAGGAATTTAGAGCCTCAAGGGGAAAATTAAAGGTCTTATAGAATGGTAGAAAAAAAGTAACAAGGGCAAAGAAAGTCAAATTACAACAGATGTACTTGTTGGTGGGTCATTTGAATTTTGCTGGCGGGGCAACCCCAGCAGGAGGGGTATTTTCACATTGTTTAGCAGAGGCCACAGCAGGGATAAGGAGTTCTAATCACTTTATTAGAATCACAAAGTCATTAAAGGAGGCATGGGCATGTGGGAACCGTTTATGGAAATAGTCAATGAAATGCTTGTATGGCCACAAGAAATAATGGAAAGTAGATGTTGTTTATGGACATATTAAGAGAAAAAAAATTGATTTATTTTGGCTGAATAGACGGACTCATGAGCTTCTCTTTGGTGAGGAAAAGAATTGTTCTGAGAATGAAGCATGACGCTGGCAGCTTTAGTGCACAATCTTGGGCCATCGACTCCAATTAAGCCCTTATGCCCCTTTGGTAAGAGCGAGTAAAATATTAATTTACCTTACAATGTTGATTGTAACATATAAACTTGCTCGGAGTTTTTAAAAATCACTTCTGATGGGGGAATTTCGAACTTTTTGGGATTCTGCTCTTCCTACCAAGGATTTCTTAATAAAAAAAATTTTTTTTAAATTAACCTAGACACAACAGATCTTGGTGATTCTATAGACCTAACTCTGATATGTAAAATCTGCTGGCTCATAACCCCAATCTCATTCATATGCATGGTTCGGGGAAGTAAAAGTGTGCCTAAAAGAGTGGCTGTGTTCAGATTGCGCCTACTTTCACCAGTGACGCCCCAAGCCTTCACCTTTACTGCTCACCTGCTTATACCCATCGACCTTAGTCCCACATTTTCTTTAAACTCTACTTTCAAGTTTATCTCTTAACAAGAGACCCTACAGGCAAAACACACTGTGATGGAACTGAAACTACCCCTCAAGCAATAATGAACTGCCCAGAGGAGAGCTCTGGTGGCCCAGACCACCCAGGCCGGTTTGAGCTAAACTCCCAACTCATGCCTGCACAGATGGGCTTGGAATGACTGACCATGACCTTTATCTCATTATAATACTAAAATCTCTGCCCCGTGAGGAGCGCAAGCCCCGCTTAACATAATATGCAATGTAGGTATAGCACGTTTCCTTTCTGCGCATGCTCAGCCTTGTGCCTGCTTCCACATACAAGTCAGTCTGCGGGGAGGAGGGGTGGTGGCCGACTGCGCAGATCTGGCGAAGATTATGCCTCCAGACCTTTGGCGAGAAGAAGGAGGAGCTGCTTAAGCAACTGGAAAACCCGAAGGTGGAGCTGTCCCAGCTGCGCATCACCCTGGAAGAATATCGAAATGTGGTGGAGGAGCTGCTCTCTGGAAACCCGCACATCGAGAGGGAGTTGGCCCGCTCCATCGCCGACGGGGCCATGATGGAGGCAGCCAGCGTGTGTGTGGGGCAGATGGAGCCTGACCAGGTGTATGAGGGGATCATCTTCGACGACTTCCTGAAGATCTGGCAGGGCATAGACATCGAGACCAAGATGCACGTGCGCTTCCTTAACATGGAAACCATCGCCCTCTGCCACTGACCCGCCTGCCCCCCGAAGCCGCGCTGTGCCCGCAGCCTTCCGCGGGGCCCAAGGCCACAGGTGTCCTTTGGCCACGGCTCTTGTAAATAGTCCCCAGTCCTCTGCTGTCTCGTTTTCCCTAGGGTGTGGTATGTGGAACTTCGCTGTTTTTATCTCTAATAAAAAAAGAAAACTGTTGGTTTGTTTAAAAAAAAAAAAAAAAGCAGAAGGCGATGTGGCTTCCAAGCTCTCCAAGATCCGAGTTGTTTGCAAATCTATCGCCGGTGTTCTCGACGTCATCAACCAGACTCTGAAAGAGAACCTCAGGAAATTCGACAAGTGTAAGAAGTCCAAGCCCGTGGATCTCCGCCCAAGAGGACACATGCCATGTGTCGCTTGCTTCCTGAATAAGCACCAGGAGAACTTGAAGACCAGAAAGCAGCAGTGGAAGGCCCGCGGCTGTACTTGTTGTGCAAGTACACGGTCAAGGCCTGAGCACCGTCATCAATAAAACACAAACTGAGAAAGAAAAAAAAAAAAAAAGACTTCTCTATCTCAATATTCATCCTAATCCTAAATACAAGAGACCCATTCACCCTTCCTTGGGGAGTCACAGCTTTGGAAGTTACCCCACCACCCATCTTACTTGCTGCAAATACAGTTTACACTGTGAGACAACTCAGGTGGTATAGTTTCTCTCTGAGACTCTGCAAGGAGTGAACTCATGTTGGTTGGGTTATACTATCACCACAGGCCAGAGTCACTTTTGGGCTAAGTGAGTATGTATCAGTGTATTAAAATATTAAAATAGTATTTTAATTCTATTATTGTGAAACAAATCACCATAAGTTTAGCAGCTTAAAATAACACCCATTTGTTAGACCACAGTTCTGTAGGTCAGAAATTCAAACATGAAATGGCTGAATTCTCCGCTCAGGGTCTTGCAAAGCTGAAAGCAAAGTGTTGGGCCGCTCTATTTTCATTTGGGGGTTGTGGGAGAAAATTTGTTTCCATGTTCATTGAGGTTGCGGACTAAATTCAGTGCCTTGCGGCGGTGTTAAGACCGGAAGTCCCTATTTCTTTGTGGGCTGTCATCTGGGGGCTGCTGTCTGCTCCTATCCTAAAGACCACCAGCATAACTTGCCACATGGCCCATGGTTTATTTGCAAACCCAGCAATGGGGAATCTTACTGAATCTCTTTTGTGTTGAATCTCTGACTTCAGGAAGAGCCCAGTACCTTTTAAGGGCTCACCAGATTTGGTCAGATTCACCTAGGATAAACCCTCTTTCTTAAAATCAACTGTCCCATATAGTATAACCTAATAATGGGAGGAAATCCATCATATTCACAGTTCCAGGGGTTATGCAGGCTATATGCAGTGGGTATCTTGGGGGGATCATCTTAAAATTATGCCTCCCATAGGTAGGACACTATCTTTCTTTCATCTAAATGTAGGTGGTGATGGTCTATATTTCAAGCAAAGAAATCATCACTCTAGTGTTCAACATTTTTCTACCTGTCATTGCCCTCCCTTCCCAATGACTGTGAAAATTGCCAAACTATGACACAACATTAGGCAGTCGTTCCCAAACTTAAGGGCACATGAGTCTTCTGGGAAAAATGTTAAATTTGTAGCTTGCTGGCTACCACTCCCAAGAAATTCTGGCTCAGAGAGAGTTCAGGAAAATGCATTTTAACAGTGATTCTGTTGTATGCAATCAGGAGAACACAGTTCAAGAAACGCTATGGTTTCAGAATCCGTGTAGTGATCCTTATAGTCTGGTATGGCCCCTATGCTACTTGTAGCCTACTGTACACAGCACTTTTTGAACTTGAAAACTCTAAGATTTCTGAAAATATTTGAGAACTAAATTTGAGATCCACTTTATCTAGTTCTTGCAAATGGCAAATTATTTTAATGTAAAACAACTTTGGATGTGAAACACAAAACAGCCAAAAACTCCACAAACCACCAAATATCATAGAGAAATTGCTTAAAAAAAGAGTTTTAATGTTGTTTGAGTGTCATCATTAAAAATGTCATTTTTTTTCCATCTGTGCTACAATTTTGTTAGGTTTACAGTACGCATTCTTCATTGAGATGAAGTATCACGAATATTGACTGCATTTTGCTTTCATTCATACATAATGATGATCATGGAGCAAAACATGAGAAAACATAGTAGACTATGTACTCAGGCCGAAATAGACATTGTATTTTTGGGATCATCAGTTAAAGTCTAAATACAGAGTTAGAGTCTTGATTTATGAAGAGAAATGAGGAATGAAAAATGAAAAATAGCTCCATCATAAGCAGCATAGTCAAAAAGACTGCTTTTTTTTTTAGGCAACAACTTTTTAGAATTACTCTGAAATAGGATTGTTTCATTTTTTCCTAATTGCAGTGACTTCAGTTTATTCACATTTTATTTTCATCGGTCTTTCATTAAACCGTTTGTTTCTGGAAGGTATTAAACACTTTAAAGAAGAAATTTGTGCATTTCCACTAACATTTGCAATCAGGCATGCAGTGAATTTCCTTCATGATTATGCGACTCTGAAAAACAATGTAGTAGATACAAATTCAAATGCTCTCTTTAGGAATTGTAATCTATATAAAATGCTTACCTTGTCTTACCTGGTGAAATGCAAATAAATCTTTTCAACTGTCATTAGCAGCAGTGATTGTGGTAATAAATGAATATGGATATCCAGTGTCACTTTTACTTACCCATTCACATAAACCAGTATAACATAAATTTATCACATTTTTATGCCTGCTAATTCTACTATTAGATAAAAATCTTGGCTTTTTAAAACCAGAGTTCCATTTGATATCTAAATATTTTATGATATTATTACTGAATTTATTAATTTCAAAATGTATGTGATGATAATATTTAAAGATTACCAAAGCAAGTGAATTCTAGAACATATTAATTCAGCTGGTATGGTTGAAAATGTAGCATATATCAATGTGTTTACTTTTTTTTGGTACTGCCTTTTCGTATAAATTTTTTCCAGGAAAATAGCCAATCTATCTTCTTTCCTTCCTTCCTTCCTTCCTTCCTTCCTTCCTTCCTTCCTTCCTTCCTTCCTTTCTTCCTTCCTTCCTTCCTTCCCTTCTTCTTTCCTCCTTCCCTCCCTCCCTCTCTCTCTTTCTTTCTTTCTTTCTTTCTTCTTCTTCCTTTCTCTCATTATTATTATTATTTTAATTACATGCTCTAAAGTGATTCCTCAATGGATTGAAAGGCAGATTGTTTCCCTCAAGTTCAGATCTTCCTTCAGTATCTCCCTTAAGCATATGTCCTTTCTTTTCAATTTCCTCCCCTCTTTTCCTTCTTGGTTTAAATTCCTGGGGTCTTGAATTTCACTAAGGTGTTGGAAGATAAAGGTGGTACTTTACAAAATTTCCATAATTTTCTTCAATTTTCTCATCACCCTTATCACCCAAAGACATGGCATATGAACTTCCTCCTATTCTATTGAATAAAATCTAAGCTCTCATACATAACACCCTCTGATTTTTTTCTCTGCAACTCAAAGTATATTCATATAGCATCCTCTGCTTGCCTGACAGAAGGAATGCATTAATGCATTACTGTATTAATGCTAATCCCTTTGACTCTGGTCCAGATTCCAAATGATAATGTCGTGTCTGAGAACTATTTTATCACCACCTGCTTTTGAATCTTCAGTCTAACCACTAACTTTTTCTCTTTAGCTTTGTAGGAGAAGAAAAATAATTTTCCCTCTACCTTTCCAGGGGTCTTGGCTGAGACGCCCTCTAATAAAAAACAGATTAACAATAGAAAAAAATTAGTTACATATGTATTATATGAGAGCCCCACAAAGATACGAGACTCAGAAGGCAAGTAGACAATTGAGGCTTATGCACCATCCTGAGCTAAAGAAAGGCATAGGGGTCTGGATCTTCAAACAGGGGAAGGTAATTCTGGGGGAGGTGAGAAGAGGAAATGTTTGGTAAGCAAAGGTTGCTCTGCCATGCGGATAAGTCTCTCAGGCCAAAACAAACAAACAAACAAAAAAGGTGATCTTTGATAATAACTCCCTTCCTCGTACAGGCCTCTTTTCTAATGTAAATTTCCTCTACAAAAGGGGAATTTTTATTGTTTTCAGAGCTTCTCTTGTGCCTGCAGTTTCTCAAAATAGTTCAAGATAATCTTTATGCCAAAGAGGCATATTCTGGGTTGGCACAATCTGCTACCCTTTAGTTTATAAACACACTCATGCATCTCTTAATGTTCCCACAAAGAACCAAGATTACCTAAACCTGCTCATCCTGCTACCAAGTTTTCTTTAAAAAGGTAGTCCACATGAATTTTCCCCATTTCTAATCTTGAACTAACAAACTTTTGTATTCTGGCTTTTTTTGCCTTAAACTCACACTTTCCTTCTGAAACATTTCTCTTTCTGGTCTTTTTCTATTTGATCTCTACTCATTTTGATATTAATGACCCCATCACTTTGGAAACTCTTTTATATAGATCAATATCACTTTGATGATATTCTAGCATTTTTCTTTTCCTATTATTTTATATCCATCTCTATCACTGTTCTAACTTAGTCTTCTTTATTTGCTTTTACAGTGTATATTTGTAAATGTCGGTGTTACAGTTTCTGTTTCTGGATGTTGCCTCTTATTCTATTCTCTTTCTCTTGGTAATTTCATATATGCTGACAATTGGAAAATTACTTCCTAATCAGATTTCTCTTGGCCTAACTTCTCTCTTGAATTTCAAAATCACCTTTTCAGTTGTTTTGTTGAATATTGCACAAGGATGTCCTGTCTGAATCAAAATTTCAACTTGTCCAGGATTCCCACCATCATCCCACCACTTTTTCAGAATGCTCTTGGCACTGGGAAGAATTCAACATATGCTGAATAAGTTACTCCTACTCTATCAATGGACTTTCTGTTTTACCTGTTACTTAGGTTTAATGCCATTTTCTCGAAATTCTTCTTTTTCTTGACCATGAATACAAGGAGGGCTTTGTCAACTCAAACTTTGCAACATCTCTTACTGTCATAGTCTTCTTTCCTATTGTTTTTGTGTTCAGTTGTTTGTATGTGAGTCACAAGAAGGCAGGGAAGTTATATTACTTTGTTCACAATTTTAATCTAAGCATCAAGAAGAGTACTTGGCATATAGTCAGTGCTCAATAAATACTTGTTGAATTGAATTGAATCAAGGATTCTTTGTTTTTTTTGCATGGATAATTATAATTGACTTGGACTCTCTGCACCCAGTCATTTCTCCAATCCATCCTACACATCACTAGTAGTCACAAACTACTACTCCTCTGTCTTAGTATAAGAATTCTCACTTCTCTGAAGTATATGCCCCAATTTATCCTGTCTCAGAGCTATCTTTGACCAAATTCCTGTCCAACATCTATCTGTCCAAGCTTTGGATGCACAAAATACATGTTTCTTTTCCATTTCAAATTCTTCCTTTACTGGGAATACGTTAGTATCTATGTGTATGATCCTTCTTTAATATTTTTCAATCTATTGAAAGTATGCAATCTAAGTCTTTGCTGAGGTATTTCTGTATCTTTTAGTTTGTTCAGTGTATTTTCAGAAGTTTTCCTCTAATATCAGAAAATAGCTTTGATAGCTTAAATGAGCTTTCATAATACTTTGGTTCCATGAAAATAAATTGAATACCCACAAGACTGTGTCTCTATCTTTCTGATGTGGAAAAGAGTGTGATGAGATCAAGAAGCTAATTTTTAATCAAATTACAAATTACTATCTTAGTATATTGAGAAGATAATATTCCATAACTGATAATTGCCAGACATTGTAGTGGACTATGTTCTTATGAATAGCTCTCCTGGGAAAAATAAATCATTTTCTGTACCTATTGCCAACCCATTTATGTTATACTTTGATCAGATTAATAAGACTTTATTTCTCATTTTACTCTTTGCATTATACCTAAATATAATATTATTGTAAAACATATTTTGATTTTCTTTATAACTATGATACATATTCGTCTTGCTAAATGCTCTAGATCTGTTTTGAAAAGGATATATATAAAATGGACACCATGATTTACAGTCATGTTTGTGTTTACCTCTTTTTCATTTCATTCCCATGGAATAGGATTCCTTTAACAATAAGCAGAGTGTGTTCCTTGAACTCTCCATATTTCAACTATAATTTGCATGATTTTGGTTTCCCACGAATTACAAAACAACTCAGAAATGATTTTCTTTTCATATTGAGTTATTTTCACTCATTATAATTGAATTGTTTAAGGTATCACTTTGCCATTACTTGCATTCTTTTGCAGAAAGTTTGGATTAGAAATGTTATCAATAGATACTTTGGAAATGGAGCTCATATAACATTAGATGCCATTTCTTGTATTGCCACAGAAACAACAATATGCATATTTTAACTCTGATTTGATAGATTAACTACTAAGGTGAGTTATTTAACAACTCTAGATAAGAAAAAAATTAACAAACTAAAATTAAGAAAGACCACAAAAAGGATAAAAGTTTTAATAAATTGGAAAACCTTAATCAAGTGGATAGTTTTCTGGCCAAGTATAAATTGCCAAATTTGAATCCAGAATAATTTAAAAAATATATAATTAGTACAATATAGGAAAATGGATAATATTATGAAATAATTATTTCTAGCTTATTACTGGAGCAAGATGGCTTGTTAGCCAATTATCAAAACTCCAAAAGACATGTAATGCTTATACTATATAATATGTTACACAACATAACAAAAAGGAGAAAACTATCCAAGTTGATCTTATAAACTAGAAAATCTTGATAGTTTTGGGTTTGACAAAAAACAAGGCAAACTCTAGGTCAATATCATTTAGAAATATATATGTATAAATTATAAGTAAAATATTGGCATGTCAAATTCAATTCTACATTAAAAAAAATCATCTATCATGACCAAGTACAGTTTATTCCAGTAAAGTATAGAAGATTCAAGCTTAGGAAATCTATTAACATAATTCATCACTTCAAACTGTCAAGGAAGAGAAGTCTTATGATCATCTCAATTGAGTCCAAAAATGTTATTTGCTGAGAATATCTCCAAGAAAACTCAGAAAGAAAAATGCTTACTTAAAATCATAAACAATATCTACTTTGACCAATAGCTCATGTCACACTTAATGGTGAAACATTTAGAAGACTGCCCTTAAAAATCATGAACAAGATAAGGAGGGCTTCTGGCTGTCATTTGTAAGGAAAATATCGCCGGGATTCCGGACTCTTCTAATCTCTTCCAATCAGCAGTTGCTGATATAGTTGCTATTGCCTCCCCTAGTTTTTACATGTGAAATATGAGAGCCAAATGGACACCTTTTCTTGTATGCTGTGGCTTCAATCAGGCTATCAGGGAAGACCTGTGAATCTAAAGGATCAAACTTAGCCTGTTGTATGGTTTACCTACTATTGAGAAGGGAGTTAGATGTCCCGTCAGTCTCAATGTCATGAAACTGTTCACAATAGATAAGGAAGAGAAGAAAGATACAGAGGGCAGAGAAAGAAAGAGAATTTGAAATGAGTGGCCCCTTGCAATACACTTCTACTTATTTAATCTATCTGTCAGTCAGTATAGTCTTTGTTTTGCTGTGGTACCACATTAACTCTGAAATCTTACTTGGGGCGCCTGGGTGGCTCAGTCATTAAGCATCTGCCTTTGCTCAGGTCATGATCCCCGGGTACTGGGATCGAGCCCTGCCTCGGGCTCCCTGCTCCGCGGGAAGCCTCCTTCTCCCTCTCCCACTCCCCCTGCTTGTATTCCCTCTCTCGCTGTCTCTCTCTCTGTCAAATAAATAAATAAAATCTTTTTAAAAAAATCTTAGATACTTAAATAATACGTTTGTTTCTCACTCATGCTACATGTTTAATGAGAATTAATGTGGGGTATTGCTTTATGTAGTTACTCAGGGACCTAGGCTGATGGTGGCTTCATCATCTTGTATTTATATCATCCAGCACACATGACCTCCACAGATGGCTTGGCCAGAGAAGATAAAGAATCGAGATTACTCATGGACTTTTCATTTTCTCAGTCTAGTAGTAATTAGAGTCAATTTCAATCACATTTCATTGGGTAGAAAGTCTTATGACCATTTAGAATAGCAAGTGGGATATTTGTTGAGCACAAAATGTTGTCTACCACAAAGGTCAAAACTAACTCTCTTTGGTGGTCCTCAGACTCTAACCAGTATATGAATGAGATCACTGACTGGGATGGAAAAAGTAAGAAAAATGGGGTGACTGTTAGTTTATTTATTCCTTACTCTAAGTAGCTGTGCCCTTTCAGGTGTTACCAATAAATTAATTTGAAATGTAAATACGAAATATATTCTATAATTGTTCACTTGACCAGTACTCTCTGCTTATAAACAAACCATATGGGACACCAACATTATCAGAGGGTTGAAGTGATCCTAGACTCAGAAAGTAATAGTAACACTATCAAAACAACAGGTAATACTTGTATTAATCATCTGTGGTCACATTCCACAAAGTCTGTGGCTTAAAACAACACAAATCTATTATCTTGCTGTTTCCAAGTGTCAGGAATCTTCTTACCTGGGTCATGTGGTCAGGATCTCACCACAGTGAAATTAAGATCTCAGCAAGTGCTATTGGGTCCTCTTCCAATCTCACTGGCTATTGGAATAATTTATTTCCATGCCCCTATATTGTAGGTCCCCATTTTCTTGCTGGTTTTCACCTGGGGGCCACTTTTCATACCTTGAGCTCCCCCTCAGCTGCTTGCCCACAGCCACATCCTCTCACAAAATGGCAATTCACTCAGTTTTTGAAGCCAGCAGGAGAATCCTTCTAATTCTAAAGGACTGACCTGATTTGCCCAACCCACTGAGGACAATTTTCCTTTTGATTAATATATAGACAACTGATTAGGAATCTTAAACATGGAAGTGATACCCCATCATATTCAATGGTTCTTGCCATAGTCAAGGGGGAGTGATTAGACAGGGTGCATAGATAAGAAGAAGGAATTTGGGGGCCATCTTTGAATTCAGCCAAAATACACTCATTACATTTATTGAGTGTGTGCTCTGTGTGAGGCATTATAATAAGCATTTGTCATGCCTTATTTCATTATTTTATTTCACAAAACCCTATGAAGTAGGTATTATTTTAAAGATGAAAAACTGAATGTCCCAGAACAATCTACTCAAAGTGTCAGGGGTAGCAATTGCTGAGCCAGAATTTGAACCTTGGTTTGAAGGACCCAAAGTCCGCTTCACTCTGTACTACATTGTGTTTCCTTTTATTGCCATTCATTTAATGGAACAACTGTTGGATGTGCCCAATATGATTGCCCTAGATGTTCGTTGCTTGCATTGGTATTGGGTGTTTTGTTTTTTCTCTATGCAACATTTATGTCCATATCCTCTTCTAATGGACATAAGGTTTTATATTAGAGTCATTAGTCCTAGAGCCAGGCTGCTTCCTTAAGAGGGTTAGTTATCTCTGATCTGGTCCATCAGTTTTTAATGTAACTTCCTGAAAGCCAGTTTATTTCATCATATTCCAGGTGGTCTCTATATATACAAAAGTTGTGGAAGGGAACATAATGAAAGAGCTGAGGACTGGAGAGTCTACTTTTAAAAACTTTCCAATTTTGGGCAATGCTCTCGGGTCCCCTCCCTCCTCTGGAGTTTGTACTATCACTTTGCTATCGCTCAATAAACTTTGCTTTGCTGTCCACCAAAAAAAAATTTTTTTTTCAATTTTCTGACACGAGAGAAATGTTACAACACTGTTCACTGAGAGAGAAGGATGTCTTCTTAAGTAGGGTTCTTGTTGTTTTTAACCCAAGGCTATGGAAATCTTAACTTTATAATTTATCTCCGTTAGGGATAGATCTTCTAAGTGTTAGGAAGTTTTAGTTGTGATAGTTTCTGAAGAAATGGCACCAAACGGCCCACACCAGGTGGAATTCAGACCTTGGAGCTTTCGTCATCCCTGTTTAGTGATCTGTGATTAAGTAAATTAGGGGATTTACTTAATCACTAATTCTCTGATTTAGTATTCACAATGTTGATTCTCGGGGCGCCTAGATGGCTCAGTCGGATAAGCAGCCAACTCTTGATTTCGGCTCAGGTCATGATCTCAGGGTCCTGGGATGGAGCCCTATGTCAGGTTCTGTGCTCTGCAGGGAGTCAGCTTCTTTCCCTCTCCACTCCCTCTGTCCTTACCCCTGCTCACGTGCTCTCTCTCTAAGATAAATAAATAAATCTTAAAAAAAAAAAGATGATTCTCAGATTGAAAGGGAACATAAATTTCAACCAGGGTACATTCTTTTTTTCAATTATTTTTCCAACCCTTTATATGTGGTTACATATCCTAAGAAGTACTTTCCTTTGTTCACCCTTTTCTTATTTCCATACCCTCAAATCACTGTTGTAACAAGCCACCTTACCAATGGCAGTAGATACTATCTTTTGAACGTATTGATATTGAAAAACTGTTTGATAATAATTGGCCTAGAAATTAAGAAATGTATTGGAATCTGTTACTCAACTTTTGAATGGGAAGTACTATTGTAAAGAGAAATATTGCATAGATTAATAGCTGTCACAAGTTATTAGTTTTGTTCTGAGACTGATTGTGTTTTTACAAGTTTATGGGAGTGGTGTTAACATATTCTTATGTGACTGACTTTGGAAAACATAAGGTTGATAATAGAGCCTTGGAGCTGAAGTCCCGCAATTTTGGAAGTTGTGGAGGAGTATTCCAGCTATAGCCGCTGAATGAGAGGTCCAGACTCTAACCAGTGACCCTCTGAGTAGGATTCAACCAAAGAAAATTGGGAGGTTGGTGGTCGTTTATGTATAGTTAGATAATTTAAAAAAAATATACATTAGGTGATTTTGCTGGCTTGAACGTCAGATAGGGTTTGAAGCTTTAAATTTTATGGAATGAAGTGTCAGACAAATGTATATTGCTTTATTTGGACTTAAATGATACTACTTTTTGGGGCAAAGATTGCATAGAGGGGAAGCACTATCTCTTTGGAACCAGACTGCATGGATTCTAGTCCCCTCGATTAGTGGATAAATTAACTAGAGGTAGTTACTTAACCTATGTGTTTTCTAATCTATAAAATGAGAATGGTACTAGCATCTACTAAATAAGGTTATGTGAGGATCAAATGGATTAGTGTCTGTCAAAGTACTTAGCACAGTGCCTGACACATAGCAATTAATCAACGTTAGCTATAAATAGGGTGCCAGTGTAGTTGGACAATAGAATGAGTGATATTTTGAGAATTGGGAATAGTCTAGGGGTGACTGCTAGACTTGGTATATAAGATGGGATAAGGTCACTTGAAATATTTCACTGGCTTTTGAATGATATCAAACAGCATTTATGAATGACTTTGGGGCTGGAAGGAAAAACTGGAAATAATTCTCATAAAGATGCAGATCATTTTCAGGAATAATCCTTAAAAGACAAAAACAACAGCCAGAAAAGGCTATACACTTACAAATACATTGGTTTAACTCAAGGAAGAAAAAGTGTTTGGGAGTGTGGGTTACAAGATTTAATCTCTAAGGGGAATTGATGTATTCCCATCCCTACTGCCACTTTAGTCCTCAGGAAGAGTAACTTAGATGAGAGACTAATAGGTAATGGATCCCTCAATCACATTATCTTAGGCCAATGGCTTGGGGCTTGATTTTTTGTGGGAGAAATATTCATACCACAAGTAAAATTGAATCTACCTTGAATACTTTCTGAAACAAGTTGGTTAAGAAACAAACAGATAAATCTCTCAAATCTAGAAACAAATTAAACCAATTCATTTGATCATTCTCTTACTCCCCTCTTTGGGCCTTCTCTTAAATCTTTCTCACACTGTTCTCTTTGATTTCTTTCACTAGCATTTGTGACGTGTGGTAGGGTAGGCCTGAGAGGACGTAAGTCACGCAAGAGCCTGTGTGTGTCCAGAGGAAAGAGTAGTGAGGGTCACACTTGCCTGTCTTTACTCTAAGCCTTGTATGTAAAGCATGGATGCTCATACCTGATTCAGTTATCTTCTTCAGAGAAAACCTGATGAAGATTTGGATCCAAGCACCAGTTGGGAGTAAAGGGCATGTGTGGCTTTTTATACATGCCTCTGTACTACAAATGTGGGGTTAATGATTTGTGGTTTTAAGTCCTTTGAGTCCTGATATCTTTCTTTTACTTTACAAATACTCACCATTACTAGTATTAACATTGTTCTCAAATTTCTCCTCAGTGTGTAGAGATAATTCAGATTGGCCCCTCAAAATCCATTTCCAATATCCCTCTGGTATAGAGGTTGGAAAGTAAATACCTATGGCAGGAGTAACATGTAACCCAGTGATGTGTAGGCAAAAGTCCCTGGGAGGGCTTCCCTGCATAATGGAAAGCAAAATGTCACAAGAGAAACTCCTTCACTCCTTCCCTTTCAGTCCTTTCCCTGGGAGGAAGGCAGAAGTAGCACCTGAAGGGGGAACAGTCACCTTGAATGGTCATGCAATAATGGGCAACATGCCTAGAAAAGCAGGAAGAATGCACAGCTGCTAGGCAGAACTGCCTTCTTCCCAACTTCTTTCTTTTTTTTTTTTAAGATTTTATTTATTTATTTGAGAGAGAGAGAGAGAGAGAGAGAAACAGCATGAGAGGGGAGAAGGTCAGAGGGAGAAGCAGGCTCCCCGCTGAGCTGGGAGCCTGATGCGGGACTCGATCCCGGGACTCCGGGATCATGACCTGAGCCGAAGGCAGTCGCTTAGCCAACTGAGCCACCCAGGTGCCCCCCAACTTCTTTCAATAAACTTTTAGTTGAAGTGTAACAGATGTAGAAAAGTATAGAAATCATGAGTACAGCACACATCTGTGTGACCACTACTTGAATCAAGAAAGAGAATATTATTAGCACCAGACAAATCCCTCTCATGCAATTTACCTGTCATTAACCCTCTCCCCAGAAGGCAATCACTATTTTGACATCTATCATCATGGAACAATTTTTCCTGTTTTGAAACTTTACATAAATGGAATTGCACAGTATATGTTCTCTTTTTAAAAATTATTATTATTTTTAAAGATTTTTATTTATTTATCAGAGAGAGCGAGCACAAGCAGGGCATGTGGCAGGCAGAGGGAGAAGCAGGCTTCCCGCTGAGCAGGGAGCCCAATGCAGGGCTCAATCCCAGGACCATGAGATCATGACCTGAGCTGAATGCAGATGCTTAACCAACTGAGCCACCCAGGAGTCCCCCTTTATAAAAAATTAAATAGCAATGTGACTTTTCTAGACACTCTGGGAATATATTTTAGCAGAAATAAACCCAAAATAAAGTAAGTAAGATATATGTTAGGTGGTGATAATTATCATGGAGAAGAATTGCAGGGAGATAGAGTATGTTGTTGTGGGGGGGGTGGATTTGTCAGGGAAGATTACAATTTCAGATCAAGTGGTCAAGAAAGGCTGCAGTACTACATCAAAAACTAATGATGTAATATGTGGTGATTAACATAACAATTAAAAAAATAAAAGAAAGGCTGCAGTAAGAAGGAGGCAAAGGCCTGGGGGCAGGCAGGGAGGTTAGGGAGGAGACCTAACCTGGGTGTTTGCCAGACTCTGTTAGACTCTGAAAAACAAACTGAGGGTTCTAGAGGGGAGGGGGGTAGGGGGATGGGTTAGCCTGGTGATGGGTATTGAGGAGGGCACGTTCTGCATGGAGCACTGGGTGTTATGAACAAACAATGAATCATGGAACACTGCATCAAAAACTAATGATGTAATATATGGTGATTAACATAACAATAAAAAATTAAAAAAAGAAATCACATTTTCATGTACACTTTTTAGAAAAGATTTATTTATTTATTTGAGAGAGAGAGAGCATGAGCAGGGAGGGGGAAGGGCAGAGGGAGAAGCAGACTCCCCGCTGAGCAGGGAGATGATAAGCGGGCGATCCCAGGATCCTGAGATCATGACCTGAGCCGAAGGCAGATGTTTAACCAACTGAGCCACCCAGGTGTCCCTTCATATACACTTTTATGAACACATAATAGTACCAGGGTTTCTGTAGGTCATGGGAATAGGCAACAGTTTCCCCTTTTTGCTGAGAGCTTCTTCACCAGTCATTTGGACTTTTATTTTTCAAGACCAATTGATAGAGTTCCATTAATTAGCACAAAGTGGGAAAAAAAAAAACCCTGAAAAGGTCAAAATTCACGTCATGAAAAGGAATGGCAGAATTGGATTATTAACAAATGGAATAGGGGGCATGTAACATTGAACCCTTTGCCTTCTATCCCTACTTACAAGTGACCACATGCTATGGATTGTTGAGTGCTTTTTTCCAACCATAAATGGAGAGTATACCAATTGGATGATACACTTCCCTCCCTGGTTCCCAAGAGGCATCTACTCCAGCTCAGCCCCAACTTCACCTCCAATCCAGATTTATTTCAATTCTTCCTTTACAGTGCTGTCAGAGGGTCCTTTCTAAAATCTAAATGTGATGCAGCTCTCTCCTGAAACTCCTTCAAATGGAAAACACTCATTATGATTTATAAGGCTGTGTAAGTTTAGACTGTACCTACTTTTCAAGTCTCCTATCTCACACTTCTGCCACATCCCTGCTGTATTCTAGCTAGATATCTTACCCCTTTGCTTTTCTGCATAGTTCTGTTTTCTTATATGTCCTCTCTTCTTTGTCTCCCTCGATCATGGAGGGGAATGGCTCTGCCATGGTGCTCAGGCAGCCTTGCACACATCTACATAGGTTATGCTGGCAAAAGCTGGAACCACAGCTAATCTGAAGCTTGGAAGAAGCCTTGTGATCCTTGTGAGAGGATAGGAGGTTTGTGAGGAGCTCCTATGAAGTTATCTCTCACTCACCTCCCTATTTACCTTAGGAGGCTATTAAGTTTCTCATCACCTCCCAAGTTCTGTGAGGTATAAGGCTTTCTGTCCCATCTCCTTCAGACTAGAGCTGTAGACCATAACACCGTTTAGCAGCAGTCTGGAAGTGGCTCCTCAGCAATGGGGTATCCCACAACTCATGTTGCAGTCAACAGAATCTTTTGTTTTCATGTCATCCTTTCTTGGTGTGTAGCACAGACTCAGGGAGTTGGCACTTACAGCTATTCTTCCATTCCCTGTCAATACAAGTAATAAGCTCTCAGGATCTAACAGTGGCTCATTATATCTTCACTGACTGGATCTCTTGGCTCTCTTCGTGTTTTGTGCTTAACGGATAATTCCCGTGATTCCTTCAAATCTCAACTCAGTCTTCTCATACTGAGAACTTTCTTGTCCAACAGGTTGCCTTAAATACCCTTCTCTCCCCACTCTTAATAAATCCTATATACACCTAGATTATAAAGAGATTGTAGGTATAAATAAATTATGTCCTAACAGGTTTTAGGTTTACAGAAAAATTTCCCAGAGAATACAGAGACTTTTTCAAAATACCTCCGCCCCTCTCAGTTTTCCCCATTATAAATATCTTGCATTAGTTTGGTGTATTTCTTACAAGTAATGAACCAAAACTGATGCACTATTATTAACTAAAGTCCATACTTTACATTAGGGTTCACTCTTTGTGTTGTATTTTCTAAGTTTTTACAAATGAATAATGTCAAGTGTCCATCATTATAGTATCATGCAGAACAGTTTGTCTGCCATAAAATCCCCTGGGTTCCATCTATTTATCCCTCTCTTCGAACCACAGGGAACCACTGATCTTTTTACTCCTTAGTTTTGCCTTTTTAGGAGGCTATGTATTTGGAATCATACTATATGTAGTGTCTTCAGACTGGCTTCTTTCACTTAGCAATATACATGTAAATTTCCTCTGTGTCTTTTATGGTTTGAGAGATCATTTCTTTCTAACTTCATCCCACTGTGGTTGGAGAAGGTATTCTGTATGATATATTATCTTTTAAAAATCTATTGACTTAATTTGTGGCCTAACATATGGTCTTTCTTGGAAAGTGTCCCATGTGTACTTGAGAAGAATGTACATGCTCTTGTTGGGTAGAGTGTTCCATATGTTGGTTAGATCCAGTTGGTTTCTTGTATTGTTTTAAGTTCTCTATTTCTTCGCTTATCTTCTGTCTGGTTGTTCTATCCATTTTTGAGAATGTGGAATTGAAGTCTCCAACTATTTTTGTAGAATTGTCTATTTCTTCTTTCAGTTCTGCCAGTTTTTGCTTCATATATTTGATGGTCTGTCATGTTTATGATTGTTATAACTTCTGGCTGTTTTGAACCTTTTACTTTTTAAAATATGTAACTTTATTTAATAAATAATGTCTTTCCTTGTCTCTGGAAAACATTTTTGATTTAAAGGCTATTTTGCATGATATTAGCATAGCCATCTCTGCTCTCTTTTGGTTACTATTTGCATAGAATCTTTTCTCACACTTTCATTTTCAGTCTATTTGTGTCTTTAGATCTAAAATGAGTCTCTCATAGGCAGTATATAGTTGGATTGTGTGCTTTTATCCATCCTACCAATCTCTGTCTTTTCCATTTAACTCGAAGCAGAAAATATGATTGGAAGGGATCCCACTCCTTCTGCCACTTTAGTCCTCAGGAAGAGGAACTGAGATATGAGACAAATACAATATTAAATCTTCCAGTTCACGAACATATAACATCTTTTCATTTGTTTGTGTCTTGCTTAATTTCTTTTGTCAGCATTCTGTAGTTTTCAGTGTAGAAGTCTTCCACTTCCTTATTAAGCTTATTCTCTAGTATTTTATTCTCTTTGGTGTTATTGGAAATGGGATTGTTTTCTTAATTTCTATTTCAGATAGTTCATCATTAGTATAATAGAAATGCAATTGATTTTGTACACTGCAACTTTACTCGATTTATTTTTTAGTTCTAACATTTCTTTAGTAGAGTCTTTAGGATTTTCTCTATATAAGATCATGTCATCTACAAACAAAGATAATTTTACTTCTTCCATTCTGATTTAGATACTTTTTATTTCTTTCTCTTGCCTAATGCTCTGGCTAGAGTTTCCAGTACTATGCTGTATAAAAGTGGTAAGGAGTATCCTTGCCTTGTTCCTGATCTTAGAGGAAAAGCATTTAGTTTTTCTCCATTAAGTATGAGGTTAACTGTGGGCTTTTGGGATATGGCCATTGTTATATTGGGATACTTTCCTTCAATTTCTAATCTTTTGAGAATTTTTTTATGACTGGATGTTGAATTTTGACACTTTTTCTAGATCTATGGAGATGATCATGCAATTTTTATCCATTATTCTGTTAATGTGGTATATCACATTAGTTGATTTGCATATGTTGAACCATCCCTGCATCCCAGGGATAAATCCCACTTTGTCATCAGGTATGATTCATTTAATGTACTGTTGAAATCAATTTACTAATATTTTGTTGAGGGTTTTTTTTGCATTTATATTCATCAAGGATATTGGCCAGTAGTTTTCTTTTCTTGTACTCTTCCTATCTGCCTTTGCTATTAGGGTAATTCTGGCCTTATAAAATATGAGTTTGAAAGTGTTTCCTCCTGTTCAACTTTTGGAAAAGTTTGACAAGGATTGGCATTAATCCTTCTTTAAATGTTTGATAGAATTAACTGGTGTGGCCATCAGGTCCTGGACTTTTTTTTCTTGAGATGTTTTTGATTAGTAACTGATTCAGTCTCCAAGCTAGCTATAGATTTACTCAGACTTTTTATTTCTTCATGATTCAGTCTTGGTATATTGTATATTTTGGGGAATTTATCCATTTCTTTTAGGTTATGTAACTTGTTGGTATATATTTGCTCATAATGCTCTCTTAGGAGCCTTTTTATTTCTGTGGCATCAGTTGCAATGTCTTCTCTTTTATTTCTGACTTTGAGTCTTTTTTGTCTTAGTAAGTCTAGTTAAAGGTTTGTCAATTTTATTTATCTTTTTGAAAAAATCAGCTCTTAGGTTCATTGATTTTTCCTATTGTTTTTTATTCTCTATTTCATTTATTTCTGCTCTAATCTTTATTATTTCCTCCCTTTTGCTAATGGGGACTTAATTTGTTTTTCTTTTTCTAGTTTCTTGAGGTATAAAGTTAGGTTCTTTATATGAGATCTTTCATTTCTTTTTATGTAGATGTTTACTGCTATAAACTTCTCTCTCAATGCCACTTTTGCTGCATTCCTTAAGTTTTAGTATGTTGTATATTCATTTTTACTTGTCTCAAGATATTTTCTAATTTCTCTTTTGATTCTTTTTAATCCATTGGTTGTTCAAGAATATGTGGTTTAATTTCCACATATTTGTGATGGGCCTTTAAATGAGTGCTTTGGCATGTATATGGCTTTTATGATAATTGTTTTTAATTTGCATGCCTGTGGGACATTAAGCTATTCTTTTCTTCTCTGCAGCATCCTGTACCCATCTCAATTGTTATCCATATCACATTTCATTCTAATAGTTCCTTACACAATTGTACACAGCATCATGGATTGTGACTACATTGAAGGTACCGTCTCATCTAGTCTTCACAGTGCCTAGCTCAGTGTCTGGTGGTTTATGGGTGCCAGTAAATGTTTCTTGAATCAGTGAATAAATTAATGGATTTAAATATTTGTGTGTCAGGTATATTTTAATATCCCCCAATATAAGAATATGTGCCAAGAATAATTGTATGCTACAAATGTTGAGTTCAAAAATCCCTCACGCTTTTAAGAAGCATTAGGTTTTGAAAGAAGAGAGTGACATCCATGTGTTAACCCCAGGAGGCACAACAAGGAGTCCCATGTTTGAAGGCATGAATAACACTTCATTACAAAAGTCTATTTCCTACCATATCCCTAGAGCAGCTAACACAGGAATTGTTAGTTTTCAACCTATTTTCAACTGCTACATTTTATTTTTCTCTTCAAGGGCAATATGGATTTTAGTAATTTTAGTGCTCTAGAGAAGCACCGCATTTGAGCACAAGCTTCTGTTCTAATAAAGCAAGTAGCTGACTTTTTAATTCTCAGAATGTGATGTTGTTGTTTTGTTGTTTTCCTTAGTGAAATAAAAGACTTTAGAAAAATTTTAGAAAAAGTTTAGGAGTAGACAGAAGGCCGGAGGAAAGAAGAAAATGAAGAAGTCTGGAAAATTGATATATATCAATCAATTGATATATATCAAATCAAGTGATTTGATAGCAATCAAAGCATGTTTAAATTTGTAAAATCAATGTGTAATATTGTATTTTTATTTGATTTAAACAGATTTCAAAGGTAATTTGCTTTAATATTAATTTTTAAGTTTTTGCACATTTCATCTAATATGCTGAAACCATCATAAATTTATTTATTCTGGTTTGTTACTAGAAAAGGCATTTGTTTATACCTGTTTATTCTTTGCCTTATATTTAAGTTTTACATGTCTAATTTGGCAAGGCTTTATTCTTACTAATCACAAATAGGGATTCCCAGCTGTATCCAAGGAATTTAAATATGTGCAACTCCGATGTAATTGACACTTGATAACAAATCATACTGATGATTCTTTCTTGAACCTGACCAGAATAATAGCATATTTAATAATATAAGAGAAATTCATGGGGGAAAACAATGGTTTCATATAGTCCCAAAGTAATGGCTTTTTTTTTTTTTTTGGCTCCTTACAAAAATTTTGCCCTAATGGTTGCAAATGCTTTCCCATGTATTTTTTTACACATATTATTTTGCCTTCAACTCATATTGTTATATTCATCATAAGAGATTCAGAGGGTCAGCGAAGTTAAGCAACTTCCCCAGCATTACTCAGCTCAAGTGTACAGCAGAGATGCCAATTGAACTCCGATCGAACAAGGAGCATTTTACAGACAACCTGTTAGGAACCTATCTGTTGAGTGTGTGTTTTATGAAGCATCTCCTTCAGCCGTGAGAAGAAAAGCAAATGTATCCTACTTCCTGGAACAAACTAATCAATCCCTAACAATTAATAAATATATCCATGCATTAACAAAGTTTACTGCCAGCACTGAAGTAACTGGCACTTCAGTTTCCTCCAAATCTTTTAGGCTTGTAACAGTGTTATCATGTTTCAGTTGATGGTATATGCAGTAGCATTCTGTAATGGCATAAGATCAACTATTTCTTTTGGACTCCTTGTTAATCACTTTCAAAGGATCAGCTATTAACTGCAATATCACTTCTATTTTTAAAATATTTATAGAGTTCTCATATATGTCAGATTTTGTTCAGAATATAAATAGCTTAAATCCCTATTACCTGGAGTAGTAGTTCCCTACCATATACCACCAAGAGCCCTTTTCTGTAATTTGTCTCTACTGATGGTTCAGACAAATATTTGTTTTCCAAGCAAACTGTTTACAACAGTTTACCATGGTCTTATTTGGGGAGAATAGGATTTTTCTTTAAGGATTTAAAAAATATTTAAATTTATTTGAGATTGTGTAGCTACTTTTTGGGTGCCTGGGTTTCAAGAATTCTAGGCTGTCTTCTACCAAGGTTTGGCTCCTTGGCCAATCCACACACACACACAGAGCAGAGAGCACCTCCATAATGAGACTGGGGTGGTAAACACCCACTCCTCTGCTTGGGCACATGCCCTACCCTAAAATCCCTACATTTTCCCTGTTTCCTTGGGTGAATTGCATCCAGGCTCCAGAAGGATCTTATTTTTTAGTCCAGAAGTAACTTTAAATGAAAAAATGTTGAGAGTTATAGAATAAAAAAAAGTCCTGAGCAAAGAATTGGGGCAAATAGAGAGAAGCTGACTCCATGAGAGGGGTAAGATGTAGGAAGGTTAGAGTCAGGAGGCTGTGGGAAGCTTGGAGGCAACTTGGGAACAATGATGGAGTTAGATGCTTAGGCGATGTTGTTAAGACGGTGAGTAGTAACTAATTGGTAACTTGTGTCACTAACCTTAGTCCAGCCCTATGCTAACACAACACACCTTCTCTTTCATTTTAGTAGCCTCCCACTGCAATTACTAATGCAGCATTCTTTAGAACACATTATTTTTCTTTGTCTCTCCTGCTTTCATCTTTTTAAATTTCTTATTTGGTGTGATATTGGTGGGATAAGATTTTCCTGATAGTGTCTGGGTTCAAGTTTAAGAATGTTAAGCGTTCTTATTCTATTGAACTGAGTTTATGGATATTGATTCTCAGAAAAGGTCAAAGCCTAGAATTAAATGAATTATATGACTATTCAAATAGGATTTATTTTAAGTTGTGATATGATATGGGTCCTCCTTTTGACCTCAAAAAACATATCTCTAGTTTTGTAGTCATGTATAAGTCACTTATGTTATCTGAGCTTTAGTTTAGGTTCTACTTTAGCCCAGACTGGGGAGTGCCTGGGAAGACTTCTAGAAGTCACATTACCCCATGTTTAGTGAGAGAGCAAAAAGTGGCCTTTGTAATTTGATTAAAGGCCATATAAAGACAGGCTAGAGAAGCTGACTAGGAAGTATGAGGTCCTATTATGAAAAATATAAACCTGAAAAAAGATTTAGATTCTAATGGTACTCAAACTAAAAGGTTTAGTCTGAAATATTAGCTGAAAGTAGGATCCTCTAGATTTAACCAGATGCCAGAAATGTTGCTTCAGGTACATCTTAACTGAAGAAATAAAACAATGTACAAAAATGTGTGTGTGTATGCATATATACATTAATATAAATATATACTATATCTTTCTATATATTATTTTTTTAATGGGGAAATTCCTGTTGGAAATTCTGGTTTGGTTTCTGTTCCAGATTAGTCACAACCATGGTGGGCAAATCAGATGTATAAATTACGGCCCCTTGAGTAGCTGTTTCATTTAAACATTTTTTTAATTGTAAAATATAATATACACTAAAAAGGGCATAAAACAAATACATAGTTTAATGAATTATTATAAATGCAAACACCTGTGTAGGCACCTTGCAGTTCCAGAAAGAGAATGTTGTTAGCACCCCTGAAGCTCTCTGTCCACCCCTCAATTATAACTGTCTCCCTCTGAGAAGTAACCACTAATCCAGCTTCTATGGTAATCATGTCCTTGTTTTGCTTTATAATTTTAACACCATAGGCTGCATTGCTAAACAAGAGAATTTAGTTTTGCTTGTTTACGAGGGCAATATATTTTTGGCTAGAAATGATTTAGCATATGTGGAAGCCCAGGTTATCTCCTCTCAGTACTGATTGTCCATATGAGCCAATGACAGTATAAGGGGCAAAGCATGTTCCCCCAAACCAGCCTAGCTATGCCTTTATTAGTAAGAAGGTCATTGATTTTCAAACAATATTTTCTCCCATTTAGGCTCTTTTTCTCTTGATTCCTCCTTTTAATCTCCCTGTTCCTTTAAAAATGTCACTGGATATAAATGTGTGAAAACAGAGTTTCATAATGATGGTTTTGTTTGTTTGTTTGTTTGTTTTTTGGTTTTTACATCTTGAGCTATTTCTACTCTCATGACTGTAGACTGTTCCAACCTTGACTTCGATTAAGCTAATTAATTGCTGTTTGTCTGCACAACAGTGTAATTCACAAAAGCTAGAGATATTGTTTAATTCAATCTTGCTGATGCCTAGAAAGACTCTTGAGCCATTTGGAAAAAAGTTGCGGCTTGGACAGCTCTTAGTACCATTCTGCCATCTCCTGTGTAGACCAGACTATTGATCTCACAAAACTTATGGATGTACTTCAAATTGTTTTACTTGTACAAACCAATCTAAGAAGAGTTTAGCCCTTTAAAAAGCAGCTGCTGGGCATAGAGAGGCTAAGAGTTCAATGCCTCAGAGTATTTGGGGCTAGTAGGAAAAAATGAAGTTATTTTTCTTCAGATCAAAAAAGACTAAAGGGACAAAGACTCCAACACATTAATAAATGAGACATGACCCTTTCCACTGATCCCAGATATTAAAGTTGCTTTTCCAAAGTAAGAGTTTTATTTTTCAAGAGAGACAGGGTCATGTGGGAAAGAATAAGATCAGAAAATGAAAGGTGATGTCACATCAGAGTAGTTATAATTAATAAGTGTTACTGGAAAGACTGTAAGAAATGTCAAGAAGGTAAAAAACATAATTTTAAATGACTATTGTAACTTAGAATGTTGTTTTCAAAAGAAAAAATACTTTCAGATACAAATTGATATATACTTAATTGGATCAAGCTCAGTTACAATTAGATTAAATACCAGATGTACACTGAATGATTTCAGGGCACATAGAATTAATCTTTCTTAGTTCATCGTGTGAAAAAGATAAGTCACCCTATGGCCAATGTCTCTTCCTCATTTTGGGAATCATATGTAACAAGTTTAAAGACTTTGTAGTATTGGAAATTAAAAATATATACAAAAGTAGAATAATATTGGCTCCATATTTCCATCACCCACCTTCAAAATGAGCAACTCAGGATCGTTGATGCCTTACCTGGATACCATGTCCTTTCCTTAGAATAATCTGTCAGTATTTATCTGCAAATATATGGATGTTTGTTTATTGTTATTTTTATAGTTATCTTTGATGTTTTATGTTTGTAAAATCCTTTCTCTCAAATAATTACTCCATTTTTTCTTCTCTTGCATAATAGTTCTCGAACCTTAGTGCAGGTGAGAATCATTAGGAAAGCCTCTCAGATAGAGCTCAAGAATGTGATTTTAAACACACATACTGAAAATTTTGATGATATTGATCTGTGCAGCCCATTTTAAAAGGCATGACTATAGAAATTCATACCAGAGTTTCCAAGTATTTCAGTGAAGTTAAAAGAAAGATGTTTCACTTTTAAGGATTTTTCCCCCTCTATGTTCATTGTAAGTATTTAGAACTCATCAATGTAACACCATTTGCCATTTCCCTTCATGATGATTCTACATTTGTTCTCAGTATAAATGATTTTAAGTTTGATGTAAGTGAAATATAGATGTTATATTCTTATATAAATTGAGGTTTTATCACCTCTTTAGGAGATGTTTGCTTTAGCAAGCTGTTGTTTCTGATCCTATTTTGGCTATGGTAATTATTTAATTTTATCAATTGCATAGCTGAAGTACTCTTTGGGAGGGAAGAGATAACTTTGGGTTTCTCTTAGAAAAAAGTAAACAGCAGCTAAATATAGAAAAGCATTCCTCTTATTGGTTAGGGAAAAGTTAGAAAGTTATTCTTCTGGTGGAGAAATACTTGGGTGCTCTAGTTCCACTTTTGACTCTGTTGATGAAGAGAGATGCAGAAAAATGAAAGATGAGTGGGGAGACTTAAAAGCCAAGCTAACCTTTGGCCAAAATTCTTGGAGTAGAATGATCATTGTGAAGAAAAGCTAATAATGTCTCCTTTATAAGTTGTAAGTAAGCAGGGGTTCTCACTAGAGAGATAAAAGCTTTCCCTGTTCAAGAAAGTCTAAACAGACATTGAAAAACACTCTCAGCAGGCATCATTTTAAATGATTTCGATCTCTATTGACCACAAGTGTAAGTCTGACTGGCTGAGATGTGTGGTTACCAAACCTTCCAAAAGGAAAATGAAAACCAAAGATTCACTTTTCTGCCTGTAAGACACCCTTAAGGATTTGCCCTTGTCTTGGCTGCCCATGCTGGACTCCAGATGAAAGGGCCTTCACACTGGAGACTTAAATTTTCAACTTATTTTCCTAAATATCCCAACTGTACATCCTACCTCTTCTTCTTGCCTCTGGTCTCAGACCAGATCCAGATAAGCCCTTGCTTCTTGCTTTCACTAAGGCTGTATGTCAGACTCTGGGGAACATGATTCTGTTGGTTCCTTCCCTTGCCCTGATTACTGAGTATGTAAAGGAAGGACAGTTCAGGAGGTACTTGGACCTCTGCCCTATGAAGGACAGCTCAGGGTTCCTATGCTAGCTCATATGCCACTTCCCTATACCTTTTTCCAGATACAGTAGAAATCATATTTCTTTGTGGAATGGTTTAGTCCTCTAAGGGGTGTTCCAAATTGTGGAAGGAGGACTTTTGCTCCTGGTCCTCTAGGAATAACAGGTTGTACCATTAGAGAGAACACCATTTTCTGGGTGACATGGTAGTTTCTCATCTTTCATCATTCAGTGGGGGTTCTGGAGCCTAGGGTATAACCACACTTATGAACAATGGTATGGGTATGCCGGTGGAAGAAGATAAATAGAATTATTAAGATAGAGGCTTCTATCATCTTTAGTCTCTTCTGCTTTTAGGCTAAAGGTAAGTATGGATATTGCAGGAAGCCCCAAAGAACATCTCACACCATTCTAATGTAATCCTTACACAATGACAGATATATTTGAGATCCTCCTAGGTCACCAGTTGTACAAATCAGCTAGACGTTATTAGTAGATGTAAAAGGCAGATGTGGTACTGAGGGTTGAAGGAAAACAATGGAAAAGGAACTCATAATCTCTGTGGAAGCTAATATTACGGATAAAGGAATGAAAGGAGCCATATTCAAATTCTATGGTGTCAAGGTAGTTGTGCTAGGAATGTGCTAGTAGGTAATAGAGGACTGTAGATCAAGGGATATGCTCCACTAGGCCATCGGTTTAATTTCTAAGTAGGGGATTTGTTAATATAGGCTGTGAGTTCCTTAAGCAATGTCATCAAAAGCTAGGAGATTTTGGAGAAGAATACTCTAATTTTAAAGGATATGTGTTTTAGTATTTGATTGTAATGTCATAATACGTGCAACTTATATCCAAATAGTTTAGTCAAAAGAGAAGGAAGGATAAAGCAATGTGGCAAAATGTTAACAATTGGTGAATCTCTGTGAAAGGTGCCCTTCTTTCAATGTTTCTATGGCTTTGAAAACTTTGAAAATAAAAATTGGAGAGTAAAAGAAATAATACAAATATATTTATAAATATGAAGGAAAATACCATGTAAAGGAATCAAAAGAGTTGAAATTGATTGTTTCTAGAGAGAATATCTGATAATAGTGGCTGACTGCTGTTTTTCTTTATATGACTTTTTTATAAAAAATTTTTATTGTTATGTTAATCACCATACATTACATCATTAGTTTTTTTAATAATCTTTTTTTAAAGATTTTATTGATTTATTTGAGAGAGAGAGAGAGAATGAGAGATAGAGAGCACAAGAGGGAACAGGGTCAGAGGGAGAAGCAGACTCCCCGCCAAGCAGGGAGCCCGATGTGGGATTCGATCCCGGGACTCCAGGATCATGACCTGAGCCGAAGGCAGTCGCCTAACCAACTGAGCCACCCAGGCACCCTACATCATTAGTTTTTGATGTAGTGTTCCATGATTCATTGTTTGCATATAACACCCAGTGCTCCACGCAGAACATGCCCTCTTCAATACCCATCACCAGGCTGACCCATCCTCCCACCCCCCTCCCCTCTAGAACCCTCAGTTTGTTTTTCGGAGTCCATCATCTCTCATGTTTCATCTCCCCCTCCAGTTTCCCCCCTTCATTCTTCCCCTCCTGCTATCTTCTTCTTCTTCTTTTTTTTAAACATATATTGTATTATTTGTTTCAGAGGTACTTTATGTGACTTTTAGTACTATTTAGTTTTTAAACCCTCTGAATATGTTACTTTGACAAAAACTAAACAATAGCTTTAAAAGGAAAAAAATCAAATAGGCAAACTGGGAGATCAGATTGCCAGATTCATGGAATTGGAAAACCCATTGATAAATATACTGGAACAGTTTTATTTACATGTATAAGAAAAAAATGCATATGAGGGAGTAAGTCAGAGATGAAACAGAAGGAATCTGAGTGTCAGAAGAGGGGACAATATTCTCTATGGCCACTCAATTCAATCTTTCTTAAGAAGTAATACAAGATTATTTATTCATGAAAAATTACATGACTTTGGCCATTTCACTAATTAAATGAAATCAGTAGATGCATTTACTGACTTACTGTGTCTTTTTTTTTTTAAGGATTTTATTTATTTGACACAGAGAGACACAGTGAGAGAGGGAACACAAGCAGGGGGAGTGGGAGAGGGAGAAGCAGGCACCCTGCTGATCAGGGAGCCAGATGCGGGACTTGATTCCAGGACCCTGGGATTATGACCTGAGCTGAAGTCAGATGCTTAACCAACTGAGCCACCCAGGTACCCCCTGACTTACCATGTCGTAAAGGTTGTTGTCTCTATATACCTTAGTCCCATGGATAGGCTGTAGGTATCCTAGAAATCTAATATACTAACTACTGATTCTTGCTCAAGAGACCAGAGACCATTATGGGTAGAGGAATGCAGGGAGATACTTGACATTTTATGATTGTAACGGGGAAATTGCTAACTATTCTCATGTTTATGGTTTGATTTTATTATTGTTTGTTTAACAAAAATACAAGGTCCCCCGAGGGCAGAGGGAATCCTGATGATACTTCTCTGTGTTCCAAAGGTTTTATCAGTGTGCTTTTAAATGGCCTCATCCTTGATTTCTAAAAAAAAGCATAGTTTGGTGATAGCCAGAGCAGACACCGGACCCTTAAGTAGCTTGGGCAGTGGGTGGATGATAGGACTAAGTGGTTGAAATGCTCTCTACATTTAAAATTAATGGGAAGTATTATCAATTTCAACAGGAAATTGGCCTTACATGACCAAGGCTTAGACTATTATGCCACTGGATGTTTCTGAATCTTGGCGCCAGTGAATATGGGCTGCAAGTCCTTTTTCTCTGCTCTGTTCTTCTATTCTTGCTCTTGGTTGAGGTACAAGAATTGCATAGCTTCATTCTTCACTGATGTTGCCTTGTGTCAAAGCTGCTAAATGTCCTTAGTGGCCATTTCATTATAGATTGTCACAAGCTGCAACTTAGGGCTGAGCTGCCTTGGAGGCCATGTGATCCAAATAACTTTACTTCAGGATGGAAGAGAGATCCTGACCCAAATCAGTCTTTGTGCAAAAGAGAAATAAATCTTTATTATGTTAGGCTACCACTGAGACTGAGAATTTGGTGTGTCTTTATTATGGCAGCTAGAAATGATTATCCTCAATAAATACGATATGATTTGGAGAACGAACTGGAAGATCTCCAGGTCCAGAGTGAACCACGACAATGGCATTAGGGACTTCAGAGGTACTTGTGGGGTAAGGGTTCTGAGTTCTAAAGTAAGAGAGTAGATTCCACATATGTGATTAGATCATGATTCCTGGCCGACAGAATTAGGTGAGAGCCTTCAGCAGCTGCCACAAGTAAGCTCTGCAATAAATCTCAGTTGTTCCTTAGAGAGAGAAAAATCAGTCACTTAAGGAGACAGAGAGGCTCATGAAAGATACTACTCCAGGGTGTTCTCCTATGTGGATCCCAGATGTCATCCTGAAGACCCCTGGAGAGAAGGGTGTGAAATAAGTGCCTGATCTCTGGTTCTAGGTGAAAAGCAGATTGTGACAGCCATTCAGTGTTTGATCTCACATCCATTTCCAGCCTTCTTTTGCTCTGCTTTGTATCACAAAGGTTTGACCCTGCTGGCTTCCATTTGGTTTGGCCAATGGAAGGAATTGGCAGGAAATTGGAAGGCAGAGAAGTCAAGTAGCCAGAGTTTTATTCCCTTGTACTCTGACTTGGGAGAGATTTATGGTACTGGCCATGCCTCTTGTGGTACTAGCTTACCATTCAGTTCCTCCTTCTGTGGTCTCATTTTCTATTGGCATCCCTGGCTCCTGGGTTCTAATAATTCCATACTCCTTTTTTTGTTAATCCCTGCAACCCAAGGGTGATGGTAGCTTTCTGCTGTTGCTAACCTAAAGGTTCCCTTATCACCTCTTTTGACTTTGTATCTCTTCTAACACCTCTGTAACTGAGCCCTGTATTTAAAGTCCCCTTTGAACTATTTGTCAAAGGCTCTGTTTTCTTGATTGACCCTGGCTGACTTGGGCTATAGACCTTGCTGAGGTTCCAGGAGCCAGGGTTGGATGAAGTAATGCATGGAAATGGACGTCTAGACACAGGGGAAAAGATAGAGGGTGATGCCATGGGTTTGTGGAAAGATTTGGAAAAGATTCTTGGCGGAATGGGTCATTAGGGGAGGAAGAGATATCTTTTATAGGGTGCCCACATTTGAGCTGTCAGTGAAGAGTGTGCATATTCTGCATCCTATTAGCCATGTTTTAGTCTCTCAGTTTTGACTAGGTGTACTTGGGAGGTCCTTAGAGTATCTAACTTTTCTCCTACCAGCTCATTAGCAGGACTTGAATGTGGGTTTCTCTCCTGATGAACTATACTAACTATTCCTCCTGGTGTTTAGGGGAAGACCTAAACCTCAGTAATAGAAAAGTTGTCTTTAGGATAGTTAAGCTGGTTTTCTTAGGTCAATTTTATTTTCCATCCAGATGGTCTGCCTTTTGCCGATGATACGGCCCTTATGCAGATTCTGTCCCACTTGCTAGTAAAGGGATTGGACTATGCTAATGCTTAAAGACCTTGGACTCAGGTTTACAAATGCAATTACTGAAGTGAAAAATAGAGACTAAAAAATAATTAAACTAATAAAATTGTCATTTTTTTCTGAACAGTGAAGTTTTATTTAAAGTTAAATGTAATTAACACTGCCTATTAATACAATAAAGATTTATTTATCAACTTAATTATTGACCAAACATGAAAATGCCCTATGTTCTACCAGTAGTACTTAGTATAGGCTTAACTAACATCCATTTATTTTTCAAATCATTTAGTTAGTGTTCCAGTATTATCTTTAAGTAGTCACTTAGGAACTACTTTAATTGGTTTCATTATATTTCTACTTAATTCTTCTAATATTATTTACTATTATTTTTTCTTGAATTAAGTGCATGCATGTGTTTGCAAAGAATTAATAATGCCATAATAATATCCTTAAAATTCAGATATAAGTTCTCAGATTTTCTACCCTTAAGTGCACTATTCACACTGAAATATTAGAGAAAAAGAAAAGAAAAAGGTGAACATAAATGCCATGAACTTAAATTTGTTCTAAGTTTTAAAGAGAAGGTATAAAATGCTAAGGAGGAACTTTGAAGACCAAACTGAAAAACACTCTATTTCATTGTAGCATGCTTCATTTCATGCATTTTTAAACTTAACCAGGGTGCTACGTACTCATGGTGGCAGAGATGGTCCAGGATTGTTTGCACAATTCCACTCAGGCAAACTGGGTCAGGCAAGGAGGCATGATTGGAATAACAAATTGTTCAAGTTCTTTTCAGTTCTTTCTCCTCTCTATCTAGTCATCTCTAACCTGTCACTTAAGGCCAACTCAAGAAATAGATATTGAGCTGTGAAACATTCCACTCATCTCAACACATACTTTCTGCTAGCTGCGCTCCCTCTTCTTTCTTTATTAAGATTTGTACAAATTAAGTTGGACAAAAAGAAATGTGGCATATGCATAGTCAAGCTAGAAGTGTGTATAATGAAAAAAAATTAACTCTCACATACAATCACTATGCTCCAGTATAAGGAGTCAGAAAATCCTTTAGATAATTGGCTATTTATATGCTCTCATGGAAACTGATCTGAAGAAGTAAAAGAAATAGGAAACTTAGAAGGGTTGGCATTCCTGTAATGTCATAAAAATGTTTGCTGGGAGGACTTTCGGAAATACAATGAAAAGCAATTTCTGAAATGTATGTACTTTAGATCAGAGCTTCTCAAGTTTGTAATGTGTAAATGAATTACTTGGGGATCTTGTGAAAATGCAGATTCTCATTCAGTAGGTCCCTGGAAGTTCTCCAGATTTTCCTTCTCTAACAAGCACCCATGAGTGCTGATATTGCTGGTCCATGGACCATTCTTTGAGCTGTAAAGCTTTAGACCATGTTAACCATTTCTGGGGTGCTGAAACGCTGAGATCTCCTAAATAATTGCTAAAATTTGCATTTTGAAAAAATGTATTGCCAGCAGTAAACATGTCCAAAAAATAGTGGTTTTATCTGGATTAATGATGGTGGAGAGTCAAATAATGAGTCAAAAGTGAACTTTTTGGGCGAGCTTGTAGCATGCTTCAAGCTATAGTCATGGTGAAATCAGCTTCAGAACCCGTTTTAATTCTTATGAAGATAGGTCTACATTGTTTCTCATGTCCGTAAGTGTTGAATTTTTCATTTGAATGCTTCAGAGCAGCTTTCTATAAATCAAATGAAGAGAAATGAATTGGGAATTATAATGGTGAGAAATTCAGAGCTCCTAACCTGATTTACCTGGGCACTCTCTCAGTTATCTTTCTCTTGTTCTGACCAAATCATTCCCAGTGATTTAACAGGACCTAAATTTAGCCCCAGAGACTCTTTCATTACAGTATATGATTTTTAAGCTCTGTGATTTTAAAGCCTTGTCAGATGGATATTAGAGTCAATATTGAAATCTCAAAGAGCCATGTGAGAGACCTTCTAGAGAAGGTTTACAATGGTTCATCCAAATGTTTTTTCTCTGTTAACAATGTTGGATTAATATGGCTGTATCATAACAATGGTTAATTGTGATGAAAGTACCTGATCCAACTCATTTTATAGGAACATTTTATTATTCTATCTAATAATAATGCAATATTCTCCCTTCTTCCCCTCAAGATGATTAGGCATATATAAGGTTAGAAATATTTTGTATGGATGAATTTCATTCATTTCTGTTGATTTCCTATTGATAAATGGCTCCTGAATATTACGGGCTAAAAATTCAACCCAAAATCCTAATACACTGATTAAAATAGTAAGAAATTGAGCGCATTGCAATTTATATGTAAAGCTTTAAAAGTAGATTGAAGTAATTGTCAATATAATACAAGTGATTTTTGATGATATAAAAAATTAGCTTTTGATAATACTTTGCCTCACAAGATTGCTATGGGATCAAATAAGACATTGTCTTTGAAAGTGATCTGTAAAGTATAAATGGTATTTCTGTCTTAAGTCTCACTTCCTACCAATCTCTTTTATACAAGGTCCCCAGATTAATCTTCTTAAAGCATCACTTTGATTACATCATATACCAGTTCAAATCCCTTCAATGCCCATCCCAACCTCCTTCTGGCAAATTGGGTTTGGCTTCCCTTAGCATTTAAGAAACATCATGCTGCTTTTCTAGCCTTATCTCCAGCTATTTTCCTATTTTTCTTATATCCCAAGGCCCTCTGGTTAAATCACACGTCCTGGATTCCTGGACCACATTTTCCAATGTCTCCTGGACAGCTCCATCTGGTTGTTCCATAGTGAGCCTAATATCAACATATTCAAAACTAAGAACATAAGCTTTCTCTATATATTTCTTATTGTCCACTAAGTTGCCTAAGCCAGGAAATGGGGAATTTTTATTGTTTTTTGTTTTGTTTTGTTTTTTACCTGTACCTTTCTCTAAAGCCCAACTTCAGTTAGTAATGGGGAATTTTTCTTTTATCTGCTCTTCTTCCTCAAGCCCAACTGCTACCAACATCCATTAATTCTCTGATATTTTTTAGGCCAAACATCCTGTGGTTCTTTTAATGAACAAATATTTATGAGTCACTTGCCACGTGTCAGCTGTTGTATCAGTTTCATATTATTGCCATAATATGTTATAACATACTTGGTGACTTTAAACAGTACATTTATTATTTTATACTTCTGGATGTCAGAAGTCCAAATAGATCTTACTGGGCTAAATTCAAGACGTAGGCAAAACCACGTTCCTTCTGGAGGCTCTGGGGGAGGGGGGCTCCATTTTCTTGACTTTTCCAGCTTCTAGAGGCCACCTGAATTCCTTGACTTGTGTCCCTCTTCTACCCTCAAAGCTACTGATTATATTGTTCCAACTTGTCCTCTATTGTCCTATCTTCTCTTACTGGCTCTCCTGCTTCTCTCTTTCATTTATAAGGACCCTTGTGATTACATTTAGGTCCCATCTGGTTAATCCAGGATACTCTCTTCATTTCAAATTTCTTGACTTAGGCACATCTGTAAAGTCACTTTTGGCACATTAGGTGACATATGTACAGCTTCTGGGGATTAGGACATGGTCATCTTTGAGAGAGGTATTATTCTGTGTACCATAACTATCTTCCTAAGCAGTGTGAACACAAAAGTCAATATGATGATACAGTCCCTGCCCTCAAGAACATCAAAGACAAAGCAGTTAAATGAGTGGGCAGCCATAATATACCATAACTGCTATTATAGAATTATAATAAAAGCTACAGGAAATCCTTGGGGATCAGGGAAGGCCTTGGAAAGAAGTGTTATCTAAGACATGATTAAAATTCTATTTGAGACTCTTGTTACATTTTAGGAGGGAGAATAATGACACTAAATAAGTTTGGTATAGCATTTTAGGCTCTAATAAAATCAATCAACCTGATTCATTTTTATAGTGGCAAGCAGATAGGCTTAATATAGATAGTAGTTAATACTCCAAAATTATAAATACAGGTACTGTATAAACCTATTATATTTATATACATACTCTTTCTTTTTATGTATATGTCATATGCCATTCAACAGATAATATAAGCAATAAAACCAACAAGTATATGCAAGACACTTTTCTATGGGCAAAAGGGAATAACAAAATCAGGCACAAATTCTGCTCTCTGGAAACTCACACTTTAGAAAGGATATAAGACATGGGCATAAATACTCACAAAAAGATGAGGCAGAAAGAAGTGACTATAAGAGAGATATATAGTATCATGTGTATACAGGGCTGGAAGGAAATATTTTAAACGTAGAGAAAGAAAGAAAGACTTCACAAATGATGCCTGATTTGAGCTGGAGTGTCTAATGATGGGCTTTGGCCATCTTGGTGATGAGAGAAAACATAAAAAGGGACATAAAACATAAAAAGTAGATACTCCATTTTCCTCTTAGGTAGAGGAGAAAAAAGTTCCTGTTGGAGATCTTTTAGTCTGAAACATCAGTGATATTCAAGATATGTGAATTCTAATTCCAGTTTCACTTCTATGGAACAGAATTATTCACGCACTTCTATTGCTCTCACCAGGTTTTCAGAAGGATTTCTGCTGCAGTCTGGTAAGGAAAATATGTAGAAATAAATCACATACTTCCTTGTTAGAATGGGAAAGATTAAGAAATTTACTGGGGGGAAAGTGTTATTACTGAATATTTTCTGGAGAAAACACAGTAAAGTTTATAGCTTTGGGAAATTATTTCATGATAATTCACTCAGTATATATTAAGCATGACTGCAAAACCCTGTGATAGATGATATAGGGAATACAAATATTTTAAGACGGTCACTATCTTAATCCATCTATTTTGGGAGAAAAAAACAGATATTGAGTCCATTGTAAAGCAATGTGTGATTCATACTACATGGGTAGATTATAGATCAGATCAATTTTAGGGGGTCTGATTAAGCTAATGCCCATGAAGGAGAGAGAACCTAAATCTGACCTGTAAGAATAAGCAGGATTACAATAGACCAAGGCACGAACATAGGGCTGGAGGAATGGTGAATTGGTAGGGATGAAATTCAGATGAAAAATCCCAGCATGTGCAAAATCATGGAGGTAGAAAAGTCAAGACTTTTTCAGGGACTGTAAATTGCTATATTTTGTCCCTAAATCAGAACTGGGCAGTAAGCACTGAGAATACAACTGCAAATAAGACAATTCCTGACTTCAAGGAGTTTACATCCTTAAGAAAGGAACAGAGAGGCAGACAATTACAGTAAAGTGTGATTTATGTTGTGGCAGAGATTGAAAACAGAGTGTCCAGGTTTTACCTAGCCTAGAAGTCACAAAGACCAAAGAGAGCTACCCAGAGGAGGTGCCATCTAAGCTAAGTCCTGAGGGATGACTTTGAGTTGGCCAAGTAAAGAGAGGGAAGATGGAGGAGTCTGTGCAGAGAGACAAAGGGCAGAGAGGCCAAGAGCACAATGTATTTGAGGAACTTCAGAAAGTTTCTTTGCGGTGGGAGTCCATGGGAAGAGGATGAAGAAGCCTATTGATATAAACAGCAGCTGGTCACACAGGATTTTGGAGACTAGGTAAGAGACTATTTTAACATCCAGATCAGAATGGTTGAGGGTCAAAACTATGAAATGGCAATGAGGATTAATAAGACAATACATATGGGATAGATAGAGAAGAGCTATATGAAAGAAGATCCCTAGAAATCTGGTTTATTACAGAGGGGTTTTACCACAAGAGGTCTCATTGAGTGTATTGCTAGAGAGAAGTGATGAAAAAATACTTAGGAGTAAAGCCAAGGTGAGAAAGACAAGGTGGTGCATCCAAAGAGAAAGGACAAAACAAATAGAAAAATAGAGGTTGCAAATAGAAAGGCTGGGGTCATGGAGGGCAGAAGTGAGGGAGGAACTTAGGAAACTCAGGGTTTGCAATGAGATGTTCTTTATCATAGAGGCGAGTATAGACAAATGTAGGTAGAAGGTAGCCTTTGCAATGAAGTCACCTTAGCTGGTAAGTGCAACTTGTTGCGTCTTTTTACCTAATGCACAGAACAGTAGTTAGATGATTTGGGCAAGATATTTCAGGCTGAATGCTCATAAAAAAGAAAAAAATCTCATAAGCCTCAAATCACCTCTCCACTTTTCTGTTTTGGTCTACATAGCAAAGATAGGATATCATATTTCCTAATAGGTGAGCATCGTTCCCTTCATGTCAAATGTATATAAATCTATAGTTTGATATTTCTTGGTTTTGGGGGAAAAGGATTTTCTGATTTAGGAGAGGAAAAGGAAATGTAGTTTTAACACTGGGTTTCTTTTTTTTGAAGATTTTATTTATTTATTTGACAGAAAGAGACACAGTGAGAGAGGGAACACAAGCAGGGGGAGTGGGAGAGGGAGAAGCAGGCCTCCTGCAGAGCGGGGAGCCCAACGTGGGGCTTGATCCCAGGACCCTGGGATCATGACCTGAGCTGAAGGCAGACGCCCAACGACTGAGCCACCCAGGCACTCCTGGATATTTTTTTTTAATTTTATTTTTTTATTTGACAGAGAGCGAGAGAACACAAGCCCGGGGTGGGGGGCAGCAGAGGGAGAGGGAGAAGCAGACTCCCTGCTGAGTCACAGGGGTCAATCCCAGGACCCTGGGATCACATCCTGAGCCTAAGGCAAACGCTTAACCAACTGAGCCACTGGGCGCCCTTAGCACTAGAAAATTAATTTGACTGTGGAAAATTCAAGGGGAAATTGACAAGATTAACTCTTATTGATGACTATTATCTTGATGATTGCTTCTTCCTCTTAAGAGTTTTCTCTGTAAATAATGATTCCTTCAGCTTTAGCTCTAATTATCAGAGCTCTCAATCTTTCTCCATGTTTCCCCGTGTAGTTTTTATAGCCCCTGAAACAAATATATCAGCTTATTATTCAAAGAATTTTTTGTAGCCAGAAGAAAAAGATACTCATAGTTCTCCCTCCTTAACACATGTGTTCACATCTGCTGGACAGCTCAATTTTCCTCCTTCCCTTCCCAAAAATATTTTATTGGAAACTGTGCACACATTGCTAAGCTTTTTAGTTTTGTTTCCCAAAACACTGTGTAGACTTTGTGCAGAATGGCAACCTATGTAGACATAAGATAGATGGATGTTAAGTGTATTTGGACCATCAACTAAAGAATTTCTCTATATACAGTCTTGCTCACGTGGTACCCAATTAACCTTTTATCACGTTTTAAAACATACACAGCTTCATGGCATGAGCTCATTCATCTTTGCTAAAAGCCTTCATGGAATTTTGAACAAAAGTAGTTTCCATTAAATTTTCTTCAATTCTAATGTGCAGCCTTTTATTACTTCCTTTTAGGTTTTTCTTCTTTTTTTTTATTAATAGCTGTTCTCAGGCTCTTTAAGGCTTAGAGTGAAAAAGTATAGAAATAAGTCATGTAGCAAAGTGTGGGCCTTGAGACTCAACCTAAAAAAAAAAAAAGAAAAAAATGATGGCCAGAGAATCAGAGATGCAATAAATGTCTTAGGCAATAGATGAGGAAATTAGGCAGAGTGAAATTAGATCTCTTTCAATAATGGAGAAAAAGGAATCAGAAGACTGTCTACTCTATTGCTGTACAATTTGGGAAGAAACTCAAGACCACCAAGAAAGATATGTAAAGATGCCACCACAACCACTATTGTCTTTAAGATACTGTACTTGGTAGAAATCCCTGACAGTACTATGGCGGCATCTCCCAGGCATTTGGTTTTAGATCTGTAAATTCAGGGGCAGGTGGAGGTATACTTTTGTTGTTGTTGCTCTTTCCTGACTTCAGTCTAGACCAAAATACTCACCCATTATAGTTCTTTCCTTGCTGCTGATTTTCTGATTATAGGACTCAGCCAACTTGCTATTTTATGCTATTTTAAGCTATTTTAATATTGAGTGGCAGTTAGAAAATAGGGTCTTTAGATATGAATATATTTTATAACCCAAAGCCCCATGGAGCACACATGAGCAGACTGGGATCATAAGCCAGAGGACTTTTCCTTCACTGGCTGAATAATTTTAAACTTTTTGGCAGTTTCCTATTTGTAAATAAAATGTCACAAATTAAGGGGGCGGGCAAGTTTTAGTCATATAAGCTTGTAAGAAGACATATAGAGGTAGTAACAATCCACTGGTGGTTTAGTTAGCATCTCGCTCTTCTATAGTCTTGTAGACTTCAGTGACTGAAAAGAAAAAGTTCTTATCTTTACAATAAAATACATTCGTTCTACTCAGGTCGAAATGCATTAAAATCCTGACTTATCTGGGACAAAATAAAGCTAACTTCCTCCTTACCTGTAATGACAATATGAATTTCAGAGGGAGCAAAGATTTAACTATAAACAATGAGGCTGTCGATACAGAAGAAAATATGATTAGATTTAAGACTCTGGAACAGGGAATATCTTTCCAAGCAAGATACCAAATCCAGAAAACATGAAGGAAACACCAATACATTTAAATAATAAAACGCAAGCATTTCTGCCCTGCACAAAATAACAAAAAATTCAAAGGAAAATTGAGCAAAATTATTTGCAACACACATGACAAAAAGTACTGATTTTATTTATCTATAGAGAGCTCTTATAATTCCATAAGAAGAGATTAAAAAACAAATAGAAAAAATATACAAAGTAAAGGAAGACATTTTAATATAAAAAGAAATACAATGGCTTATAAGCATAAGAAAAGATGCTTTACCTCAATTTAAAAAATGCAATTAATACAATAATGACATTCCATTTATATTAAAATGGAAAGATAAAAAAGTGATAATTACAATTTTGGCCAGAGTATAGAGAAACAGGCGCTCGAATACAATATTGGTGGGAGTGTAAATTTGTATAACATCTTTGAAAATAAATCAGGAAATAGTCAAGAAAAAGAGAAAACATCTTTTGTCCCACTCTTCGTATTTGTAAGAATTATTCCTTAAACATACTTCCATTCATATGCACAAATATATGTTCAAGGATAACATTCCATTGCTTATAGTAATTTTTGTTTTTCTGCGATTACCAATGATCTTTCCGTTTTATTTTTTAGTATTAGTTTTTTACATCCATCCCAAATTCAGCAAAAAAATTGTAACACCTATACAAATCACATTTTTTTCACATGATGAAACATGTCAGATACTCTATCACTTTCCATTTTATTCTAGAGCCATCTCCACCTAGGTCCCCAGCATCACACTCTGAAGCTGGACTGATTGTTCTCTGGCTGCCTGATCAGACATTCTGGGTATTCCCTTGCATTTTTCTCCGGGATCCATGTCTCCTTGGACTAATAACACTGCACTCATATTTTGTTTAGATATAAAATTCTAGATTGATCATAATTTCCCCTAAAAAATGTGAAGGCCTTTATTCAAGGCATCTATTCTTATAGCTTTCAAAGGCTGGTGTTGAGAACCCCTTTTCTTCCTCTCTGGAAGCTGTGGGAACTTTTCTTCTGATGTCCTGACATTTTGTGATGGTAGCCTTGGTAGGGTGCTTTTCACATCCATTATAGTAGGCAGTTGGAAGGCCCTTTCAATGAAAAAACTCTAAAGTCCAAAACATTTTTATGGATTATGTCTTTTACTACAATCCTCTTTATTTTATTGTAAAATATAACACTGGTAAAAAAAAAAACTTATGAAATAAATGTTTGGTTTTTATAACATCATCATAAGAGAAATACTCTGGAGAAAAACACCCAGATTAAGAAATAGAACTTTGCAAATCTCCCCAAAGTCTTCCATAGGCACCATCTCAATCACATCTTTCCTCTCCTATAAATAATCACCATCTTGGGGACTTGTTACCCACCTTGCTTTTCTTTATAATTTTATCACCCAAAGGTACTTCCCTTTTTTTAAGTATATAAGTTTTTTAAGTTTTTATAAGTTTCTTTTAATCTACAAGTTATCTCACCATATTTTTCTTCTAATTTATTTGTTGAAGAAACCAAGAAATTTAATTGATAAAAGTTCCTGCAGTCTGAATTTTGTTGATTTCATCCCCAAGGTGTATTTTAACCTGCTCTTTTGTCCTTTGTATTTCCTAATAGTTGGACCTACAAACTTCATCAGATCAGGTTCGTGTTAGGGTGCAAGACCTCTTCAGAGATAGTGTTGAGTATTTCCATTCAGGAAGCATATAATAACTGGTTGTTTTTTATGATGATACCAGCCATTAATGCTCCATAGTTAGATCTATTCATTAGGAGTGAGAAAATAGTGAAATTCTAATAAAATGATTCCTTCTTTTATTAGCTGAAATCACTTCTATAAAGAGTAAATTCCCTTCATCTACTATTTGGCTACTTAGTTATATAGTTCATTGAGGAATAGTAGGACAAATTCTTTAGTGCTTACTTTTATTTTTCAGTTTTTAAAACAATGAGTTGAATTCCAGTTATCCTCTGTGACAGAAGAATTTTCTTTTTGACAATTATTAAATTATGAATTTTAACTTGATTTATTTCAATTAATAGAAATTAACTTTATTGATGCTCAAACTGTCCCATCCTACATACTGAAATCTGCAAGTTGGCTTCTGAGTCTTTTTTATATATCCATAGAAGTCTTTGACAAGATGTTCCAGGTTCATCTTGTATAGATTGTTCCCCAGTTTTCCCTCTCTCACTCTGTGTGTGTGTGTTTGTGTATTTGTGTGTTTGTGTATTTGTGTGTTTGTGTGCAGGCATAGGGAATGTTATTTCAAGACCACAATCTGAGCCCTGGAGGTGATCTTTGCTACTGGCTTGGTTTTTGTTTTCATAATATTTTTACTGTTTTATTTTGCTACTTCCATTTTAAAATCCAAACCATGGGGTTTTAAATTAATCTCTTCTATCTTGCATCAGAATATCCTTTCTTCCACATTAAAATTGCTGGTTCTCAAGACAGTAGAGATGACAGAATTAGCATATCACAATATTCCTCATCTTCTGTAATCCTTGTTACACAGGTAACAGTCTCAGGATAGCAATAACACTTACCAAAACCAATATGATGACTGTAGGTAATTACAATTTTTGCATATGATTTCCCTATTCTCTTCACATTTTTTAAATACCTGTACTATGTCTACATTGTCAAAGCATATAGCCATTGTATAATGTACTTTCCACCTTACAACCTTCATTTAGCCATAGTTCTTTGAGCAGATATGTATTAAATGCCCATCACCAGTCCTTACATCAATGTCACCTTTCTGCTTGTCTGAAGGTCACTGTCTGCTAAATTTATCAGTAAGTGTTCATAGGAACAGTATTACCTGAGCTCTTGAATGTTGATAACTGTTTGCTGGGGCCTTCATACTTGTATTCTAAGTAAAGTCAGTTTATGGCTGAATATAAAAAATCATTGGCTCACATTCTGTTTTCTTAAGCATCTTACATATATTACTCAATTTTCTTCTGGCATAAAGCATTGTTTTCAAAAAGTCTGATATAATCTAATTATCTAATGAGAGTCTCCATTATAAGAGACCTAGTCTTTTTACCCGGATGTGAATGCCTGAATAATTTTTTCTTTGATATTCAATAATCTTCCTAGAATATGTCTTAATGGTAGTCACTTTAAATGTTTTCTCAGATACGGAGTGCACCTTTTCAAAATGTAATTTTAAATCTTTATCTATTACATTGAGAAAGTTTTCTTGAATTGTAGTTTTTATTGTATTCGCTCTGTCCCATTTTGGTTTTCTTTTCTGAAGACTCCATATATACATATGTTGAGTCTTTTGTCTATCTTTTTATTAGTCATGTATTCTTGAATTCTTTTTCTTCTACCTTTTTTTCTTTTTGGACATTTTCTCTTCTTCTATTTCACTTTAGACATTTTCTAAGCCTCTTAAGGCATTCTTTGGTCTTGTATTTCTTTCATTTTAATCTCTACTTTTGAAATCATTCTTTTATTTATAATTCTTTCTTGAATTCTGTTAAAGCATCTCTTAACTTTTATAATTCTGATTTATGTCATTATAAGTTGTATTATTTCCTTAATATCTTTTAGTTTATTTAATTTTTATCTTCTAAAAACATTTTAGAACTCCTTAGCTGTTACCTCTTCTTCTCTGATAAACATATGTATTTTTTTCATCTCTTTTATATTTTTGTGAGGATTAGGGAGAGGGAAGAAACAAAAACATGTTTTCAATCCACAGTATTTAATCAGCCCATTTTTCTTGTGGGTTTTCTTTTCTTATTGAGTTATAGAAGTTTTCTATCCAACTCATTAGTTAATTTTTCATTGCTTACACATTTTATAAATATTTACTTTTAGTATGTACCTGTCACTTAAAAAATCTTATTATTTAATTTATTGAGATTTTAATTTCAATTCTTATTCTTTCCTTTATGGTTTATATGGTTTTGTGTCTTGTTTAATAAATTCTTTCCTATTTCAAGGACATGGCAATATTTTCCTATGTGCTCTTCTAAAACATTTAAAATTTGCTTTTCATGTTTATAGCTGTAATTTATGTAGAATTAAATTTTGTATATAGTATAACATAGAGAATATTTCCCCCTTGTAGATAACTGAAGAATTTATCCTTTCCTCTTGATTTGTAATGTTTAACATACACTAAATTGCTCCTTTTTCATAGGTCTGTTCATGAGTTTACAGTTATTCTTCATTTGTTTCTCTAGGTCTGTTTATGAGTTTACAGTTATTCTTCATTTGTTTCTCTTTGAATTGATATTATACAGTTTTAAGTACAGTAGCTTAATAATAACTCTTGAAATATGGTCGGTGAAGTAGTTGCTCCTTCTCCTTTTGCTTCAAAATGATTTTGGCCATTCTTGACCTTTACCCATTTGAGGTCTAAACACAAACACACAAACAAACATACTCTGTGGCAATTTTGATTAGAATAGCTTTGGATTTATGGATAAATTTGAGACTTATTTTTATTTACTTCAATTTTCTCACAAAGCAGACATATACTGTGCTTCCATGGAACATGTCCAGATGAATTTCATAAAGAATATATACATGTAATGATCCCCACATATATATGTAGACAATGCACATTTGCACATCTTTGTATACAGGTGGATTATTTGTAGAAATAGATATGCAAATTAGTGACTGTCAATGTCTCTGGGGAAGAGGACTAAGAAATTGGGATCTGATATGAGAAGGATGTTTACTTTTCACTGTAAAATATCTTATCATATTTGGATTTTTTTAACCTTGTGCATGTATTACTTTTTCTCTTAAGCAATCCCATTTGAAGACTGCACTTGACTCCCTACATCAGCATCTTAATTATGACAGGTGATTGGTGTGAGAATTAGGGAAAATATCATAGTAACAGAACCACATTCTTTTTCCATAATTTCTTTCGTTTAATAAGCACCAGTAACTCAGAAACCTCTAAAGAGAAGGTCTAAAGTAATTATCCCTATTTTCTTACTTTGGATGACTATTACATCATTAAAATATTTTAAATGGAAGAAAACAGATTCTTCAAATTTATCTGACAATGTCTCTTGTGCTATGTGTATAGATAAAATGAAGAATTAATCAGTTGCTTGCTAGTAATAAAAGAACAAAGGCATTCACTTTTCTAACATTGGTAGCTCAGTGACTCACATATAATAAAAGGTCCTTGATAAGTGCATCCAAAAGTATTGATAAACTTTTGAGGGTGGTATGTAGTGGTCTGTTGTGGGGTATGATACAGAATCTAGGATATAGTAAGTGCTCAGTAAATGTCAGCTGTTGATTTTCTCACTATTATATATACTATTTCTGTTAGTACCAAACTTTGTCCTCCACCTGATTCTGCATATTATTTTTTGTAAATTATCTGGGTGATGATAAAAAAGTATGTCTATCATTTTATTGGATTTCATTACTCTGGGATGGATAGAAAGATTTCATAGGCTGGAAAAATATGATGAATCTAATGAAGGTAGAATTTAATAGTGTCCAATATACTGAAGATGAAATAACACTCAAATGATCAAGGACAGGATGAAGGTATAATTTGCTTAACAGCAGTACATGTAGAAATTTTAAGGAGTTTTAATAGGGAGTAGGTCTCAATCTGAATTACTAGTTCATTATGGCCACCAAAGAAGATAACATTACCAAAGTTATATTAAAAGAATACAGTTTCTACAATGAGGAAGTTGTTAGTAGTGCTCTATTAGATAGGGATCAGCCTATACCTGAAGCATTTATTATATACAATCCTAGACATCACACATCTTAAGAAATATAGGTTTGAGAGACTATTAAAAAGACAGTGATCAGAATGGTTAAGACTGGCTATTTTGTATTAAAAATGGGAATTTTTCTTTGAGAAGAAAATGACTCATGGAAGATATGATAGTTGTCTTCAAATATTTGAAAGGAAGTCATGAGATAGAGACTTTATGACTTCCAAAAGAAAAGATAGAATGATAGGTGAATATAAGGAAGAAATTCCAAATGGTCTCAAAAGTAGCCACCTGTTTTAGAATGCTAGACCAGGGGTGTTCAGTAATAAGGTTCACAGCCACGTACTGGGACTGTGGTAGAAGATTAAGGAATCAGTTAAGTGGCTGGGTCAGATGAAATTTAAGCTGGATGTTTCATGTTTGATTTATTTTGGCATAGTACAGTATGTCTTCAGATATGGCTGTATTTATTATTGGGAAGGATTGCCACACACCTGTATTTATTGGTGGACTGGTCAATAGAATTGAACGAATATTGCTGTAACTCAGCAAGTACTGTTTTATGTTTACTATTTTGAGACATATAAAATAGATAAAGTATTGTATAATGATTTGGTACACTGGATAGTACAGAAGGATAGTTTAAGTGTTTAAACCTATCCCAAGCATGGCAATAGTTGTATTTTATTGGCAAGTGTTTAATATTCAGCCCATTGTGTTTAACACTCAGCACATTGGCCCATGGTGAACACCATGTGTTGAATAAATGGACGAGTAATTCTTCTCGTTGCTTGAGTGATGTACGCTAGTTTCTAACCTGACTGAGGAACAGAGGGAGCTGATTCCTAAGGCACCACTTACTCAGATTACCTGGACACATTTCCCACAAATTCTACCTTCTTGGAGAAGGCATAAAGAGCAATGGGAGACGGCATGCAAAGAGAAGCTGCAGGAGGTGGTGGAAAGGTCTCCTCTGGTGCAGGGGAAGTCAACTCCAAGAATGAGGCAGAATATTTTCAGGGGAGAGAGAGAAATGTTTTAAGGGGATATTCAAGGAAACTCTAGAACTGGGGCAGTAGGAAGGACTTCAAATTATGGCACTCCATCAGAAAATACTGTTTTCATATAAACATTTACAGAATATATTTGGGACTGGTTTTTGAACTCAGAAATAACATTCTGTAAACTGTAAGGAAATGTAAAAATGTAGTAAAAAAATGTAATCATGTAAAACAACATCAAACCCTATAAAATATCTAAACCCTTTTGTGGAATGTGAAACTCTTTGAATATTGTTTTAAACTGTTTATTTGGTAGTGATGGCTATGTGTGGCCACAGAGACCTGCAAAACAATGACAGTTCTTTTATTTAGCAAATTGGAAATAGTGATCTTTTAGGCTATATTCTGGGAAATTCTACGATGTCTTATTTGTTTAACTGTATTCTTACCTAGGGCTATGTACAGATGAGCGATGCCCATACTTTACTCAGTCCTCCCTACTGAGATCATTGTTGATTGAATAGAACAAGACTAGAAATCTGTCACTCTAGATTTTATTTTTGTTGTTTCCAGTGACACAATTTGAGCGAGGCCTGGATGAAGGATTACATTCATTGTCTCATCCTAAATATTATTAATCTTATTTTCTAAGGACAATGGATTATGGGTTAAAGAGATTTATTTAAATCTCTGCTCTCTCTCTCTCTTTTTTTTATAAGCTGCCATACATCTCTACAAAAGAACTATTTGGAGGCAAAAAGTCATTAATTTAAAATTGAGAAGTTTTTCTTCCTTTTTTTCCTCCCTCATTTCCTCACTCTTTCCCCTTTTCTCCTCTCTCTTTCCTCTCTTTTCTGACAAGCTGTTCAATAAGTGTGCCCAAGGTCCTGAAATTTACTCTCCCGATTCTTTCCCTGCATCCACCAGAGGTGAACAGACCAGAAACTGTCATTGTTTCCATCAAATCGGAACTGTCAGCACATGTGTGGGCAACACAAAGAAGTTGGAAAGGAACATTTATCTTGGACATGTTATTGTGTATCACACAGAGAGGAAATTATTTCTGAGTTTAAAAATAGTCAACACAACTTGGAAAACATGGAAATATTTATTCATGATAATAAACGTGTTTTAATGAAAGCCAGGGATGTCCAAACACAAACTGAATCGTGACACCCAATGGCTTTTTTTTTTTTTTTACAAAAAGCATGACATATGTCCCATTGATTTGCTAAATGATATGAGTGCAGAAAAGATGAATCAAAAACACTAAAATTCTTTTAAACATACCATCTAATAATAGACATCAACCTTAGACATGGCATTCAAAAATAGTGCCTTTGCTTTGACTTCATCTGCTGAGTTTTTATTACTAGACCTTTACAAATTTCTTTAAAGCTTTAATTGTTACCATTTCAACACAAAACTGCTAGCACTTTGGCTTGACCTTCTACAGAAGATTAAATTCTATAACATTAGTACATATGTAGTAAAATATACAAAGTCATTTGTAAATATGTGAGTCTGAAAGAGCCATCACAAATATCCAATAAACCACATGCCAAATAGGATATATATATATATCCTATATACGGTATATATATATATATATATATATATATATATATATATATATACACAATGTGGTATATATATAATGGTTGACTAGAAAAAATGATATACTTTCTAATATATGTTTATCCCTAACAACTTCAGACTCATTTTAAATTAAACTTACCTATTTGGAAAAAAGTTAAAGTTTGTTGGAGATTTAAGTTGCTACACTTAAATACTATTAAGTCTGATGCCTAAATAATTATTTGTTGTTTTCCAAAAATTCACCTTACTCTTTTCTAGGAATAGTTTGGACTCATTTGCTGTCATACAAAAAATCAAATTAAATGGAAGAAAAGAACTTTTTAAATAAATTTTCTTACTGGAAATTTGTAACATGGTCATTCTATTGTATCTTTTCAACTAAATTATCAGGATTTGCAAATTTAAAAAAGACAATAAGATTTATAAATAAAATCCCAGGAAGAAAAGCTCTTATACCCTGCACACGGTTATTCCAGTCTGTACACTCCATAACCTTTATCAAGTGGAATTGAATTCTGGCATGCATACAAATACATCAAAGTGCCAGAATAAAGTCAAATCAGAATGCTTTTGAAAGAGAATCAAGTTGGCTACCAAATGTTTCATATCAGTAGGCTATTCCTTTAGAGACTTCTGATGGAAATTTGAAGTGTATGTTAGCATATCAAGTGCAGGAGAGGTATAAGGCTGTTGGAGAAATTCCCTTAGTTTATTGACTAAAAACCCAAAACAATTGTCTTTAACAGTAAAGCTTGACAAGATAATTAAATGAATGATAACAAAATCTCAGCAGGGAATTGCCCATTAATTGAATTTATTTGGGAGCATGTTTTCACAAGTATAACCAAATTATCTAATTTCCACTTACATTAAAAACTGATAGTCTATAACAACTAATTACTAGAAATGAAGAAAAAGGCCAGTACTTTGAACCAACAACACAGAAGAAAACAAACATCAAAGGATTGCCATGGTATTTGAAAGCTTCCTAAAAATTCCATTCATCATTTTGCCCTGTGAAAATCTTTCAGTGAAACTCGCCAAAGAAAAAAAATCCCAGTAATTTTTATGTAGTAATGCCTTTAAAGCTGAAACACATTTGCCACATTCTTTGTATTTTTTCATGATATTAATAATGCGTGTTGGTATGAGTATGTCAACAGGTGAAATAACTTGAGAAGAGTATTTTATAGATATACCAATTGAGTTTTGGCATTTCTTTTCTGTAAGAAAATGAGTGCAGTGTTTTCCTCTTTCATATCACATATGGTTAATTATTTTTAAAAATTTGGTTGCTGTTTTCATGTTGTACAGATCAAAAAAATCTGAATTAAAGAATCATTACGGTCAAAACTTTTAAATTTGAAATAGGAATGAAATCATTTCTACTTTACTCAGATTTTCTTCTTTAAGCTGTGAGCATGATCTCTCCAAATTCAAATTGAATAGTTTTAATGCTTTAGAAAATGACTTTCCAATTTCCATAAAGCTAATGATGAGCCTTATGATACATCTGTAGTATTCAACCAGATTTTGTTCATAGTTAACATATTCAATAGAAATTTAAAACTGTGAAATCTATCACTTTCATATTTCTAATCCCATACTCTAGAACAACTTTAATCTGTTGATAAACACCTAGTAATAATTTCATATAACAAACAATGAAATAAAGTCCATTTTGGCTTAATGTTTATATAAATTCTAAGCAGCCTTGACTATTTGCCATTTAATCTGAGGGAGGAAAATCTGAATTAATAAGTAATGCCAAAAATATCCTTTTAATTTTGTGACTTACTTTTTCTCTAAAGAAAATTGTCTAAATAAATACTTTTTAAAGATATTGGTTAAAATTTAACAATATTCAAAATATTTCTTGCATTTAAAAATTATGTTTCAGCTTTAAAAACAGTTCTTAATGTTCTGTTTATTGTGGGAAATCATTTTATACTCAGAAAACTAGCTGCTGTAATTATAAAACTAACAACTAACATTCATTCACAATGACTTTATCACAACTTGAGAATAGTAATAAAACCTAGAACTGCTTTCTATCTTCCACAAAGTTGAAACTACATTAATTTAGAAAAAAGACTAGGACTATGCTTTGTTTCCTAAATCATTTCCCTAAATTAATATAACATAGATGTCAGTTATGGCATATACTGGTAGATTGATAGATAAATTTAGAGCAACAGATATGCAGATAGATATAATATGGCCATTAATCTAGAATAGAATGCTTGATTTTGCCAAGTGAAGTAATGCATATGAAAGATTTCACTCATATCTTATTTTGTTGCCACTTGTATTTCTTTTTATCTTTTGTTTAATTGGTGTAATAAAAGACAGTTTTCTGGTTAGCAATATTTCAGACGTTAAGCAATTCTTTTTCTTGGTTTACATTGGCAGTTCCCAGTCTAAAAGCATAACCACATTAGGCAAAACTGCATGTAGACCGCTCTGAGTTTTGAAGACTTTTCACCTCTAACAGAGATTTTCATTTGAAGTTATAGAGTAATATCTACATTTAATTGATAGTTAATAATTGGGAGGGGGAATTACAAGCAAAGAAATTCCTTGATATAGAAGATTTTATCTTTTAGTGTCAGCTTAATATCTTGTTCAGCACTTTTTAATTCTCTTAGGAGGATAACTTTCTGTCCATTACTTTATGATAGTTTAATCACGCTTATATTATGAACCTAGCTATTCTCGTTCCATGAAATATTGCACATTTATTTCCAATAGGCCTTTTCCTTGATGATGAAAATCAGAACCTGTGTTTCTAACTGAAAACAATTGGCACATTTTATTTCTACAACACTTTCACATAAGAGGTATTTAAAAATACAAAGCTAACATTTTTCATGAGTTCCCAGGCTTATAAATTCATAATGATAAGTTTCATCAGTTTCTTCTTAGATAGCACTTGCCTTTAAATACACATGTGTTTTCTATAGAAGTTACCTATATGTCTTCAAAAACCCAACTGGTCTAGAAAAATGACTCTCTGAGACAGTCATGTTTCTTTTGTTATTTAAAAAAAGACAAAACAGCAATAAACATTTTAGCTCTTTAATGAGCAAAGATCATGTCTCTTAGCATTGGACTAATAGTCATTATCCAGATTATCTTTATTTCACGCGATGACCAGTGACATGGCCAAGATGTACAAAGTTGTTTCCATCAAGTAGTATACAATTTTTTTTTGTATAATAAGCTTTCATTCTTGAAAAAGAGTAACTGAAAAGAAAGGTTTCTGTTACTGCAGTTAGTTTGTCAGAGAAAGTTCTTTGCATTATCTTACAAACTATCAAAATTGCTAGTCATCTGAAAAAATGTAAAAAAAAATCACATAACTTTAGTCTAATAGAAATATAGTACAGGTAAGAGAGAAAGTATTTATCAGGATGTGCTCTTTAAGTCCATCTCAGTTTTGTTTTAATATAAATGTACATCTGATTACATATACAAACATTTGGAAAGGTCTGTGATATACTGTTACTGGTAAACAACAGGGGGATGAAGAGTTTCCTGTGGTCTTAAAGTATTCATTTAAAATCACACGTATGTGTAAGACTAAAATCCTCCAGGTGTTGACTCTCCTTCTAGGTTCTGAATCTATGTTGTACTCTACTGAGATTGCATGAGTAAATTCCAGTGAGTGAACCTCAGTGAGAAAGATAAGTGATATGAGGAGGGACATTACTGTATATTGAATTCTTATTAGTAAACATTTTGTCATGCAACATGAGTAAATCAATTAACTGAGAACTGTAATCAGAGTGGTAATTTGGGGCATCCTCATATCATAAAAGACTGTTGCAAGTAACTCTTTGGACACACTTCACCTTACCAAAAGGAACGAAATACAGAATAACAAAAACCACAGCAAATTATAGATCCTGTAACACATGTCCAATTAGGGCTGTATTTCTATAAATTATTTAGATTGGAATGAAAAGAACATTAAAAACACAGGAATTTCTTTTTTCCTGGGATTCATATCAGCGAGTATTCACCACTATACCTATGGTTTCTTCAAATACCCTTAATAACTAATACCTCCTATTATCAAAACTACTGTGAATTATTTACTCCTAATTACTTTTGCCCCTTAAAATCTTCTTTAGGCTCTGCCAATTGATAGAGGAAGCTTCTATTAAAGAATCCAATGGGATGAGAAGAATTTTAATTACGGCTTAATCAGCAGCACAGCCACCAAGCATATAAATTATCATGCACATCGTGCTAAAAATATCCAGTTTCCTTTATCCCCACAACTTTATACTGACAGCACTTATGTGATAATGTTGTACCTGCCAGTCTTTAAACTTCTTTGTTTTACTGGCAAATTTCAGCATGAGCCTCCGCTAAGGCCATTAACAGCATTGGTGCTTTGTGTACTTATCCAAATATGTAAATATGGTCTACACATTAAAACGGCTCCAAATAAAAACTGGTGAAAATTATCTGACATTCCATTGGTGTGTCCCTTGTGCATATTCATGGTTGTTTTTTTATTTTTATGTTTTATATTTCAGACATAGTTCTTTCCTGTTTGGTGTTCCACATGCCTAATTCCATTATGTAACATAAATCTTCAAAAAATTAATTCTTGAATGTGAATGAAAAAGTATCATTCAGAACAATTGCTTCAAGCAATTGAAATTCATTTTTAAAGTTGATTTGTTTATATATGTACAATTTATTTTTTTTCAAAACCCCCAAAGTTCTTGATATGTATATTCACATAATATTCCTCCTTATTTAAATAGTAAGAGTCTTGTAGGTTGAAAGCCAAGAAATCTTCAGTAATCTTTTACTGCAATCCATCAAAAAAATAGAGTTTGTTTCTCTTATCTGGCTATACCCTGGTTGTTGAATGTGAATGGGGGTGGGGGTGGGGATGGGGCAGAGTATTGTTCTGTCCTCCAGTAAATGTATTGAATGTGTGTAAGGGTTGAATCCCTGGTATAGTGTTGGGAATCATTGTAATGGTGTTGGGTGTCATTAAGGGAACATCATCAGGTGACCTCCTCATAGCTAGTGTGTAATCTGGGGGACAGGCGGTCCGAAGAACCACCTCATGTGGATGGATGGACTCACATTCATGATCCAAATCAGTGTGCTTCATTTGGAGGGACATGATCTCCTCTTCTTGTGCGTGGGTCAGATCGTTGGTAGTAGTGCGCTGAGGGCTGCATCTCCTATGAACATCATGTCTCCTCTTATCCTTTTTGTAGTACAGGGCTGCAAAGGCAAGGATATTCAGAAACAGCAGTGATGCTCCAACTGCAATAGTGACGCTCAGCTCTGTGGAGTAGTCCCTTTGATCCACTGAAAATGGACTTGGTTGTTGTTTGGGATCATCCTGCTTGGCAGTGGGAAATGCTGATGTGACAGGTACAGAATTCTTTCTCGTAGGTCTGAAAGTGATGTCGGTTGATGGCACTTTAGTTGTTGTCGAGGTATACTGAGAAATGTCATTGAGATTATGCAGATGAGGTACCAGCTCCAACCAGAGGTTCACCTTATTGGCTCTATAATGTTCTTTAACTCTTGGTTTTAATCCAATATGGAGATAGAGTTGATCTTTCTGGGAATATCTGGTCCATGCTACTTCTTCGAAGCGGTTGGGTTTAGTATGGATGAATTTCGTGTCTTGAGGGACTGGTTGATTCGGGTCACTAGGAAAGAAAAAGCACTATGAGAACAAAATTGTTTTATTCTTTTTCTTAATCAAAATAGTACTAGTTTAACATCGAATTGGAGAGGTAATTTAGCAAGTTAGCAAGGCCTTAGACTGTGTTGTTTTTTTGTTGTTTTTTATTTTATTTTATTATGTTATGTTAGTCACCATACAGTAGTTAGACTGTGTTTTAATAAAAACTGGGTCAATTTAGAAATACAGATCCTATCACAGGCAAGTTAGATGGATGATAATGTAATGAGAGTAAGCCTCATATTCTTGTTCTCTTTGCCCATTTAGAGATGGGCTACTAACTACCCAAAGATTTAAAAATTCATATACATATGCATTGTCTCCTAGGCAAACTAACAAGGACAGCATGGGATACAGGAAAAGACTTGAGTTTTGGAATTGGCAGATGAGGTTTTAAGTCCTAGTAGTGTTACATACAAGATATATGAATATCTATACGAGGATAGGCTCTCATCACTTCAGTCCCTTATTTGCAAAATTGATTAAACTTATTTTGTTTTTTTTAATTACACAAGACTTGTTATTTAGTAGTGATGATATCATTTTATAGTGCTTTCCAATTTGCAGTATTATTTGCCCTTTGATCCTTATAACTTTTTTAGGTGGACAGGTCAGGTCTTGTTAATTACTGAGTAATGCAACAGAGATAGCAAAGCTTTCTTAGTGAACTTGTAAAAAGTAAGAACTAATAAAGCAATGATTTCTGAAAAGCACCATATAGAATTTTAAATAAAGAAACCTAATATATTATTGTCATGAATTTATTAAATGAAATCACTTGGACACAAAATGTGTATTATTTTAAAATGCTGACAAGGATATTTTTGTTAAATTATAGAAAACTTTATTCCTTAGGTACATACCCAGTTTTGGCAAAATTTGTCCAGTATGTCATTACAACTGCACTCAGCATCACATCGTTTTTGGAAAAATTGCAAGGAAATAATTCTGTAGGTCCAATCATGGGGATTCCTAGTACGTAGGGAACTTCATCTCCATGAGCTGCATCAGCCCAAGCTGGAACCTGATCTGTTTGGCAATGATGGTAAAAGGCATAGAAGTATGTAGGTGAACCAAAGTTTGAGTGAAGATCTGCTGTAGCTACAGCTGGTGCTACCCACTGATGGTCTGTAAACAAAGCCAGTAATGTCTTCCTTCTGGTTTCAGGGTTATGACGGTCAGCCCAGTCAGTATACATGAATTTAATAGTTTCTCTCAAAACATCTTTGCCTTCAGGATATCCGTATAAATTATCAACAAAATTGGAAACAGCGAAGTCAAAATCACTAGCTGATATACCATCATCACTATCTACTATATTTTCAACAAATTTTAACCCTTCCCCTTGGTTAACTCCTAACATTATATCATAGTTGAGAAACTCTCCTTGCTCCATCAATATCTGAGGGTCATCTGGTATTACATCACCATCAATCACAGGTCCAAAGGCTATGTGGTATCGTGCTGGTTGAATATCTTGGTCAACAAGTTCTTTGTAAGGCTTCTTCTGTAGGCATTCCACTAACTCTACTGTATCTGAAACATTGCAACCAACTTTTGTGGCCAACATTCTAGCATATTTTGCAGGTTGGAAACTAACAGCCCAGCTGGAAAGGGCTGTTCCACTTTGAGCTATGGCTCGTTGGAAAAGTCCTATGGGAAAAATAACAAAGAGTTTGAGATGACTTTTGAATAATGTTGTGGTAAACCAGTAACATCTGATATTTTAAATGTGTATATAAAAACCCATATACAACTCAAGAAACAGGAAGATAGAGACATTTTTGCTTAAGAGAAGGTATGTAAAGTCATCCCCAGGGTATAAGGAGTCAGAGAGGTAGCCTAAGTCTTACGCTTTGAGTAGCAACTGCTTTAGGGATCAAGAGGTCTAAATTGTTTGGTGTCTCAGAGAGGCAATAAACAAGTAGAGATGGAGAATGTGTAAATATTAGTGGTAAGAAGTCCCAAATATTTTTTTCAATCAACATGTAAACACTCATGTTATTATAAAAGCCAAGCAGATGGGCTCTCTCCCCCCAACTCTTCATTAGACTTTGTATTGTTTTTGGGGAATATTTCTTCCAACTTGGCTGCATGTATCTTCCTTCAAAATGGCTCTGTATGTTTGTTTTATTCAGATTTATTAAAAAAAGAATTGTTGGGAGCTTACACAACTATTGGGGCTGGGGATTTGCTAATACCCTGGGGATGGCCCTGAAGGCACACAGAACAGAATATCACTTTAGACATACTCTTTCCAGCTCTTCATGTCAGACATAGTATGCTGAATATTCATCTTTCAGAAGAAGACATAACATTTGAAGTGTTTTCACTAGGTTAAAGAAAAAACCATCAGCAGAAGGATTCAGTGGGGGGTGATTTAACTTTTTCCACTGTTGAATGTGCACTGCTATATTTTATCATAAAAGATGGAAAATACATGGTCTACTGCTTTTAACTTAATTGCATTTAAGAATTATAAATCATGGTCCCATATGCAGTTTGATAAGAGCTGCATGCCATTCAAATTTACAAATGCATTTTATCTACCCATTAAGGTATTTTCAAATAAATTCTTATTTTAAAAACACAATTTATCTATTTCCTTTAAAAATTACATTTATTATCAATTTCCAAATATAGCTTTGTAGTTCAGTTATTTAAACACATGCTCAATTATTCATATGTGTTAATGAGATAAGAATTCTTTTCACAAAGGTGCTAAAGCAGTGTCTGAATTAGAAGCAAAGTTTTAGATTTTTCTCCAAACATATATATGTATTCAAAATGTCTATAATATGCTCCTAGATAATTCTAAAAATATTCAAAAAGTCAAACAATACCAATTTAAATTTTTTTGGTTTCTGACATCTTTATGAACATATTTTTAGTTTGCCAGAGCAAAGTATGCTAGAGCGAATGATATAAATACAGATACTTTTTAAAAATTACATAGGCTATGTGTTTGTTAACATTTACTCAGAGAAATATTTTACTAATTAAAAACTTTTCAACTAAAATAAACCTGGTGATTATTTCCCATTTCAGGGGCTCAATGACATTAACTAAATATACCAAAAAAGATTTGGGGAAAATGCACATCATATTAAATATAGTCTGAAATATGCCATCTAGATAGTATTGGAAAAATCATATATTTTATCATCAGTGAAAATGCTTATAATGTGTATACAACCTGTGGTTGACTCCTGGTATAAATAAGCCTAAGCATTGCTGCAGCTCTGGGGTTTTACAGACTTTAAATCTATGTCTGCATGGGAAACAGAATTAGCCTGATGATTTTAAGATATCTTCTGGGCATCTCCTGGTAAAAAAAAAAAAAACCAAGCAGCCTTTTTGTGGAGATAGGCTTAAGACTAAACCAAATATAAGTCCATTTCTCTGGCCTCACAAGGACAGTTTTCCTTGAAGAGTGTGATGAATATTATATTTTCAACTGTTGGCGTGGCCATTGGCCACTGTTTACCAAATCACCAATTGATGAATAGCAATGCTGGCTAATGAACTAATTAGCTTATCTCTTTATCAATTGCTAGTTTTAGATTAGTTGACTCACTTTGGTGCCCTTTTGCTCTCCATTTAGAAAAACTTTTAGAATAAATAGGAAGAAATAACATTTGAGATCAAATGACCCTATGAAATCTGAACAGATTGTCTAATGTTAACCTATGTAAATATTGGCATTAGTACAGTCTTCAGCTAGAACAATCTAATCTCTTCAATGAAAAAAAAAACAAAATTTGTTATTTCAAAATAAGCCACTTCATTACAGACCAAGATCTCAATACAATTGGAAATGTTCTCTTATGTGTCATTTTGTCATCTCAAATCAGAGCTCTACTAACATAAATGAGATGTTACATAAAGTACATTTATAAATTAAGTCTATGATAATGTATGATTCTCCAAATATATATACTCATTTAATGATAAGCTGTTCTTTGGAAATACCACATCAGTGTATCTTTGATACTGAAAACAAATATTCTATGTCTGATGCTCATATCATAAAACTCAGTCTTACAAATCAAGATGTTTCATGAATTACACTTGACAGCACATACTTCCTTAATATATATAAAATGACAACAAAAAAGCAGAAAACACAAAATGGTCTATGTTGATGTGTATTCTCTATCTTCCTATTATGTATAATGGAGAGAAAGTATTAGTTTTTGCAGATTTTTCCAACAAAACACTTCTGGTAGATATTTCAAGTTAATAATGCAATTAGAATGAGTGACTTAAACTCATGGTAAAGTGGGAATTCATAAAAAACCAACATGATGAGCCTTGGGCAGGCACTTTGGAAAAAGGGTGTCAAGGCCAGAAAATGTAGATAACAAAAATATTTCATGGGTTTATGCAGCCTCAATGTTCCATGCTGCTTTAAAGCCAAGCTTTACAGGGGGAAAAAAAATGAACACTTTTGAAGTTGAAAATAGAAAAAGCACGGATTTAAACCTAATTTTCCTTTTAATGAACAGCTCTACTAGTGACCTTGATGCTTTGACAATTTTGGATCATGCATGCAAAATAATCAAACATCCATTCTGTACTCAGACAACAGGTGAAAATATTGTTTCCAGACAAACCAGCTTATAACTGTTTCCTTATCTTCTTACCAGTAAAGAGTTTTTTACATGTCTATTGTCTTGAAAATAGATGATACACAATCCTTGCATTTAAAAAGAACCTGTCTTTGATTTTTGATTACTGAATAAACAGAGATGACAGAACTGTGAACATCTTTGATTTTCCCAAAAATCACCCTTTGAGAGGAAAGAAAAGTAACTGTAATTCTAACTATTCTGAAGTGTGCTTGAAAGGGCATTCTTATCAAGCTCCACAGGAGACAAAGAAAAGAGTTTGACAAAAATTGAAACATGCATAGAAAAGCTGAAGAAACAAAATTTTAAACAATTATTGAGCTCAACCTAACACTCAGTTTGAACAGAGAAATATATACAGAGCATCACATACTACTGATGGCGGTGGCATGCAGACACCAAAATTGTCAAAATTTGCAACCTGCATAATACCTTTGGTTGAATTGCTCCAACGGTTACCTTCAGAATAATGGGATAAAGTCAGAAGATTGACACATGAACCCCCAGCGCCAGATCCAAAAACAGTGATTCTTAAGGGGTCACCACCAAAGAATCCAATGTTCTCACTAGTCCATCTTAAAGCCTGTATGAGATCAAGGAGTCCATAGTTTCCTTTTGCAGCCTGATCCCCTGTGCTCAAGAAACCTGGAAGATCAAAATAAAAAGGTATCTTAGAACATCTTTTTGAGTTGACATGAGTCAGATAGACATTCAAATTAAATACAGTTGAAGCCTGTGTTCATCAAGGTGAGTAGAGTCCAAGTTCTTTAGTAAAAAGTTATTTCCCACCCGAATAAAAGAATATACTTTAGGAAGAACAGTAGACACTGAAATCTGAAAAATGACATTTACCTTCCCCAAGTTACCCAGGGGGCAAACAAAGAGAATGAAAACATTCTGAAAAATCTCAGGGGAGACATTCTACCGGCCAGGTTACTTGGAGACATTTGAGATAGTACCATGGGGCATATGAGAATGTGCTTTTGCATAAAACACTGTGTCAGCAACTGTCAGTTGCTCACGTTCTAACATGGTTGGAATTTAAGGAATGTGTCGCAGAGTGGCAGGATGTGAGGGTGAAGAGCAGGGGTATTTTTCTAAGACTTGTTCATAAAATTATATGCAACTCTTTGCATATAAATGTATATATATGTGCATTTTTATCAAAGATGGTCCATGCTTAAGAAAGAATCACTGTGTTCGAGGTAATTTGGGGCCACATTTTGGAATACCTTAAATGCTAAACTCAGCATATTGGCACAATTAGAAAACAACATAGAATAATTGGAGATTTTTGAAAGATTCAGACTCATATCTAGAATGTTTAAAGCTCTGCTTTACAGTAAATCTGATAATCAGGAGGAATATATGTTGCATAAGAAAAAGAAAGGAGGTAGAGGAAAGGTTACAGGGATCTGAGCTGACAGAGTGGCAAAGACAATTGAAAAAAGGAGAAAAAATATGATCCTATAAGAACTGAGTGAATTTCTTATACATGGAAGTTGTTTTAGAGAGGAGTCAAGATACTACTTTAATAATGCTTTAAACATATTCATTTCACTGACTTGATAGCTTTTATAATGTTCATTATGACTTATGAAACAAATATCTACTCTTTAATATGTTTCCACATTTGGTATAAATGAGAAAGTATAAAGTAATTCATAAAAGGGCGCCTGGGTGGCTCAGTTGGTTAAGCGACTGCCTTCGGCTCAGGTCATGATCCTGGAGTCCCGGGATCGAGTCCCACATCGGGCTCCCTGCTCAGTGGGGAGTCTGCTTCTCCCTCTGACCCTCCCCCCTCTCATGCTCTCTCTCTCTCATTCTGTCTCTCAAATAAATAAATAAATAAAGTCTTTAAAAAAAGTAATTCATAAAAGATTCCATTTTATTGACTATTCACATATTGTGTAGAAAATATTTAGAGATATACTATATATAAATTGATTATATTCAGGGATATAATTTCCAATCTCACCAAGTTTATAGAACTAATCTTTTCTTAAATTAGAGATATTCTCTTATTGCAGACTCATTATAGAAACTCAACATAAAAAAAGTAAAAATTATTTTGTTCAATTTGAAATATACCTTTATTTATTGAATATAGTTATTTTATAACTAAGCTAAGAAGTCAGTTATATTTGTATATATAACAGCACCTATCAGTTGAGTAAATCAATCTATACCCAAAATGAATATAGGGACAAAAAATTCTTTAGGGGGTGCCTGGGTAGCTCAGTTGGTTAAGTGACTGCCTTCGGCTCAGGTCATGATCCTGGATTCATGGGATGGAGTCCTTCATCAGGCTCCCTGCTCAGCAGGGAGTCTGCTTCTCCTTCTGACCCTTCCCCCTCTCACGCTCTCTCTCTCTCTCTCTCATTCTCTCTCTCTCGAGTAAATAAATAAAATCTTAAAAAAAAAAGAAATTTGGGGCACCTGGGTGGCTCGGTCGTTGGGCGTCTGCCTTCGGCTCAGGTCATGATCCCAGGGTCCTGGGATCAAGTCCCACATCGGGCTTCCCCCTCTCCCACTCCCCCTGCTTGTGTTCCCTCTCTAGCTCTCTCTCTTTCTGTCAAATAAATAAATAAAATCTCAAAAAAAAGAAAGGATTTAAAAAATTAAAAAAAAATTCTTTAGGATCATTGTAGGAAGCAATAGATGAAGACAAATCATGAATAATTTTGCAAAAAAAAATGAAGAAATGAAGATGATTAGTCATTCTTTTCTACAAGACCAAAAAATTCAATGAAACAAAAACACAATCTCTAGTCCAGTGTGTGTGTGTGTGTGTGTGTGTGTGTGTGTGTGTGTGTGTAACACTGGAAATAAATCATCCTTGAGACGGAGGTTAACTTTTATTATTTTTTAAAATTTTTTAAAAAGTATTTTATTTATTTATTTGACAGAGAGAGACACAGAGAGAGAGAGGGAACACAAGCAGGGGGAGTGAGAGAGGGAGAAGCAGGCTTCTTGTGGAGCAGGGAGCCCGATGTGGGGCTCGATTCCAGGACGCTTGGATCATGACCTGAGCTGAAGGCAGTCGCCCAACTACTGAGCCACCCGAGCGCCCAGGAGGTTAACTTATCCAAATAAATACATCTTTCTGGTCATACTCATTCCTTTTTTTTTTTTTTTAAATCTACATAACAATTTAAGGAAATTTTCATGGTATCTTCTTACAAAGAAGCACTTTCAGGAGCACCTTGGGTGGCCTAGTCGGTTAAGTAACCAATTTTTGATTTGGCTCAGGTCATGATCTCAGGGTCCTGAGATCAAGCCCCTTGTCAGGTTTCTTGCTGAGCATGGAGTCCGCTTGAGATTCTCTCTCCTCTTCCTCCTCTGACCCTCCCCTCCCCCTGTTCATGTGCCCACTCTCTCTCAAGGAAAAAAAAAAGCACTTTCAAACACTCAATAGTCATATAAATGAGAGCCTATTAAAATACAAAACAAAAACATGGCAAGGAACCCTTTTGACTTTATTTTCTGTTAAGTGAATTTTGGTGTAAGACAGAACCATTTGTTTAAATTCCTGAAGGGCTCTGTTACAAATGTTTTGATCTATAAACATGGACTGATGGCATGAACCCTGAAAACAACATTATGGGAGGATTATAGGGTGATAGAAAGGACTCTTGAAGGATAAAGGAAGTATGTGTGTGTGTGTGTGTGTGTGAGAGAGAGAGAATGAATGTGAGAATGAGAGCACATTCTAGGTAGTTTATTATCTGGATTTCTATATCACAAATACATTCAGATAGAAATTTGATTTCTGAATATAGCTTTTGCCACTCAGTGCAAACCCCAGGATTTGTATTTAATTCCTCTTGAAATAATATTGAATAATTCCAGTAATATTCAAATGAATCTCTATATTCATACAAAATTGACTTACCAATAAAATAGTCATAATTCAATATGTAGCATGTGGAGAACCATGGTAAGACAATTATCTCTACATTAAAAAATATCCCCTTTATAATTCCAGTTTTAGTAGCACCATTTTAACCACTCTGGTAGGTTGGTCAAATAATTTTGTGTTTATATAAGAAACTTGTAAAAGCATATCAATTGCCTGAAGAGCAACTTCTATTTTTATATAATTTAAAGAAATCTTGTAGCATCTTCAAGGAAAAAAAAAACTGAACAAAATCAATTCAATTCCAAAGTTGCACTGTTAAGTCATAGTACGGAAAATGGAGTAAATCATCAGGTAAAAGATTGTGTCCTAGGTAGGCTTGGAGTGTCCAAGCTACTCTGTCAAACTTCATTTTAACCTTTCATTCCTGAATTTCCTTCACTATTGATTTTTATTTCATGTATATGCTGTAGCTTATCTATCTATATCATCTATCTCTCTAGCTATTATCTGTCTTCCAACTAAAAGTAAGTGATCATTAGCATGAAGTCAGAGAGCCACTATGAGTTTTAGATTAGGAAAAAATAATAGGTATCGGCTGCCTTTATTAAGGTCAGTCAACCAATCAAATCTATTTTTTAGACCCGATAAAATAATACTACATGCTTGTATGAATTCTTTGCTTTCTGATGCTATATTCAAAAAAAACTTTGTGGTTCAGCCAAGGGCGAAAAATGAGGAACATTGAGTAAATCACTGCCTCAAAAGACACAGTTTGCTAATTACCCAAGTGATGTGCATTGGCAGCATTCTTTATACCTGGCTATCCAGTGAAGTGTCATTTAAAGTTCTCTTTAAACTTGACTTAGCGCCTTAGTCCTTAACAGCAGAATTATTTCAGATCACTCTAGCTGGAACTTTGCATTGGACTGTTCAACTGCACTCCAGCTGTGGCAGAACCCAATTTTACAAAGGTCCTAAAGTGTTGCTTACCTTCATGATTACTTTGGAAATGATTTTTCCCAATGTCACTTAAGTCATTCCCTATAGTCACTCACCTTATCTACCTCTGCTGGCCTTCGATTGTAAGCTCCTAGAACATATGACTAATTGATGTCCTGATGCAATGACACATTATTTTTGTAAGACAGAACAATAATGATTACATGATCTTCTCTTTTTGGGGGAGATAGCAACAGAATTTTCCAGAAAAGAATATTCAACTGTTTAATTTACTTGGCTCTTGAGTATAAAACCTTGAAAAAATTATTACTTTGAAACTCAAGGTAAACTTTCAAAATTCATAATTACAAGTATGCCAAGAGTTATTTTAGTGGCTCATGTATATACTACAATTCTCATTCAACTATGTATTCAAATAGAATTTATTTAATACCATTCTTCCCACCTAAAAATTCGTCCTATTAAAAAACATTTCCAATCATTGTTTTTCCTACATGGACTGATGAAATTTACTGAGCAGGTTTGGCATCAATGTGATGTTTACCTGATCTGGCAAGTAGGATTACTTTCAGGGGTTAGTGAGAAACCAAGCAACTGAACATGGGTCTGCAGGCCCTTGGAATGGAAAAATCAGATCAGGCATAAAATAAATTGGCAAGAGGAAAATAAATAAAACCAGATAATCACTGTAACCAGGTATTGGTTTGAGCTACTGATGTCCACCAAATTTAGATGGGCAGACCTGAAGGAATCTGAGAGAAACTGAGTTAAGTTGTCTGGCAGCAGCCCTGCAGCTGACTAGTTGGCCCAATCTATATTCAGGTCTCTTACAGTATAACCACATAGGCAACATATTTAGAATGTAAAACAAAAGGAAAGCAGGGTGCTTCTCAGTAGAAAAAAAAGATTTAAACATATTCAAGGAGGAAACTGAGACTAGGAAAAATGCAGACTGTTTACATTTGAGATTACATCTAGAATATCAGAAATTGAAGATGTCAGTGATTCTGTACTGTAGGTGTGCTTTCTTTTTTGAGGGGGGAGGAGGGAAAATTTGAATATCTATGCTTATAGTGTTTAATATCTGAAAGTGTTTATATATATATGTATATATATATACATATATATACATATATATATATATATTAGAGTCCTCAGTATGTGTTCATGCTATAAAGAAGTAGGAAAGAAATCTGTGTTTATCAATGCTGTTGCCTGGATACAGATGGCTGTGGTTGGTCTTTGAGTCAAATTGGTAAGAACTTCAAAATAGAGCCCGTACTGAGTATCAAAGAGGTAGCCTTGCAGACCTGAGACTTTGAATGATAGTGAGATATCCTTCTAGGGACCTGGGACTATACATCAGAAAAATAACTCATTAAGGATTTTGTGTCTTAAACATAAAATAAACAAACAAAAAAAGCCAACATGGGATTAATGTCTCAAATCCTCCCAACTAAAAATCCAACTGAAAATCCCATGCTCTAACTCTCCCTGTCTTCATAGCTGCCAAATCCAGTTCTTCCTCTGCACTCTGTCTCTATTTCCTGCTTTCCACTCATGTTCCTGACTTATTCTAGGCCTTCCTCTTTTCTTCTTAGGCTCATGAAATCCTTCTAGTTAGTCGCTCATCCTCCAAACTTCCAGCAAACAAGCCTACCTTCTATCTGTCACCAGAATCACTTTTGAAAGATATTCTGTTCTAATGGTGGACACTGCTATATCAAAATAACATCCTTATGTTAATACATACTGGACAGTTTCCCTTCATTTCCCTTTGAGTCAAGATTGTTTAAAATAAGTTGGTTTAAAATTCCTCGAATTGGACAATTTGGAGTCTGTGTAGGGAAAAAGAATACACATAATATCATTTAATTACCCACCACCTCCAGCTAACTTCCTTGCTAATGTGTTCTCTTGAGAGCTATTGTCTAAATTCTTCTTAGAAACAACAACGGATAAAGTCAGAATAATTTCCTTTTTGTATGTGTCCTCTGGAAAAAAGCTTGCTCTGAAATGGTTGATATCTTAATATCATATAACTTGGCAGTATTTCCAAAATTTTATATTTTCATACATTTATCTGTTGATTATCTATCTATCTATCTATCTATCTATCTATCTATCTATCTATCTATCTATCATCTATCTATCTATCATCTATCTCTCTTTATTTATTGTGAGATAATTTGCTTTTTAATGGCTCATCTTTGGGAAAAGTAAACTGAATTACTGGCCAAGTCTCCTGATTGCTGACAGCTGGACATGGTGAAGGTGAATGTGACTGCTAACAGATGCCTGGAAAGAAGACACCTGTAGATGTCTCTCTATTGTTCAATCCCCAAATTTCCCATATTTTTGCCATCTCCAAGGTAAACAGATGAGATTGATCCTTCTATATTATAGCCAGTGTTGACATTTGTGACTCCTTCCCCCACAGATATAATGGAGAAAAAAAGGCCCTGGTTTGCTTAGCTCTGAATTGTGTACATTATTCCAATTTCAAGAATGGTCCAAGATAATAGGGTAAAAATAGCACTCAGCCCCAGATCCCACACCATTACCTCTACTCTTCACCCCAACCTGAGGCTGTTAATGTTCACACTTCTTGGTCTACATGTCAAGAAATGCTTATGCAACATTCCCTGAATTAGGCTATTGTGTACTTCCTGTCTATTTGAATCTGGACAACAGACCTGGTATCAAAACTGATAAAATTCCTCTGCTTTCTGAATAACTGCTCTCACAAAGAAGTGAAAAAGGAGAGCTCTCCCTTCTAAAGGAGCTACTTAGAGGAAAGAAATCACATTGTTAATTTCTAATTGTTCTGATTATGCAGGAATGTGTCTAATGATTTAAAAGCATAATTTGCTTCAAAGCATGACATTCAGGGAGCCACCATGGCTACCATATAAGAAAAATCTTCAGCAACTATATAGTTCAGAACTATATAGCTTCAGGAGCTATAAAAATGTCTAATGCATATTTTGGTCTCTCTTATGTGCTCCTATTTTAATGTTTGTGTGTGTATTTTATAATTTATCGTTTGTATTTATAATGTGCTAATTTTCTTTATTTTCTCTGGACTGGGTGCTCCCCTGTGCCTGCCCCCACATGGCCATTCTGTACATGTTTTCTGAATGAAGGCAGGCATTAACATCTTACAATTCTGTTACAACACGGAGATCAACAATTAAACTTTCCAAGTGAAAGAGGCCTATGTGTTTTTCTTTGATGACAGCAATGAAGTAGGAATTTAAGAACCTCTCAGCAGCCAATCTGTTTGGAAAATACTTTTAAACGTAGAAAGAATGGGTAATAGCAGCCTTAAAGGGAGAAAAATAGGGCTATACTGGGTAGGGCCCTCCCAAAAGAAGAAGACGCTACACCGAGCAGCAAACTGGCCCACAATGTTGGCCCAGATTATTGGCCTAGGAACATAAAGTTTGAGAGGCATTTGAGATTCTCTCAATAGTTAGTGTTATGAAGAGAGCACCAAACTTAGTAGGACAACTTAGGTGTACAAGCAAGTTGCTGTGTGAGCAAGTTAGTTAGCCGTTCCGCACCTCAGGTTCCTAACAGACAATATTAATAGTAGCACCTATCCTACAGAAGTTATCATTATTAAAAGATAATGTCTTGGGGATGCCTGGGTGGCTCAGTCAGTTAAGGGTCTGCCTTTGGCTCAAGTCATGATCCCAGGGTCCTGGGATCAAGTCCCGCATTGGGCTCCTTGCTCAGCGGGGAGCGTGCTTCTTCCTCTGCCTGCCACCCCTCCTGCTTGTGCCCTCTCTTTCTCTCTCTGACAAAAAAAAAAAAAAAAAAGATAATGTCTTGGGACACAGGAGGGCTTAATATATGTTAAGTAAAACTGCTTTGGTTTTAATCAACTTAATTTGACATTTTCCTTATTATCACTATTTCATGAAAAATGTTCTTCCATCTTTATTGAAAAAATTGAATTTCAAAAGAATTAAAAAGAAAAAAATTTCAATTACAAAAAAGTTAAATGTATGTATATAGACAATAAGGTTAAATTTACCACAGAGATTTTTATTTTATTTTTATTTTTACTTCATTAACTGTTTTTTAAAATTTAAACTTAAATTTTTTATTTTTTTAACATTATTTATTTGAGAGAGAGAGGGAACTGGGGAAAGGGGCAGAGAGAGAGAGAGGGAGAGAGTCTTAAGCAGACTCCATGCTGAGCACACTGAGCACGGGGCACAGAGCCCCACATGGGGCTCATCTCACGACCCTGAGACCATGACCTGTGCTGAAACCAAGAGTTAGATGTCTAACTGATTGTGCCACCCAGGAGCCCCTTATTTTTATTTTTTATTCTTTTTTTATTTTTTTAGAGAGAGAGCAAGAGAGCGAGTCGGGGGAGAGGGGCAAAGGGAGAGGGAGAGAGAGAATCTTAAGCTGGTTCCATGCTCAGTGTGGAGCCCAATGTGGGGCTAGATCTCACAACCCTCAGCCCTGAGCCAAAATCAAGAGCTGGTCACTTAACTGACTGAGCCACCCAGGTGTCCCAATTTTATTTTTTATTTTATTGAAGTATAATTGGCATACAATATTATATTAGTTTCAGGTGTACAACATCGTGATTCGACTTTTGTATACATTACAAAATGATAACTTCAGTAAATCTAGTTACCATTCGTCACTATGTAAAGTTAATACAATATTATTGTCTTTATTCCCCATGCTATACATTATACCCAGAGATGACTTATTTATCTTATAACTGCAAGTTTGTACTTGATCCCCTTCACCCATTTTGCCCAGTCCCCCAACCCCCTTCCCTCTGGCAACCACCAGTCTGTTCTCTGTCACAGAGGTTTTGAAATTGTTGCACAGGCTGTAGTTTGCAAGGCAATTGAAAATACATATGTTGCCCTCTCAATTTTAATCGGGTAGTGAGGATATTTGTTATGACATAAACACATTTAGTGAATCCTATTAAGCATAGAATGCATGTTTGTATTCATTGTACATAGTTCGTAGAATTCAACTCAAACATTTAATTGGGTTGTATTATAATGAGAATAGTTTCATAAGCCAAAATACTGTGATGATGATTAAATAGAAGACATTGTGTCTTGATTTGCTGATCACTCATTATTTTAGAATAGTTAGCAAAATTACCCAAAACATACTAGTAGTACATTTTTTTAGATGTAGAAGAAAATAGCAGAAAAAAAGATTAGTGATATATGAGTAATTTTTACTATTATAGGCAGCAGTAGTCAACTGCATGTAGCTGAGACCTGGATGGGAAGGAGGGATATTGGGATGTTGTGTTCTTCAATCCCACACTAGCTGCCCCTGAGAAAGACACAGTTAAAAAAAAAAAAAAAAAAAAAAGGAAGGGTGGGAGATAAAGTCTGGGCAATGAGTAAACTTAACTAACTTAAGACAACTTAACTAATTTCATATGAATATTTCCAAGAGTGTTTTACGTATTTTATTTCAACCATAGCAGGATTTTTTGAGAAGGTAAATATTGTCCTAAGGCATGACTAGTAAAATCTGATAGTCATTAAATGCTGCTTTCATTATATTCTTCTCTATTAAAAGCTAACCTGCCTGATTTAGTGATTTTTAAACTTGCTATTTTTGAAAACTTTCAAAATTACCAAAACATTTCAAAATAGTACATTTACCATGTACTTGTCACCCAGATTTCCCGCATACACCCAACATCTTCCTTCCTTCTTCCTCCCTTTCTTCTCACTCCCTTTCTTTCTCCCTTCCTTCCTTCCTTCCTTCCTGCCTCCCTTCCTTCCTTTCTTCCTCCCTTCCTTCCTCCCTCCCTTCTTTCCTTCCTCCCTCCCTCCCTTCCTTCCTTCCTTCCTTCCTTCCTTCCTTCCTTCCTTCCTTCCTTCCTTCCTTCCTTCCTTCCTCCCTTCCTTTCTTCCACTAGCTCTCACTCCCTGCCCGCCATCAAATCTGGAATCACATGTTGACTTTAGTTTTCTACCTAAACCCCTTAAATTTGAACAGTTTGTTGGTCTTTCTTTGTTTTTCTTGACCTTGATATTTTCAAAGAATATCAGGTCGGTTATTATGTAGAATGGTCAGTTATTATGTAGATTGTCCCTCAATTAAGATTTGTCTCATGTTTCTTCATGTTTGCATTTCCTCAGATTATGAATTTTTGACAGAAGGAGCATAAAGTAATGTTGTATTTATCTCAGTTCCAACAGGTACACAATGTTGATTTGTTGCATGACCACTTTGTTAAGGTGGTAATTTTCCACATTTCTCCACTATTAAGTTACTATTCTTCCCTTTGCAGTTAATAAATATAAGTTAGGCAGATTATATTGATACTATGTAAATATCCTGTTTCCTATCACACTGTCATTCACTAATTCTGGCATCTGTTTATGATTCTTATCTGAAACAAATATTAATTTCATCATTTATTTTATTATTAGTTGGAATTGGCAGTAAGAAAAAGATTTCCCTTCTCCCCAATTTGTATTCATTCATTTAATCATATCATTTTGGACTCAGGGTTTTTATTTTATTTTAGGGGTTATAATCTTTTCCTTTCATTTATTTTGATGCTTATATTGTCCCTTGTTTGGCCAGTGGGATTCCCTATGTCATCTTGACATGTCTCTATCATAATCTTTGAGCACATCCTTATTTCTCCTTGGCACAATAAAAATAGCATTTTTGCAAGAAACCTCTAACTACTCTTGGGGTCTTGGACTTCTCTTTGGTTAAAATTTTTGAATAGTTTTTTCATATGTGAAGTAATTAAATTTTTTCTTAGTAATTATAAAATTGAATTTTCAAAGTAACTTAGTGAAAGTAAATTAAGATTATGAAAATTAATTACTAAAATTACAAATAAATTTAGTAATTACAAAAAACAGAAATGGAAGCTTATTCTTGAATTTTGGGGTATAGGGATATCTCATTTGTAAAAAAGTGTCATATAATGAGGTTGAAACCACTAATCTGGACAACACTAAATAATGTCACCAACACCACATAAGGACTACCAACACATCACTACACACACACAAACACACATCTACATGCCAAACAAAAATGATGGCTATAACAAATCTATGACTCACCCTAGCTAAAAATATTTCAATGCCTCAAAGTATATAGATTATGGGAAGAACATAGTAATATGAGTTACCTATAGTGAAAATCTACTGTATAAAGTAGCAAAAACTACACTATAAAAAAAATTACACTAAACTACTTCCCAATAGTCAGATCTCTGATAAAACTTGAATGATAATACAAATTTCTCACTCTCTCAAATTTTAAATTACAAAGTTATTTGTTGTTTTTTTAAAACCAACTTTTCCTCGGAAGTTTCAATTAGCAATTCTTAAAAGTTTGTGAACCCTACCTAGATTAGAGCCATATGGTATGCCTTTTAGAGCAGCTGCTAAGTATACATAAAGGCACTAGAATGGACCCAAAATATCCTGAGGCAAACCAATTCCAGAGACCAATGTAGTAGCACCAGCAGCTAGCCTCGGGTAATCTCATTTACTAATGCCAAAGGGATATATGATAGGTCTTACTTAGATGTTAACAATAAATCCACCTAATATCGAAAATTGGAATAACTTTTTGGGTTGTACTTAAGCATAAGTAACATGGGGATATTGGCCCCTGCAATCCATCAGAAGTATTGTCTGGAGCCCCAAATCTATTGCTGTGTTAATGTGTGAAAGCTCACTGAGGAGAAAATTACTCATGTAACTTGGCCTTCAGTTGGAGAAATTTTTCAAAAGTTTTCCTAGACCGGCAATTCCTACAGTAGATCTTCAGCTCAGAGGGTCATGGAATACTGTTCAATAGTGAAGGAAATATTGAAACAAGTAGAAGGTCAATTTAGAAGAAGCAGTGATCTGAATCTCCCCCAGGGTGCCCTCACATTAAGCTTGGATTTGTAATTGAAAATAAATCTTTCATGTATGGGTGACAAGTCTGAGGTCCTGTTCTGGGTGCAGTTTTCACTAAGCATTATATTTTCCAGTTTGATGTCACTGTCCTTTTCAGCTGATTTGACCTGCAATGCCACAGTGGGATGTTGGCTGCCAAGTGATTAGCTATTCAAGAAAAAAAGTGAAACTAATCTCTGTATTAATATACATGAGGTGAAATGAGAAAGAATCTGAGACTCGAAGGCTCAGAGACTGATGTTACAAGCTGTGCAGTGAGGCATACTCCCCCAGATCCAGGAGCAGAATCAAACCCCACAGAGGAAGGGTGACATTTGGCAGAGGTGGTGCAAGAGACAGCTGCCGTGGGTTGAAGTGACAGCTTGATTTTCTAGCACTTTAATAGAAAGACTTAGTCCTTTTTCAGGATAAAAAGAGCATCCTGTCATTATGGCACTTAGTAAAAGGCATACAAGTGCAGAATTCAATTTTTTCCTTTACATTGAGGATTGGAGGGGTGCTATATGGAAGAGAAGGTATGATTTTTTTTTTTTTTAATTTGTTGATCTACAAAGTACTTCTACATCACTTTGTGGCTCCCGAGGAACCTTTATATAGACTATTTTCCCTCTGTTACAAGTACGCTTTCTTTCTCTTAGGGAATCAAATAATCATGAAGATCAGTTAATATCACAAACATGAATCTTGTAATGAAAAACAGTTCATTAAATCCACATTCGGCGGGTACCTACTCTTTCCAGGCATTCTGCTAGTTACTCAATATATGAAGACTAATAAGACATGTCCTCTGTTAGGTTTCATTTGAATGTTTTCTTGAACGTATTCCTTGGTCTTCCTGCAATCTCACCGTGGATGGAGTGTGTGAAAAAGATACCCCAGGGATGCCTGGGTGGTTCAGTTGTTAGGTGTCTGCCTTCAGCTCAGGTCATGATCCCAGGGTCCTGGAATCGAGTCCCGCATCAGGCTCCCTGCTCTGCCGGGAGCCTGCTTCTCCCTCTCTCACTCCCCCTGTTTGTGTTCCCTCTCTCGCTGTCTCTGTCAAATAAATAAATAAAATCTTAAAAAAAAAAAAAGAAAGAAAGAAAAAGATACTCTGGACGCCACCTGTTTAACCAGAGTCTCTGGGGGTGAAATAGCACTTTTAGCAAGTTCCAAGGTGATTTTGATGCACACTAAAATTTGAAAACTCTGATGTCTTAAAGGTAAAAAATACAGGGAATTCTGACCAAAAATATTAGGTCTGGAAGGAACTTTAGTAACTAGTGCAATCACATATTTTACAGATGAGAACACCGAAAATCAAGATCAGAGAGAATATAAACTGCCTGGTGTCACACAGCTGGCTAGGACCCCAATTTTCCTTTCTCTAAGCCCAATGCTTGTAAAGTAAGAAATTGATTGTGGGTTTCTTTACTCAAACGATTCATTATATTGTATATATTCCCTCTTTTTTTTTTTTTTTTGCTTTGCTAATCAACTATTTCCATATAATTTGTGTTTCAGAGCTATGATGACAAAAGTTTGGTATATGAAACTCGCTACTCTCTTGACCAATTTTCTCCAGACTACCTTTCATCCACCCTTAGCTATCTAGACAAACAAGGGTATTTTCCCATGCAAAAATTAGATCTCCTACAACAAAAAAAATGATCATGTGAGGCCTATTCCATATACCTCTATTAATTTTTCTTGCAGTTAAAACTGCTAATTTTAATTTACAAATAATCCTTATATTTCCAAAGGGAAAGGAGAAAAGTGGACTTTAAAATGTGAGGCAATACAATCTTTAATCTTACTTTCAAGGTTCTAACTACTTTGGGGGAAAAAACCTCTTATAAACTGATTTCGTTATTCTCTTTGCTAGGAAATTCTTTCCAGAGACGAAATATCTATGTAGCTTAAGCCAGTTTCCTTTTGTTCTGTGCTCAGAGAAGATGGAAAACATCTGGCAGGTTCTTCTGGCAGGATATTCAAGGAAAATCTTTACTCTTCAGGCAAAATAATCCAATTCCTTTTTGTCTACATTGTATGGAACTATTCTCCAACTCTTATATAAAAGAATAAATTGCATAATGGAGATGGATATTTGTTGATCAGAGCCAAGTTATAGTAGTTTAATTTGCAATTTCTTTGAATAAAGTTAATTATAACAAAAGCAATGTTAATAAATTCTACAGAAAATAATTTGCTCTTTAGGTTTTTCATCCGTTATCCATGCCAAAAGAAATATCATTATGCAGCATGCTAAGGATTTTTTTTTTTTTTTTTCAGTTTATCTAAGAGGAAATGCTGGCTGCTAGACTACACCGGACCAGCTTTTACCAGGTGCCATAGGGTTTCCCATAAGCAACTTCATGGGGAGGAAATCATTATGGCACAAGGGAGGCAGCCTGCAGGGGGCGCCTTTTTCTAATTTACGCAAAGGTACCTTATGGGTTAGTGGCAGCCGGCCCAAGAGGTCCACAGCAAGCTTCTGCCAGATGTTCAGCATTGTATTTGTGTGTCAGCAGGCTTAGACTCTTCTCCTAGACGTTGAGAGAAGGGCATCCCACCATTCTTACAAAGAAAAAATACGAATAATATATTGTATCCTACAAATTGGTCCAACATTAAATGGACATCATTTGAAAAGTTTTCATTTCTTAGTAACCATTTCTGTGAATATCTTAGAGTTATAAAATTAGCAACTTTCTATTTTGTACATAGCTTCCTTTTTTTTTTTAATTGGAGTTAGTGGATATTGCTATCATCTACGATGAAGAATTCCACAAAAGCACACTTGGCAGGCTGACTCTAAGTTTGGCAATGGAGCAAAACTCAATTTCCTACTAAGCTGAGCTAGTATAATCCTACAGTACTCAATGGAAAAACAAAAAATTCCTTTCCTTATTAAAAACAGCATGTCAGATTCTGTCCAGAGAAACCTTGCTCACAGGAACAAGTAAGGCTCTGAGAGTGGAAGGGGTGATCAATATTTGATTTTTATCTATACATCCTAGGTCACAGCTGCTCCTTTCCCTGAGCTGGGCCATAGTTCTTAAATTATTTATGATCAGAAGTAAGGAATGTTAACTTCTCAAACTCAGCTTGGAGGCCTAGGACCAAGTCTGCTCCACTAATAGGACCTCCTGCTCCCTCTCTTTCTTTCAGCCTCTTTGACTCAGCCAGGGCAGACTTTTTCTTCCTTTCTTTACCAGAGTCTTCCTCCAGGCTTTCAGTTGCCTTCTGCTTGTGTTTCCTTTGCCATTTTAAAGTTTCCCTGCATCAGATTCTCATCCCTCAAGCGATCATGTTTTTCTTTACGATCTTTTTCCCTGAACACAAATAAACCCTTTATTTTAAACCAAATAATAAAAAAAACAAAATTCAAATAAAAACTATATCTGTATAATCTTTCCAGAATATGGAATAATTGAATGATTTTAGTAATGCCTATTCCATTAATATAACAATTAATAATAATGGTGATTAGTCCTATGTGATATAACTGGAATTTATTGAGAGCCTCACTCTACACTAGGCACCTGGTTAAGCACTTTGCAGACCACGTTTCATTTAACCTATATAATAACCCTGAATAGTAGATAAGAGTTTGAGGTCATCTAGTGAGTTAATGACAGAGTAAGACCTAAAGGCTTTGCTCTGAAAAAAAGTATGCACTTAATATTTTGATAATGAAATGTGTCTTTATTGTATGATCTTTTTTTAAGCAAAATATTCATCTGCTGTAGCAACATAAAAGACGGACTTTTCCTGGGCTTCTAAGCATCTCTCTTCTGAACCCTTAACATTTTTCCCCCTTAACAAATCATCCAGCCTACATAACCTCCTTCTATTCCTTGATAATATAATCTTCTCCTTTCCATAGGTCACACACTGGAACAAATGTATGATCCATTTGTGACAATGAAACACAGCAGCCTCCTTCTTATAATACAAAGGCACAATCAGAGAAGAGAAAAATAACTAAGCAAAAAAGGAAAGTGAGAGAAAACTACTCTGGTTTTAAACATAACTCAATAGAAAATTTGTCTTTCATCAAAAGTATTTCCAGGCTAATGACTTGTGGTTTCTTCAGTCTTCATTTAAGTAGAATAGGACTCACTTTTCATAAAGCAGGTAAGTGGATAAAGTACTCATTCAATTCTACATTAATTTTAAAGGGAATGTGAACTAGCTCCACTTGATATGAGAACTCATCTCAAAGAACGTGGGCTGTCAGAGTTCTTGGGAACAGAACTGTCTAGTCTTATTTCAAGAAAGGGCCATGTTCCCTGGCCAGACAACTTAAAGAGATGGGCATTGGATCTTTGCCCTGAGTGCTCTATCCTCATAACTTCGGACCATGTGGTTCTAAGGGGGCGGGGGCGGGGTGTCCTAATGATATTTGGAATGTACAGTTTAGTTCAACGGAAGATTTATGGGAGCATGTGACAGGCACAGCACTAGGCACTGAGTTTGGAGAGGGATAGAACAATCACATTTTAATGAAAAGGAAGGGACAAATGCAGTTCTTACTTATTGGTATCCATAATGGAGCAGTGATATAATATAAAAGATGCGGGGGGGAAGGGCAGTATTACAATAGGTATGTTTTTTAACATCTAGAAAATAGGACTTCAGGTGTGTATTATCTTATTCATAGTCTAAGGCTGTAAGATGAAGAGACAGGTATTTGGGCCCTTACACAATTGTTATATTTCCTGTAGGGTTCCTTACAATTCTTATCTGAAACTTTCAATTGAATGTAGGGCCATTATAAATCACCTGGACATGAAAGTAGGGGGCAGAGGAGGAAGGGTGGGGAAAATGACAGTGTGGAAGTAATATAAAGAACTCTAATATTAGGAGCACCTGGGTGGCTCAGTCAGTTAAGCGACTGCCTTCAGCTCAGGTCATGATCCTGGAGTCCCAGGATTGAGTCCCGCATCGGGCTCCCTGCTCGGCGGGGAGTCTGCTTCTCCCACTGACCCTCCCCCCCCATGCTCTCTCTCTCTCTCTCAAATAAATAAATAAAATCTTTAAAAAATAACTAATATAAACATTGTATATTGGATTATAGAGTCTACTTTTGGTTCTAACTTCCCACACTATGATCTGAGATACAATCTTTATATTAGAATTCTTTATTATATAATACAGTAAGTGTCCCTAGTACACTTCCTAACAAAGAGCAAGTACTTGCCGAACTGCTGACTATACATATTTATTGTGGATAGTCTTTATAAATAATTGTGTCCATGACTCTTTTCCATAATAGACTATAAACATTTGGAGGAGATTGAGGGGAGAGAAAAAGAATTCATCTTTGTAGCCCCTGCCAGTCTCTAGCAGACAGTAGGTTCTATTTTATAGAATGACAGAATGTATCATTGAATTTGGGTATCATTTCTCCTAACCCCAAATGGAGTCGTGGCTCTGCTATCCCCTCACTTGCTAATGATCTAGCAGAGCTCCGCTTGCAAATCTGAAGGTGGAGCTAGAAGTCTGGCACCGACCAGTTTGGAAGCTGAACTGATTGTGCAGTGATCCACATCACTCACTAACACAGATGATATGAATGAATTAGTCATGCTTGGTCTGCTTATTTCTTGTGTACAGACACAGGCTAAAAACATGTCCTGTGGATGATGATTTTTTTTTTTCAAGAACCCATAATTTACATACACCACACATCTGGAAATTTTCAGGCAGTTTTACAGACACTTTCAGCCCTTATTCAGATGAGGTTAGACGTGAGAGCAAAACTGAGCAGTAGCCAACACTGTGGAGCCTGAACGGGCTAGTCTTTCCCAGCCAGGGAGGTTTCCCACTGGGATGGCAGTTAGCGACTTCCTGAGATAGCGGTAATGGACCGTTGGCTTGGGCTCTCTCATCTCAGAGCTGTGCTGCTTGACTGGTGAATGATGAATGCGACTGGGTCTAGCTGACAGCCGTCTAGGTCTGAAGGGCTATAGATAACTGTAGGTAAAGTTAAAAGATGGGAGAGACTTCTCAGCTGCCCTGAAAAAATCATTTAGATGAGAAGTCTGAGTAAGAGGTGCAGTCATGAGATAGCCGGGACAAGAAAGACCTGTCATGAGGCCCTCCATAAAGGTTTTGACAGACAGACTCTTAACAGAGAAATGAAGCTTGGGTTTTTCTCTCATTAAATATACCTTCTGCTAGATAAGGATGGAGAGCCCATGTCAAGAAGAAGCTCGCTGAGTGGTGAGCCTGTTGAGGTCAAGGATTATTTTTACAGTTTTCAGGTGATGTGTACTCCTAAGGCTAACCACAGAATAGGCTCTTAATACATGTACACACACTTGAACTGAAAAATGGCTACGGTACTGTCAAGACTAGAGCATCACCTTCAATATTGATCCCAAAGAAACAATGACAACTCATACATTTTATTGACATTATAAAGAGACATATGCAGGGGCGCCTGGGTGGCTCAGGCAGTTAAGCGTCTTGTCTTTGGCTCAGGTCATGATCCCGGAGTCCCGGGATGGAGCCCTGCTTCGGGCTCTTTGCTCAGCGGGGAGTCTGCTTCTCCCTCTGCCCCTCACCCCACTCGTGCTCTCTCTCTCTCTCAAATAAATAAATAAAATCTAAAAAAACTAGAGAGAGACATATGCAATTTTTCCTACTGTATGATTTACAATAATTTAGAGAATGCTTAAGATGGATCAGTCTTCAGATTTGGAAACACTCCGATTAAATAGGCTCTTGTGTTATTGGTTCTTAAGAATTATTCTGTTCTATATGCCTATCTGACCCATAACATAACAAGGTTAAGAATCAATGGGCATTTAAGTTGGATTAGCTCAATTTACTAGTCACTTTCCTATAATAGACTAACAGTGCTCCCTTTGGTTCTTACAGATCCCATCCATCAGTGTGAACATCTGCTGATTATCAAGAGCCATTTTTTTTCCCCACTGCAAGGAACCTAGCCACCCATTCACTCATGAGTGAATTTCCTCTAGGATCCAGAAAAGGGTCTTGTTAAAAATAAAACTAGGGTCATCCCAGTGAGTTTTTTTTTTTCTAAAGCGTATCCTTGCTTACTTTTCCCACAAAATTTTGTCTGTGTGTAGAAAGCTGGTTTTGCAATGATAACCAGATGGATTTGAAGATCAAATCATATGTAGGGCAACCAAAACACTGAAAGATCAATGACTTCATTTTCATTAAACAGGCAAAATAAATAAGCAAGAGTGTGGTGGGAATCTTGAGATCTCTGCATTTCTTTTAGATCTTTCTGCTTTCTTCTAGCCTCAACAGGTATCCAGTGCTATCCAGGGCCAGCACTATCATTCTCATTCCTAAAATATTTGTTTTGGGACTACATAAATAATCCTACGAATGACTATTGAATGTGTAAGAGTCACCTAATGTATAGCCCTAACGCTTGCCGCATGATGGGCACCCAATAAATATACACTCCATTGAATTGAGAATTGGCACAATTTTGTCAAGGCTAGAGAATCAACTTCGATGTTAGTCTTCAAGTAATGCCAATTAGGTTCTATATCAGGCATCGTATTAGGTGACAATATCAGGTAACATTTTCATGTAGTAGGAGACTCTTGGAGACAACATTCAGACCTGGTTACAGGTTTAAGAATGTGAGAAGTAATTGGGCAGAGTTTTTTTTTTTTTAAAGACTTTATTTATTCATTTGAGATGCAGAGATACAGAGAGAGAGCATGAGCAGGGCGGGAGGCAGAGGGAGAGGGAGAAGCAGGCTCCCTGCTGAGCAGGGAGCCCTATGTGGGGCTTGATCCCAGGACCCCGGGATCATGACCTGAGCCGAAAGCAGACGCTTAACCATCTGAGCCACCCAGGCGCCCCTTGGGCAGAGTTTTTAATCAAAAACATAAACTGATCAATTTGTTCTTATAGAGAACTTACAAAAGTAATTTTAGAAAACACCTGGAGGTATAATCCTTGATATCAGTACAATTTACTAATAATGGAGAAAATTGGGAATCAATTTCATCATCACTTTATAGTTTTTGTAGAGTTAATTGTATCTATATCTGTTTAGTTACCATTGTGTTTAGCGACCAGATTTATTGTCTTCATGGTTTTTCATTCCAGGTAAAAATGAACAAGCCAGGAATATTTTTCCAAATGATACTGGTTAAGAAAAAACAGAAGACCATAGTTTTAAATCAGTTACCTGTTAATATTCAGCAGCTATTGGCAATATGCTCTTCCAACAGTTTTTAGAATTGGTAGAGTGGAATGCCTAGTGTCGAGTTCCTTCATGTTGCCCTTCCCCACCATCTAGACAGAAAGCTTAATATGTTTAATATCTTAAACAACAGCAGTTATGTAGGAGAATTAGTTTAAAAAATAATAGAGGTAGTTGCCTTTTGAATTAAAAATCACAGAGACTCTAAATGCCACTTTGAAAAAAAAAATGAGTGCTATTAATCTACCCTCCCCAAATGGAACCTGGGGATATTAAGCTACTGTTGGCTGCACATCAGTTACACAAAACAGTGGCATCAGAGAGTCCAGATTAAAATAGAAATAGATTGTGTAGATGCTCTTTTGGCTCCAGAACATCCTTATAAGACACCTAGTCACACACAGTCTCCCTCTAATTTTCTAGCAACAATTTAAATAAATACAAGATGTGAGACAATAGTCCTAGTTCAGGGAAAAAAGGGCTTCAATTCCACCCAAGTTAATTGAGGCTAGAATCATTCCTGCAACATCTATGGCAATTTCACATTGGTGCACTTCAATTAAGGAATAATAAGAGTGCAAAGTAATTTATACTCATAGATTAGATGTCGTCAGTGAAAAATTACCGATTAACTCAAATGCGGTCTCTGGAGTGCTCACCAAGCATTTTAATGGGGGTCTCTCTGTCACCTCTTGTCCTAATATCTGGTCAGAAACTAGCAACACTCAAAATTTGCCTTTTAAAAGACTCAATATACCGGTTTTACACATCTATGACTTTCCTGTTTTAAAATCCCTAAACCACAACTGTTTAGTAGGAATAATCAGTTTTAATCATCTCCCATGTTTTCTATTATTTTGCCTACACTGTTTTCTTTTATTTCAATTCCTCTGGTTTTGTTTAGCATTAAAGGACATTTTCTTCAATAAAGTAACAACGAGAAGACATTTTTTTGGATAACACTATTATTCAAATGATCTATATTGTATTTTCACCTCAATGAACATACATAACTAACTTTCAACAGTGAGAAAATGTTGTGTTTGATGTAAAGAGAAACCAGATTCTTAATTACTTTTTCCTTAAACTAAAATTTTAAGTCTTAGTAGATGATGATCATCACGAAGAACATTTTGTGCATAATATGTTAGACTCTCCTCAAATTAAGCAGGAGGATTACCACTTGATTATCTGTTCTCAAATCAGTACTTTCTTAAGTGTCTAGAGACATGGGTAAGAAACAGTAAATTAAAGGAAAGAACTAAAAATAGCTTTATTGAAACCACCCCTTTCTATTCTCCAGTTATTATCTGAAGAAAAACAAACTGAAACATAAGGCAACTCACATTTATTTTATTAGGAAAGAAAATGGTCTACTTAGCAATTTACTCTTAGAGACAAAAGAGCAAAATTAAACACAAGTGAAGCAAGTTGATTTTTTCCCTTTGCCTGTGATGATGGAAGTGTCAAAGAGCTTGGACCTAATAAAGTCAGAAAAACCTGTGTCCTAAGGTGGGCTCTACCACTTACTAGTTGTGTGAATTTTGGCTGAACATTTTGACTTCCATGAAACAGGGTTCTCTGAAGAATGGGACAATACCTCAGTAGAATGTTGTGAGGATGAAATGTATTAGCATATGCGGACTTTATGTAGTAAAGGCAGTTCTCATTTTTGTAGGGTACATTTTCAAATAGGACACCAGAATAATTTCTAAAATGTTTCTGAGACATTTCTATCTGTTTCTCTCTGAACAAGTATTCCAGGGTCCTTTTTTTAAGAGTAAGGAATGACCTATACTGTAATTAGTGAGCACCTGCAATACCACCAACCTAACAGGACTTTTAGAGAACATATCAGTAAAGTTTAAAAAGAAGTTGGGATAGAAAAAGGGTAACAGAGGTTGATTTTGAAGAGGTTTCAAGAAAGAAAAGACCCAGGTAATGTAATAATAGGTAAAAATTTCTGCGCTTACAGTCATTAAAATGTGGTTCTGTGTTTGGCTTAGAAGTCTTGCTTTGTGGCAGCAGCTTATTTATACTGCTGACACTGTTTATTTAAACCTGTCATTGCCATAGTGACTAAGTCTCCAGCCTGCCCACCCATGATCCTGAAAGCCATGTTAAGTTATTCTGTGAGCCCTGGATCTGGGAAGATAGACACATTTGAAAGGAGAAATTTAAATATGATCTCTGAATTTCTTGAAGCAAAGGGTTATCAAAGCAGTAGGCAAAAGGCATCTTTTTTTTTTGAGAAATTAGAAATGTTTGTAAGTGAATATTTAAATATACCAGTGGCTTGGGCCTGTTTAGGTAATTCTATTTAGCTTTGCAAGATTTGTGATTAAAAATGGTACATGATTAAACCCCAACATACACTCTCTCAACTTCTCCTGGAGTAATAAAAAACACATAGAGAAATAAAAAGCTTTAAATGACAATGAAGTCAAGGCTGGGAGTTATACTATAATAAGCATCTCAGAGGACTTGGAACTGATGGTGAAGTTGATCAAGCTGAATTCTGTTTCTTTAACATCTACAGAACCCATGCAGTGTACCAAGCAATCTAAGCAACTTACAAATGTTGACTCATTCAAACCCGATTAATCCTATTAGATCAGTATTATTAAGCGTTATTAACATCAGCTCACACAACTTGTTAAGCAGTAGAGCTTGGTTTTGAACCCAGATGCTCTGACTCCAAAGTCCTTTCAAAACCACTCTATTCTGCAGCTGTGAGAAACTAGATTAAGGATTACTTTGGGGAACAGGGTTGTTGTGCTGTGTTAGCACACATCCAAATTGACAAGAATGTGTGTGCAGATAGGTTTATTGTTTTAGTACCTGTCTCCTCTAAAGACACAAGATCCTTGAGGACAAGGGCTATGCTGATTTTGTTCCCTTCTGTATATTAAATGCCAGGAAGGTGTTCAAAGAAATTTTTTACTGGTGGATAATTGTACGCCTGAACGATGGCTAGAAAATTGTTTCCAAGGATTCTTGGCCCAAAAGTCCAAGATCAACACCTGGTTGGGCATCTTTCTCTCTATTGTATGAGAACTGCTTTTTAAAATTTTAATTGTCTATTGTTTTCTTTTTTCTTTTTTGAAAATTTTTTATTGTTAGGTTAATCACCATACATCACATCATTAGTTTTTGATGTAGTGTTCCATGATTCATTGTTTGTGCATAACACCCAGTGCTCCATGCAGAACGTGCCCTCTTTAATACCCATCACCAGGCTAACCCATCCTCCCACCCGCCTCCCTTCTAGAACCCTCAGTTTGTTTTCTTAATCATAAAAGCAGTAAACTAAAAATTTGAAACCTGAAAAGTAAAACAACAAAAATAAAAATATAAAATAGAGAAAAATAAATTATTCAGTTCATACTAGACAGAGAAACAATAACTTAGGTTATGAAATAAGAATTTTAAAAAGATACAGAGAAATATGATCAAATTTCCTAGTAATTAAAATGATTAAAGGGGCGCCTGGGTGGCTCAGTCAGTTGAGCCTCCTGACTCTTCGTTTCAGCTCAGGTCATGATCTCATGGGTGGTGAGATGGAGGCCCGCGTGGGGCTTGGTGCTCAGCGGGGGGAAGAGTCTGCTTGAGATTCTCTTCCTCTGCTCCTCCCCCCATTTGTGCTCGTGCTCTCTCTCTCTCTAAAAGAAATAAATCTTAAAAAATACTTTAAAATTATTAAAATTGAACTTTATTCACTTCCGCCTTTCTAGGAGGGAAATTGAAGGATAAAACAATTATTTAGTATTCAAAATTGTATGTAGCTCTCAAAACTAAGTTTTGTTACTGTTAGCAAGTATTAGACTAGGACAGCTCTTGTTATTTTAAGTAGTCACCAAATAAGTCAAAAGGCCATTTGAGTTGTAAAGTGGAAGACGTGGCACAAAAAAAACACCTTTTGGAAATTGGTGGGAGTGTGGAGACAGAAGAGAAAGTTGAGGAAAAAGTTAAAGCCCAGTATCTCCCCAGGGTTGCAGAATTCCCTTGACAAGACATGATCCACCTGGATTCCTGAGTTGGGGCCCAAACGAAGGTATGAAAAGAGCCATAAATCCTCTTATATATACCTTGTGCTTGAATCCTTAACTTTTGTTTCAAGATGAATGCAGGTGTGGTATATATTCTGAGCCTTTGAATATCTGAGAATAAGAATTTTGGTGTGGATAATATCCTCAGGTCACAATGTTTTTGCCTAAAACTCTATGGATGCTGTCCTCTCATCTTCTGTAATGAAGTTCCAGGGAGGGCTGGGGCCAGTGTAATTTTTTTCCTTTCTAGGTATACTATTGTGTGTTGGTTTTTTGTTTTCTTTATGGACTTTATTTGAGAGGGGCTGGAAAATGAGAGTATGTGTTTTTCATTCTTTGTAATTAAAAATGTTTTAGGATTTATCTAAATGTGGGTATCTTTTTTTTAGTCATTGCTTATAATGAAAGCTCTTTCAGTTTGGATGCTTGAGCCATCTTTTCAGCTCAAGAAAATTCTTCCATAATACATTTCATTATGCTTCTATTCCAATTTTTATATCTTTCTTAGAAAACTCTTCTATGGTTAGCTTTCCATATTTTTAATATCATACCTATTGTTTTCTCCCTCTTCAACGTTCTTTTCCTTTGTTTTTCTATATTCTGAGTAAGCTTTTAAAGTGTGACCTCCACATTAATGAACTGACATCAGTCATTTTGGATTTAAAATCTGCCATTATTATTTAATTCTCTTGATAGTCTTCCTTATCTCACTACCCATTTTTTAATATCAGCCTGCTGTCTTTTATTTCAATCTGTGTTCTCCAAGTTGATTTATACCTCTGTTTCAAAGGTAATGTACTATATATTCTAAGAAAAAATCAAATTTCCAAAATTATATTCTGGTTTCTATATCATTTTCAGAGTTCTGTTTTTCTTTTTGTATGATGATACCTTTCTCTTGCTTGATAATATTTTAGAATAGGAAATTATTTTCTTGATATTTTGATGTTTTCCTGATTTTTTTTTTTCACCTTGAACATGGTATCTGGACCTGGAGTTTGTTAAATTATGAGTTTTGACTTTTTCTTAGTTCTCCTCAGTCAACTTTTCAACTGGCACAATCCCCTTCTTAGATCTAAGACTGGTTAACTGATTGATGTAAACTCTCCTTGACCCCGTTTTTAGCACCTACAATTTTATGGACTCTCTTTCTGCCATGCTAAAATGCATAGAAAAGTATTAACTATTGCATTAGCCAGGATTCCTTTATAAAAGGGGAAAACTTAAAAATGAATCAAGCAAAAAAGAGGAACAACAATAAAAGGAATTTATTGGAACATATGATAAAATAAACTAAAAAATTATTGGCATCAGGCATGGTTGAATCCAAGGGTTTAACCCCTACCATCAGGACCCTCTCTTGCATAAATTCTAGATACAAGGGGCCAAGGAAAGATCAATACAGTACAAACATACTAAATACAAAGATGTAAATACTCAGACACCTACCTTAGGTAGGTAGTCAATGATCAGAGCCAAAATATTCTACCCACACTATTGAGTAGCATTTACACAGTGTAAATGATATTTCATTTGAGGATAAGTAAAGAAAATTAAAGAGAAATTGAGAGAGAAAGAGAAAGAAAATTATCTGCATGACTGAGGATGAGTTTTTATCTCTAAAATTATTTACTACAGGGATTGGAAAACGAATATAGACAGTACTATTTTGCATTCTCTGTAGGGTACAAAAATATAGAGTTTATGAAATTGGATTAGAAAGTCGTAAGAATAAAATAAAGCCTGCATTGAAAATGGAATCTGTAAGGGGAAAGAAAAACTTAGGAAGCCTCCCTATAATAGATAATAAAAGAACAAAGATACAAAAACAAAGAAAGAACAGAAATTAGATAATGAGAAAATGGCTATGTAATCTTAGCATTATAGATATACATTCCAGAGGAAGACATCATCAGGGCAGTTACAAAGTGTGCAATTAGGAGGTACAAATTACCAAAGCAAAAAAAAAAAAAAAAAAATCAAGTACAGGGGTACTTGTACTTGATTTAAAAACAAAATGAAACAAAACAAAACAACTGAGCATTCCAATGGCCTAGCATGGAAAGATACAAATATATAGACACCCAGTGAAAAAAATTTTATAACCACAAGGATAATTAATAAATCTTACTGTCAACTATACAGGTAAAATGCTGCCCATAAAGGAATAAAAGTCTGACTAGCAATTAACTCCTTTGAGACATAAAATACCTGGAGACAATAGAAAAAGTGTTACAGAGTTTTCAGGGCAGGATATCAACTTATGACTTAAACATTTTATTCTAACATAAAAACAATGGAATGAGGTGGGTAGGAGGGATGGGGTGGCTGGGTGATAGACATTGGGGAGGGTATGTGCTATGGTGAGTGCTGTGAATTGTGCAAGACTGTTGAATCACAGATCTGTACCTCTGAAACAAATAATGCAACATATGTTAAGAAAAAAGAAAAAGAAGAAGATAGCAGGAGGGGAAGAATGAAGGGGAGTAAGTCGAAGGGGGAGACGAACCATGAGAGACGATGGACTCTGAAAAACAAACTGAGGGTTCGGAGGGGAGGAGCATGGGGGGATGGGTTAGCCTGGTGATGGGTATTAAAGAGGGCACGTTCTGCATGGAGCACTGGGTGTTATACACAAACAATGAATCATGGAACACTACATCAAAACTAATGATGTAATGTATGGTGATTAACGTAACAATAAAAAAATAAAAAAAAAAATGGAATGATAACTTCAGATACACTTGGCTCAGCAAGTAATGCCCACTTTGCAAATATTACTTAAAGATGCATTTCACCTGACTAATCAATTAAAACTCGGAATTTAAAAATAGTGAAATTGTATCTCTAAAGGACTAGTGTGATAAAAAATTGTTAAACATAATTAATATTCTAATAATTGTAGATTTGGGTAGGCAAATGAATAAAACATAACACATTACTGAAACAAAAGCTGTATAAGCTATAAATAAAAATTAATGTAAAATTTAGGTCTAAACATAGAATATATAAACAAATTAAATTGGGAAGGTGGCAAATAAAGGTGAAGATAAAGTATTTGAAATCTCTAACATTAAATTAGGAAAGCAGAAAGGATTTTATTTACTTGTTGACTTTACCAATGAGTTAACTCTAATAATAATTTTTTTCTAATTTCTTAAAAGCAATGTATTAGAATGCAAGTTCCATAATTTTTGTGTTTTGGTTACTGATGTACCTCAACTGCCTACAACATTTTCTGCACATAGTAGGTACTTAATAAATATGGGTTGAATGAATTAATGAACTTATTACTCTTAGAAGCACAGTGTGTATATGTATGCATTTACTTTTATAGGTTTGGAAATAGAGGTACTCACTGGGAAACTAAAAGTAAACCCACAGAGTCCATATAATAAAAACAACAAAAAATGAAGAGAGCAGCCAGAAATTACAACCAAGATAAAACAACAACAACAAACCAAACAACTAAAGCTTAAATAAGGAAGACCAGGAAGAGTAGCAAAGATAATAAATACAAATGGGAAAAATTCTACTTTTAAAAGATACAGAATTTCTGACTGGTTAGGAAGCAAAATCCAAATAAATGCTGACTGCAAGCAACACATTAAAAAAATGTAAAAATCAATGGATGAACAAGCTTTGCAAGGTGAATACAAACTAAAAGCAATCATTGAGGGTAGTATTAAATTTAGACAAAGTAAAAGTCAAGAAAGTCAAGAAAGTCAAAAAAGTCAATTAAACAACTTGATTTTTTTTTCTAAAGAGGGACTTTTTTTGGGATCAGAGTTATAACCTGCAATGAAAATAGTTGTCATGAATCTTTACATGTCAAAGAGAACAATATTAAAATATGTAAAACAAGCCTCTTAGAAATATAACAATTAAAAATTAATAAGAGAAACATTGGTAGAAGCACAATTATTTTAGAAGACTTTTATATAACTCTGGGCATTTGACAAACTATATAAAATATATATGGGCACAGAGAATTTGAATTACATGATTTGAATTCCCTGTTGTTTAGATTATAGGTTGAGTTAACATACCTGTATGGAACCACAAGCACCTTATAGAGAGTACAAGTTATTTTCAAGCACCTATGTTATATTTACCAAAATTGATTATACAACAGGCCTCAAACTTTTACAGATTTCAAAAAGCAGATTAAAAACATTCATTCAATTATTTATTTATTGCTACTTATGAGGGCCAGCACTCGATATTTGTGAGCCAGCATTGTTCCAAGCATTGGAAATACATTAGTGAACAACACAGACCACTCCCTGACTTCTTGGATTTTAAGTTGAGGTGGGGGAAAGACATGAATAAATAAGCAAGCCCGTAAATATATTGTATGTCAGATGGTGGAAAGTGGTATAGAAATAAAGAAGGGTAAGGGGAACAAAGGATGAAGATTTTGGAAGAGTTCACTTTATTTCTTGCTCTTTTAGGGGTTATTTTTCTCAAACCTATGGGGAATTTGGGCTATCCTTAGTTCTGCTCTTTAAGACAACGCTATTCTGTTTAGAATTAAGCCTTTTATAATTTTACGTAAGATATGTGACCATAACATGGAAGTTAACAAATCCACACTTTTAATATGCAAGTAGCAACCATAAATCCTATTTGTAGCCACAAGGAACTTAAGTAGATAAAATATCAAGCCTATTAAGGAGGATTTTCCATTTTTAATTAAAACAAATTCCCTATTTTGTTTTCTCTGGGTCTTTGGAATCTGACCTTATGATGCATCTGACCAGGATATTATAAAAGAATAACTGGGTGACATGTACTTGAAAAGGTTTGTTAAACTGAGCTAGAGTCATTATCTCACACAGATGAAGAGGAATACCAGAGAATGAACAAGTAACTGTATTAAGAAGTATGTGCTCTCCGTTGTTCACTTTTCCTCACACCATACTCACTGAAGTTAATTATAACCACTCCCCAGGACTGAGGTCTTAGCCCAGAGGAAAAGTTCAAGGGAAGGGCGGTAGGAGGACTGGGAGTTACACACTTTGCATATTCCAAAGAGAGGAAAGGAGGTGACAATTCTTATTCAATCCCCTGTTTTGCTGGGCTAAATGTTCTCCCGAGTAGATTTCTAAATGAATTTGGGGAAGACATCCTTAAAACTTCAGGACATATGAAACTTTAGTGACAAGGTTGGGAAAATTCAGGCCAAATGCTCTACAGGTTTGTTTCATTTTATGTTAATATTAAAACAAAACAAAACAACAACAAACAAAAAAACTAGCCATCATTAGAACAGTGAGAGCAATAATTTCCTTTTTTTTTAACAAAGCCCAGAAGGATAGGATATAAAAACGTGCATCAAAGAGAAGAAATGTGAAGATAAATTATTTTAAAATTCAAGATACAAGATAATTTTGGGAAGAGAAGATTTTTCTTCTATATTTTTAAATTGAGGTTATAAACTACACAATTTTATTTTACGTTAATTTGGTGCTAAAAGCATAACTGAGTGATTTAGTGTGGAATGACTAAATTTCATATTCTTTTTATTCATGTGGAACTTAAAGTAGGTTGCTGAAAAGAACTATAGAAAATTAAAGTTTAAATACCCACATAAAGAATAAAAGGAAAAAGAAACTATATGTCAATATGTCATAGGCACAACCAAATATAAGCTAGAAATTAGCATACAATAATGACTGTAATAAACACTGACTTTGCATTATTACTAAAAAATTAAATGGCTAGGGTGATAATGGTGACTGCTTTTTAGAGGTTTGGTATTCACTAAATGCCATCTTCAGTGTAGCACTCTCTCTGTGGAAATCCCCCCAGTTTGCAAATCATTCCTTTGGCTCCAGAGGATACTCATCTAAATATTCCGCTATCATTATGCCATAAAATCAAGGAATGTGCAACTTCATGATTTTATAGAGGATTAACCCAGACAGAAAGGCAATGCCATTTCTCCACATAGCCACCAGGAAGAGGAGCCTTGCAGGGTAGAGCCTTGCAAGATGAGAAAAGAGTCAGGTGTGGAGCATGTCAGCATCCACCAGGCCAGCTTAACTTGAAAGCAGCATCCTAGTTGGGGGTTCTGGGATGAAAGAAAGGCACAAGAGCCCCAGGAGTCCACAGGCACCCGGACTGGGGAGAGTGCTACCATGCAGAGAAGCTGGGAACTACCAAAGGCAAGTCCGCCTATTTTTCCGTTCCTCCAACACCAGTGCTGTTGGTGGCCTGCAATCTTCAACACTGCGCAACACTGCTTTGGAAAACCATGAAAGAGAGTCTGTTGTCGACTGCTTAGGCTCCCTCACTCCTACAGTCAGCACTTCCCATTTGTCATGAGCTAGTCCTTCACATCTTACACTCCCAAGTCCTTAATTTCCTCCAGCTCCCCTTATAAATCATTCCTCAGCAAGCAGATCTCCATATGTAGGCAATAAATGGCAAACAGTTTTCTTGGAAGGACTCTGACAAACATCAACTGAAAAAGGAAATTCCTTTTGACTAAATATCTATCTTTGAGCACATACTCCTAGGCACTCTGGGAACACAGAGACAAAGAAGATCCAGTCTTTGTAGGTCAGTAAGGAGCACAGACCTGTAATAAGATAGAGTATGAAAAGTATAACCATAGAAAAATCTAGAAAACAGAGAGGTAGCACAAAAAACCTAAGGAAGACTTCCTGGAGGAAATAATGATGGCTAGCTGTTGCAGGATAATAATAGCAAAAGCGGGCATTTATTGAGCAGTTTTATATTGTCGGTAGGAGCCAGATTATGAAGGATCATATATGTCATGCTGAAAACTGCTCTTCTAATCTTACACCAAAGTTCAATGTGGGGCTTTCACATGCAGGGGTGAAGCAGACGGTTACACGAATCTTCTATCAATTTGACAGCAACATGGAAAGTATATTGGGGAAGTATAAGGCTAGAGGGATAAAAATCTGTTTTAAAGATTATTGGATTATTTTTAGTGTGGAATGATGTCAACTAAACCTAAAGCCCCAAGAATAAGAAGGGAAAATGCTAGATGATTTTTTGCACATAACGACAGTTGAGTCTGTTACTCTGAGGTTTATTTGTGTAATATCAGGGATTATACCTTCATCAAACCCAGACATTTTTGAGAGCGAAAGGGGACATTATTAACAATCATATCTAGAGAGGCACTGTAAATAAACCAAGACTATCCCAGGTAAACTTTTAAATTAGTTGTAAGAAACTGGTGGTAGCCTGACAGAGAAGTCATTTGCAGGTAAAAAGGAGAAACATCTCAGAATGCACAAGGTACAAGTGGTCAACTTTTAACAACTGCCCTGCTGAATCCTAACTCAACCTATTATTTTTGGGAAACAAAGGGCAGATATGCGATATTTTCCAGCTAAGACTATCAGACATAAAACTACCCAGCATAGACAGGCTTCCAAAATTACTGTGACAACTAACTTTCCACTGAGGTGATTTCTCAATGTCCTGCACCTTCCCGTGGCTCTAGTTTGCTCCTCCTTTGGACATTTCCCAATTCTCTCTTAGTTCCTAGAGGAACAGAGCTAAAGGGGCAGAACAGTCCATTCACCTGGCTGTGCTGTGACTGGGCTGGCAGAGGGGTTCACAAGCTCCCCTTAGAGCTTGAGCAGTATAGACTTTAGCAATGAGTCAGACGTGCTTTTGGGTGTTGCTGCTGGATAGCAAATTGACACCGAAATGAAAGCAGAGAGATAAATGTCTTCTCCTTTGAATTCATTCGAAAACTTCCCGCCGTGTGGATTAGGGTTTAAGTTTTCATAAACCAACCATAGGCTAATATTTTTAAATGCTTTGCTATGTTTTATACCATTTTTAATCTGATTTCTGTGGTTTTAAAAGGCATTTAGTGACTATAATAGCAGTGCATGCCATTGTTGAAGAATTAGGAAAAAAAGGTAAAAAAATGAAAATAATTATCACCCATAATTTCTTCACCTGAATATCTACTGTTAAACAAGAGAATTTCTTACATTTATGTAAATAATGTGTACAACTTTCATGTGGCTTTTTCACTTAAAATTGTATCAGAAATAATTCCTTATACCATGAAATTCACTTCAAATATATGACATGTAATAACAGGATAATACTTTGTCTTGTAAGTATACTATAATTTATTAATAATTTCTTTATATTTGGACATTTAGACGGATGCCAATGTTTCACTAAAGCAACTAATGCCGAGGTGAAAGTTTTTGTGCATACATCATTCTTTTCTGTATTCTGATCATCTTTAGATTTTTAATAGTGAAAGTACTGGGGAGAACTTTACTCATATTTTAAGGTAGATATATACTGTGAAGTTTCTTTCAAGAAAGTTTATATCATGTCACGCACTAATACTATTGAATGTTGGCTCCCTATCATTATATTACCCTTAGCACTGGGAATTCTAACTTGTAATCATCTCTGATAATTTCATGGGGGAAAACGGCAGCTCATTCTCTTTTAATTTATATTTCTTTGATTTTTTAGTGAGGCTGCAAATTTTCTCATGCTGTTTACGAATACATTTAAGCTTCTTTGATTGAAATTTTCCCAGGAAGACGCTTATCTCAATTCTCAGTCATCTTTTGAAGTTGAACATAGTGTTTTTTCAATTTTATACTTACTTTCCAATGATAAGGTCTCACAAAGCATCTAGGAAGATGCTGTGCACATAGTGGGTGTTCAGTACGTATCAGGGTGAGAGCCTTATTGGCATCTCACTATATTGCTATGAATGATCATGTAAGGATTTCACTAGTAGGAAATTCTTCTAGAAAAATGTATCTGAAGACTATAGTGAAATGGGGGAAAATGTTTTGATGAGAAGGAACTTATTTATTTATTTATTTAAAGATTTTATTAATTTATTTTACAGAGACACAGCAAGAGAGGGAACACAAGCAAGGGGAGTGGGAGAGGGAGAAGCAGGCTTCCCGCTGAACAGGGAGCCCAATGCGGGGCTCGACCCCAGGACCCCAAGATCATGACCTGAGCTGAAGGCAGACACTTAACCCACTGAGCCACTCAGGCGCCCCTCAGTCTTACTTTTAGATGAGGAAACTGAGACTCACACATTTTAGAAAACTTGCACAGATCTCACAGTTAATAAATGGCAGACTCACAATTAAAACCTATTTCTGCCTGGCACCAAAGCCCATGTTCTTTCTAGTTCACTTTTTGTCTCCTGTTATAAGTCCTTTAGGTCTAGTAGCTCATTTGATTTTCTAATACTTCTATATGATGGGACCTATAAGGACCTATTTTACTGTTGGGAAATGAAAACACAGAGAAGTAAAGAATTCACTCAAGTTCACACAGCTAGTAAGCAGCAGAGCTAGGAATCAAATTCAGGCAGTCTGACACTAGTCTGTACATTGAATCCCAACACTGCACTACTACCTGATGTGCTAGGGGGATAGATGGAATCAATGAACTTCAGTGGAAATATGATATTACAGCCTAATTTCTACCATGTGACACCATTCAGGAAATGATCAATGTCTGCTTTATAATTGCTACATGTAATAGTCTATTTACATGATGAATATTTGTACTATTTCTTGGTCCCCACAGAAACCTGGTAGACTAGAAACACCATGTAATTATCTTGTCAACAGTTTTGTAGAAAAATGTTTATTTGGGGGCAGGCCATACTCAATAGAAGAGCTGTGAAAAGAAAGGACATGTTTCATGCTATAGTTTAAAATGAAATTTTTTTTTTACCTAATGTAAATAAAGGGCAAATGGAATTTTATTTGCAGGAGCATATTATCAGTGGAATTAAAATGCAACTATATAGTTACCCTGTGCTGAATAGCATCTATGCCACACTTATTTTCAAAAAGATATTTTAAGAAATGTCCCCCTTCCCCTTATATGCATAGTGAAGAAAAAACATTGGCGTCTCTAGTTCTGTTTCCTTAGCCCCTATCGCATAGTAGTATCCTGCAAATGCATGCCTTTGGGGATTAAGGTAAATGATTTATGCTAATAGAACCATGATTAGACTCATAATCGAGCCAAATTCTGTTATGTGGAACTGCATGCCATTTGATTTGCAAAAGTTGTTCCATCTGACTTTACAGGAAGATACACTGATGATCTATCATTTTAATTTCTTTCATGAGCACTCACTGGAAAAAAAGTAGCAAATGACGAGGTTGTTTATTTGTTACAGTAAGGCTCCTCCAAAATCAAATGAACAAAGGTAATCTTAATTTCATGAATTAATTATCTTAATAAATACATAATTAACTGAGGAATTCTCTTTGGAAAAGCCACTTGAGAAATAATTTCAATATAAGGAAGTAGAAAGAGACAAAACACAATAATTCTGAGCTAATAAAAAACCATTTCCCACCATCATATATGGTATAGAAACTTTCCTAAGTATATGTACAAACATACATCAAATATCACTTAAGCATATATAATGCGCAAATTACATCATGTTTGATTCTGTTATTTGAGATCATACATGGCCAAATTTACAGGCAACTAGCCAAATTAAATTTTTAATACACTTGGTATACCTGTATAAGACAAATACATGTTAGATTATGCTAACATTAATTTCTTTCTCCATCTCTGTACTTGGAATATAATTCCACTTGGATTAATTTAATAATGCTATTTAATAAATATTTTTGAAAGATTGTTGGAAATCTGGGTCCCAATACCAGACACATTTGCCATCAGACATCTATTAATCTTTAAGACATATTCTTTGCCTTTTTGGGTCAAAGTTTTCTCATCTGTGAAATAAATAGGTTGAAATAGATGAATTCTGAGGTTCTTTTTTTGTTATAAAAATTATACTAAAAATGTGACTGCACTGATAAATTATGAAATGATTAAAAGTAAAAAAATAATTATATTAAGTGTGCTTAGAAAAATCAAGAGGAGATTAAGGAATAGAAGAGAATTGTGTTTGAATGCCTGTTGTAACTCTGATGAGCTTTGTGACCTTCTATTAACTTTTTTGAGCTTCTGATTCCTCATCTGTAAAATAGAGATGGCAGTAAAAAATTTAATTCCCCCCCCAATAAGTAGGAAAAGTGAGTATTCCCTCAGGTGGCTGTGTTTTAGTCTGACAATTTCACAAGAATTTGGTTAATATAATGAATCCATAGCATTTAAAAATGTCTAAGTGTTCAGTTAGCTACTTGTACAGGTAATAAACATTGGTTTTTGCTTTTCACATAAAGTCTATGTGAACCTGGCAGGTAAGTACAGGGATTGCTCATTCCCATTTATAAATTCAAGTAAAGCCTAAGAAATTAATCTTCATTACTCTTAACAACTTGCCTATTATAAACCTTACTAGACCAGGCCTAGGATTATCTTTAATATTCAAAATCACTAAAAGTCAAGGGTCCTATCTCTACTTGCTTTCATTTCTTATATACCAGTAATAAATAATCAGGTCTTTGAGATATAACTTCATTAAACCACATGTGCTCCTTTGCAGCTGGGACAAATGGAAAAAGTCATCACCTCCAGAAGTGAATAATTCCCTGAACTGCCAATTTGGATAGAATGGCCATAATCACGCAGCCCAAGAAATAGGGGAAATATTCACAAAGGAATATTTCAGCAAGTCACTTCTTATTTTAGTGTTGTTTTAAATTTTAGTGGATGGTATACAGCCCTTTTTAATTGAGTAACAGACATATAGCACCTGGTTCTTATGTCATAAAATACTTAAAAAGTAGAGGAAATAACAATAAAATTCAGTGCATCATGAGTCTAGTAAAAGTTAAGTTCAATAAAAACTAGCTTAAAAAGTGTCTTATACATAGATTGTCTTTAACAGCACCCCAATGTTACAGCAATATGGAAATCTCACACAAACTAGCACTTAAAATTACCACTTCAGGGTCATGGTAATTGAATTAGGAAAAAAAAACACTCTAGAGAAAATCCCTCTTAAATCATGACCTGCTTAGTTCTTCATACTGAGTTCTTGCATTGTATGAGAGATGAATGGTCACAGATACACCTAGATAACCAGCGGGGGAGCAGGTAATAGTCCATCTCTTCCTTCTATGACGCATTATGTGCCTTTAATTAGAAACCATATACTTTCTTGGCATCCACAGTTATTTCCTAGCTGTACTCATAAAGAACTTCCATGCTTTCTTCATAGCTGAGACAATTCCAGCCATCTGTCTCTTAATCATCTCTTTGAACATATTTTGATGATCCAGGGGATAATTAAGTCTTGGCGGTCATTAGTGAGTTTTAATTTTGTTTCATATAGGAAACATGACATTCAGTATAAAGGAGAAAACTATGTAGAAATTTGTAATCATGTCTGCACAAATTTTAATAAAAAAGATCCTTCTGCTCTTTTGCTATATTTCACATTGCTATTTCTGTTCTAGAAGTCTTTTCCTTGACTTGTTTAATATGCTTTGCTACCCTAGAGTTTAACTGTAACAATACAAAACAAAAACAACCTCAACTACCCAAAAAAGTGAAGACACTTCATAGTCCTAATTATAAACCTTGTTTTTCTCCACCCTTATATTTCTGATTTGCAAGAATAATCTAATGGCACAGGGATAAACCAACAGTACAAGGCATGCTGTATCACTTTGATTATCCATGTTACAAGTTGGGTTGGGCCAGATGCTGGTTGTTGAATTTTCTCCTCCTCTTGCCTACCACACAAAATGAATGCCCATTAATTCCAAGGGTAGGGATCCCTGAAAAGGGTTACTGGGATCTGAAAATCCTTAAAATTCCAGACATATTTTTTGTCTGGAGAAAAAGGCCATATTTTTCATTGAAATTTCAAACAAGATTCCAAACTCTTGTCTTGGGATTATTTGAGAATATTATTTTATAATTAACATCTTAGGCTACACAGACAGCTCTTCCTAACCCAGGTATGGAATTAATAAGGTAAATAGGACAGTTGTCTTTTTCTGTGCTGGAGAGAGGAAAAGGTCAGGAAGAATAGGGGAGAGACTGTATTGAACCCAAAATAAAAACATGGGCTATTACTCAGAAGGTTCAGATTTTCCTTTTGATTTAACCCATGAAACTCTCCAAATTTGTACTTATCAATTGTTCCATCTTGACCTCAGATTCCTTGTCTCTAAACAGAGTGTGTTGGGTTACATTAGTGATGTTCAAAGCATGTTCCTTGATGTCCTAAGGGGACTGGAGAAATATGGAGAAGTAGTTCAGTGACCCTCCCACGATGAAAGACTAGTGCATAAAATCTCAGTGAGCTTCATGAACCTCCTAAAGGGGAAGGTAGAGGTAGTAGATGCCAAGTGAGTATACGGAGTTACATCTTCAAGTTAGCAACTTTAAGTTATGTTAAGTGGTTCCTTTGGATGCTCACATCATTCCTTTTTGGAGATTTTGAAATTGCTCAAACTTCTAGGAGAATATTTTATATATGGTGTAGTAATTATTATTTTACAATTCTGTTTCCTCCACTGAATTGTCAGTAACTCAAAAGAGGCATTATTTCTTGCCCATCTCTGGAACCTAAGAAGTAGTTGTTATATGGAAGGAGAAAGATAAAGAGAAGGTGAAGGAAAATAATTGGTGCAGCAGTATGGAAGATGGATTAAATGTTCACAAAACAAATAAGAGACAAGCAGAATGTCAGGACTGTCATGCAATGATTGTCTACGCAGTGGGATGGAGAAATGTGATTAAATTTGAGAGATAGTCAAGAGATAGAATGCTTATGACTTCATGGCCAACTTGGCAGGAAAGATGGGGGAGGAGGGTCCAAACCAACTTTCAAATTTCTGTATTGGGGTCTCATTAACCAGGAGAGAAAATACAGAAAGAGGACCAATTTGGGAGGTAATGATGATTTGTTAAATTATGGTCATGTTCCTGGGGGCACCAAGTCATGTGTACTCTTGTGATTTAAGATGCCAAATGTGTTTATTTTTGTGGAGAGCAGTCAACAGTGTTTGAAAAACATTTCTTTAAGAAGTACTCATGAGATACTCAGTTGTCAACAAAGTACTTATTCTCAATTTAGGACACATATTTAGAAGTCAGTAAAAGACATCTGGCTATGCACAATAATTTGAGAGTTGCCAGTGGGCGGGTTAGTTTAAGGCAGGTGAGTGGGTGAGATTAAGTAAAGGAAAAGTGAAAAGGAAGAAACCCTGGAGAATACCAATAGTAAGGGATAGACAGAGGAAAACAAGACAGGAAAAGAAACCAGAAAAGTGTCCTGAAAGCTAAGAGAGAAGACCAAGCTTGTTAAGAAGCTAACTGTGTGTGATACTTAGGTTTTATGCCAAGAAAATTACATAGATTTGAACTTTTCCTGTAGGAACTTAGCATCAAGTACCAAAACGACATTGGCCAGACTAACAATAAATATAAAAAGCAGAATAGGCACACGAACTTGGCACAAAGGGAGAGGAAGATAGATGAAGCCCATATTTGGTTAGGACGGCAAGGGTAGGAGGAGATGTGGGAGGTGGTGCGAGGGATAAGAACAATGTGATGTTGTCAGCTCTCCTCTGATCAACGTGAGAGCCCTGTTAGCAGAAGGTAAAGTATTCTCAGTGATTTACAGAAGAGATATACAGAGCCCCTGAAGGAGTTCTGATCGGCTACTCTCCTCTCTGGTGGCACAAAACATGCAAGAATTTAGGCAAATAAATCAGATAAAATGTGAGAATTGATTTTGAAAATGTGAAAAAATTAGTGGTACACTTCAAAAAGTAAAGTACAACCTCAGAATAGTAAAAGTACAAGGAAAAAAAAGATGTGTTTTCAAATAAACACTTCCATTTATATCAATTCAACAACTCCATATGGTAAATAGATACAAACAGCAGCTAGGATGGTCTAATCAACGCCTGGGAAGAAATGGATGAAAGAAATGAGCCAGTGGTGTGCACGGGGAGATTACATTTACATGTGTCTTGTGAACCTGAAAAATGGAAGAGAATTGCAAACTCATAGAAAAGAAAACTTTGCTTGCCCAAACAGGAATCTTATTTGGCCAGATATATTGACTGAGCTGAATCTAATGAGTTCTTGTGCCGATGCAAAATGCACCCCAAACCTAACCTAGGAACCTTTTATTCTAAAAAATGATTAAATGAGAGAGAACCATGTTGATTGTGAAATAGTAAGTTATTTGCTTTGCAAGCCACATCTTACCTCTGTTCACTATACGAAATAATGTGTGCATTGATTTGGGGTGGGGAGAATGCTCTGATTTATAAGTTTTCTAAACTTTAAATTAGATTAACTTTTGTCTACTGAGTCTCCGTATAGAGCAAAAGAATGAACTCTTAACCCTAGAAGTCTTATGTTAGTTGAAGTATTCACAAAATAAAGTATGAGAAAGAATTATACAGTCTGCTTCTATTATAGTTATCTAAGAGGTTTCAAATAAAATAAATGCTTGCTGCATCAGTTAACATACCATAAGGTCAAGCAGACTGTGTCTGTGTATAATATGTATATGCAATAACCCATTAGTGAAAGACTTATGATTTAAATTATTTGAATACTCATGTCTAGTCATCTCAAAATATTAAAAGATTGAGGGCTATAAATTTAATTCTCCTACTGAAGGGGGTTGAATAGTATCTCCTCAAAATTTATGTCCCCTTGGGACCTCAGAATATGAGTTTATTTAGAAATATGATCTTTGCAGATATAATTAGTTAAGATAGGGTCATACTAGATTAGGGTGGGCCTAAAATCCAATGATTAGTGTCTTTATAAAAGAGAGGGACACTCAAACATGAGCACGCAGGGGAAAAGCTATGTGACTGATGGAGCCAGAGATTGGATGATGCAGCTATATGTTAAGGAACAGGAAAGATTGCTCAGAAGGGGCAAGGAAGGTTCTTCCCTAGAACCTTAAGAGAGTGTGCACGGTCTTGCCAACAATGTGACTTTGGATTGCTAGCTTCCAGAACTTAAAGAGTAAATTTCTGTTGTTTTAGACCACCCAGTTTGTGGTACTTTATTATGGGAGCCCAAGGAAAGTAAAATACCCACTATTTTAGAAAAGAAAATGTTTATGTATGTTCACATCAGTACAGCTTACTCAGAAATCTGGCTTTAATCAACTTCAAGGTTGGTTCATGACACCAAGAAGTTGAGTGACTTCCCCAAGATCATTCGGTACAGGTGTCTGTGTTGTAATTAGAACCCAAGACCACCAACTCTTGGAAGTCTTTGCAATAGTCACAGTCTCTTGCTGCCTCTGACTTTGCAAGGATAATTCTATAGAAAAATGACTCTTGTAAATCCTGCTGTCAGTCAGTAGGAGCCGGCAAAGTGCTTGCGCTGATGGCTTCTGTGATTAGAATGCAGGGAAAACAGCCCCACAGTCTGGCTTATAAAACAAGCTAAAGTGTCGCCTGCTTCCTCACCTCATCATTTCTAAAATGGTACTTATCTTTCAAGCCACAAAACAGTGCTGATGCCAAGGCCATAAAAAGTATTATATGGTTCTGCCTGCCATCTTTTCAAGGTGGGCTGGCAAAGCAGAGGACCACAGACAGAAAAATGGAGTAATAAAGTTTAAATAGTAGGCAATAATATTAATCTGCTGTGCTGCAGGGCCGATTAAGAGATTGAACCAACTCCCTGCAGTTCTAATTGGATTTTCCTGTGTTTTCTACAACCCTTAGGGCTCTACCCTGATAAATCCTATTTTTGCTTGCCATTTATTCCTCATGAATGACTCTACATAATGGGCTTATCTGTAAAAACACACAAATGCTTGTATTGTCATAGAATATTCTGTGATTTTCTTTGTAGACTGTGGGCATGTGACTTTCCAAAGAGCAAGTAATCAATACACTGAGTCTCTGGGCTAATTGCTGTCTAGATATTTCATATATGTAATAAGTAGAAGGCTACAGCTCAGGTACTGAGAAAGCACAGTCATATGTAAAGTGATGTCCTAGAAAACTGTATTATGTTGACACTAGGAAAATAGATCCATACTTCATTATGGATAATATCTGAGGTAATCAAATGTAAAATGAAAGAGGAATAAAACTTTATGTATACACATGTCAGGGATATTTCTCAAATCTGCAAGATCATTTTTACATGGTCAATTCGCTATTTTTTTTAAAAGATTTATTTATTTGTCAGAGAGAGGGAGAGAGAGAGCGAGAGAGCACAAGCAGGAGGAGCGGCAGGCAGAGGGAGTGGCAGGCTCCCCGCTGAACAAGGAGCCTGATACAGGACTTGATCCCAGAACCCTGGGATCATGAACTGAGCTGAAGGCAGACGGTTAATTGATTGAGCCACCCAGGTGTCCCGATTTGCTATTATTTTTGAAATAATGGTATCTTTGCCTGAATTCATCTTCAAGTGTGTGTATATGTAGCCAAAGAATACTTTTGTCAGAATATCCTAATCACTATTTGGTTATGATTCCAATAACAACCATTTAGCTCTAGTTATAAAACACTAATTATGTATTCCTAGGTCTAGATCAGAGATGGAAAGAGTGTGAAGCAGGGTCTCAGTAGGTGCGTCTCTTCAGATCTCCATACTGATTTACATCCAAAATTTTGATTGAGTAGGTCTGCCCAGTTTGTCTGATTTTATCATGTGTGATGCTAGTGATGCCTCTATTTTCTTTCGGTATGCTTTTAGTTTTGGTTTAGTTGGGTACCCTGAAACTACATACCTTTGGGGAGTTGTTCACCACAATCTCCTCACAAATTCTCAAACTCAGTAAGTTGCCCAAATTTTCTGCTTCAGACTCAGTGGACAACATCCCTGCTCTCCAGCTTGTGGTGTTTTGCCCATCAGACTCTGTGGACACTTTAGTCCTGACTGCCAATTACTGTTGCATCGTCTCTCTGCCTGGTCCCTTCCTGCTACAGTGTTCATTCTGTCTTCTAATTTCTTCTTTTTACTATCTTCCAGATGGCTCCTACTTGTCTGATCCCCGGTGGCTGCTCTTCTGACCCAATGCTGACATCTGGGAAAACTGAACTGCAGTCAGCAATCCTGCTTGTATTTCTGATGGTGTGTCTTGCCTTTATGCTGTTTCACCTGAACCAAACATCCCCCGACCCTCCTGGTTTTCGCTTCCAAGACTGACCAGTAATTTCTAACCACCCATAACAACAAATGTTTACTAAAGCAGGTATCATGTGCCAAGGCATTGGACTCCTGGGGATGCAAGAGTGAAGGGACACTGTCCTTATTTTCAAGGAGCTAATGGCCTGTCCAGGATAGATCTGTTTTGTTGTACTCCTACTATGCAGTAGGAGGTTTATACTTAAATCTCACAGCTGTGGGTTCTCTAGGCTTGGCAGACTTGGTAGTCATCTGGGATGTTTGCTAAAACGTCAAAGACCTGCACTGCATTCTAGATTTATCGAATCAGAATCTTCACGAATGGGGTAAAGGAATCTGCTTAAATAAGCAACCCCTATGACTATGTGATCATGTAGCAGATCATCTGAGGAACCTGCCTTGAGACTTACTCTCATAGCAACTCTATGGAGTAGGTTTAATAATCTCCATTTTACAGATGAAGATACTGGAGAAGAGTGGAAAGTTATGTAACTTTCCCAACCAAAGAGTGGAAGAGGCATGAACCAAACCCAATCTATATGGCTTGAAAACCATTATCATTTTCACTCTATTCCTTCACAAAGCCTCTTACCTGTGATTCCCCTTCCAGAGTGGTCTCCCAGACAATCTGTATAATAATAGCTGTACCTGGTACTATTGACAGCTGTGATGGTTAATTTTAGATGTCAACTTGACTGGGTCATGGGGTGCCCAGACATTTGGCCAAACACTATTTTGGAAGTGTCCGGGAAGGTATTTCTGGATGAGATTAATTTGAATCATACACTGAGTACAGCAGATTGCCCTCCCCAATGTGAGTGGGCTTCATCCAATCAACTAAAGACCTGACTAGAATAAAAAGGCCAAGCAAGAAGGCTTGACTGTTGAGCTGGGATGTTGGTCTCTCCTGATCTTTTGTATTAGACTGCAACATTGGTTCTTTTTGGGTCTTGAACCTGCTGGCTTTTGGATGGGAACTACACATCACCTTTTCTGGGTCTCTCCATCTTACAGTTTGCAGATTTTTGGGTTTCTCAGCTTCCATAACTGCATGAGCCAATTATATTTACACACACACACACACACACACACACACACATATATCTTATTGTTTTTGTTTCTCTGGGAGACCCTCACTAACATAATAGCATTTTCTAGAATTTTAGAAAATAGAGAACCATTTTTTTGGATATCTTGACAAGTTGCCTGAAATAAACTGGACATTTCATACTTATTTTAAAGAGTATGAACTGAGTATGAACAGATATGGCAGAAAATGATCTAGGTCAGAATGAGTCACCAGCTGAACATAAACCAGGATTGTTCTGTCAGAACTAGAGCATCATCCCAGTCTTGACAAATGGCAATAACAGCCCAGAGGCAATCCTTGCACTTTAGGGAACTGCTGAAATGCCCTCAAACAATAGAAAATGGGCTACTGTCAGCTGGATCCCTGAACAGAGTGGGAAACTTGGAGAATGCCAAGAACCAAGAAACCACAATTACAATGAAGCCCAAGAGGGAAAATAAAGCTCGAGAAATGTAGGTTACTTATCTGATACAGGCTCAATGCACAATGCCTCACTTACGCAGTTCTGAGACACTGCTCTTCAGAGTGGTCTTATTTTAAAGGGTCACATTAGCCCCCATCCAAGTTTCTCAAAGATGAGGATGTCTTGTTTTGAAGGAGGTCCACAGCATGGACCTTGACTATACTACTATTACAGAGTAAAGTTCTCAAGGACGTAAGTGCTGTTTATTGAAAAAGCTACTCCCTGTTTGTGCCTCAGGGCAAAGAAAAAACGAGGAAAGATTTTGGTTAAACCAAGAAAAATTTCGAAGACTGAAGTAAGGCAGCATTGTACTTAAACCATTTCTGATAATCTCCTTCCTATTCCTTAATCTCCCTCAAGGAAAGATGATGCAGCAATACTGCAAAAACCTGTACTGGGAGCATTTTTAATATCTGTCTTAAATCCTCCCTAATGCAATTTTACCTTATTACTCTCGGGAAGGTAAGGGGTGGTCAATGAATGGCATTAGTCATAGTTTTCTTGGTAAGCTATATTCCCCTGGTGGCAGATTCTATTACCATGAATATTCTCATTTTTTAACCTTGTTTGATTATTTAAAGGGAACTTAAGTGGTATGGATTCAAGTCATCTAAAGCATTAATTTTTCCCATGAAAAAAATGGTGTAAGCCATAAAAGAGCTGTGAGAGGGCCAAAGACAATTTTCTGAGGAAATTATTCATTGACTTAATTTACTTTAAATTGCAAAACTCTGCTTCTAAAGTTCATTTATCTTCTGGCCCAGGCAAACTTATGAAGTAGGTAAAGTTTGTCTTCCTCAGCCCTCCTCACTCCTTTAGCTGGCATAATCTTTTTGTACCCTCCCCCCCCTTCGATGCCTCATGTATTTATATATATGGATTCTGGATTGCTGTCATTACACCTCCCTTGGGCCTGGCATTCTTCACGCTGCTCTACCCTCTCACCATCCACCTTCACTTCGTAAAAACTTACCCATGTTGTTTATAATTTTTTTAGGGTTTTTCCTTTCTGCTACATGAGGTCTAGCTAACCTGATAAACAACTTAATATGTTAATGGAAACTGTTATGGTTTGAATTATGTCCCCCCAAAAGATATGTTGAAATCCTAACCCCCATTATCTTAGCATGTGACCCTATTTAGAAGTAGGGTCAGGTGTAACTAGTTCACATAAGGTTACCCTAGATTAGGGTGGGCCCTAAATTTACTATGACTGGGGTCCTCCTAAGAAGCAGGCACCTGAGGGGCGCCTGGGTGGCTCAGTCGTTAAGCGTCTGCCTTCGGCTCAGGTCATGATCCCAGGGTTCTGGGATCGAGCCCGGCATCGGGCTCCCTGCTCAGCGGGAAGCCTGCTTCTCCCTCTCCCCCCCTGCTTGTGTTCCCTCTCTCACTGTGTCTCTCTCTGTCAAATAAATAAATAAAATCTTAAAAAAAAAAAAAAAAAGAAGCAGGCACCTGAAAAGAAAACACCATGAGATGTCAGAGGCAGAGCATGGAGGTATGTCACCACAAGCTAAGGAATGCCTAAGGCTACCAGAAGCTGGGAAAGACACGGAAGGGTCGTCATCTAGAGGCCTTGGGAAGAACATGACCTTGCCAACATCTTGTATTCAGACTTCTAACCTCCAGACCCGTGAGAGAGTGAATTTTTGTTGTTTTAAACGATGGAGTTTATGGCAGCCCTAGGGCACTAATACAGAGTCTAACTTGTTAAAATGCTATTTCTGAGTAACTTACATATGGCTGTTATAATAAAGCCTTCAGTAGACAATGACATAGTAGAAGCAATGCTACCAACGACCTGACAGGTCGACGGGAGAGGTATTTTGATATGGAAAGGGATGTGTGGCATCTACCAGCTACACATGACAGATTCTGATTTCTGACCCAGCATCACAATCTAAATTTCAACTATCCTGTGGGACTTCAGTTCCTAAATGTTGCAGATACAGAGAGGGACACGGCAAGGGAGGGAGTTTTCATTGGTAGAGAGTCTAAAGTATCAGGCACTTTGGTACATCCTTGCTCTCCTCCCGCAGGTGCTCCTCATACAGGCTTCTCCGTTTCAGGAAGGGGCATTTCCATCTACGCAGTTGTTCATGGCCAACATAACTGGAAGATGGAAGAACAGAAACTTTTTTCTTTCCTTCAAATCTGCAGCACCTTGCATAATGCGTGGTACAAAGTATGTGTTCAAAACCATTTGAAAGAATGAATGAAATAATAATCCGTCTAGAAAGCCTGAACTGGTTTATCCTCGTGACAGGGAGTCACTATTTGTGGTGGTTTCATGGGTGCTCTGCTGGGGGACCTTATTCTCCTTTGTTTATCTCTCTCACTGGTTCCATGAAGCCTTTTTGAAAGAAAATCTTAAGAGCACAGATCCATTTGCTGATGACAGCATGTGTAGAAGGAGCTATTAGGGAGGCAGTGGGAGGAGTCCGGATTCTGGCCTCAGTTCAGCTACTCACCAGACCTAAATCTGGATAGGGCACAATTTAACAGGAATTATTAAAGAACACAGTAATACAATTGAAAGTGGACTGGAAATCCAGTAAAATTGGATTTCTAATCTCTGTACTGCCAAAAACTCACCCTGTGGGGTTGTCATGAATCTCCTCTGGGTCACATTTTTCTCCACGGAATATTAAGGAGATTTGACTATTTAAGAGGAAGTAAGCATAAAGCCATTTGGCTCTGTGGGGTGAGGGGGTTTGGAAGAGTGAAAGGAACAGAGAGAGGAAGGTTGTCACACTGGGAGGCTGCAGTAGAAAAGATAAAAACACCATTTTATTTGGAGCCAGTGATGAGTGTAGAAATAGTTTTCTTTTACTGTCCTCAAGTATATTCATTGGCAACACACTGCCCTTCTGTTAGATTTCCATGGTTTTGTGTGACCTACATTTGCTGTGATGTTTTACTGACTGCTTCATTTGAATTAGCTGCTTTTTTTTACATGCCTCCAAATGCCATTTTGAATCACTGAAGCTCAAGACCATCTATCACAGTTACAAGGCATATAAAAGATGACAATCATCAGTCAAATATCTTCACTTTGCCTGAAACAAAATTTTCTCAGTACAAAATAAATACTTTCCCTCCTGCTGGATTAGCTAAGATTTACACTCCTTATATGCAAATAGTCCTCAAAGTTTCAGATGAAGGAAAGTGTTTAGTGTCTTGGCTCAATCCTAGACAGGAGATATACTTTTAAATAGGTATTTTTGCTTTGAGGTTTATCCTCGGCTTCTGGAAGTGTCACATTTTTATTAGTGGGACAGCACATGGCACTCTGTGTATTTAAATATTTCTCCAAAAATTTCTTAGCTGATGTCTTGAGCACACCAGGAGCCACATTAGATAATAGCTAAATCCAACCCTCATTTTGTTTCTTAGACCAAGAAAGAGATGTTACATAAGTAGGAAAATAGAAATTGCAATATACTGTAAAATTATTGAATTTTGGAAGTGGAAGACACCCAAGATATGTTCATAGTTAAGTCAGTTGATGATTTGAGGTTCAAAGTTTAGATGGAAAGCTGCTAATTAATAATACTTGGACCTGAAATTCAGAAGTCTTGACTTTGATTTGAGCTCTCTGTCAAGTCCATCAGATTCTGATAGTTTAAATAATTAATCAAGCATGACAGAAACTGCCCATTGCCACTGAATATTCACTTTTCTCTTTTCCTGATTTTGTTCTCAGCACCAAAGCATCCAACCAAAAAAACTACATTTTCCAGGTAAGTTTTGGACAATAAGATTTAAGTGTAAGAATTTGGTGCATTTTCTAAGAAGTTGCCATCTTGGATTATTAGCTGACTTTCAAGGAACCCAGGCTAGGATTATAGAATCGTGGGTCCCTAGTAAACACAGATCCACCCTACTTATCATCTGTGAACTTCTTTTACTTGAGAAACAAATAATCACCTATCTTTTAAGCTACTATTATTTTGAGTTTTCTATACCATATAAAGCTAAACCTATTTCTAACTGTATACTATGTTATTGCTATACTTAAAAGCAGAAAGCTTTCTTAAAAACTCAGTAACTGAATGTTTTGGAATTTGCCATCTTGGATTAACAAAAGGGGCACCTAGGTTTATCTCAGAAGATAACACTAAAATGTGTGCCCATAAAGATGTTAAGTACTTGTTAATACTTTTAATAGGGACAGCTGGGTTGAAGGCAAAAGAAAGCTAAGAATTCACTAAAAGCTGTCAGTTTTTATAAGATAGTTTCACAGCAATATATTAAGCATTTCAGAATAGCTAATGCAAACCCAGGCAAATAATTGCATAGTTCAGAAACTCAATATATGGCAAATATAATGATTCTGAGGAAACAATGAAAATCGTGGGAATGTTTAAATTCTGAGGGCATAACAGGCACTGCAAAATTTCATTTCTGATAATCTGGATTCTGATTTGTGTCTGTAAAAATAAATTGCAAATATTCTAAAAGACACAAAACTATAGCTAATAAGCTAGAGTAACATTAAAAAAAACCCTCCAAAGTAAGTCAAAACCTTCCAAGTAACATTATCATAAATGATTTACTGTTAAAGTGTTAAAATGTTTTACATATGTTAACTTGCTAATCCTAAAAAAAAAAAAAAAAAAAGCCCTTTAAGACAAATAATTGTAAATGAGCTTTGGTAAAATAGCATCACAAAGTGGGTGCTTCATTCTTAAATTTAAATCTAAGGGAGACAAAATAAATAATTTATCTATTATCTATCTATCTATCTATCTATCTATCTATCTACCTACCTACCTACCTAAGGGAGACAGACACTATGAATCATCACCAGCAAATGTAATAGTTTTCAAAAGTAAATTGTAACTTGGAAATTCTGCATAACTTTCAATTCAGTAGTTCTTTTAGAATTTTATTCTACAATGTAAAGGAAGATGATCCAAGTTTAGAAGTAAAACAGAATGTGTGTAGTTCTTTTCAGTGTCCTTGTTTTAACAGGCATACTGGAGGATTAAAAAATTATCTAGAGAATGCACCTAGAAGTTTGATGACAGAGTACACAGTGTGAAATGACATGTTAGCTAGTACATCTCTATTTGTGTTGAAAAGAATAAATCCAAAGGTTCTAATTTTGTGATCATATAGCACACAATTTTGTTTCTTAACATTAACAAAATCATTCAGCATTTCTTTGATTGAATATATACATCTCCGTTCCTCATTGAACCAGTCTAATCATCATGGTTCTATTGTTAGCTAATAAGGTGAATAAAATCTTTGGCATGTGTTTGTTGTAAACTTATATGAGAGTCTTACTCTTAACTTTTGATAAAGTATACTTTAACAGGAAAATGAATTATGGATTTGGGCAGCTAATTCAGCAGAATTTATTAGCACCAAAAATTGCCTACCACTCAAATGGCACCACATACTTCAAAATGTAAACCACAGTTATTTTGGAAGATGGAGACTTATCAAAATATTTTTTCATGTTGCTTCTTGTAGGATGAATAATGCCCTCCCCCCAAAATGTCCACAGATTATTCCCCAGAATTTGTGAATATGCTACCTTACACAGGGGAAGGTTGCAGATGGAATTAAGAAAGCTAATTAGCTGACCTTCAAATAAGATCATTATCCTGGATTATTCAGGTAGCCCAGTGTAATCACAAAGTTCTTAAATGTGAAAGAGGGAGGCAGAAGAGGTCAGAGTGATGAGGTATGAGGAGGTGAGCATGCATTGCTGCCTTGAGAGATGGAGGAAGGGACCATAACCCAGGGAAGATGGCTGGCCTCTACAAGCCAGAAAAGGCAAGGAAATGATCCCCTACTAGAGCCTCCAGAAGGGAATGCCGTCCTACTGACACTTTCAGCCTAGGAAGACCTGTGTCAGACTTCTGACACACATTACTATAAGATAATAACTGTGTTGTTTTAATCCACTACCTTTGGGGTAATTGGTATAGCAGCTATGGAAAACTAATAAGCTTCTTCATATTTAAAATTGCCATCTGTAATAGAGCTGGTAGGAGAGTCTAGTTTAGAGCCTTAACGTCTGAGGTAGGGGTCGGAAGGGAGAAGGAAAGCAATACAAAGACTTGGGACTTAGTCTCAGTTCTGCTATTAGCCAAGATACTGAGGATCTCATTTTCTTTGGGCCTCAAGCTCTTTTCAGCTTTTAAATTCTATGACATTTCAGGGCCTTTACATCATCAGGGAAAATATGCAGTGGTTCCCCCACTACCTTGGCTAACACCAGTCACATTTATTAATCCTGTCTCTAATACTCTTTGAAGGACACGTTAATTCATTCAACAATTGTTGTATACCTACTATGTGCCAGGCACTCCTCAAGGTGCTGGAATTACAACAGCAGGGGCTATAGACAAGAAGACTATCAAACAATGGGATGTGATTGATAAGAACCCAGGCTAGTGTGTGAGGAAGGGGTTGGAGAATATAGATGATGTAAGTTTCAGGGATGTGATATCTGAGCTCAGATATAACTATTAGGAGGGAGCCTGACATGTGGCAAGCTGGAGGAAGACCATTACAAGATGAGGCAACAGAAAGTCCCCCAAATAAGAATGACCTTGGTGGGTCTATAAGGAGAGAGAATCCCATCCCAAGGTGTCTAAGCCATGGTGATCTAGGTGAGGGTAGTAGGAAATGAAGGTAGGAATGTAGACAGACAGGCACTGGAGTAGCCAGAGGGGATGGACCAGTGTGGTGAACGTCTCCCTTCCTCCAGCGTGACAATATGTCTACTCAAATAAACACATTCATCTGACCTAACCACTTTATTAGGCATTTACTTGTAGCAATATGTCTACCACTGAGTGGTGGAATGATCTACTGGAAAATATAGGATAAATATTATTTTTATGGTGCAAGAACTGAGAGAAACAACAAACTTCATGATGTTCTGATCTGAAGTATGTGTAAGGCAAAGTGCTAAAGATAGTAGTAAGAAAGAAACAGAGGACTGCTTCAGTCACAGGCAAGGATGAAGAAAGGACTTAACAAATCATCCAAATAAAAGTAGCAGCACCTCAGTTAAAAACCTAGAATTACCACCTGCCTATATCACTAGGCTAAGACACACATATTGCTCCCTGCCGGAAATATCCTAACGATCCTCACAAAGGCAGAAAATGAAAGAAAGATGAGTATTCCATTCTTTTAGGTCTGATGCTGATTTCCTTTGGGCCTTTGCTGATTGAATTGAGGTTCTAGGCGTTGTGCTCATTTTCTTGGCTCTCATGATTGATAAATTATCATTGTCTTTTTCCCCCGTAACGGCATTATCTTGCAATGATAGTGCACCTTTGAAGGCAACATATGGATAGGCTGTCAGATTTATAAATGCAAGTTACTTAAGGCCGGCTGTGTGCCAGCAATATTAGAGAGGGCTAGGGGACTGTCTGTGAGGGCCTAGACTATCTGATCCCAGACTTAGCTCTCTGAAGTAATGCTGATCAGATTTAGATCAGGTGTTTGAAATGGGGGTCATGTCAGCTATATGGATGGTGAACCATCTACCTTGACATACCATTTGTTTCCTCTTCTTGTGTGAATAAACTCACTGGTAAGCTGTGACAGCAAATCAGTTGCTACCCCTTCCCCCCATTTTTGCTCTTTGCTTTGCAGGTTTAGTACAAATTTTGCTAAGATAAATAATATTTAACCTTTATTTAACCAAAACCTTTATTTAACCAAACCAAACCTAAGTTTGACCGAATTCAGCTGTGTCTCCCTACCTCCCACAGACGACTCTCCTTCTGAAATGAGAATAGAAAGTCGGGCTGCTGCTTTCCTTTGGGTGGTCATGCAGGAAGCACAGAATGGGAAATGAATGATATTTTCATGATCTGGAAATAATGGGGAGCGGCTGCCCTTTTTATATTATTCATTCATGTCCCCAAAAGGCATTCTTAAGAAGTCTCTGTTAGAATAAATTGATTTGCCTTTTGCTAAAGCTTTGTTTTATAATGTGTCAAGGGGTTTGAAAAATATAGGCAGTATTCAAGAAAGCAAGGCAAAAACATGCAGTGTTTGCATTATTTACTAATTAGAATTTGGCAAGCAGCTCTTGTTTGCATATATTTGAATTAAGAGAAATTCATTTGTACATCTCTAACAAGAATATTAATTCAACTTTCACTGAAGGCCTAGAATGTGCAAATTTCTATGCTTGGCACAATGAGAGGTTCTGAGAGGAGAAAGATCATGGGTTGGTGAGGCAGCAAGACACACAGAGAATTATTAATAGGTATGAAAAGTTACAGGCAAATGTCTTTGGGAATGGTTATTCTTTAATGTCTTAACTCGAAGAATAGAATGAGAAAAGGATCCTGGAATGCAAAATATCCTTATAGTGGAAATTTCTCATAGCCTGTATGAGCATCCATGAGTAGGAACTATATACATTTGATTATAATAAAATCCATTCAGTTCATACACTTAGCTTGGCAGGAGAGTATGAATCAATTTCTTTGTAATAGAAAAAAATAATTTTTTATGTCTAATTGAGCTGACAACAGAAGTGCATTCTGTCTGGATGCTCGTGTATTTGCTGGGAAGGTATATATTGAGTGCTTCCTACCTGTCAGGCCCTGAGCCCATGGCTGAGCAGTATCATGCTATGTAAGGCCTGGGTAGGGCCCTTACACCAGGAGATTTAATAGAGGGGTGCTCTGGCCAAGTACTTTGTCTTTATTCATCATTAGCATCTTTTGTTCTCAAATCTTGCCTTCTTCATCACACAACAGTATAGAGTCTTCATGTATCCCCTACATCTCTCAAGGCTAAACGTTAACCTACTCGGTCTGAGCACCCAGGTATTTCTTGTTTACTGTTCTACTTTTTTCAGACCCCACCAAACCCTCAAAACGTAAGCAACATTCAGTTTTAAAATCCCACTCTGGAAGAAGAGAAAAGAGAGAAAGCATTTTTAATATCCTTTTACTTTTCTCACAAAAGGTAAACCAGCAGCCCTTGGAGCTGGGCAGGGTTGTCTTAGCCCAGGTTGAGTCTTTGATGTGTATGTGTTTCCAGTGTAACTTGGAGAGCAGTCCAGGGTCTGGGGAAAGGGAGGATAAGGCAAGTGTGCAAGAGATCATACTTCATACTCCCAACTACAAATAGGCTCTCTTGGATAAGCTAAGAGGCTCATGCCAATTGAGTATCAATTTTTTTTTTGCCAGACCTGTGCTAGGTCTCTCTGGGTAAATATAGGCACATCTCTGCCTTCTGAAGCCTGTCAGTTTCACAAGGATAGGAACATATGGTGCTGCCTAGGTTCTAAATCTCTTTTCTCCATTCCACACAGGTCTTCAGAACGCCAGTTATGATGAGAAGTCCAACCAGGAATTCACAGCATAGATCTTAGCCTACATTATTTACTAGGAGATGCAAAGAAAGCCTGAGAAACTCCATGAAGTTACTCCTATAGAGCACTGACAGGTTTCCAGAGCAGTTTGAAATGCGAGCAGTGAGGGGATGAGTCTATACATGGAGCACTTCTTCCTTATCTGGGGGTGGGGACCCAGTGGAGAGCAGTGATGAGATCTCTTGAGCAAATCAAGGGTTTGGGGGGAACCTATGAGTCACAAGAAGTGGTGCAAGGTGAAAATGGGGCTCTCTCCAGAAAGATGGCAGGTGTTCTGGCTAAGACATAATTTATGATTTTGCCAAGGATTATATGAATCAATCTGTGGTGCCCGATAATACCTCCTTGACCTGCACCTGCCTTCTTGATCTTGGTGGCCGAAAGCTGATGTGAGCACTGAACCACCATCTGATTTCTCTCCTCTTGCCACAGACAGGCGATTACATGAAGAAAGGAACGTGATGCCTCTTTAAGGCCTTAGGAAGTCCCTGCTCAGGAGATGATCTGTGATTATTTTCTTGATTTGAAATCAAATCATGTGTTCTTATTTTTGGCTTGAAACAAATATGGCCATCATAACTGGAGAGTTTTGGTAGACTCGTATAGACTTTAACAATTGAGATGTTTGCTCAGTTGCTCCATTTGTTTTTTGGGTTCTAGACTGACCAAATGAAACACACAATTTTCATATCCCCTCCACCTATGTTGATTAAAATATTTAATAAAAATCATGACTAAAAAAATAAAAAAAAATAATCATGACTGCAGCCTATGGGGCATTATTAAGTATCATGCACTGCACTGAGGCACTTTGCATGGAGCTACGTCAGGAATCCTCACAAGAACCTTCTAAGTTTGAACTTAGCAGTTCTGGGACACAGCCTTTAAAACTGTAGACTCTTTCTCTAGAATATGTTGTGGAAACATTAAATTAAAAGAGCACACATTTTCTAATCAGAATTTAAGTGCTACTGTATTCCTAAAAATATACACAACTTATAGTCACTTATCTCAGTATTTTTTAAAATGCAAAGTCATAGAAATTAGAAGGAGGGACATATCTTTCTAATTTATATCTTTTGGTTGATTTAGTTATCATTTTGCTATTGTAAAACTTAACTTCCAGATGACTTTGTTAACACAATTTTAAAAGAAATTCAAAAGAACTGCGCACACACAGATACTATATGACTGGAGACTCAAAGTCCCGAAGAATTGAAAACTTTAAAAATGCCTGCCATAATAAGCATTAAAATATTATTTTCAGTAACAAAAATCCAGCTACTTTGACTTTTCAATATTAAGTGAAGTTAAAATTTTCATTTAGTATTAAATTTGGAGAGTTGTAGAGACTAATTTGAAAGAAGTGCTGAAGTAATAGTGAGCAATGGAATTTAAACATCTCCCTTGTCTTTGTGAAAATTGTAAGATATAATATTTAGCTTTAACCTCAGGCTAATTGTATTCTGAAAAGGGAATATGACAGAATCAATGTTAAATCTTCAAGTTTTGAATATCTTAGTTTTATAAAGAGGGAAATTCAGTGGATTCCTAAGGGTAAAATTACCACAATTATATTTTCATGTCACTTGAGATATTTGTTGAACATATAAAAATGGCTTTTTATTTGGAGTCATATTGAAATTAATAAAAGTGCCACAATAATTTGCTTACTGCTTGTGTTAAGCAGTTATATAAATTCCAGATGCAGAGACTTTGCAACCACATGATCACATGACTAGTTTTCCACGTTCCATTTCTGCCAACTCATTGCTGGCTATCACATTTAAATCCTTCTTTAATAAGCCACGGAGGCTAAAATATGATATCTGGAGGTGGGTAATCCAGAAGGATTTACAGGTGGCATCTAAAAAAAAACCTGTTTGAAGTTTAGTTAATATGCATTTTTATGTCTTTCCTGCCTACGGATTCAAAAGTTGGAAAGTTGTGGTAGATGACATACTAAGCTGTCTTAGAGAAAAAGGAGTGCCCACATTAACAACCGAAGTCTTCATCTCTCAAGCTTTTCTGGGTATTAGTCATTGAAATACCACTCTCTTCTATAATTTGCCATGCATGGATACAAATCCTGCTAATCAGATTACATTTTTGCTTCTTCATGAGCTTATGCTATCTCAGAACTTTTACCCCAAACTTCATTATTTAGGGGAAAAAAAGAGACAAAAAAAAAAAACAACAACCCTGTATGCTCAGTAGAGCAAATACCAGCAGAATCTGACACAATCCACTGAGACCACAAGGAATTCAGTTACCATTCACGGATGAATTTATCTTAGGAACTAAGCCAGTGATTGATCAGCTGGAACATTCAATAAAGAGTTCTTTACATCAGCAGAAACACAATTAATCTATGCTTTTGCTTAATCAAATTTTAAGTCAAAAATTTTTTTTTGATATGCAAGGAATATTTCTCCTTTTGGAAACACATCAAGAGTATTGTGGAATATTAAAATATACTGATTCATTGTCCTTGAAGAACAACAAAACTACCCTGGCATTAGAGGTTATTAAAGATTTAAACTAAAGATATGCTAATTTTATAAATTTTTTAAAAAACAGAACAAAAACCCCTACTGCTGTGAAAAAATTAGAGTTTTGGAGAAATAACTCATATTTAATTAATAATTACTATCTGATTTAATTTTACTTATGTAGATACCAGTCTGTTGTCTCTTATGTTTAATAGAAAGATATAAAAATGTATTCCTTTATAAAAATGAGTTCCTTTCCCTAAAAATGTTAATATCAATGCTTTGAGAAAAATATCTGTACAATCACTATAATTTTAAAATGACTCTAATAGAAGTTCTATATTATCTGAATCAAATTATAATATCTATTCAGGAAATCAATTTATGTGTTGCTATGGAAATTTTTTTTAATAAACAAGGATTGGATTAAGTCTCTAATAATAATAGAGTAGCCACAACTCTATCATTGATTCTAGAAATTCTGTAGAAATAGAGTTTAAAAAATCTGCCTCTTTTAAGATCCTGTTTCATTAACTACAATTCCACAACTGATAGTCTAGATGCATGTAACAGGGCATGTTATGTTTGTAATGCCGGAGAAGAGGTGACAGGAGGGAGTTCTCTGGTCTTTCATACATTTCCTTCATACATCTGGGTTACCCTGGATGTATCAGATCTACATCTGCCTTCTGCAGCTGAAGCCGCATGGTTGATGGTGGAATAACAGTGCCCTGGGCAAGAGAAGAAAGTCCTGAGACAAAACACTACAGGAGGGCATGTTTACGATTGGCTTCCTTTTCTCCCAAGATCCATCAGCTTCCAGCTGTCCAAGAACAAATGTGCAACTAACTAATCTGTAGGGGTGAATGCCTACGCACTCTCCCCCACTTTCTGCCCACTCCAGGACCTTCCAACGAGAATTCTAAACATCTCTCAGTGAAAGAAATCCTTAGTAGCAACTGGAATAGGAACCTTTGCCAGACTGCACAGGGGCAGAAAATTACTCCTCTTGTCTAGATCACTGCAGCATGAGGAAGCTTCTACTAGTCAGGGATCCTGAGATGGTGGGTAGACATGGCCAAGAACTCCAATTGTCATAGGAAAAGAGATCTGAAGTGTGTGCTTCAGCAAGCAAGCACTTCATACAGACATATCTATTCAGTGACACATTCAAATCTGTCCCCCAAAACCCCCCTAAAACTTGTAAAGGAAGTGTTTTTCCTTTTATAAGAAATAAAATCCAGAGCTTCTAACAGAAGGTAAGGGCAATTTACTTGACTGACGTGTTTCAGCACTCACCGAGGGCTAAAATTCCCACCCTCTGCCACTCATGTGCAACTCATTGACTCCGTGAGTGCTGACCTCTATTATTACTGCTGCAGATATTTATTCTTGAATAACAGATTTTTGGATGAGTCACACTCAGGTTCTCTTCTACTTCTTCCCCACAGTAACACCAGAATTCTTCATTTGCATCTGTGTTGCCATGGAAAAATGAACATTCTGAAAAGCAGGCAGGATTGTGAGTTAAATCAAAGTATAATAGTAGGGGACAGAAAGAATGCAGGTTGAAAACACACCACAGCTAATATGACAGAAAAATGCCAAGTCCAGTAATGAGAAAAAGAAAATAGAATTCCACTGACTCTCTGATAAATACTCTTTTAGATAAAATACTTTATTTCAAAACTCTTTTTCAGGTTTTGTTTGTTTGTTTTTTAGTAGAAAAACACCCTCATGCTTAGGAACAAAGTAAGTATGCTATTTTCACCACCTGGTGCACCACGGGCAGACACAAAGACCATTGTGCGCCAAACAGCAGGTAATTGGATTCCATCTACACTGTGAACCTGCTAGATCATTAGCCATCTTTTCATTTGGAAATAGAAATGGCTATTTAAGAGGAGCAGGAAACAAAAACAAAATACCAAACCCTCTGTTTTTAGTTTATTGGATAAGAGGGTATGTATTTGGATCCAGGTCACCTTATCTCAAATTCTTCAGATACTATGGGTATTGTGTACAGAAGACATGTTTCAAGGGGGAGAGAATAAAAAAAAAAAAAAGGCAGAGAGACATCAAGAGACAGGGACATGTCAAGATAGTGAAACGAGAAGAAAGAAATGGGTTGGCACTATTAAGAAAAGAAAGGAAGAAATACAGAGAGAGAACCGAGAAGTGAAAGAAGCATGAGAGAGAGGGAGAGAGAAAGAATGATCAAAGAATAAGAAGTAGAGAGAGAAAAATGATTGGAAAGAAATTTGGATAAAAAAAGAGAAAATTCCTGCCTTTAATAAGAAACTTCACCCAAAAGGTCTGGGCAAATTCAGTAAAGTGGGACCCTGGAGAGAAGCAAGTGCAGTGGCAAGTTACCATCATCCTAGACTCATTATCTTGTCCATCTGAATGAGGCTTCTATCCCGGATGCCCTCACACCCACAGCACAAGCTTTAGTTGGGAGCAATTGGCAAACCTAGTGGGAGGCTTTTCTAAATGAGAAACCTCTTTCGATGTTGTCTTCTCCTTTTACAGGTAAGCTCTGAGAAGCACTTGAGGATTTTCTGACATCTCGATCCTTACTTCTTGCTTAGACCACATCCAGTCAAATGTGCGGTTCCTGCATCTCCAGGCTGCAATTTTTAACCCACCTACCCCTGGGTGAGTAAGCCATTGGCGACCTGCCATCGCAGAGGGGAGGTGATGTGGTGCAGCGAAGAGAAGGTGGAACTGACAGGCAAGAGACGTGGCATCAATCTCAGCGGTGCCACTAACAAAAAGAGACTTTAGGAGAGGCAAGAAGAAACTGGAGCCGATTTCTACCCTCGGGAAAGACACATGTGTAGATTCTGAGGATGTTATTTCTCTAGGGTGAGAAGAAAGGGTTATCAGTGCTTCATACCCCATGCGATTGGAATATGCCGTGAGGAGGGCTAAGTGGTCTGTTTAGAATCGAGTTAGCTAAAGTTGCTTAACTTAACAGCTGAGAGGGAGGCTGGAGTGAGATTTTATTTTATTTTATTTTATTTTATTTTATTTTATTTTATTTTATTTTATTTTATTATTTTAAGATTTTATTTATTTATTTAACAGAGACACAGCAAGAGAGGGAACGCAAGCAGGGGGAGTGGGAGAGGGAGAAGCAGGCTTCCTGCCGAGCAGGGAGCCCGATGCGGGGCTCAATCCCAGGACCCTGGGATCATGACCTGAGCGAAGGCAGACGCTTAATGACTGAGCCACCCAGGCACCCCTGGAGTGAGATTTGAGTCCCAGATAAAAGCCCAAATAAAAGGAAAGGACTGTTAATGTGACCTGTATTAGTTGAAATTAATCTTTCCTCAACATTTATCAGGCTTTCTCTGAAGTCTATCCCATTGAAGCATTTAGCCCTTTCTACTATGTACACCAGTTGTTCATGTTCACACCCCATCTTGTCTGCCAGACTGTTAGGACTTTCAATGAAGAATCTGTCTGGTGAATCTGAATGCCTTCCACAGCACCTAGATAGAGTTTGGTGCTGCACAGTAAGCACTCAGCTTACATTCTGTGTATAAATCACAGAAGCAGTCAAGGAGTCTGTTTCTGGGACAGGATATATAAAGATTTCAGCTTTGAGTTTATCTCTAATTTTACTGCTAATTTTGAGGAAACTGAGTTGAGAATACAGTATTCAAGCCTGAGAAATTTTAGAAAGGCCAGTGTCTGAGTTATTATTAATAATAACAATGAATTGCTATTATGTGCTAGGATCTTTAAAGCAGTTACCTTTCTTCCTTGAATTAGTTTTCCAAGCTAGCTGTTATTATGTCCATTTTGCAGGTGAGGAGACAGGGAAGTAAGTAATTTGCCCAAGGTGACACAATGAACAAAGGGCAGAGGCAGAGGGGCTGAGTTCAAATTTGAGGCAGCCGGTGCATTAATATTGGACCCAAGGTTCCCCGCTGGTCAGACCAGGAATTATGAAAGATCCTCCATTAAATCTGGACTCCCCGGAGGGGTCTCCATGCCTAGATGACGTCAATAAGCCACTATCAAGGACAAAAAGGCCAGACTAACTTGACTGTAACTGTGGCCTTGGGCTGATAGTAAACTCCTATGGCATTTGCTTCCTCCTCTGCAAATAATACTACTGTAAATAACAGTACTCCCTCCATGGCTATTAAGTATAATTTGTGTTAAGTTAAAATGAGATGCTTGAAAAACTCCTAGAACAGTGCATAGGCACATGGTAGGTACCTCAGTGAATGACATTTGAATCTGAATTTCTGCAGGAGAAGTAAAATGGTGGGATTTGTGGGACCACAATGATAATGTGGAAATCCTTCCTCAACGTTTATAGCACTTTCTCCAAAATCTATCTTATTGAAGCATTTACCACTTTCTACTCTGGATACCAATTATTGCTGTTCACACCTCAATATATATTTGTGGGTCAGAGAACATATGCGACACTCCTCCATCTCTAGCCCTAACTGCAAGGCAAATCTCATCTAATTGTCCTACTCATTGACACAGGTATCTGCCAAGCAAGAGGACAATCCCGAGAAGATCTCTTCTAGATTTTGAGCTCTAGGACAACCCTTCTACCCTGTCCAGACTTGCGTCTCTTTGCGAGTTAGTTCAGATCAACCACAATTAGGAAATACTGCTTTTAAGAAAAGATAACCTTGACCACACATCACCTTCACTGTTCATACTACGACCACTACTACTACTGAGAGTAGTTAACACTTACGAACACTTAGAGTGAGTCACACATTGTCCTAAGCCCTTTCTGTCTTATTTCATTTAATCCTCAAGCAAACCTATGAGATATGTACAATTTTTATCATTTTACAGATGAGGAACCTATGGTTTATATCCCTTGTCACAGCATTACGTACTCTCAGTGTAGCAAAGTTAAATCGACTCCCACAAAGCTGTTCCATAAAATCAGCATAACAGTATGCAATCCAGCATATGATCGGAAGAGATTCCATGCACATTACCTTTGTCATTAAATAATACCCCAGGGGAAGGAAGTGTGGCACTAGATAACTATGATTCAGTGAATGTCACTTAATTACAATAAAGATACAAATAATTACTGGATATATAGCCAGTCTCACTATTAATAAAAAATGGAAATAAAAGACCTCGTATTTTTAAAATTCTCAAATTTGAAAATTTAGGGGTGCCTGGGTGGCTCAGTCATTAAGCGTCTGCCTTCAGCTCAGGTCATGATCCCAGGGTCCTGGGATCGAGCCCCACATCAGGCTCCCTGCTCAGCGGGAAGCCTGCTTCTCCCTTTCACACTCCCCCTGCTTGTGTTTTCTCTCTCACTGTCTCTCCGTCAAATAAATAAATAAAATCTTTAAAAAAATATGAAAATTTAAATAATAATTTTCAGGGTTGGGAATAGTGTTATGAACTGAGCATTCTCATATTCTGCCAGGAGGAGTAAAAATTAGTATATTTGTAGAGGCAAAATATATCAAGAGCTTTTCACATTTTCATATTCTTTGACTCAATGATTCCCCATCCAGGGATTTATCTCAAGGAAGTAAACCATATAAAATATTGATACATAAGGATGTATATCATAATATATTTAATAATAACACAAAGTTATGGGTAGCAACTAAGAACACAGGCTCAAATTAGCATCTGGGTTCAAATCCCAATCTACAGTCACTAGCTCTTTGACCTTTGGGACATTTATCTCCCTAAGCTTTAGTTTACACTTCTATAAAATGGGACTGTGTATAAAGCCCTCTGCAGAATGTCTGACACACATTATGTGCTTAACAAATATTAGCCATTTTGTTTTTATTTTCTCTATTTCTCTATTCCTATTATCATTATTACCTTTTAACCTAAATGTATAGCAATGTGGTATGGTTGTATTATATATAATCATCTATTTAACAAATTCATGTTTTTCAAGATTAATGATGTATAGAAGTGATAACAATCAGCTAAGTGACAAATGTATAGCACAAAATTACAGGAATTATCACAATTTTTAAAATTGTATAGTTCATAGATATATGTATGCATGTATACTTATATGTAGAAAGAAAAAAAAGAAAACATCTGAATGTTAATACTAGATAGTTTTGGGGATTATAGGGGACTTTTTGAGTATTTTCCAAATTTTCTACAGTGGATATGTGTTACTTTTATAATCAGAAAAAAATTGGACTAAATATGATTTTCAAAAGATTTATTTATTTATTTTAGAGAGAGAGAGAGAGAGAGCATGCCTGTGGGTGGGTGGAGGGGCAGAGGGAAAGAGAGAGAAATAGAATCCCAAGTAGACTCCCTACTGAGTGGTAAGCCCCACAGGCTCGATCCTACAACCCTGAGATCATGACCTGAGCTGAAATAATAATCCCACCCAATATTTCAGAAAAAATAATAATCCCACCCAATATTTCAGAGAAAAGTCACGGCTAAATAGGAGAGTGATTTTTTTTTTTTTGGCCATTCATGCATCTCTAGTAACAAAGAAATGTTCCAAAAGACTTTGTTCTAAATAGAACGAAATATTCATTAAACCACAGACTCTGGGACTTGACCACCTGGGATTAATTCTTACTTCTCTGCTTGCAATCCAAATGACCTTGAGAAAGCTACTTAACCTTCAGTTTTCTTCATCTGTGAAATTGAGATTATAACAGTTCCTAGGCATAGGGTTGTTGTAAAGATTAGTAAGGTCAACATATTTAAAGTACTTAGGGTAGAGGCTGACATATACAGAGGTTCTGGACAAAGGGGCATAGAACTTTTTAAAGCAGGGACCTAATTAGAAATAGCAAAGGCCTAAGGATGTGGAAATGCATGTCAGTCTGGGGAATAGGGAGCAGTTCTGTAGGTGAGGGTAAGAGAGTAGCAGGAAATGAATGAAGGAAAGCAGGCCATAACACATCCTTCTAACTGGTAAATAAAAAAACAAAAATTTATTAATTGAGTTCTTTGTGGGAAGCACTTTGGGGAACATGGAAGATGATATATCTTTCCCCAAGAGCTTATAGGCCAGTGACAAAGACAAGACAAAACACATAAAAACTAAGCAGCAGTTTCATGGCAGGAGCTATATTGTCTACATGATGTATGTGTATTTCTGGGAGCCTAGTTCAGTGCTAAGCTCAGAGCAGACACTTAATAAATGGATACAGAATGCATACAGAAATATATTTGCCCTGTTAACTTGTTGAGAACAACATTCCTGAGTTATAATATCTGCACAGTATCACTGATTTCTATAAGAATTTAATCTTCTCTTAATTGCATCTTCAATAGGACACCAAAGCAACTAGTTGAAAAGGCAATGTTACCTGAAGAAATTATTAGTCATCAAGCAGGCAAAACACCTTGTGTACTTGATTGAATTCATTTTTCAGAAACTAAATTTAGAGTAAACAGGTTTTCTCTTTAAGATTTTGAATTTTTTAAGATAAAATTATTTAATGTGTTTCAGAAATCCTATTATAGGATATCTTTGATTTTTTTCAAATAAAGCAATTTTTTTTCTCACTCACTGACACTGTCAAAAACAAAACATATATGTCTGTCCTGGGTATCCTGCTATAAGGTCAATGCACAACAGCATTTCTGGGGTTTAGGCTCAATAGACTAAATGAAGTATAAGTATTATTGGCTTTGAATAAGCCACAGTCATTTTTGTTAGTTTTAATAAACCTCTGTCAAACAGCATTGACAAGAAATTCTAATGGACTTCATTTGCAGAATTGAATAAGAAACCCACTTGAAGTAAGCAAAATGCTCACTCAGATTATTTTATTTGAATATAGACCTTTGAAACTGGGAAAAAAATCTGAAAGTGTACGTTCAAGCCCCAGAGCCTGGGATATAGCATTTAAGAAATCTTAATGATTCTACTTCTTGATGCTTTGTTGCAATTATAATTTTGCTATGCAGAAAACACCTGTCAGCACTTTCTTCATAGCTTGAACAAGGTGGCCTGTTCAAACAAGTATATGAACACTATCAAACGACATGATTTGTAGTTTCATTTTTGGCAGGAGACACACTTTTCACATAATGACGGGTCATTGAGTTGGAAGCCAGCCTCACTCTTTGATCTCTGTCAAGAGCAAATCCAGGGAACAAAAATAGCTTTGCTCATTTGTCTTTTGCTTATTAGCTGTATGATTTGACTAGCAGCTTAGAAGGAAGCATAGCTGTAGCACTTCACTATGTATTAATAAGCAACCACATACTTTACTGTGATTACTTCATTTCCTGTGTATAACAGAGCAGTGGTTGTGACACCAAATGCTACTTTCCAACAGCAGGTGGAATTTTGATAGAGCAACAATATGTTAGGGGAATCACTACACAGGTCTGCTTATTTGCATAGGAAAATCTCCTTACAATAAACTTGTGGAGACCAGAAGGTGGATTTCTAAGGAAGATCCATGAATGGGCCAAACAAGCCTGGCACCTTTGGAATCTTTTCACAATGTATGCCATGTTTACTATATGCAAAGCCTTCTTTTGAGTGGGAGAAAAAATGTAATGTATTGGGCGTGTGCAAGAAAATAAAAGATATGTATTTGTTATTTAAACATAATATAAAATATGTAAATATATTGATATATAAATAATCTATATTTTATATGAGTAATATATAAATTAATATATAGTTTTAAATATATGTTTATACATATGCATATATGTTTTTATGTATATATAAACAGACAGGGGAGAGAATACAATAAAATCTCAGATATCAGAAATTCCTGCCCCCCATTCAAACCCGTAATATTTGCCTTTGGAAAGATAGATTTCTGGAAAACTAGTTGCTTTGGCTACGTGAAGCGTCAAATATGACATTCCCTGATGACTGTGTGTAAACAGAGCCTGTTTCGACACAAGGGAAGGGACTCTTATGTGCGTGGATAACACTGAAGTGACGAGTACCTCAGATGGGAACTTACTTAGGTAATAGTTACATACAGCTAACTAATAAATGTGTACACATGTGCAAATGAGTACTCGTACCTAACCAGAAGGAAATTTCTTAAGTGTGTATACATGCATACATGAATATCTTCATGGTTGGAATAAAACGATCTTAGTGAACATAACCTATATTAAAAATGTCTGATGTTTTTATAATTAAAAATATTTTATTGTTAATTTTAAACTAATTTCATAGATATATCATACAAAACAAATGCATTTCTCTGATTACCTTAAAAAGTTACATGTTTTCGTTTTTTTCTAAAACTAAATATTAACCATTTGATGACCTTTTCGAATGGTGTGAGTTGCACAATAGGGTGAGTGGCAGCTTATCAGCAGGTTCATTTTCTTTGATTTTTAAATTGTGTAAAATTCTGGTAGGTGCTATTGCTGCACTGGAAATTTTCTTTCTTTAAAAAACATGGAGAAAATATTGCATTTGAAACCATAAACAAAAGAGTCTAAAACTCTAACTCGCCATGCTACTTAAATACAATTCGACACAGTAGGAAATGTGCCTTCAAAATCATATAATAATTCACTGTTAAAAACTGAGTTGTAGCACAGTGCTCAAGTGCTGTACCTTTCTACTCTTAATTCTCAAGTGGCATCATGTTCTCATTTATTGAATGCCCCTGATATTCCAGTCACCTAGCTGTAAATTGGCTTCCCTCCCAGCCTAATAACTTGGAGACTTTTTTGTAGAACAATTGTAATATTAAAATTCAGACAAGTGACCCAAAAATGGCCCTAGAGGGCAGGCCTGCAATTTCCTGATTTGCACTTTCCTTATTCTCTCATTTGTTAAGTTTCGCGACATCAATTTTTATACTGTTGCTGTTTTATCCTGGTCAAATGGTTGTTGAATTTTAATGAACTGTCTCCCTTTGACAAATGAGTTATTGTTTGATATATTACATTAGGGATATAGAGAATAAACTCCTTATGGATACTAGATATTTGGATAAAATACATTTACATAATACTAGACTATTAGTGTAATGAGTTCTATTAGTTGTAAAAAGGACAATACACAGCAGATTTTGAAACATGCTGAAGAATGATGGACATATACATAATTTAAATCCCAGTACCTCAAACGAAATGGGAAGTATTTTCACATTATATAACTTGATTTTTTCCCCCTTTGTTATGGTATAGAGAAAATTTTGCTTCCATGAAATAGATCTGAAGGATGGGGAAACTTTTTCTGATTATTAGCAATTACTCAAATAGGGTGGTAGTTGAATTCACTATTAATGAAATGAAATAGATGTTGAAGAGTAATTTAAAAGGTTGAAAACACTACAGCTATGCTCCCTTTCCCCCCAGTGCTTCCATCCCACTAGGGAAGAGGGGTATTTTTTTCTCTCATGTGAGGGTGTAGGGCTTGTATTAAAAGTACTCTTTGCTCTGTGTTTTCCATTCAGACTTGATTTCAAAATAATTTACCCAGACACTGTTATAGTAAAGGAAAATGTTTCAAGCAAACTCCCACATATTCAGAAGCTAAATGGCCCAAAGGTTCAAATACCCACACTTTAAAAATATTATTATATACTAATTATGTGCATGATGATGAGGCACTTCAAGATTCTGAAGTACCTTTCTAATCATTGTAGGAAGAGGAAATTACATTTGGTATGACTTTACTATTAAGTATATGTAAGTTATTTTTATTCGAGCTATAGTAAAAACTCACATACTCTAAATATAATAATTTTCTCCTAACCAGAATATTTAATTACCATTAGTATAAGGTAGTGATGAAGAACCCTGCTGACTCTTTGAAGTGAACTTGAGTTCATTCTCCATTCTATCACTGACTAGCTTTGTAAACATGGGAATCCAGCCAAGATTCTATAAGCTTCAGTTTTCTCATCTGGAAAATAGGATGGCCAAACCTACAACTTCCTATTTTTGTTCTGAGGGTAAGTAATACAATGAAGATCCAATACATAGAACATATGATGAGTTTATAAATACTATTGTTGTTCTTGTTGTTATTTAGGACTGGGGAGTCATTCTAGAGGTGTAGTTAAGAGTATGGAGCTTGGGGGCAGACAGACTGTGCTCCAATCCTGGTCTTGCTATTTCCTCACTGTATGATCTTTGACATTCTTTTAAGGTTTCTAATTCTGAGTCTCATCCACTGGAGTGGGGAGCCTGCAATAGTTCCTATTTCATAGAATTGTTGTGACAATTAAGTAAGATGACGCATGAAAAGTACTTATTGTATTAGTTGAAACATAGCACCTGCTCAATGAATGGTAGCTCATATTTTTGACGTTTTTGTTGTTACCATTTTTACTATTATCGGCTATTATTTTATACCTTTTAATTTCTCCAAACACTCTGGGTGAACAGGTACTTATTTTATACAAATTCAAATATACCATATTTCATAAATATACAAAATACAAAACTAAAAACCAGAAAAGATATCCAAAAGAACTTTAGAAGAGCATAAAGTATACAAACATGTGGTTATGTTATCACGAATGTTCCTTTCATTATTAAAGTCATTTAGCAGTTGTTAGTGCTGGCTTCAAAATTGTATTCTCTTTGATAAACATCATTTAAGTATATACATTATAGAACTCAAGTAGCTATCCAAAAAACATTTTACAGAACATATTCATTCAATACTATGTCGACCGACTCATTCATTCAATAAATATGTAATCATCACCTACCATTCAGTCAGAGTTGTGCTTAGTGTGGTAACCGAAGCATTGTCCCTGGCATGTAGCAACAAATTGTCCCAGCAAACCTACAATATTACTTCTCCTAATGAGCAATCCATGGTGGAAGTTAGAGCTAGGGAGTGATTCTCCCAGGAGCCCACCAGGTCAAGTAGGACTCAGAATAGTTGATGTTATCATTCCTGACTTTGAAGAAACTCATCAGTTAGAGGCTCCATCCTAAATCTACAGCACTGGTTGGCCAATATAAACCAGACTCTAATCGATCAGAAATGATAAATTGGATATGCTAGCCAACATGCTAGGTCTGAAGCAGAAGCATCAGGCAAAACGCCTGCAATTTGTTCTGATTTGTCTTTGATGACATTTTTCCTTGCATACTGTTAACTTTCTACCATGAGAAAGTAAAAGAGACTCCGTACCACTCTCTTAAAGTCAGGAAATATTAAAAGAAAATAGTGAAAGAGCCAAAGTGGTTGGGATTAAATGTAAAACTAAAAGCAATGGGACTGTATAGAACAACAAAGAGGGGACAGAAGGAAAAAAGCAATTGTGATTTTGTTTTAGGAAAATTTTTTTTGAAATAACATTTACAGATTTATCAAGCACAAGATATAAATGCACATATAAAGTAGATGTTGCAGAATGTTTTCTTGATCGTAGTCACTTAGGGCCTTTGCAATAACTGTCTTTTCTTCCTGAACATGAACTCTGCCAGTTTTATTAAAATAGTTTTCTGTTTTATCATTCTTTTCACAATACACATTTATTGAGTGCTTACTATGTTCTAGACTTTATATTAGGAACTGGAGATACAGTAGAGGTTAGAAGTCCCTATTCTCAAGGAGGTCACAGTCCACTGCGGGAAGACCTAGACACAATGAAGAGAGTACAATATAAGGGGATAAAAGCAGTATAAAGCATAAACATAGAAATAGTATAGAGCATCAGATTTTCAGCAGATTTTTTAGTTAATTTCTGTTCTAGGCCACCATTACCAATATTTTCTTTCTCTCTCTTTCTCTCTCTCTCTTTTGCCTTCCCTCCCTCTCTCCTTCCCTCCCTCCCACCCTCGCTTCCTTCCTTCCTTCCTTCCCTCCTTCCTTCCTTCCTCTTTCCTGAGTAGGCTCCACACCCAGCATGGAGCCTGACAAGGGGCTTGAACTCACAACCTTGAGATCAAGACCTGAGTCAGGATCAAGAGTCAGACTGAGCCACCCAGGCACCCCTACCAATATTTTCTTAAATGTAAACGCCATTCACGTCACATTTCTTTCCCTTCTTACCTTTCAGTAATTATTTTAAGTGCCCTTAAAATTTATAACTTTTTCATGGGGTTTTTTATATTCACTATTTTGTCAAATACACAGTGGGATCTGCTCAGATTTGATCATTTATTCAATAAAACTTTATTGAACATGGGCACCTGGGTGGTTCAGTCGGTTAAGCATCTGCCTTCAGCTCAGGTCATGATCCTGGAGTCCCAGGATCGAGTCCTGCATGGGCTCCCTGCTCAGCAGGGAATCTGCTTCTGCCTATGCCCCTCACCCAGCTCGTGCTCTCTCATTTGCTCTCTCTCTCAAATAAATAAATAAAATAAAAAAAACTTTATTGAACACATACGACAATTGAATATGCTGAGGCCTATGGATAATACCTGATAATTCTTTCCCCCAAGAAGCTGGAACTGCACTGTTGGTTATATGGTAGCCACTAACTGCATGTGGTGAGTTAAATTTTAATTTAAATCTATTGAAATTCAATAAAATAAAAAATTCAGCTCTTTTGTAACATTAGCCACATTTCAAGTGCCCAGTAGCCAGTGTGGCTAGAGGCTCTTGGACATTGCAGATGTATTTTCATCATAACAGAGAGTTTTATTGGACAGTGCCATTTAGAATATGTGTGTGGGGGGGTAATAGTGAAGTTGGTCATACAAGATATAATCATGGCCTATGGAGAGAATTGTTAATAGATGGACAGAGTATGATGGAAGTTTGAGGATCTGGAAAGGCTTCCCAGAAACGGTAATGTCTTGGGTCTCAAAGGATGGGATCAAGTGAGTTCAAAGAGGCTTGAAACAGCATGTGTTGAGAGAGTTGTACAGCAGGACCTGTGAATACAGTTGACAGGTTGTACCTGCCACAACTCCGAGGGGTCCCACTGGTATCTTTGTTGTACTCCAGGTGCCCCGCTGTGTGCCATACTCATTCCTGCCTCTGGATCTGTGATGATGTCCTTTCCCAGTTCTGGAGACCTTTACAGCTCCTCATATCTCTTCACTCTGAACTTCATGCCTGGTTCCTCCTGACATCATTTTAATCCTCCCATCTCCAACCCGTAAGACCATCCCTGAACTGTAGAACTTCTCAACACTGAATCCCAAAAGCAATTTCATTCTGAGCCACATGATAGAGATTATACACCGGTTTCCACAGTTCCTAACTGTTCCATTTCTGACTCACTTTACTGACCAGGAACGTAGATAGAATCCATGTCCTCTGTTTCTTCTCTTTTCCTCAGGGCAGTGCTTGGCATATAGGTAGATGCTTTGATTGGTTTATATAGTAACTACTTATAAATCATTTTTATTCAACTTCAGTACATACAGAATTTACAACCTGGTAGGTGCTCTAAAGTAATGGGGATAAAAAAGATAAAAATCAAGGATGATATAGAAAAGTTCTATAATAATTTGGAGGGGGATTAAACTATATACATTTAATTGCTATAGAAGAATGATGTGATGATGTGAAGTAATTCTGAGCTTAATCCTTATGTAATATGACACTATTCTTTACAATATGAACAACCATCCATTGATGTTTCCTATGTATATTAATTTTGGGTTTAGTGGTTTTTGTTTGGGGTGAGATATAGTGAATATTTTATTTTTAATTTAAAATAAATTTTTAAAGATTTTATTTATTTATTTGACAAAGACAGAGAGAGAGAGAGCATGAGCAGAGACAGGGAGAATCAGACTCCCTGCTGAGCAAGGAGCCCAATGTGGGTTTGATCCAAAGATCCCAGGATCATGACCTGAGCCAAAGGCAGACACTTAACTGACTGAGCCACCCAGGTGCCCCATGAATATTTTAAATCATTTTATTCATTGCCAAATTCCTTTTACTTACATAATAATGTAAGATTTCTGAGTAACAATAATTCTTATAATTTATTCGGGGTAAATGACAGGTAATCTTTTAAACTTTCCATCTGTTTGACTGCTTATTACTTTGCCTAGTGTTTTTTAACTTTCATATTTTTATATTGAGCATTGGTCTAGAAAAGATGTTAAAGATATCCTTCTTTTTTTTTTTTTTCTTTTACAAATATGATGCCCTTTATGTGGCTTTCTCATGAGTTGTTATGGGGCATGATTTATTTTCATTCAGGATCATCCTGGAATTGCTTCCTGACATTCAAGGTTGAGCTTTGCCTTCAACTGAAAAATAATAGTTCACATGCGTTGTCCATACACACAGACACACCATCTGTAAATAAGAGGAACACACCTGCTCGCACCATGAGGCCTTTCCTTTCAGTTCAGTCCAATATTGAAGACACCATTCACAGGACCTAGGCAAATAATGAAGTAACTTGAAAAGAAGGAGTATTCACACACTCTCTGTCTTTTCTGCTGATTTCTGGAGATGGGCTAAAGTTTGTTAAGATTTTTTAGGGCAGTGTAAATTATGAATGTGTGCATGTGTAAGAGGAGCGGTGACTTAACATGGACGTTATAAATATGTTTCCCCGTCTTGTTGCAGTGCTTCTTAGCATTTTTCTCCTCCATTCTCCCTTTCTTCTGCCGTTTCGCCCCAACTTTTTCTTCCTCGGTAACTAACTAGTGAGGATTTACTCGCTCATTCATTTTTTTTAAGCAATAGTTATTGAAGCACCTTCTATATTTGGAACATAACCTGATAGGTAGAAGATGTAAAGAAGGATGAGATTCAGATCCTTCCAGATACAGGCTCATATGTAAGTGGTGGTATCAGTGGAAATACGTGTGATGTGGTATGGAACTAAAAGGAACACTGAAATACTGAACTCTGCCTGGCTGGGTCAAGGCAGGGCTCAGGATGAGGGAAGTTACCTTGAAGGATGAGGACACTTTGCCTACTAGACAATGGGGACAGAGCTTTCCAGGCAAAAGCAGCAGCCTGTGAAAAGCAGAGGTAAGAAAGCATGTGGTGAAGCCCACGGGAATGCAGGTTATGTGAGCTGGCAGGGGTGGCAGGAGGTGACGGAATTGGGCAGGGCCAGTGTGGGAAGGGGCTTCAAGTCTGGGAGGTATAGAGCAGGTGATGGAGAGACACTAACGGGCTTCACGCCCAGGAGGGGAAAAGTCAGATTTGTATTTTAGAAAGATCCTTCTGAGTATACTTTAGAGGATGGGTATCACGGGGGGTTAGGAAGAGGAGCAGCAGTGTGATTGTGCCAGGAAGTCTTTGGGGGAGGAGATGAGAAGTGAGTCGAGCCTTATAGGAATAGGGCGTGGATTTCCATCTTCTCAGCGTACATTCTTCCCTCAACATGGGCAGATTTTCATTATGTCTCCTACTGCCTCCATGAAGCCTGCCTGCCCTTAAAATCTTCACTACGAAGCCACTCTAAGGCACCTCATGGGTTTTAATGTCTTTCTATTCAAAGGGTGATTCATGGGCCAGCAGCACCCGCATCACTTAGGAACTTGTTAGAAATGCAAAGTCTCAGGCATCTGAATCTATATTTTAGTGAGATTCCTAGGTGATTTGTATGCATGATACATATGAGAAGCACGTTTCCCGGTTCTCTATGCCCACACTGTAATTTTTTTTTGGGGGGGGTGGTAGAGTGGTAGTTTCTATGCTCTATGTCTCTTTGACTCCCCTAAAGCACATAACAGTGCATCTTGTAGGTGGGAAGCAGGTACTTCCTAGCTGATTTATTTTCAAAATAAAAGTGTTACTTTAAATGATTCAACCATTTCAATTTAATAGACATTTATTGCAACTGGGAGACCGGTTAAGAGATTATTGCAATATTGTCTAGGTGACAAATGAAGTCCTGCATTAAGGCAATGAGAGTCGAGATAAAAAAGAAGTGGCAATGGAAAAGAAATATTTAGAAAGGAAGATTGGTAGGTTTGATAATTACAGATATAAAAAGTGAAGATGAGAGGAAGTATAAGGTAAGTGGGTGAAGTGAGGACATCATCTGCCGATTTTATGGCCAACTGAAGATTGGATGTGATTCCAGTTTTACTCAGATATTTTTTCTATGTTTTTTTCCTCAGTTAACAAATATTTACTGAGTTGGTGCCTTCTAATAGGGCAGGCTCTGTTCCAGGTGTCATAGATAAAAAGGCTCGTCTGATAGTATTTGGTCTTTGTCCTCAAGGAATTTACAGTCTAATGGAAGAGACAGAAAAACAAAAAAACAAAAAAAACCCAAAAAAACAAAAAAACTGGCACCTGGAAGGGAATGAAGGAAGTGCTGGGATAAAGGGAAGAACAATGAGCAACATGGCCCCGAGGCGGAGTCTTAACCCCAATTTGGGATGGTTGGTTTCAGAAAATGCTTCTCAGAAGAAGGGACTCGCACAATCACCCCTCAAATCTAACAAATGGCCAGGTACAGATGCATCTATTCAGCAGGTGAGAAGAGAGGATGGGGTGGACTTTCAAGCACAAAGGAAACCACGGAGGGAAGGCTGGGGGAGAGAGAGAGAGCATGGATGGTTTATTTGGTAAATTTATGTTGTTCCATGTGGCAGCTGTATGCAGTGCCAAGAGGAGGTTTGCTATATTGAAAAATATAGGTAAATAATGTTATAAAGTGTCACTGATCTAGTTATTGCAGATCAAGGTACACAGTAATTTCTTGCAAACCGTGTCTCTCACAAGGAAAACACGGCAACTTAGTGTTATCCTTGCTCCTTGTCTGCACTGAAGTAAATCAAATTTAAATCTGTTTTCTCTGCACTCCAATCACTTGTTAGAATCCTGCTGATCTTTCAAAATCCATTTAAATTTCTCTTTCTGCTTTGTTTTGTTTTTTAAAGATGCTAACCCGTATACTCTCTCCCTTTTCTATAGTACCAAAGTTTTTCACCCTCATTATTCACAGACTGCCCTTTTCCTTTCTTAAAGTCTGAGACTTCTACCTGCTTGTGATCTCCAGGAAGTAACGAATATTTTCTTATGTATCTTTATAAATATCTCAGTTATTGACATCATGCTTGGTAGAGAGGAGGCAACCAAAGGGTGGATTTATTATCTCAAATTAACTGGATTTCTAAATACTAACCTAGGTGGGTAACTGGTGATGAAGGTGAGAGTTACCATCCTTTTAAGAGTAAAATCAAAAGTGAGTCTTTTACCCAAATTTGCTTCAGATGTATAAATCAATAGTAACAATTCTGGGCTTTGACGGGGAGGAGGGGAAGATAAGCAATCTTTGACCTCTCATGAAAACCATTTGTACCCTGGAAAGTATTTCTGTACCCCATTTCTGCTTTTGCTATAATTGCATGACATTTCTCTATAAACAGCTCAAAAATAAATTTGCACATGTTAATCTTCTTTGTTAGCTAGATGCGATCATTCAGCTAGGTCAGTTTCACATTAAAATTGGACCACACATTGTAGCCTATGGGAAGGAGAAAGACAGGCTGATAAAACCGCAAACTCTCTCAGTCGCCGGCACTCTCTTTTTGTGAGGGAAGGATTGGCAGCGATCCCCATGTCCTTGCTATTTTACTCCTCTCTCCCTAATGTGTGCTAACAGGCACTCTCATTTTTGCATTGTGTTTAATTTTTCTTTCATCTCTAGCTCTTCTGTGACTCTTTTGCTTTCTTACTAAATTGAAAGAAGGGGCTGTGTTCTTTTCCTATAGAAATGGCAGCAGGGAGCATAAATAATGTTTGACAGCTCTTTTATTTTATTAAAGAAAAATCGATGATTTCACCGAATCAGCTTGGGATTATGTTGCTATAATCCTGTCACTGTTTTGGAAGGAATGTCCCTTCCAATCCAGGGCACTATAAGTGATTAACTATGAGCACAGATCAAAAGCTGTCCCTATGTAGGTTCTATGGAAGGAGGTCACAAGTTAACACAATGTATTAGAGAGGGTGGCTTTGTGGATGTTGCCCCTTAGAAATGGATTTCCAAATTAAAACTCTATTCTTAAACTGTTAAGGGCCTGTGAGAAAGCAGAGATCACCTCTGGATAGCAGTTTTAGGGTAAGAACCTCCAGAAATGTTCAATTTCTCTAGAGTTCAAATATACTCATTTGTCTAAAGCGGTATATACAACTCTGGTTTTGCAACAGACTGCATTTTCCCCCTTCCTCTCCAGGGTTGACATGGGAATCTTTAAAAATATACAAAAAAAAAGTTGTAAGCTAAAAATACATCTATACCATACTAAACTTTCTTCCTGCCAACATCTAACATATAATACTAAGGTAGCATAGTCTCAGTCAGGGACACTAAAAAAATCCGCTTGATATTTGACCCTGGCTATGTATACATCAGAAACTGAACACTGATGTTTTTCATTATTCTATTGCAACATTACAATATAGTTCTTTCCCACAGCACCCATCACTTTCTCAAATACACACATTCAATTTTGCCTATTTTTTTTCCAGTGCAACTTCTCATTTTTCTAAATATTCTTGCAGGTACACATGGACCTTGGAATCTCATTTTATCTACATAATTAAAAAAAACCCAAGGTAACACTCCAGTAACCAAGAACTCAATTTAATCTTATCTAGGCTTTAACTAAAGTTTAAAATGCCTCTGGTGAGGCAAACAATTCATTTAAAAATAAATATGATGTTTCTTACGTCATTTTCTTTGCCCAGCAACTGGATATTTGAGGATGCTAACGAAAACCCCTTCGGTTTATCACTCTGATTATCATAACCTCCACTGGCATTAATAACCTACTGACTTAAAAAAATAATCTGAAAAACAATGATGTGGTAGTTAAGATGAATTTGAATTACACATTCTTTATAGTCTTCCCAGATATATCACAGAATGATTTTATAACCTTGGGAAAGTCACTGAACCTCTCTGTACTTCTATTCTCATCTCTTTAGAATAAAGGTAATGGGGCGCCTGGGTGGCTCAGTCGTTAAGCGTCTGCCTTCGGCTCAGGTCATGGTCCCAGGATCCTGGGATCGAGCCCCGCATCGGGCTCCCTGCTCTGCGGGAAGCCTGCTTCTCCCTCTCCCACTCGCCCTGCTTGTGTTCCTGCTCTCGCTGTGTCTCTCTGTCAAATAAATAAATAAAATCTTTAAAATAAAATAAAATAAAATAAAATAAAAAGATAATGACTTCACCTTATTACCTAGTTCAGTGATGAAGGTGTGAAGACTAATAACCATAAAAAGCACATCAGGCTTTCGGCAAGCCAGACTCAGTATAAATATAAAGTATTTATGAAAGAGAGCACACACAGAGTTTGTAAATGCAAAGATAAAGTTTTTATAAAGTGTCTTGGAAAAACAAAATACAGAGAGTGAATAAATCCTATCTCGATATTCATTTTCTGAGGTCCTCCCTTGTCCACCACATCCCCGGCATTGTTAGTCAAAATGAAAGACCCGAGGGAATTTTTATGTCGTTGCATTTAGTATTCCGCTATGGCTTCCCACTGCTCCACAGTGAAATACTCATCTTCTACTTTAAGCACCAGATTTACTGCTCTTAATGGGAGATTTGCATTTGTTCTAAGATTACAAATAACAATTATGCCAAAGCAATTACTCTTAACCTCAATTTGTAGCTCTTGCTTGCAGCAGGGCACTTTCATCTGTTCCATTTATTTTCATTCTCATTTTGGCCTGGAGATATTTCTAAATAAATCAATCACAGGAGATGTTGGAACAGGTCTATTGAATAACACCTAGGCTGACTACACACACTGTGTGGAGAATGGAGAAAATTATAACTATAATTCAAGCATACTTCAGGGGTCAGTTATCTGAATAAATCAAGGGAAAAAGCTTTTGCCCTAGATTAGCTAGATAGTTGGCTCTCCTTTCCACTTATTCCTGTGAGTACAGAGACGGCATTTTATGTGACAAATATGTAGCAAATAATGCACTGCCTGTTTAGAAATAATTCATGAAGAATTCACATGGTATGAATGAGTTTCCTCTATCAACAACTATAATTTGTAGAAATCACTAATTATAACTATAATAATTGTTCATCTTCATCATGAACTTCCTACCATGTCAGGCACTATTAAGCACTTTACCACCCGCCCCCCATTTTACAGATGAGAACACTGAGGCAAAGGGAGATTAAATTCATAAAGCTAGTGAGTGGTGGAATGAACAGTCCATCCTGGGCCCAACTCTGGAGCCTGTGCTCTCACGGCCTCACTCTTCTCTGTTCCTGTGGTGAGCCCCCGTGATGAGCCCCCGTGGTGAGCCAGATGCATCGCGGAGCCACTGCTGTGTGGGCTGTCTGTACATCATGGTTAAAGACCGATTCCAACATGAAGGATCAATCAAAAGTGTATTAATTGTGACTGTGCTTTTATGTCCATTCTCAAGGCTACTTCTGTTTCTTGAGAATATAGCACAATGAAAGGTCATGAGTAAATGATTATATTTTGACTCTAGGCAAGTATAATTGAATTTATAAATCTCACATCTTTCTTTATATTGAGACTTGAAAATTAAGAAACAATCTCTTACTTTTAGGAGGAATAATCATATCCATATGATTATTCCTCCTAAAAATGAAAAGAACCCTGTTCCATAAACTTTGGTAATGTTCCCCTTGCTGAAGACACTGACTTTAGTTATTTCTTCCTATTTATCATACATGATATATATGTAAAACCAATAACGGAGGTTTAGACAAAGGAATCAAGCAGAATTAGTCACCAATCAGAGGTCAAAAACTTCTAATCAGAATACTAATTAATGTTAAGTTTTTCAGTAAATATTAAAATTTTGTACTCTGCTTAATGATTTCCTAAAGTAGCTTTTTAAACAAAAAAACTATAAAATATGTACTTAACATAGGAAACTTGGGAGAAAGGAAATATGAAAAAGGAGGTGAAAAATCTCCTATGATACCCTCAGTTGGAGGAAAATAATGGGTTGGCATATTTCCTTCTAAAAATTTTTAATGACTTTTAATAAGGAATTGTTTGTTATGGAAGCCAAATGTCCATTCAGCAAAAAGTTCTGAAATAGTTTCCAAATTTTTAGTGTCTTACATAGATAGGGGCACAGTTAAATTATAATAGCGTATTTTCTAAATTAACTCTATGTTCTAAATAGCATCATTTTAAGTTAAATATTTATAGCTCGTCAGATTATAAAACATCTCTTACTTTAGGCCCTGACCAGATAACGATTTGATGTGTTCCATAAAATTTAGCACCTCACACTTAGTAGCATGCATGGATTAATTCTCAGAGTTATCAAGACTAAGGCAACTTTCAGTTGAGGCAAGTCACACATTACTAGGAACTCTCTTTGCTGTCCGAACGTAGTATGTCTAAATTATGGCCAACTTATATTAACTGTGACTGTATGTGAGTGACTGTATGATTGCTTGCACACACTTACATTTAAACATATATGCTTTTGATCTTTAGGTCTAATTAAAATGATATTACTGGCTTCTGTTCTGTTCTCTTTGGACAGCAATCTGTATCACAAAGTCGTTATTCACTGTTTCTTCACTGTTCTACACTCCAACACACAGAACAATTTATAATCCTTCTCAAAAAAAAAAAATTCAGAGTACTAAGCTGTAATGGTTCTCTCCTTCCCAAGGAGGCAGACTACTCAGCAGAAAAAAGGAATCTTACATCTGACGGCCCCGCAGAAAGCTATTGACTGTAAATGCAAATTTCTGTTATTCTATGCGTTATGGGAGTAACTTTTAAAATGTCCCTGGTGATTTATTTCATTTATATCTATGTAAGCTAGAGGTAACAAAAGACAATAAACTTTTAAACATTTTTGAAGATTTTTATGGTAAAAATCCTGAATGTTTGTGTAGGTAACAGAATTAGGGAGAATCTTAGGTGACCACTTCCTATATTTAATTGATAGAAATACTATATGCTGGCTAACTGAACATAAAAAATGATATATATTTAATGAGGCTCCAGTGTATTCTGAGGTAAAAAGAGAAGAATATTTTGCGCTAAAAATACACAATTGTATGTTCCCATTTCCCAACATGACTTGTAAACTACATAGTAAAATACATGATTCAACAAACCTGATTATCTCAGCCAGAAATCTGACCTGGAAACAACTCGTGGATGTGTAGTAAGTACAAAAATCCTCCTAATAATGTATTCTTTGAACTGCTAGTGGATGTGGATTTAATATGGAAAACATCTACTCAGTGGATGAAAGGGAAGAACAACTCTAATATTTTCATCATGGGTGGGAGAAGAGAAATAATCCCGAAGACATTCTTAGCGGCAATCACACCAGTGGTGGGTGTGGCAGAGTTGAAGGCTCTGTGATGTCTCTAGCACGCAGCCACCGGGATTGGGGGGGCTCTTTACTCCACCAGGATTATGTCGGGCAAATATTTACCCTCCTTTGAGTCTTGTTTTCCTCACTCTGAAAATGATGAAACATATCTGTGGTACCTCACAAATCTTTTAAAATAATTAAATATTGGGACATTTTATAAATGCTAAAGCCCTCTGCACATGCGAGGTGGAGGGGTTAGTAGATGCCACAGAGTTCTGGGAGTGAAATTTCAATGATAACTTTCCATGCAAAATCCATGCCATTAAAGTAGGGGGAGTATATTTTAAAGTCAGGAGAACTTCACAGGAGATAGCTGTTAGCATGATGGAGAAGGATTTGGGAAAAACCCTTGGCATCCAAAGATCCGAGTTGTGGATTGGAACTTGGGGCTTAGCAAGTGAATTGGGAAAAGGTTATTATATTAACCAGAATGATGAGTTTGGCAGAAAAATTAAATTTGAGGGAAGAATGAAAAGATTGAGTTACAGGTGAAACATGAGCTTCTCAAGGTCAAAAATTCGGATCCAGAGGTGGGAAAATCAGTGACAAGGAGAGAGTCCTGGGACTGTTAAGGAAGTTAACTGATGTAACTAAATGTTTCACAATCTGGGAGTAAAGTAATACCTAAAAATTCAAAGTCCCAAAGGATGATATGATTTGTGGTGCTGGTATTATGAGAGCTCCATGAAAATGCTTATGAACTCGTTTTACCCGATTTTATTAGTGGCCTCACAAGGAAATTAAAGACTTTAATATTTAATTTTTCAACATAAAAGATCTCTCTGAAACACTAAATGAGTTATTAGAAAAGGAAAGATACTAGTTTAAAAGCTCATATTCTAGATCAGGGTTCTCTTTGCCCCTAGTGTAGTGTGTCCCTACTTATTTTTGAAAAGCAAATCCTACCATTGAGAAATGATACAGAGGGGGCATATTCAGGATAATATAGCAGATCTTATCCTCAAATTCATCTTGTTCATTATGCTTTTTAATTCAGTAGCAAAAATAACACTGTGGCAAATTAAAATACACATTAAGTCTTTCAAAGCCCATGTTTTCCACACAACTTTCTAATGATTACCAAGACACCTGATTTTAAATTATTTTTCCAGAGTTGTGTAAGATACTCATTTAATTTGTTTACAAATATATTTGACTTATTTTATTACTCTCTGAAACATGGCATTGCTATACATTTCAAACTGAACTTTTTTTTTCTAAAAGAGAGAAGTGAACCTAGAGGTTTAAGCATGTATTTGTCTATTCTTTTGACAAACTTATTAAAACCTTACTAAATGTCAAATATTGAGCGAACGGATAACAGGGTTCATGACTGGTCTTCCTTAATAAGAATGAAAAGTTTTGTTCCACATTTTTCTTGTATGTAAATATGTAAACAAAGTACATTCAAGTTCAGAGATAATTTTGTCACCTGATAAGGGTAAAAATGTACCATGTAATTAATTAAACATTTGGGTTAATAGAGGAATAAGACTACCTTACTGAAGAACCAAAATACACATATTATAAAACTTATACTGGTACTACTTAAATCTTTTCTTTAATTCAGATGAGCCATCCAAAGTCCCTCTAGGATGTTGCGAAACACTGCGGTCACCGTTATGCACATTAACTGATATCATACTTTTAAGATGAAAGAAAATTCTATCTTGTGAACCAAGAAAATTTGGTGCCTGCTCTCTCATGTATATAATTCAATATACAGCTGAAAGGTATAGTGAATTTTCCTACTCATCCATACCCTCTCAAACCTTTTTTCCTTTTATTAGGACTAAAACAATTTATGAAAGAGGTCTGTTTGAAGCACTTTCTTTCCTGTCATCCCTTGGGCTGGTGATGTAATACAGTAATCCATCATGGAGCCGGGGAGGCCCGCTGATGGATTACAGCACTGGATCATCCATGTGCCACTGTGCTCTGTAATGCACCATTACTGGGGCACAAAAGCAGAGTAGCTTTGGAAGAACTAAAAATTCCGGGTAAAGCTCTGTATGTATCTATATACTTTCTCCATTTAAAAAGGTAGTATCAAAGGTTGGAGGAGGTGAGAAATGTTGATGGACTAATTGCACAAATTTTAAGGTGTCACAGAAGAAAAAAAAGTTTTCTAGGTTCGGATCCAAATGGAAATTTACTTTGCATATTTTAAAGAAACAGGACAAGTTTGATTAGAGAGATTGGGTTTAAAAATGTCCATGGGTAGTGAATGATGATTTCATAAAAGAAGAAAAAAAAAAACAAAACCTTTCTAACCTGCAGAAGGTTGTTGCTTTTCTTTCCAGTCCTACCTAGAAAATATTCTAGTCCACCAGATAGAGATGCCCTGTAGTTAGTAATAACCTTAATATGGATAGCAGTTATTAATGAGAATTCTCTTCATAAAGTTTAATCTCACCAGCTCTCCAGTTTAAGATGAAGTTTCATGGCTAGTAACACATGGCTTGTAATACGTGGCTAGCAAATGGTGGATAAAAGATATGAGTCTAAGTCTCTGGATTTTAAATCCAGTGTGGCAGAGTACAAAGAGAATAGATCTGTATGTATCTACCTTTTAGCGTCAATAAAAACCGAATTCATATGCTTAATCCTGTGACAGCAAACACAGACTTAAAGTCATCTTTTTTCTTTCCTTGCCCTCATCTTCATTTAATTACATGCCTTTTCCTTGAATTACAGGCTGTTATAATATCCTACATGTGAACTCATAGAGAGCTTGCATATTCATAAGATGGCAGAATAGCCAGAAGGTGCTTTAAATTTGTCCCATTTCTTAGCGCAAATCCATAGTCAGTATCCATACCCATTCTCTCATTGGGGGCCATCTAATTGTTTCTTTGGAAAATGGCAAAGTAAAATTTACAAGAACAAATAAAAAAATCCTGAATAAATTCAAGAAATCAATTGTACAATACAGAACTGGGTATAATACAGTTGATACAGTTGATCTTCAAAAGCAGAACAAAAAATAATGGTTTTATTGGTCACTTTTTTTTTTTTGAAACTACAATCATTTAACAATCCCATTGACCAGGGAAGAGATACTATTGGCAATATTTTCTAGCTTGGGTAAAAACGTGGTCACGTCAAACTTCCTCCTATATTAGTACACTCAGTATCTTCACCCTGGGCCTCCCTTTCTCCCATCCCTTTGGGGGGTTTGGTTACTGAGACTAAAGAGGTCATCCTGTCAATCACTTTCTTAATGAATGAAAAACTTTGAGGTAACTGCTTTAAGGGAATGGCAACAGTTTTTAATTAGAGTTTATAGTCCCATCAAACTCAATCCATACCTGGATTACTTGGTGTGTCTCTGGATGTTTCATTTTGACAAACAAAGGATGATGTTAGAGTCTGGACACCATCTCATGTTAGTAAGACACAGAAAAATTGACTAAGTAGAGTCAATGAAAGGGGGACCAAAAGAAGCTAAGAACATGAGTGTTCTTGTTTCTATTTGTGGGTGATGTGTACAATGTAGTCATGTTTATATTGCTTAAAAAGTCATAGCCAGTACACACAGGTACAAGATCCTGGGGAACTAGACTGTCCCTCAATTTAGACACTAAAATGTCTAGAAGGAGCTTTGTCTGCTTTTTTATATGACTTCTGAGAGGCCCACTGTTAAATTAAATTAAATGATGGAAGATTCCTGTATTAGATTAGATTAGATTAGATTCCAGCCATCTAAGGCCCTTCCAACCCTGTAATTCCTGATTTTGTGGGAGTGGATGGAAGCTGAGGCTCACAATGATGAAAACCTTGAATCACACTGAAACAACTTTTTACACAAGCACATACAAGCATACATATTTATTGAACACATAGTAGGTACTCAATAAATACTTTTTCTTTCTTGATTCCTCCAGAAGTTTTGATGTAACACTATCTAAGTCTATGTGAAGTCCAAATAAGATATTCTTTTCCTTCTTGAGTAAATATTGTACTTTCTGACGTGTGAAACTCTGGCAGTGAGTTATGGTTTTCAGGTGAATTGTTTTGGTTGTTACTGCATTTCTAAGCTATGATACATTGCCCGAATATTATTCACATAGTTTTCCATCACAGATTCAGAGTTGATTTCACAATGCTTTACTCAACTGAGTAGAAAAAGGGAAAGATAAAGAAAACACAAATCTACATTATCAGGTTGTTTAAAAATGGGTCACTATTTTCTTCATGAAAATGGAAGTGGCTATATATATAATATATATTGTACATATATATTATATATATGCATGTATAGAAAGTGTTACAATTGATATTTAGTTAACTCCTTAAGGACACAATCATTTTCAGTGTTGTCACATTGGTTCAAGAATGGAGTTTTATAGGTAACAATAAATAGAATATTTTCCTAACAACTGATTAAAAACCAGAGATGTTAAAGTTAAAATGTAACACGACAATAACATTCCACAGAGAACTTTATATATACTCTACAAAGTACATTCACAAATATTCTCATTTAGTGGGTAGATTATAAGAGAAATAGATTATAGTCAGCAGGAGTATTGGGGAAGGAAGGGACTGAGGTAAAATGCCTTGTTTCCAAGCAGTGTTTACGGGAGGTAACTTGGGAATGTAGTATAGAAAGACTAAATGGGGGAGACATGATCTGGTGAGGCCTGACCCAGGCAGGTAGCGGTAATGACAGGAACAAATGCAATTACAAAAGCAAAAATAATTAGATGTATTTGCCCAGGGGTAGGAGTAGGAATGAGGTGGCAGGGGACTGGAAGGAAAGTTGATTATCCCTCTAAGAAATTGAATCTATGTGGCTAAGAATATGATATAACCATGGAGAGTAGTGGGAGAATAACAGAAAGGAAAGCTGGTTTTGAAGATTTTTTTGATATAAAAATAATAATAGTAGCTCTATACAATACTTATCATCAAACAGTGTTCGTAAGTGCTTTGCACCAATTAACACATTTAATCCCCACAAAAACCTTATGTGGTAGATATCCACGTTGCCATGACATCAATGAAGTTAGAAATGCAAAGACTGTTGTTCTAGAATTTTACATTGGCTGACCAAATTAAGCCATTTTTAGTTCTTCAGGACACCATTGTTGAAGATGCATAGTATATTATACTGGTATGATTGAAATTGATTGAAATATTTGTAGGGTCAAGCCTGCAATTTAGGAAGGAGGTGGGAATAAATATTTAGAGGGAAAGCGAAGTGTTTCCTGAAAGTTTTATGCTTTGCAGCCATCTCCTCCAAAATGCTTCACAAAAGTATAAGAATGAATATGAAGAAATGAGATATCAGCAACTGAAAAAAATGCTCTTGTGGAAAGAAATATGCAAAATAAAGATCTTTTTTAACCCCTGATTTTATTGTAAATAAGACATTCAGTAGTGGAGGGTGCCAAACAATTTTAATAGCAGATATAGTCTTTAAATAACTGATTACTGTGGTTAAATGTAAAAGAATTTCTTTCCTTCTTTCTTTTTCTTTTTCGAGGGAGGGAGGGAGGGAAAATCTGGACTATTTGGGAGAAAGGGAAATCAGGAATTATAGGTCTACAACTTTCTCACAAGTGGCTCAGGAAAAAAATAAGAGAGAAAATGCAAATGTGGTAAAATACTAACATCTGAAAAATCTCGGTGAAGTTTTTTGTATAATTCTTATAACTCTTCTGTAAATTTGAAATTATTGTAAAATACAAGTTAAAAAAGAAAAAAAAGTAATGGTTTTGTTTGCAGAGCCTGGTGTGTGTGTGTGTGTGTGTGTGTGTGTGTGTGTGTGTGTGTGTGTGTGTGTATTTGAGGATTCTGGAGCTGGGTGAAAGTAAAAGATCCATGCTAAAAATAAGGGAACAAAAATGAAGATGTGTTTTGCATGAAAAAGAAAATCCCGTAAGAAATTGATTTCATCTAGCCCATTCCAAGTACTTATGAAATGATATTGCTATGGTTGTAATGCTGCATCTAAGAATAAAATCAATCCCCCATGGAGGCTGTCAAGGCATCTTGTTAAATGCCTACTGAAGGTTAAGCATAATAAGTATAGTTGAACAGTAGTGGGTAGTGGATAATTGCCAAAAAGCTTATTGGAATTTCAAAGGATAGGGATAACAGGTGATAACTGACTTTGATGACTACCCTACAAATAAGCTGTGGAATCAGACCAGCAGCCTAACTTAATTAACACATCAACCCCAAAGCCTAGGGAACTAGTCTCTTTCTGCCTCTAAATTTTTTCTCTTCTGTGTGATCTTCTCTTTGTAAGTTTTCTTGTCTCTCCACCTCTTTTAGAAAATCTCATTCCTTCCTGGGCTTTCTTTCTCTTTTCCGTCTCCCGACTTTTCACTAGATCCTGCTTGTGTCTCTTTTATCTATTCCTGTCTTTATAATCAGAACAAACAGAACAAAAATTGAGTTGTTGCATTTGGTGACTACACTGTGAGCCTTACTATTTTATAGTTAGAGCTGAAGTTTTAAAATGTTTCTTGTAATTAAACTGCCCTCAAATTGCTATTTCCTTTGATTTGGGCCTATACTGATTTTTTTTTTTTTTTGGTATTGTTTTTTAGTTGGTTGGTGGTTGAGTGACAGTTTTAAAAAATGGGTCAAAAATTAAAAGTAGTCACGTAGGGATAGATACCAAGAGCAAAAATCTCTCAAATATCTTATTTCATACTTAGCTTCAGAGCACCATGAGTTCAGAGAACTGTGGATAAAGAATAAGTCTTACTTCTATGGTAGCACCGTTTCTTAGGGAGAGCTAGTCAAGCTATTTTACAGCAGATAGAATGGTACCCAGTGCGTACTGGATGAGTATCAGCCTGGCTATTCCTGGGTCGACCCAGTGGTTATTCAGTAAAGAATTCTCTACCCTACAGAAAAAAAAAAAAAAAAAAAAAAAAATATATATATATATATCTTTCACATACATTGTGAAGACTTCAGAAGCAAGATTTTAGAAAGGGAGACTAAAAAAAGATGAGGACACCCAGTATTTGTGAGCATCTGTTACCATGGCCTGGATTAACATAGAAGGTAATGGGAAAGGGCTGAAGAGTGAAGGAGGTTGGTCTATAAAGTGGCGTTCAGGGGGGATATGAGCCTGATGTCTGTACTAAGCGATCCTTGATAGTTTGGTTAATGGCTTTTTCAAACTATAGTGCATATACCCTGTCCTGGCCCTCCTCATCCCCCTTCCACCTCACCTTACAAAATACATACCCACCCACGTAAGAAAATACTGTTCTATGTGAGTGTTCTTCAAACACTGATGTGCATACAAGTCATCTGGGGGATTTTGCAAAAATGCAAATTTTGACTCAGTAGATCTGGGACAGAGTCTGAGATTTTGCATTTATAATAAGCATCTAAGAGGGCTTCCAGTGGGTAGACCACAATTTGAGTAGCAAGGTCAATATCACAATGACTTTCTGGTGATTTTCTAGTTCATACTGTCTCTAATGTTTATATGATTATAAATGTTACCTCCACTCCCCTCCTCAAATGTATAAACTATTTTGGATTTGGTTTCTACTTGTATTTTATCACCACAAAATATACACTGTGAAAATAAATAAAGGAAACTTCATTAAAAATAGGGTTGGGAAGCCCTGAAGGGAGGGCTCTCACATACCATCACTCAGACCCTGAATAGGAAAAAGCTTATTTTACATACCCTAGAAGGAGGAAGAAAGAATTTCTCCTTGGAACAGTCAAGCCAACGAAAAACTGCCACACTTAGCCAATAAGCGGCCATCACCACCTTGAACTCTTTGAAACAACCCCTCCCAGATTCCACCTTTCCTCCATAAAAGCAAGCTTCTCTTCTGTTCACCTGACTTGCTTATGGTTCACCATACTTGTTCTGAATTGCAATTCTTCGCTATTCCCAAATGAATTCATTTTGCTGGCAAATAGCTGGCTCTTTTTTTTTTTTAAAGGTCAATAACCTAGACTTCCAGATGCATAGTCGGCATTCAACGAACACATGCTCAAATAAATTCCACTTTAAATTGTATCACTTTACACAAACTTTAAATAAAAATTTCTTCTTTGCACAAGAGAAACTCATGTATGAAATTTTGTTGGGTAGGACCTTGAAATCAGAGCAGAATAATACTTGTTATTATCTGAGGAGAGAAAATGCACTTAACCAAGTCAGTAAACACAAAACATAGTGCTGTTCTTTGTCTAATCTTCATTCCATTTAGACACAGCATTTTATTCATCACAGATATTCTCTCCCACTTATAATCCTCCAGAAGCCCCACAATAGATAGACCAGTGCACTGGAAAATGTGCATTCTACTTAGGGCAATGGCAAAGAAGCTATTTTAATGAGTGGTATTACAATCTTTTAGATTGTTGATTAAGGCTAAAGAGTTGTGAGGAAAAATTACGTATAAGTGAATAAGACTGTTGTAAGGGGAAGAAAAGAAAAAAAAAACAATGTGATCTAAAAAAATATCTACTAACATTTATGACATTTCTTCAAAAACATTTATTTCTTCCCTGCCCCCACCCTGTTTTTAATCTCCTTTCAGAACTCTCTGTTTTCTTTCTCCCTGTGCTTGAAGAGATGGCTGGAGATATGACCGTGGCAATCTATTTCTAGAAAGTGGAGGGGTTTGTGTTGGAAGTAAAGGTTCTCAGGATCACTTAGAGTTAAGAGACATTTGCAATTACCTAGTCCAAACACGGAAGTAGAAATATGTATAAATGTGCAAGTAGAAGTTCGTGTGTACATATATATATGTATATCTATCTATATATATAGATACATGTCATGGAATTTTTAAAAAGCTTGCTTTACTTTCATAATGAATATTTAACATTTATGGAGTACCACCAATGTATTAAGCATTTTGTCTCTTTTACATTTGTTGGGGGGGAGAGGAGTTATGTCGACTGTGGGGGAATTCAAAGCATATATTTTTAAAAGTATATCTGAATTATCTAAATCTGTTATTGATAGGAGAGAAATTTTTTAAGAACTTTCATCAATCATATTTAGTAATATTACTTATAATGCTTTTTAATAAGCAAAATCATACATATTATATAAATATGAACTACACTGTTTATTTTTCTTAATATGCTAATGCACAACAATGTGAAAGAGAAAAGAAAAAGTGTCTTAAAGTTACCAATTAACACTGGTCATTGTGTTTATGTTATCAATTAAATCAACATCTTGTTAAGAGGTATCCTTGAATATAAATGACCTAAAAATCTTCTTTACAGCACTTTGGTCAAATTGGCTTTGGAGTAAAATATCCATTTTCTCTCCAACACATCTCCAGGTCTACCTCTCACCAAGTGTTTTTTAAGTTAATATAATGTGTAATTAAAACACAGGGCATTTCCAATTTATTTAAAGAACATAGAGTTTAAATTTTATGCATATAATTTTAAGCATATATGCATAATTTTCATGCATATAATTTTAAGCATATGATTAAAATGAATCGTTAAACATAAATAAAACATAATAGTTAGATATTTCTATTTCCCCTCTCAAGTGGTATTCTAGCATAGAAATAGAGTAGTGATATATAGTTTGTAACTCACTTGGTCAGCTAGCTTTGCAATTATTTTATTTTTGATAATTTTGTTTTAAATTTTGGCATTAATTATGTGTGTATTTTGTAGGAAACTTAGACTTTGTTAATATTACCAATATCACACTTTTTCAAATTTGCTTGTTGCAAACTATATTTACTTCTTAAATATGAGAAGTCCTTAAATGAGATACACCTTATGTTTTATATTTAGACTGTCTTAATTAACATCATTCTTAAGACAATTACCTTTGATACATAGGTATCAAAACCATGTAACCCATAACATAATTTTATAGGAAAACCTCACTCTGTCGACAGAGGAGTAGTTATAAAAAGTCATTGAATGAAAGGAGTTTCTAATTTTTAATATATGTGCTGCTGAAGCAAGCCCTGAAAGGGGTTTCTAAATATTCCATTCAAATTAGATCATCTTATTTTTATTCAGAAAACCAGGAGCATTAAAAGAACAAAACAACAAAATAGGTCTAAAAGAAAACCCCAGATGCCCTGGACTAGACTGCATCATTTCTTCAAATTCAGTGTGATGGTATTTGGAGATAGCACATTTGGGAGATAATTAGGTTAAGTTGAGGTGGTCAGGATAGGACCCTCATAATGGGATTAGTGTTTTTTAAGGAGAGACACCAGACAGCGAGCTCTTCCCTCCCTCCCTCTCTCCTTTTCTCTCCCTCTCCGTGCCCCATTCCTCGCTCCAACCACTGGTGGACCGAGTGAGAAGGTGACCAGCTGCAAGCAAGTGAGGGAACTCCATTAGAGAACTAAAGTGGCTGTGAACCTGATCTTGGACTTCCCTGTCTCCAGAACTGTAAGAAGTAAGTGTCTATTGTTTAGCCCACCCAGTCTGTGATGATTTGGTTATGGCAGTCTGAGCTGACTAAGCTATCAGGCCACAGGGACGAACATATTTCTGGGAGCCCAAAGACCCTGATTGAAATATCTCCTAGACAGATTTCCTGGAGAAATGAACTGTTCTGGGAATAGCTGTTAAAAAGGTTTACTACAGCATTAAGGCCACTGACTGGCTTAAAAGAAATTCTGAAAGTCATAGCCAGCAAACAATGAGTTTCAGCTGCCATAATGACATATAGGCCCTAGAGCAGAAAAAAAAGCAGAACATGATGTTAATTATTAAAGCAAAACAGCTTTTTTTCACCAAAGTGTCTACCACTGCTTTTTATGCCTTGACTGTTAAAGCCGGTAAATTTTCTTCTTACGGCCAGTGCACCATGCTACTTAAAATAATCAACATGTGCCTGCAGTTTGGCCTCCTACCAGTTTACTTTATCATGGAAAGGTGTTTCAACGTATTGTAGCTAGATTATAAATGAAGACAGAAACACTTGTAAGGGCAAAAAAATTAAGGGTATAACTTTTCTGTACGGCTTATGAAAGAGATTTCTCTAAGATTGCTTTGCTCTCTGGAAACCCTGCAAGTTTTCCTTTACATTACAAAAAAAAAAAAAGTGAACACATACACACTCCAGTTCTTGTCATCCTTATTTCTTTATTCATTTTGATACTTCCTTCTTCACTGTATGCTCTTGCTTATTTTCATTGCAATTTATGCTATCTACAACTTCTATAATATAAAGCAACTCTAACTAGGGAGACATTTCTTTTGTCTGAAAATGAGAACTAAGTGGGGAAAAAAAAAAAGCATTACACCCTTAGTAGCTATGCTATTTGACGTATCATTGAAACCTGAAAAACATACCAGTAAGATTTTCCTATATTGTTTAATGAAAACTTTGCAAGCATATTTTCACCATATATTGTTCACAAATGCTTCATTGTCCCCTGACAAATGGCCTGTAGCCAATCTCTAAAATCTTCTTTTGCAGTACTACAGCTTAAAAGATTCATACCATCAAACACTGCACCTCAAAGGCTAATGTCTACTCTCCAAATTTCAAATGCTGTAGCCTAATAAAAATTTAAAGAGTCCGAGCTCCTCTCCAGGGAGCAGCCGTCAAGCTTCTCTTGAAAGAAAGAAACATCAACAGCCTCCACCTGGAGTACCAATGTCTTGTCATCGAGAAAAGACATAGTAAGGGCAAGTTTTTTTAATAAGAAAAAAAAAATCCAAGTTATGCCATTTGATGTTAAAATGACAGACTTTTGATCTCCCAAGAGCTGAGGAACAAAAATGTTCCTAATATATCGGGTGTATTTAGGAAGGGAAAATGAAAAAAATATTATTTCATATATATAACACATATAAAACATATATATGTACACACACGCACAAACACATATACACAAACATGTACAATATGCACAAACATATACAGTCTATTTGGGGGACATTACAGTTTCTTTTTAACTGCTTTCATCGTCAACTTTCTGCGCAAAGTTTGATTTATTGTGTTCATAGCTGTATTTCATTAAGTCATGGCTGCCCTGGAGACAAAACAAAGTTCATTTTAGTTCAGTAGCATTTCACATTTTGCTCTCCTCTCAACACATGTCATCAATTATCCTTCATTTACACTTTCTGGTTCAGTAAAGTTCCTTGTAGTAATATTCCTTCATAAAAGCTTGATCTGAAAACTCCTGTGTAAAAAGGACCAAACCACTTACTTTATGTCATCTATAGAACAATTTATTTGAGGACAGAGAGCCCGAGATTAGATTGGAGAGACTGCCACTCGCTTCCATAGAAATGCAATCTCATTTTTCCATTATACCATATTAAAGTGTATTTTTACTATCACCCTAATAAAGAAATTTATTTAAAATCAGTTTAATATCGAAGATCTTTATAAAATGAAGCACAAATTATCTCTTTTGTAATCCATTGATCTGTCCGAGATGTCTTCTGCTGACTCCTGCTTTGAGAAGAAAAAAATGCCCATCTTAAAAAAGGTACTTCTAGACTCCTTGATTCTCTAATAACCTAATATAATTCAGTGAAGAGGGGTTACCTTCAAAATTTTCCATGGGCCATTAACCACCTATGGAAATGAATCACAGTTACATGTTATATTGGTTGCACTGTGGTTCATACTTTTTGTAAATGTCAAAGACAATAGAAAACACCTATAGAAAAAAGCCATAGGCAGCTATTTTGAATTGCCTAGCATTGGGAAAAATAATGACTGTTTTAAGGGGAAAAAATTCACTCAAATCATCTACATTTATAAATTCAGTTATATCATATTATTAAATCATATTCACCCATGGTTTCTTATTCAAATTATTTTGATAATTTGATTATACCCGGATATTTTAAGCCATTATAATCTAGTACTGTTTTTAAAAAAAGCTTTAAAGGGGCACCTGGGTGACTCAGTCGGTAAAGCATCTGCCTTCAGCTCAGGTCATGATCCTGGCATCCTAGGATCTAGCCCCACATCGGGCTCCTTGCTCTCCTGGGAGTCTGCCTCTCCCTCTCCCTCTCCCTGCTCATGCTCTCTCTGTCTTTCAAATAAATAAATGTAATCTTTATTTTTTTATTTTTAATTTTCTTTTAAAGATTTTATTTTTTTGACAGAGACACAGCGAGAGAGGGAACACAAGCAGGGGCAGAGGGAGAGGGAGAAGCAGGCTTCCCACGGAGCAGGGAGCCCGACGCGGGGCTCGATCCTAGGACCCCGGGATCATGACCTGAGCCGAAGGCAGACACCTAATGACTGAGCCACCCAGGCGCCCCTGAAATCTTTGTTAAAAATTTTAAAAAAGCTTTAAAAAATCACCATTTGGTAATTGAAATTTGGTAACTGAAATGCAACAATAAAAAAATATAAAAGTGTTTAAGTGAAATTTTAAAATCCCAGGGGTTCAAAATGCAGCTGATTTAAAAAAATTTACTACAACATACTGTGGTGTTATGCTGTGATGATATGCCAACTTTAACTCAATTTAAATTTAATAGGAGCACAAGCATTTCAAATATTTTTTTAAATCATAAAAAGTTAAGTATAAATATGAATGTGATTATTAAATTGTAGAGTTGACATTAAAGATCAAGAAAAATGTAAGACCTCTAGCCAAATTATATGCCATTTTCAGTACTATTTGCTGAATAGAACTACATATATCTATACTTATGGGTATTTTAAATGTGTGTGGGAAAGTGAGTATCACCATATTTACTTCCATGTTTCTTTTTCAAACCTGAGGGAGATAGTGGTTAAAATTGTCCTTGAAGTGTAACCTTGCTTACATTAAGTATACTCATCACACTGACCCTTGTTCTACAAAATGCACCTGTCATAAGTGTCAAAATAATAAACTGTGGTAAGTTCAATGAAGTGCTGAGGAAGACTAATAAGTTAGTGACATATTAAGGTAAACCTCTTCAAGAATGTGCCATTTAAATGAAGACTCGAAGATGAGAAAGTCAGCTAATAAAAGAGTCCAATTGCCCATGTAGAGGACCCAAGCTAGGGTTTTAAGGCTGCTTGGAGCATAGTGAGAGACGGAGATGAGAGAAATGAGGTAAAGTTGGAAAGGTAGGCAAGGACTAGATCATACAGAGCTTAGCAGAGACTGAAACAGAATTTGTGTTTTATTCTGAACGCATGAAAAGCTATTGCAGTCTTAAAAGCAAAAGAATAAATAATTTGATAAACTTTAAGGGATAATCAAAAAGGCTTATGCATGGATAACAGAGGGTGGTGGTGGCATGTGATGATACACAGCAGAAGTAAATGGTTTAGGGTCTTCAGTTATATTCATTATGTGGATTTCTTAGTTGAATATGAAATAAAAGACAGCTTTCCCATAATATAGTAGAATTCACTGGATGCAAGGAATACTATGTGCAGGTCTAAGTGGTATATCCTTCAAAGCTAATATATTTGATAAGCAAAGTACCATTCAACTTTAAATTATTTTGCTTCATTGAAATTGAGAACATCCATTCTCTCCTTCTGGTGAAGAATCCTAAATACACTATGATTCTGGTATATTTATGCATATAGACAGACAGGCAGGTAGCTGGATAGGTACATTTTATATATAAATTTTGCTATATGAATAGTATATGGTACCCATGGGACAAATATAGATGAAATGTCTAGTTCTGCATTCTTTAAACATTTCAGAGTTTTAGTTAATAATATTTATTTCCCACCATTGTATTTTGCAATTAAGAAGCAAAAATCAAACCTATTCTGGTTGGCTGCTTTTGCATGTGATTTGTGATTAAAGCCTTTTCACAATGTTTTGACATGAGAACTGATATATAGAGGTGTCCGGGGACTTGTATTCTTTCCCTCATAGCCATTTTCATTTCTATTCACATTATGAGGTCCAAAAAATTTCTAGTAAGTGTTCATGAGATATTTTTCCTCAGCTAACTTTTAACTTGGAAATGGATTTTTGAAATAAATCTTTTGTTCCATCTGTAATGTGGGAATCAGTTAAAGAGCTGAAGGTGAACTCCTGACAGTTCAAATACTTTAGTATCTGGATCTCATTTAATACAAAAATGGTTCAGGCAACATATTTGGTCTAAATCAGTCAATCAGTTATCGATGCCAAAACCTTTTTAGAACTAGGTTTTACAAAGGAAATCCATCAACATAACAATGATCTGAATTAATCTGTACCAAGCTGTGCTTGTTTTCTGAAGGCTATGTAAGGGTTTACAAAGCACAAATATTCCAGAGAGTCATGGAAATGTAATCTGTCTGTGATAAGTTCTTATGAGAAATTTATTTGGGAACATAAATATGTTCTAACTTAGAGGCCTGAGGACAATTTAACTTTCCAGAGAAATGTAAACAAACACATCCTATGACAGAGATGTCAGAGGAATTTTTTAAAAAGCAGTGTACACGACTAGCGTGTTCAATATGACAGCAACTATTTCAACCTGCAAAGGTTGTCAGGAGGTGATAAAGGTTGAAAGTAAAATTTTCAATTACTAACAAGTATAGATTGATTGATCCATCAACCAACAGATAGTAATCTTTCTATTTAATAACTTCTCTGTTTAATAAACACCTTTTCCCAAGTTATAATACAAAAACAGCTTTTTAAAAGCTTGAATAAATGAGAGTAAGGAATTAACTTCTTTTATATAACTCAGTGTTTCAAAATGATTGTTTTCATTGTTTTCTATGTGTAAAGGCCATCACTCGTCAGCATATGATACTGCAGCCCATCTCCATTAGACATACACACTTAGATAAAAAAAAAAAAAAGAGGGAATGATGTGAGCAATAGAGATGTTTCCAGACTTGGAGAAAAACATGTCTATGGCCCAAGGAATTCAAGGGCAGAGGAGAATACTTGCAATGGGGAAAATGCTACTAGAGGCAAATAACTTGCTAGATCAAGTCCTGCTAGTTTCAGAGGACTACGTTAAGTGGCATAACTAATGTGATATGATGGTAGCATACAATAGAATGAATTTTTGTTTAGAATTTCTTCAGCAAGAACTTAATCACTGACTATTTAATCTTTTCTTATGCCATTGCATAATCACTGACTATTTAAACTTTTCTAATGCCGTTGCATTCTCCGATCTTTCCATCTCTAAAGTTTCAACTCCAAATAGAACTAGTAATGATCTGCCATCTCTTCCTGTATATGCCTCCTCGATCTCAGTAGATCCTGGCCATATCCTTTAACTAGAGCCTCAACAGCAATTGTATAGGAGGTTTTACTAGTCATACAGTTTCATATTATGCTGGATTGTGTGACTTTCCTAGTTCTGGTTTGCCTGCAGCCCACGCTCCCAACATAACCCTGGGAACACAGGGTTGGCTTTAGAACAGTGGTTCTCAACCAGGAGCGATTTTATCCTATAGGAGACAATTGAAAAGATCTGGAAACATTTTCAGTTGTCACAACAGAGAGGCTACAAAAGTCAGGAATGCTATTAAGCATCCTGAAATGCACAAAACAGCCCCCCACAACAAATAATTAAGTTGGCACAAGATGTCCATAGTACTGAGACTGAGAAGAAACTCTGCTCTAGGGGCATTTGTTTTGCAATCAACTTTGCCAAAACACGTGACTCTCAATATGAAAAAGAAAGGGGAGCAGAATTTATTTTTGTAGGTGTTAGTAGATATTTATGCTTAAAATATTAACAATACATGGCCTGATTTCTGATATTTTAGAGGAATAACTAAGTCTCTCGTAATGGATTGTCCAGTTATAGAACCCAAGTTACTAGCTGTGTTCCTTCTTTTACATTGTTAATTACATTATAACCATTTTGTTCCTCTTCAGTTATAGAGTATAAGAAGATGGGGGAAAATGCTTAAGTTTTCCTGATAAAAGAGTACAGATTGTCCATTAAAGAGGATTGAAAGCTAACCATGTATTGAATAGCCATGTCTTGAATTTATTTAGAAGAAAAGACGAGGTTATAAGTCACATTTGACAGTATGCAACATCTGTGTAATTTGGCATGTTTTCCTTTTTCTGCCTAGCTGTCCAAAGGCTCTCAAATAAATTTACTACCCAACCTCAGCGATCTGCTTATCCAGGTTTCTTGTAGTACCCAAATTCGTTTTCTTTAGTCTCTATTCTGTTTTACTATTAGCTGTCACATATTGTTCTAGTTTTGACTTGTAAATCACTTTAAATGTTTTTAGAGAAATTTGGGTTAAAATTTTTGAATTTTAATAAGTTTATCAAATATTTTTCAGGGCCTATATCATTTTAAGAAAGTGATAAAAGGTTTGAAGGTCATAAAAAATAGGAACCTAACTGTTCTCACATTGAAGGATGTTTACAATTTGATAGCAAATGAAGAGAAGCCTGCTAATAACTATTAAACAAAGCAGAAAAGCTAGAGAGGAAGATAGGGATAGACTGAATATTCAAAATACAGGAGTCACTGGGGCGCCTGGGTGGCTCAGTCGTTAAGCATCTGCCTTCGGCTCAGGTCATGATCCCAGGGTCCTGGAATCGAGCCCCACATGGGGCTCTCTGCTCAGCGGGAAGCCCGCTTCTCCCTCTCCCACTCCCTCTGCTTGTGTTCCCTCTCTCGCTGTCTCTCTCACTGTCAAATAAATAAAATCTTAAAAAAAAAAAATACAGGAGTCACTCCTCTTTGGGAAGGAGTATGAGGCTTCTGGATAAAGTCAGCTACTGAAATGGAGACTCTTCATAGGTAGAGATGTCAGAGGAAGAAGATATTTCAAAGGAATAGGATGAGAGAAGATGAAGATTTAAAAGAAAATGGTTAAGTTTGGGTGACAGTAAGTGTTTGTGGCAGACACTATTGGTGGATTACTCAATGGTTTTGGCTGGAGCATGACTGTGATCCAGTTCTGACCAATGGAATCTTGGGGGACATCAGGGGTGGGTTAATTGCTACTCTGAAAGTTTTTCCTCCTTGTTAAATATAAAAGTATGAGAACTAGATGAGGTCATGACTGCTGGATGAAGTCATACTTTTAGAGCTTTCTTGTTCCCTAGGTCCTTGCAAATAAAAGGATTCGAATTGATAATATGATCAGATGGGATCAGGTCATTAGTACACAAAGCAAAAGTAGGGAATCGTGTCAGAAAGAGACTGTGTACTACTGTAACAGGTTTTGAATGGTATACTTTGGCAACTGTACTTCATTTGATAGATCTGTACAGGGTCTATAATAACAGAATAATATAACTGTGGAAACGTGTAATACAAGTAATAAATGCTTTACTGCTGTATTGTCTACACCTATACTAGGGTTAGGCACATAGTAGGTGCTAAGTAAACATTTGATGAATAAATGAAAGGATGAAACCACACAAATAGCTATTATAGAGACTTAAGCAATTCTCAATAGCTTATTATCTTTTACCCCTATTTAATAATCCCATTTGAATTTATTGCATATAAAATTTCTTAGAATACATGTATACGTGTAAATGGTGTCTATATCAAACAGATCTATATACTTAACTGGGATGACACAACTGAATACTAGTAACATCAGTTATGCTGTTGTGTATTAATTCTGTTACTGAAAATGGATTCAAAGAAATATAGGCAAGAGAGTGGGAAGGAAAGAAAAAAATGTAAGTGTAGCTAGAAGCTTGCGGCAATTTGGCATACATTTCTAAATTAGCAAGGTGAAAAGGGTTGCATATTTAGATTTATTTATTTATGCACCTAGAGAAGTACCTACCATTTGGGAATAATTATTTATACCCTACCACTTCCACAGGTAATGTATGGTTTCTGTAAGAATGTATTATCCAGGACATATTATGTCCCTTTTGAATGTAATCTAAACTAGTGAAACTGAACAGGAAACCAACATATTTATAAGTGACACATTTTTCAAAGTTCTTCCCTTTTTTTTAACCAGAAAAAGGACACAACATCTACAAGTGGGAAAACACCAAAACTCCTTAATCAAATTGGAGAATAGCTGATGTTTGTCACTGACAAAATTAAAAATTCATTGTTCAGTTTAGTAGCTGGAAACCCTGTTATATCACATTCTTCACTGAATGACACACATTCTTTTGTAGAAGTGTTTTGCTAAAAGCACACCAGAATGTTGGCAATTGGGGCATGCAAATTTGTTCTGCAACTAAGAACAAGAGGAGGATTTAGAAGCTATTTTAATTTGTGTGGTGGTACATTTATGTTTAAAGTACAATAATATTCATGTCATTATCATGTATTATTCATATGCAGAGTTTGAAGTGGAGGTCTTTCCAAATATATTAAGAAACTCTTATTCACAATAATCTAATTAATTCCCACACCTCCCTTCCTCTGGTTTCGGCAAGTGTGAATCTTCAGGCTGAATTATATCACAAGCTATAAACTGGCACCTCATGGGCCAGATCAAGCCAGCAATGAGTTTTGCTCACACAGTGTTTAATTTTTTTTTAAATTATTTGCCAGAAACTAAAAATAGAAAGCTATTCCACAAAATTCAGATTTTCAGCCCCTTTTGTAACAATTTGCACTAGCTCAGGAGGCCTCTGGGTAGGGCCCCTGCAGTCTGATTTCATGACTCGTTTTCTCTTGGCCAACAGAGGACGTCTCCAGATGCCGGGAACATATATGGATGCCCACCCCTGACGTCCTCACACACAGCCCAGTTCATTTGGATTGTCTATGGCTTTAGCTGTAGTTTGGCATGAATAAAAAATATCGGTGACAACTAGAATGCCGTTTCTGTAACTGGGGATGAATGATAATGCTGATCTCAACTGTGGGGATGGGAGTTCATTGGTCAGCTGTATCCATAAACCATATTGAAGAAAAAAGTTTTCAGTTCTATTTAAAAAGGTGTTTTTCACCCTTATTAAAAGACAGTTTCCATGACATGAATTTTCTGTTTCTCATAAACCTGTTTTATATAAACTCCACTAAAGAAAAGGGTGTACTATACATTATAGATTACTTTGTTAAAGGTCCACTTTGTAATTCAGATTCGCATCAGCTATTTCATATAAAATTTTATTTGAATCATCCTTAAACATTCAAAAGTATTTGCTTTTGATTTAAAATTAAAACTACTAACACTTTTGCTGATGTCTAACATTTATTGAGCAATTACTATTGGTTATAAAATTGTACTGATTGCTTTACATGCATTATTTCACTTAATCTCACAAAAGCATATGAAATATGTGCTATTATTATCCCAATTTTATAGGTGGAGATTAAATAACTTCCCTAAGGTCTCAAAGAAGTGAAATCAAGTCTTGAGGCCAGTTTTGTTTGATTTCAGAGTCATGTTCTTAACCACTGCAGCAGCGTGAGAAAGATAGAAAAAATGAAGGAAGAAAAGAAGAGGGGGGAAGAAAGGACAGAGAAGAAGAGCATAGAATAGAATAGATTAATAGAATTGGTTATATCTAGGTCATGCATATATTAATGGTACATTTTGATTCTGAAACTTTCCACGCAGGTATAAGGTTTGTGCATGTGTGAGTGTGTGTGTGCATGTGTGTGCGGACACTCTAGGAGTGATGGATTTTTCCTTACTGCGAATTTTTTTTAATTTTTTTAAATTATGTTATGTTAATCACCATACCTTACATCGTTAGTTTTTGATGTCGTGTTCCATGATTCATTGTTTGCGTATAACACCCAGTGCTCCATGCAGCTCCCTCCTTAATACCCATCACCGGGCTAACCCATCCCCCCACCCCCTCCCCTCTAGAACCCTCAGTTTGTTTCTCAGAGTCCATCGTCTCTCATGGTTCGTCTCTCCCTCTGATTCCAACCGCCTTCATTTTTCCCTTCCTACTATGTTCTTTTTTTTTATTTTAACATAAAATGTATTACTTGTTTCAGAGGTACTTACTGCAAAATTTGATCAAAAAAGTTTAAAGCCACTGCACTATAGCCCACTGTCTGCTCATATTAGAGCTTATAATACTTAATGAAAGTAGATTCTTATTTTAGGTAGATGTGGAGTTTAGATTTAAACATCTTTTTAAACACATTAAGTTCCTTTAGCATTACAGTGCAAAAATTTACTAAAATAATTGTAACTTTACAAACTAAGAATGGTCATACCTTAGATTTTAGGGCACTAACTAGTGCTATAAAAAGGAGAATGTTATTGGAATAGAATCAGTGTGCTACAGAATGCAAGTACCAATGTCAGAGATTTAAGACTGATGACTCAAAAAAAGTGCAATATAGGTTTTGTCAATTCTTTTTTGTTTAACCATGCTATTTTATTTTAAACATCCTATTTCTTCTGTGGCTACAAGGTAGACACATTAATCAGGCGACATTGCTTTATTCAGCTCTGTAGATGTTATTAATCAGTAATTAATTTCTGTTGTGAAAAGTTTGTTAACAAAACCTGAACTCATTTCTGATGGAGAAAAATAAACACCTTGGAGCCTGAGATAACTGACTGAGATAACATAGTTTCATACGTAAGCTGTTTCTCTGGGATTGTGCCAAGGGGTGTGTTGTGCAGAGAGGCTTTAGACCTCAGTCATCTCTATTAGCACCTCACAAAGTCAACCTGAATAAAGAAAAGTAAGTTTTAGTCTAGTATGTCTCTTCTGCTGGCTGCTTCATAGCCAGGCTACACAACGATGGAGTCCATTTGGAACAGAGAGATTATGAGACGGGGGGACATCTTGAGGGAAATTGATTGCATCATATGTTGGAGGAATAATAATTGTAAAGTTATGGCCAAACATCAATCATAGTACCTTTGCTTTCTGTGGTTTTCTTCCCTTTGGTTTCATAACTTGGACCTATTTTATAAAACACAAATTTCTCAGCGGTTAATGCGGCTACAGATTTCTCCCTTGCTCTATGCAGGCTGTAGCAGTTTGTAAATTACACATATATGCAATATTTTATTATTTTATAAATTATAAATTACTTTATAGCAATATATTATATAAAATATGTGTTATATATTATATAATATATTACTATACATTAATATATCAATATATATTATTGATTAAAATAAATGTATATATATTTGAGGTTACCAACAATTTGGTGTAGGGCATAAAATCATGTGCTCCTCATCCTGATCACTATTTCAAATGCCCTACAGGACCTCATCTGATCTGGCCCTTTGCTAACTTTTAGTCCCCTTGCTATATTTTGGCTTCTTGGCCCTTTGTTCTCTTCTTAGAACAATAAAGTTCATCCCACTTTAGGGCTTTCAATTGTATTCTCTTTGTGTAGAATATTCTGCATCCAGAGAGTCACATTTCTGGTGTGCCTACGTACCACTACTTGAAAAAACAGAGAATGTATCTAGGAAATTTGAATACTAACATGCCCTGTGACTCAGAAATTCCACATTTAGGCACATATCCATAAAGCAACATATGTATCAGATTAAAAGTATCAAAGAAAATGATCAGAGCTCTGTTTGCTGTAATAGCAAACAAACAGAAAACAAACAACCCGGAAACAATCAAAATGCCAATAGAGAGCAGAATGGATAAATGTAATGAACTCACACACTGAAATTTAATACATAGCATTTAAAATAAACAGGCACCAACATGGGTGAATATCAGAACAAAGTGTAGACTCAAAAAAGCCAGTGACAATAAAAAAAATAGCTCTGGTTTCATTTTTATAATATTTTAAAAACAGAAAATAAAACAATATATTTCCACATACATATGCATGTGGTACAATCATTAGGGAAACTAAGCAAATGACAAGAACAGATTTTAAATGGTGCCAAATTCTGGAGGTAAGGGTAAGGGAGAAGTTGAGATCAGAAGGGTAGATAGAGGCTTCAAATGTTTTATTTCTGAATCCAGATTTTTAAGAACCTGTGTGCTTTCGTTTTACATATGTGGTATATACATGTAATAAATATAGATAAGAGCATCAAATAATAACATTTTTATGTGTTTAATATTTTAAATTAAAACTATAGGACATCAGTCCTTCTATATTCATCCTGTTTTATTTTCTTATAGCTTATTACTATCTGAAATTACTATACTCATTTATTGCTGACCTGCTTATTGTTTCTCTCTCTCCCTTTCCCTACCAGACTGCGAACTTCACAAAAACTGGCACCTGGTCTCTTTGGTTCGGGGCTAAAGGAGAGGAGAGTTCCTCATACTTAGTAGGCACTACATATACTTACTTGTTATTTCCAGGAATCACCAGCAGATACGTTTTACAAATATACTAACGGTAGAGTATTTTGTGGGAGGGCATTGTAAGATATATATGTATCATGCCCTTCAAGGCCTTACATTTCAGTTGGATTTGTTCAACATTACGTTTCTTCAGTGAATCAAACCATCTTCTCTTATCAAACTGACTTTCCGTTACATGTACCCATTGCTCTTCCTCGTAGAGCTGCCCTTCGACATGCGTGACTTTATTTTCTTCATAGGAGGCATTTGAATTTTGGCCTTTAATGAATCCTACTGTGACAAGATGAAAGATTAGGAGGTGCTTCAGCAACCCTCCTCTCATCTATTCCATCACTGGGTAGGAAAATTACCTGTAAATTTCCTAGAGAATGTAATCCTATTCCTGTTACTGCCTGAAAAATAATTTGCTTGTATTAAAGGAATGTCTTTTTCTTGTTAATTTCTTAATGAAAAACAGTGTAGAAACTATTACTTAAATGGCATGGAAAAGCCTGAAGTACTTAATTACCAAAGAAAGACTGGAAAAATGTTAAGTGAAGTGTAACAACAATTATAAAATGAGCTAAGAAGCCATTAAACAACATTTAACATATGTATTTTAAAATTTTGCCTTTACTCAAATGGTACTGTTTGGCTGTTTAATTATTTTAGAAATAATAAATGATAATACTTTAATGTAGAAATTAAAAATAAATTCTTAACATCGTTCTCAAGAATTGAGTCATTAGCTAATACAATTTTTTTTTCCAATCACCGAGTTATAAAAAAATCACTGAACTTTTGGCTATACAATTTATGAACACTTATGGAAAAAAATAACCTAATTGGGGTGATGGCTTCCTTCTCAACTCTTTCCTTGAAATTTAATCTCTGTAAAAAAACTGTTTTTTTTTCTTAAAAATGAATAATCTACAAGATAGAAAACTGAAGGAGATGCTACTTACCAAGAGCAATCATGAATTTTAATGTTCCAGAGAGGAGGAACATGATCTACAGCGATGAAATATAATAGATAAGTCCACGTTGCCGGACTATATTGCTTGGGCTTGAATACTATTTCCACCCACGCACAAGTTATATGATCTTCAGAAAGTTACTTTCTCTTTGCCTGGTTTCCCCATCCATAAAATGGGGATGATAATAATAATAGTTCCTGTCTCATAGCATTTTGAAAGTTGAATGAAATAATATATATAAAATATTTGCAACACCTCCAGCATATAGTATACATTTTACCACTACCTATGTAAAATATAAAACTTTAAGTGTAAAGATTAATTTATTTAATGCTTAAGTTCTGTGTGAAAGAAATGATGGGGACCTTACAAAATATTTATTAAAGCTAACTCTAGTCAGTGAATGTGTCTAAAATAAACTTGGAAAATATGTTAGAAATAGTCAATTTAGCATATAAATTCATCTGGCAAAAAAACATGGATCAATTTGATGTTTACAGTCTTATAATAGAGGCAACTGGGTGGCTCAGTCATTAAACATCTGCCTTCGGCTCAGGTCATGATCCCAGGGTCCTGGGATCAAGCCCTGCATCGGGCTCCCTGCTCCATGGGAAGCCTGCTTCTCCCTCTCCCACTCCCCCTGCTTGTGTTCCCTCTCTCGCTCTCTCTCTCTCTCTGTCAAATAAGTAAATAAAATCTTAAAAAAAAGTCTCATAATAAATCTTGCTTGTCCAAAATCAAATCTCTGTAAAGTTGGATAAAATAAATAATATTATGACAAATCACCTTATAGATACAGCTAATATTTCTATAGAGGAAAAGTATCTGGTCAATAGAAGACGAAAACAAGCTACAGACTAGGAGAAAATATTTGCAGAAGACATATTTGACAAAGGACTGTTATCCAAAATATAAAAAGGAACACTTAAAGCCCAAGAATTAGAAAAGAAACAACACAATTAAAAAATGGACAAAAGTCCTGAACAGCTACCTTATTAAAGAAGATATATAGATGACAAGTGAGTATATGAAAAGATCAGGGATTTGCGAATTAGAACAATAATGAGATACCATTACCCATTAATTAAAACAGCCAAAATCTAAAACACTGACGACAACACGACATGTTCGCAATGATGTGGATCAACATCACTCACTGCTGATGCAAAACGGTAAGCCACTTTGGAGCACAGTTTGACAGTTTCTTACAAAAGTAAAGTACTCTTCTCATTCAATCATTAATTATGCTCCTTGATATATACCAAAATCAGCTGATTTTTACCACAAAATACCTGCACACAGGTATTCATAGCAGCATTATTCATAATTGCTGAAACTTGGAAGCAACCAAGATGTCCTTCAGAGGTGAATGGATAAATTAACTGTGATACATCCAGATAATGGAATATTATACAATGTTAAAAAGAAATGAGCTTTCAAGCCATGAAAATACATGGAAGAAATGTAAATACATATATTACTAAGTGAAAGAAGCCAATCTGAAAAAGCTACATATCTTTATGATTCTGAAGGGGAGCAGAATATGCCACCCCAAATATGCTACTTTGGCATATTCATTTTTAAATGAAAAGTTACTTGGGAAACAGCTGGTGTAAGAACAGCACTCCTTTGTCCTCCTGGAAGTAGAAAATAAATCTCCTGTGTGAAGGTATCCTCCCTATACCAGGAGAGTAACAGGCATCCTTATTGCCAGAGATTGGGAATTCAAGGCCGAGAAGGCTGTATAAACAAACCTTGTTACTTCCTCAATAATTTAGCACCCTAAGCCCAAACTTCTTTGTTTCGTCAATTCTTCACAAACGTATTGTTTCTTTGCCTAAAAGATATAAAGCTGCCTGCCTTGGTCTCTTCTTGGAACTTTATATCTTTGAGGTTCCCATACATATGAAATTCATTTTTTTCTCCTGTTAATCGATTTTATGGCAATTTAATTATTAGACCAGCCAAAGAATCTAGAAGGGAAAAAAAGCTTCCCATCCCTATAATTCCAACTATGTGTCAGTCTGAAAAAGGCAAAATTATATACAGTAAAAACAGTGCTTGCCAGGGATTAGGGAGGCAGAGCACAGGGAACTTTGGGGGCAGTGAAACTATTGTGTATGATACAACAGTGGTAGATACATGTCATCATATATTTGGCCAAACCCATAGAGTGCACAACACCAGGAGTGATCCTTAATGTAAACTGTGGACTTAGGGAAGTAATGATGTGTCAATGAATGTTCCTCAATTATAGCAAATGCAGCCCACTGGTGCAGGATGTTGATAGTGGGCGAAGGTGCCTGTGTGTGGAGACAGGGGTTAATGGGAACCTTCCATACTTTCTGTTGAATTTTGTTGTGAACCTAAAACTGTTCTAAAAAATGAAGTCTCTTAATTAAAAAAAGCATCTAGAATGTAGATATTGACTAAGTAATATATGGTAATGTTAGTAAAATACAGAATCTGGTTTTTCTGCACAAGAATTTGAAACTGTGCATTAAAAATATATTTGGCCTATACATTCCTTAGCATGATTATAAAACAACTGGAGAATTAAATTCAAATAAATGAATAAAAATGTTTCAAATTTACCTCCTGGAATTAATTGATAACTAAATGATTTAATTTTTTTTACCTTTAGCACTCCGCTCTCCCTTTTTTGTCTTTTTGTGAACAGCCAAAAATTAGGAAATAAAAGTTGATAATTGAAGCAATATACTCCTTATCTTATAAAAACATTTAGAATTATATGCAGAATGAAATAAGTCTTAATCCAAGAGTAGTAAGAAGTAGTAATAGTAGTTAAGTATAGAATAAATTATAACTTCAAAACAATGATATCATTGATTTTAAATTGCTAAAGAAGATAAAAAGCAACCTTATTAAAGATAATTTGCCTGAATTTTGACAACCAAGATTTTTTTCTAGTAACTTGAATCTGCTTAACAAGAGACCCTAAACAATTTGGACACCATAATGTGCAAATAAAGCCTATTATTATCTTTCTAGAAATCAGGAGCTGGTATTGCCACTTTCTGCCCAAGAAGACCAGAGGGAATGATTTACTTTTCAATATTTACGTTTCCCCACATGTAAAACAGCTGAAATAATTCAGAAGTATGTATATTTTTTACCCAGAGAAATGTCAAAATTAACATGTCTGTACCGATTCGTTACACATCTTTAAAGTCTTTTGTTATCCCAGGGCATTCATAGTATTTCTGGTGGAGCATAATAATAGTCCTTTCATGTAAGAGTTTTTAAAGTTGTTTCATATCCATGACCTCATTTGAGATTTCCAATGATCCAGCAAGGTTGCCAAAGTAGATAGTATTCCTATAGAACAGATGAAACTGAGGTTCAGAGTTGATATTGCTTTCCCACGGTCATATGACTCTAAATGAGGTAGAGCTGCGATTAAAACCTAGACTCCTAAACCAGTCCTCTTAACTACAAAATGATGTTTTCATTCTTAATGTTAAAGTGTAATGTGTAAACAGCCTTAGGAAACTGTGTTGTTCATATTTATTTATAATTTTTTTGCTTTGCTTGCTGATGTATTTCATTTTCTTTTAGATTACATAAAAGCATATTCCAGGAGATATTATTCAAAGAAATATAATTTATAGCAGTGTTTTCCAAACTGTGTTCAATGGAACACATGTGTTCTGTGAGACTAAAGTTAATAGGTATCCTAGAAAATAAGATTCTATAGTTAAATTAGTTCGGGAAATCTAGCACATTAGCACCCTTTGAACAGTCAATGTACTCAGCCCTGCTGTAAAACTACTTATTTAACTTTGTTACATATCCTTTGTATACCTATAATATAACCCAAGTTGATTTCATCATTAGCTCCTTTTCTCATGGAATAAATTAATGTATAATCAACTTTGGAACAGTTTCTGAAATACTTCCTTAAAGAAAATGGAATGAAAAATAAATTACTAGAGCTTTTTCTTTAACTTTACTTTTTCCAGTTAAAGCCTTGACTCTTCTCTAGTGTTAATGATAAAATTTTCATCATTTGGAGCACTCAGAAGGCAGGGACTATATGTTACTCATCCTCTTATGTCCCACTAACTAATAATTGCTGGACACAAAGTGGTAAGCTTTACATGAATACAATGACCAGACATTTGTTGAGTTGCTGTGAGTAAAATGCTATTACATTAAGACTAAAAATAAATTTATAACCAACTTGTGTAATTTTCCTAGTATTGAGTAAATAAATGAAGAAAAAAGATTAGAGCTTTCACCTTGAGATCTTTCTCCTCTTTTCAGATGAGAATACAAATGCATCCTATTCTGATAGGGAACAAAAGAAGAGCCAACAATCACATTTCCCCTGTGAACCCCCAGCTTGAACAGGGGAAAACTGGTTCCACTGTTGACAAGATAAACTAGAACTACACACACACACACACACACACACACACACACACACTTTTTAAGTAAGATAAACCCAAAGGATAACATAGCCTTGGGGGCAGTACACTGGTTGAAGAGTACTTTCATGATAGAAAGCAAGGGAATCTTCAAACATTGAGTATAATGTTCTTCACGCTGTTCACAGAATGTTATGACTAACCTCTAACCTTTATGAGGCAGAGACTGGATTTCCTTTACCACACAGTACCTAGAACTTGGCTGAGAGCTGACATAGGTAGACATTTGTGGAAGGAATGAATGTGTGTACAGTTGATCCTGCCATTTCCAGTATAATTTAACGAGTTTTTTCTTTGGACCAGAGAGTGAAGACTATCTTCAGTGATAACTCCTACTATTTTCTTCTCATAGTTTGCACCGAATAAGTTTGCAAGTAAATACCCTCTCACCAAGAGTCAAAAAGCACTGACTTAATGCACAATAATGTGTATCCAATTTAATCCTCAGGCATGGAGTTGCACAGTAAGATAGTTGTAGGGATAGATCACTGTAAGCTATGCTAGTGGTAAGTCTGAGCCATGGCCAAAATGGCAGTTGGGTGCTATTGCAATTACGAATGATTTCCCTTCTTTGGTAGTATCTGGCTCTAGAGATGGTTAAGGAGCCTAAAGAGCTCAGCCTAACACAGAAGTCCAACTCCCTGCCCTGAAGTCTCATGCAAAGCTGCTATGCAGACCCGCCTGGACCAGACATATTTTCAAATGGAAGAGAGTTAGTTTATTCATAGTAAACTGAATTGTTTCCCTTGAACCTAATGAAAAATGTCAAGGAAACAGTATTTCTCCTCTGACTCTAGTAGAATCCCCTCCTCAGCTTCCTCTTAATCAGATGGTCTGTATGAGGTGTGCTTTTCCTAAAACATTATATTTGGGTAATTTTCACTGTCAGAATAGTGTTGCTCTGTCCACCCCAAAAAAGTGCAAAATTCTCCCTGGATTTTACCTGGTTTTGTGACCCCACAATTCGATGACCAAATCTGATAATACCAAGACACATTAAAACAAGTTCATGAAGACAGGCTTCAGTGTTCATTGACTTGGTACCTTCCTACACTATCTAAAAAGTAGCGGTAACAAATGCCAATAGTAAATATAATAAAATATAATATAATGTAATATAATATAATATAATATAATATGCATTGCTATGTGCCTTTGTTTTCCTATTCTGAATATTAATGTGAATATCTCACCAATACATCAGAAATATGTTTTTGTAGCTTACAGACATCTGCTATATCCTGTGAGTTGCAAAATATTCAGTAACTGAAGACTGTCCCAGTCTTGCAATTTTTGGAATTATTTCAAGATTGAGCAAAGATCAAAGCCCTCTACGTGTGTGTATAACTTTAAACCTGTTAGAACAGAAACTAAGCTATGCTTGGTGAGAAAACAAAAGGGTAGAATTTTAAAATTTAAAAACAATGGTCTGTAAATAATAGTCACTTTTCACTTTATTGAATTTTAATTTTCAATTATACACTAACAGTGCAGTTAGTTAGTATTTCTTTATTTCACCAGCTTTGATCTAGGTCTGAATCTTAGAAATGGCTTTTTCAGAAACTACTGATTTAAAATAATTCAGAATTACTTAGTCCAAAGAGTTCATGTTCTGCAAATCTTTTGCTACCTACTTAGCAATAAATAAAGGTTAATTTTTATTCTAAATGAAGCTAAACCATCCACTGACCACAGTGATGATTGCAGCATCCTATAGGCCAAATTTTGAATACCATTCTGTTCCAGAGAAGATTTGGAAGTGACAGAATATGCTTTTAAAAGTCAACACTGTTGGAATGTTAAACCCATGTGCCTAGAACTAGAGCGAATAATGAAATACAGTTAGGTTATTAATAGACATCATTAAAACCCTCTGAGAGTTAGAAAAATATTTGCTTTAAACCACATATCGTCTAGGCAACTACCACCCTTCTCCAAGCACATTTAACACTGTTTACCTTGACACACGTTACACCTTCATGTCATCTGCTTATCATTAGGATGTAACAGGAAATGATCCTACTGCATGTTCTAGCTAGTGGTAAGTCTGAGCCACTTTTATTTGTCACAATTCACAATTTTATTTGTCAAATAATAATAATAATAAAAGTTTTACCTCATTCACTCAGTATTTTCAGACATTTATTTAATAAATGATTTAAAATAAAGGTTCTGAGAAATACAATCTGTAGGAAATTGCCTCAAAAATGGTTAACTTAGGAAATGAAATGTCTGATTAAGATGCATTAGAAATCTTAAGAAACAATAATGTTACATGTGGGATGATCAGAACGATAGCTATTATAATAAAGACATTAGGGAAACGGTTTTAATAATCTCAGAACTTTGGCAGAACGTTAAATTGCCTTTTTCTGTATCAGAAGTAGCTACAATTGCTTCTAAAAAGAAAGAATAAATAGCAGGCTCTTGCAGGGAGGGTGCCAGCCACTCAGGGAAAGCGCAGAAGGGCACAGCCCTGGATCTGTCTTGGCTACCCTTCGGAAAATTTGCCTGATATCTGGGAAGGCAGGATCAGACAGACCCTGGCTTTTGCGTTCATCTGGGCACCCAGCTGTATCAGGACTGGTCAGTTAGCATTTCATTGTGTATGATTAAATTGATCCAGTGTTTACTCCCTTGGTGGCCTAAGCGTTTCCTCAGAATTGCTGGGGCGCACATGATGCAGCGTCAAGTCATTTACTTAGAAGCTGCAGGCTCTTTTGGGGCCGTGTAGAAATATGAGGATAATCAGGTTTCTCTTACTACTTCACACGCCTCAGTCTCTTTATGTAATGTCATGTTGGGCGCCCACCATAGGGCCGGTCTCTCAGCCTCTTAGTACAAGGACAAGAAGGGGACAGTACATCTCATTCAGGTTCACAAAGGAATATAGACATTTTATCCTCAAAGCCTTAAATGCAGATATAATTTAAATTATAAAGATTCCCCAAATGATTTGTTTAATCTTTCGGCTAAGCAAATTGCTTTATGTACGTGAAAAGTATTGAATTGATAAGCGGACATAGGGGACATGCTGCTTTCCCATTTTTTTTCAGCTTTAGCCTTAGACTTTGTAAAAGTGCTATTGGTTTTGGGGGCACCTGGATGGTTTAGTCAGTTAAGTGTTTGACTTTGGCTCAGGTCATGATCTCAGGGTACTGGGATTGAGACCTGCTTGGGGCTCCCAGCTCAGCCATGGGGAGTGGGGACAGATCTGCTTCTCCCTCTCCCCCACTCTTCCCCCCCAACCCGGCTCATGTGCTCTCTCAAATAAATAAATAAATAAATAAATAAATAAATAAATAAATATTTATAAAAAAAAGCGCTATTAGTTTTTACCTCACCAATTCCTCATGTTCTATTCACTCCTTAATATTTTGTAGACTCGCTTTTTTCTAAAATGGTCTTTTTGATTCTCTTCTTAGTCTGTTGACTGCTTAGTCTGTTATTCTCCAATTTCTTTTAACCACAGCCATTTCTTCTTGATCTCATGGTTAGATTAAAATATAATTTGTCCTCTTCCGTCACCTTCAAGATCAAAACTGAGGAGGAAGGCCTTGCCTAAGAACTTATTGTCTAAGACCTTATTAGTACTGGCTTCAAAGCTGTGTCCAGGTATAGGAAGAACCAAGAGAGTTACCCAGGTCTGTTTCCAATTCTTAAAAAGGCTCAAATAAAAGGTGTGTATGTATTTGTGTGTGTGCTTGGAGGGTAGGGTGGGGCAGAGATTTAAAATATCACTGTTTTGGGGCATCTGGGTGGCTCAGTTGGTTAAGCTTCTGCCTTTGGCTCAGGTCATTATCTCAGGGTCCTGGGATCAAGTCCCACATTGGGATCCCTGCTCAGCTTGGGGAGTCTGCTTTTCCCCTCTCACTCTCCCTCTGTGCTCTCCCCCTCACTCTCAAATAAATACATAAAATCTTTAAAAAATAAAAAGGAAAAAAATACCACTGTTTTGTGTGATAACAAGATAGATTCACTCCAATGTAAGAAAAATGGCCTTGCTAATTAAAAAGGCAGGAAGGGCAAGGTTTTCTGTTGGGATTTGACAATCTGCCTCCAAAAAGTTATCGTTTATCTTTGGGAAGAACATGAATTTGATCTCACAGTCAGAATAGTAATTAAGAACGTCTTCAGCTCACACCGGAGGGAAGAATCTCAGGGGGACCAGACTGGGAGATCCTGCTCACTAAAGACTATTTTCTAACTGGGAGTACCAAGGCCTCTTCCCCCATCCTCCATCTCTTTGATACCTGCAATTTTGTGCCTTATAAGAAATACATATTTTGTCTTTCAGATGGCCAAAATATATTTCTCATATGGATTTGGTCTTCATCCAGGGCTCCTGGCTCACAGCTCCTAAAACACGTGGAATTTCCTGTGACAAGAGCAATAAGGATTCTTTCTTTTCTTTTTCTTTCTTTCTTTCTTTCTTTCTTTCTTTCTTTCTTTCTTTCTTTCTTTCTTTCTTTCTTTCTTTCTTTCTTTCTTCTTTCTCTTTCTTTCTTTCTTTCTTTCTTTCTTTCTTTCTTTCTTTCTTTCTTCTTTCTCTTTCTTTCTTTCTCTTTCTTTCTTTCTTTCTTTCTTTCTTTCTTTCTTCTTTCTTTCTTTCTTCTTTCTCTTTCTTTCTTTCTTTCTTTCTTCTTTCTCTTTCTTTCTTTCTTTCTTTTCTTTCTTTCCTTCTTTCTCTTTCTTTCTTTCTTTCTTTCTTTCTTTCTTTCTTCTTTCTTTCTTTCTTTTTCTTTTTTTCTTTCTTTTCTCTTTCTTTCTTTCTTTCTTTCTTTCTTTCTTTCTTTCTTTCCTTTTTCTTTCTTTATTAATTCATTTAATACAGGTGTCTCCTATTATGTTAATGATGTGACTTTTGTAAAGCTCTAGGGTGCTTACAAGGGTGGGGGGCTGGTTGCCGGGAGAACCAAGCATGTGATTAGAGGGTTGGAACTTTCAGTCCCACCCCCTGACCTTTGATGAGGGGGAGAGGGGCTGGAGGTTGTCAGTTACCAATGGTTAATGAGTTCATCAATCATGCCTATGTAATGAAGCCTCCATAAACACACGAAAGGGCTGGGTTTGGAGAACTTCTGGGTTGGTGAGCATGTGGAGATACAGGGGGATTGCTGTGCCTAGAGAGGGCATGGAAGCTCTGTGTCCTTATGATGACATACCTTGTCCTTGCATTCCTTCCATCTGGCTGTTCCTGAGTTATATCCTTTTATAATAAACTGGTGAGCTAGTAAATAATTGTTTCTGAGTTCTCTGATCTCCTCTAGCAATAATCAAACCTGAGGAGGAGTTCCTGGGAACCTCTGATTTACAGGCAGTCTTTCAGAAGCATAGGAAACAGCCTGGGCCTTGCCACTGGTGTCTGAAGTGGAGAGTGGGGAGGGCAGTCTTATAGGACTGAACCCTTAACCTGTGGAATCTGATGCCTGCTGGTCTAGTGTGTGGGAGAACCCTCTCCCCCACTTAGGAATTGGGCCCAGGAATCTTAGAACACTCTACCCTCCACATGTCTCCCAACAAAAGTCAAAATTGTGTTTGATTCAAAGGGCAAAAACCCTCTAAAAATTGACCAACATTAATTCACGCTGAATTTCTTAGACTTGGGACTTGTACTGTTGGGAAAAGGGGGACGGGTCCTGAAAGAGAGATAAAATGGATGGAGTTTCCTAAAAGGTCATTAGAAATTTAGACGTTATTAAAGGTTAGAAAGACATTTTCCCGGAGAGGCTCCAACTGAAGATAAGGAAATAGGATAGAATCTGGAATTTTTCACAGGTCATAATTTTTATGATCTGTGAAGATTTTAACTTCTTGGCTACATATGACCCCTTCCTGCATATATTAATGTTACTGTTAGAGTAGGCAGTTACTTGGCTTTAACAGGATGCTGGGAGTCCAGCAAAGGGAGTCATGGCTAGCTATTGGGAAAGTTAGAGACTTGTCCTGGTAACACTCCAAAGTAAAGTCACCAGAAGCCTGATCAAACCAGGTAGGCCCAAGACATAGAAGGCGAGAGACCCTGACCAAGTAAAGAAGAAAAGGCATGAAACCCTGCTGTCAAAGAAATGCCCTCCCCAAATAAATAAATATTCTGCCCCCTAGTTAACAACTATCAATAAAAGATGAGACCTAAACCCTAGGGCACACAGCTCTCCCTTGAGCTCACTCACTCTTACACCTCGAGAGCATACTCTGACTTTAATAAACTTTCCTACTTGTACCACTCAACTGTTGTGTCTGGTCTGTCCTTGAATTCTTTCTTGAGAGGGAACCAAGAACATTTGGTGACATCCTGGGGATCGGATGGATGGAGGCCTCGGGCCCAAGGGTCTCCCCTCCAAACAAGCTCCCCAGTCTACCTGGCAACATTACTGAACACATGATCTCTCAGAAAATTCTTTTTTTTTTTTTTAAGATTTATTTGTTTATTTGACAGAGAGAGAGACAGTGAGAGCAGAAACACAAGCAGGAGGAGTGGGAGTGGGAGAAGCGGGCTTCCTGCCGAGCAGGGAGCCTGATGCTGGACTCGATCCCAGGGCCGTGGGATCACGACCTGAGCCAAAGGCAGACGCTTTAACGACTGAGCCACCCAGGCACCTTCTCAGAAAATTCTAATAAATATATAAAATTCTTGTTTTCATATGAAAATCAAGGAGTGGGATTGAACTGATATGAATAGAATAAGAACTGAATTAATTTGCCATCAGGTGAGCCAAGTCTGAGAAGACCATGAGAATCTATGGCACCCAGGAATTTACAACAGCTTTGGGGAGGGCATTGCACTTTCCACAAATCAGGGAGTAAAGGCTGAGCCTAATTTATCTGCGGCCAAAGGATAGAGTGATCCTAGCAGATTTTTGAATCCCATGTTTAGTAAACATTCCCTTATGACTGTCTCAACCTCCATGACCTAAATTTAAGCAATCTCATCCATACCCTTGGCAGAGAGCATTGTCTTCTACCTGGGACATATTCAGTCATTTGTTAGATTGAATTTCCCAGTTGAGATCACTTAAAATAATCTCATTACTAGATAAAGAACAGAATCCTTTTGCTGGACACCTGAGGCAGTGACTGAGTCTACTCTGAACACTATTAAGCCCACTGTGACTAGTAGAGTGCCTTGATCTCTGGGAAGTGCTTAGTAAATGTTTATTGATGATTAATCCAAAAGGTTCCAGAAGCTTTACAGGAGGTTATAAACAGACAGAAAAAAATCCATGAATCCCTCGAGACAGGGCCAGTCTTATAAGAGTATTCAAACTGTTTTCTCTGAAGCAGTTTTCTCTGAAGAAAAGAACCATGAAAGGAAAATTCTAAATATCCTAACTTCATGATATGGGTTTGCAAATGCATTCAGAATGCCAAGTATTCATATAAAGGGCTTATTTATTTATTTATTTTTTGGTTTTAACCTTCCCTTATCCCCCATTTTATTATGAAAAATTTCTAACAGAAAGTTGAAATAATAGTAAAATGACTGCTCACATGTTTACCATCTAAATTCAACAATTATTAATATTTTGCTGTATTTTCTTGCTCTCTCTCTCTTGCTCTCTTCCCTCATTTTGAGAGGAACATGTCTTTCCTACAACTAAATCAGTGTTAATCTTCTAAGAATAAGCATATTTTCCTTTGTAACCATAATGTCATGATCACACTTAAAAATTCACTCTGAAACAAATAATACATTATATGTTAAAAAAAAAAAGAAGAAGATAGTAGGAAGGGAAAAATGAAGGGGGCGAATCGGAGGGGGAGACGAACCATGAGAGACGATGGACTCTGAGAAACAAACTGAGGGTTCTAGAGGGGAGGGGGGAGGGGGGATGGGTTAGCCTGGTGATGGGTATTAAAGAGGGCACATTCTGCATGGAGCACTGGTTGTTATGCACAAACAATGAATCATGGAACACTACATCAAAAACTAACGATGTAATGTATGGTGATTAACATAACATAATAAAAATAATTTAGCCATTCTGCAATGTCATTCAATATTCAATTCACACTCAAATATTCTCAATTGTCCCTGAAATGTCTGTTATAGCTACTTTTTTCCAAACCAAGATCCAATAAATCTTCCCATATTGCATTTGTTTGTTATGTCTAGAGCGTCCTCCCACTCCCCCCCCCCCCCATTACAGTGACTTTTTGAAGAGACCAGGGCAATTGTTTTGTAGCATGGCCTACAATCTGGATTTCTCATATTCTTTCTTCCTGATGTTGAGTAACTGTTATTCTGTTCTCTGTATTTCCCGCGAACTCAAAGTTAATCTCTAAAGACTTGGTTAGATTTAAGTGAAACAGTCTTGACAAGAATACTCTATAGGCGGTACTTTGTATTTCATATTACTTCAGAAGGCACATAATACCAGCTTCTCCCACTGTTAATGAAGTTAAATTTGATCTCTTGGTTAAGGTGGTTTCCACCAGATTTTTCCATACAAAGGTAAGTTTTCCCATTTATGATTATCAAGGAATCTGTAGGGCAATATTTTGAAAATTTACAATTAATCTGTTAACTGCAACTTTGATATAATGGTTTCAGCATCCATTGGTAACCCATTAGTGAATCAATTGTTTCACTAGGGCTTACTCTGCAGTTTTTATTATTACCATAAACACAGTTAAGTGATATCCTAGAGGAAGTACAAAGAGGAAGCCAAACCATTAATAGAAATGTTTTTGTCTTGAACTCATTTGAGAGCATCCAAATCAGCATAAAAATGAATAGATAGCAGATGGGTTATGTTGAACACATAGCAGAACATATTTGTTTCTATGCAAAAGATACTTGAAAATTAGTTCAAAGATTTAAGTAAGTTTGAAGAGGATAAACTTTATAGTTTGTCATACACACTGTGGTGGTCTTCATCCATTGTTGGTTACTTATTTTAAGAGAATCTGAAACAGTTTGACAATAAGCATATTAGAATCACCTAACAAGAAACAAGGAAGAAAGGTGGGGGGTTAACATGAACAGTAAATACCTTTGAAGTCTGAATAGTAAGATGGTGAAAGTAACTTTAATTAGAAAGACCAACTGATATCTTCAAAAATGGAAAGAATTTCTTAATTTCTCTAGTGCAGATCATTTCAACACTATCAAAATCAAGAATTGAATGAGTACAAAGGGCTGGAAATTCCTTGAGTCATTAAGAAGCACAACTAATTGCAAACCTGAGTTTGTGAGTGAGAGTTACCCAAGTGGTTTCATCAACCTGACTTTACAAGCTTATTTTCTAGTACTATGATTTGAGATAGAAATATGAAGTTTTCCTTTATTGTTTTTTTACTAAGTACATATATTGATTATGTCATTAGCAAAACACGCAAAATTATAAAAAGAATAATAAAGATATCCCTTAATTACACCTTCAGTTATATTCTTTTCTGATATTTTAGTGCACATCATTTGAGACTTTTTCTATACATATGTATTTTAAGAAAAATACAATGATGCTGTTCCACTGGTTTTGTAATTGGCTTTTTCACCTAATATATATTATGGACATCTTTCTGTGTCAGTAATATAGTTTTATATTCTCATTGTAATGATGGAAATTATGTTGTATAGATGTACTATAGTTTACTAAATAATAATCTGTTGAAAGTAACAGGGCATTACCAGTTTTCCTTGTTGTGAACAATGTAACAGTGATCATTCTTGTATTTCAATTTTTATATGTTGTCATATGATTTTCTCAAAGAAAAGTTCTAGAAGTAGAAGTGCTAAGTCAGAAGATACACACTTAAGAACAACTACTTGCAATACATTTTAATCTATTTATTGTTACATATTTAGCTCCTTGCTTAATTTTGTTTTGTCCAAATCTGCCTATTTAATTTTATTTTGCCTAAATGTCGTTTTTAGAACATTTTCTTATCATATATTGCTTTCTAGCTTCTGCTAATCTACCAGAAAACTAGATATGACTTCACCATCAGTTGTCTAGTTGTTTTGTAAATATCTTTAGCCTACTAATCTAAGGCAAGTGGAGTTCTATGGATCTCCAGGCTACCGGGTGGTTTATTGCAATAATAGCAAATCTTAACCAAATTCTTTTACAAGGCTTGATTGTCAAGCAGACACAAACATCAGATGTCCTTTTCTTTTAAGTTCAAGGGTGCGCCTTCTCTCTGTCCTGAGAAACTTTAGAAAGAACTGTGAATGAAAATTTCTTTTCTTTTACATTCTCGGCATTTGCAGCAAAGGAAGGGCCAGCCAATTTTTGAGCTGGGTCAGGCAACAAAATACTCCATGAAATGGGAATGACATAGTGCTACATGGAGGTTCAGATCCGAAACACATTTTTTGAAAGAATTGAGCTGTCGGGCTTTTTGTATTCTAGTACTTATTTAGGAAAGGGCAGGGATGTCCTTACCATCTTTCCAGGCAACAGTGAATTTTAAACACCTGTCATTTCACTATATAGATATCTAACATCCTTCATCATGATTGGCAAACTTTCTGGTGTAGTTTCATTAGTAATATTTGAAGTGCTTACCTTGGGATATGGACTCCTGATTAAGGCCTTTCAGAGGCTAGCTAGGGAACAGTTTACATTTTATTTAAACAGTCACACATATACACATATTACATGATTTAATCAGAGGTTTTTTCTTGAGGTTCTATGCATTTTATTTATTTATTTTTATTATGTTCAGTTAGCCAGCATATAGTACATCATTAGTTTTTGATGTGGTGTTCAATGATTCGTTAGTTGCGTATAACACCCAGTGCTCATCACAACACGTGCCTTCCTTAACTAGAGTTTTTAAAAAGCAAATTATCTTCAGGAAGTATAACAGGTGTTATTATTTATTATTACTGCTATTAATAGTATCATTATTACTCCCATTTTGCAGATGAGAGAACTGAAGCTCAGAGTTTAAGTAATTTGCTTCAAATCATACAACTAATATGGAAAAAACTTTATGTCTGTGTAAATCAAAACTTAGCTCTGCTTTCGTCATCCATTAAAGAGGTAAACACTGGGTTACGTAGCTTCCATGGCGCATAGAAGAAACTGGAGAACAAACAGCAATACGTGTGAAAACATATAAATCATTTTGGACAATGTAATAGACAATACACTTATTTTTAATAGTTCGAACAATGCAGAGAAGAGATGTTCCCATGTATGATTATTTCCTATATTAACCTTGGAGAAAGGACAGGGTATTATGCTATCGACAGGAGGAATTAAAATCTATGATGATGCTAACAACTTCTCGGTGATCTGGCTTAATATAGAGATGAAGTTTGACAAATGAATGACTAATACATTCATTATACTATTTCTTCTCTTCTTAGGAAGCGGGTATGATGAATAAGAATCACACGAAGCTCTTTCTCAGTATATGCCTACATCCCCGTGACAATTTTTAAAATATTATTTCAGAAAGCATTTGGCAGGAACTGAACGCCAGACATTACAAAAACGCAATTTCCAGCAAATAGTTTCCGAATAGGTATTCTCTGCTGTTGACCGAGGGATAGTCTGTATGCTCTCAACTTTCATTGATTGCAAAAATCAAATTGCTGAACTCAGTTTTTATTTTGTCTTTTCTTGTTTCTCTGCTCCTCATGCCCCACTTTCCGGTCTTCGTGAGTGGCTCCAACTCTACTCACATACCGTCCTATCTCCTTACTTTTGTCCTTGCTGGCTTCTCCATCTGGCACACGTTTACGTGCTGTGTCCTAGCCACCATCTCCCCACTTTTTCTTTTGTCTTTGCGTCTCTTGCATACCACTACCTGACCTCTCACACGTTCTCCAGACTGTGGAATGAATAAAAGCATGAATGCATATGTTCATTTTTCTTTATTATATTTGGTCTGATCCATTTGGGTTCCCCAGGCTTTACAGCTGCCAGGAAAGGAACAGATTTTGGGTTGGACACTGGAAAAAGCTGTAGGGGCACGGGGTGGGTCTACAACACAGCGATTTGACCTCCGGAAAGTGTCATCTGCCCTTTCCCCTGATGTTGTGTCTCCTTCCTGGTGTGCACTGCAGCTGCATTCTGCAAACTAGTAACAGGCTCCAGCAGGCACTGATGGTAAAGAGAAGTGTGGACTTAATGACCAACATAGTAAGACCAGCAGTAAATCTAGAGACATTATTTACTTGAAAATTACATGACTTTTTTTTCATTTTTTAAAATTTTTTATTTAAATTCAATTTAGTTTCAGGGGTAGAATGTAGTGATTTGCCAGTTGCATATAGCCACTCTGGAAAACAGCATGAAAATTACGTGATTTCTGAATGGAAGACATTGAAAAATTACACATAGGACCATTTAACTTATACGTAGGTACCTTATTTTATGAAGCACATTGGCTACTTTATTTTTTTCGTGCTTTTAAACAATTATAATTAAATACAGATGTTTCTTTACGTACACAGTGGTATAGACCACATAGTTCCCAGTCCTAGGCTTAAAGATAAAGTATACTGTTTCATTGGCTAGGGTCCCCCACCTAGCCAGCGGCACAGCTGATGTCTAGCCAGTGCAAATTATAAAAATGTCAAAGTCCTCAAAGAACCTAACAAGACCATCTTAATCCAAGTGTCCTATGCACCTTGATTGCTAAATTTACCTTTTCAAATTTAGGAAAATTCCCATTTCCTCAGAATATATGCATTTTCAGCTCCACTTAACACTTTTTATTAGTTAGATTCAGTGGAATTAATGAATGTGTGCATTTGTGTGTGTGTGTGCACATGTGTGTGTGTGCACGTGCATGTGTGTGTGTGTGTGTGTGTGTGTGTGTGTGTGTGTGTGTGTGTTGTGTACCCGGTAGGGGCAATAGGAGAAACAGGTGGTGTGTTGAAACATATTTATTCATCCATTCCATACCAACTGTCTAGGATTCTTACCTTTTTAAATTCTAAACCAAAAAATTGATTGGGCCCCAGTACTTCAAGTCTTGAAAGTACAAGATAGACAATTTCCCTGGCAGCCTAAGACATCTAAGACCAAATGAACGCTTAATAAGGAATGGAAAGTCATTCACTTTTACATGATACTTGTCTGCTTGTATTAGGTGTCTCATCTCCAGATTTGACAGCAGGCTAACTATACATGCTTGGACATGTTTGAATTGAGGATTGTTACCTATAATGTCTAGGTAATGACCTCAAACCGATGCAGCATTCTTTTGCTCTTCAGAGGACAAGGACACACTCTGAAAATAAATTTGTTTCTAATTTTCTTTGTTTCCCGTTTCTATTTTGATTTCCTGAGCCTGCTGTATTTGGCAGGCAGACACATTTTCCAGATGAGGCCGTGAGGAAGGCAACAATCAGGGCATGCTTTATGATGTTCTTTTCAGGTTGCTGTATGCAGCACCATATCTAAAGAACCCAGCCTTCCTGAATGTCCAGGCAGGTGGCTCCTTTATGAAGCCCACTGAAATAGCTCATCCCAAAATGGACAAGTTACAAGCCTCCAACTGAGCAGGTAAAAGCTCTGCACTCTGAGTTCTCTGAGGTCAGTCAGTTTGACTAAATGTACAAAGACCAGAACTACATGGACTTTGGGGCTGCTTTTAAAATGGGTCAATAAATAATCACCATTCAATCAGAACAGCAGTGGAAAGACTGGATGTATTCAAACAGCAGTAAAATGGAGTTGAAAGCTACTTTCTTTCCATTTAACTGAGTTGTTGTAAGGATCAATTGAGAATCTAAATAAAAATGTTTCAGAAAATGTTAAAGGCAATTCCTCTCTATCTTACACATTATCTTTTCTCTTATTATTTCAGTATTTTTTTCATGACTGCAGCTAGAAGTAATATTTGAGTTATTAGCCTTTATAAAATTATTAGACATGAATGCCCTCTTAAAAAAATAAATATAAGACGGGTAGCAAATTACTGACTCTCAGGTCAAGCTTGTGGATGTATTTGGTCAGAAAAACTTTTCATTTTAATGGAGTCATCATCAAAACTAAAAATTCAGAATGCTTCCAAAAAATGTTGGATTTCTCTTCTTTATTGAGAAATTGAGAGATTTGGAAGCAATGGTTTCTCTTTTAGCACTAATTTAGTCACTCATTCAACAATATTGACTGAGGTTCTACTATGTGCCAGGCACATTTCTAGGCATTCTGAAAATGACAGAACAAAATCTGGCAAAAATCAGCTAAAAATATCAGTGGCTGCTTCTATATACAAGCACATGCTCTCTATTTTATTACAGCACCTGCCCCGTCCACATTCTGAATACCAGGCCTACTGCACTCATCTACTTTAACTTCCTGATCCCTGTAAACATTCGTGTTTGTGATGCTTGCAATACACTCGCAGTTTACGCATATACACCTATTCTTTAGAAAGAGATATTTAATGGACCAAATGTATTCATTCCAAATAATAGTACATGAGGGGCTAAATTAGGAAGATAATTGCCTTTGTTAAACTCAGCTCAAGGCTCTATGGAGCACCTGCTTCCCTCTTTGAGAGGGCAGTCTTGGAATTGAGCCTTGGAAAGAGTGGAACTTCCACAACAGAATGTGTGTGTGTCAGGTGGGGTGGTGGGGGGGGTAGGTAAGTGAAATGTCTGGGGAAGGTGGTAGAACTCGACTGTTCAAAAGTGTGGAAGAGACCAGCTTGGCAGGAGCAAGGGATGAGGGAGGGAGTAGCACTATTTCATAACACTACACACAGTCAGAAGGTGCAGTTCACAGAATTAGCTATTACAGGTAAACAAATACTCCAGAAAATAACAGAAAGATAATATAGAATCAAGTGGTTTTTAAAAATATTATGTTCTTATAATGCCTAAATAATGGAAAATGAGCACACACTTGGATTATGTGTTTGTTACTATACTTGTAAAGCTTTAAAAAGGGGAAAACAGACGATTGAGAAGTTTTTAAATGTCTGCATTATTTAGTCCCACATAAATTCCCACATGCTTGGGCATGACTGAACCATTTAAATAAGATTTCTCACACAGTACTCCAACATATTAAGCTTGATGAGTCATCACGATGAAAATATTTATTAAGGCTGGTTTCAGTCTAGGAAATATTTTTAGCTTGTTCATGTGTCAAGCATAACCTCTGAAATCATATAATTCCCATGACATTTTTGGAAAGGATGGTAAGATACACCGTATTGTAAATGCACAGAAACTATATATAACTATATTACAAATAGAGTTTAGAGCAGTAGTTAAGGAGTTAGAATGCCATGCTAGCACATGACATTTTGTAGTTCAGGAAAGAAAACTTCTAATGTCTTCAGAGGCCAAAAAATTCTCCTCTTCATCAACATCCAATTTATTTATTTTATTTTAGTAAGTACTGTGTAAATACCATGTGCCTGGTGCTAGATTAAGTACAATGGAAATGGCAGCTTAGAGAAATCACAGAACTTGTCCTTGAGGAGCTCATGATTTTCAGGGGTCTGGTTCTCCAATTTGGCATTTACACAGGGTTAAGGGAAAGCAGAGTATCTCACTTTCTATTCTCTTCTCCATCCCAGGGAAAGGCAAGTTTTCATTATCAGGAGTTGATTGACTCCTAAATGATATTAGCAATTATGATGGGTACAATTAACTGATGAAGAATTTATTATCACTTAACAGTATCTTAAGAATTAAATCTGATATTTATTTAATCTTGTTCTGCACAGCACATTGGGCAGAAAGGGATACAAAGAAATAATAAAAATCACATCCATTCAACACTTGGCTCATCTGTACCTGTCACTCCACTAGACACTTCATGGACGTTATAATTTTTAAACTATGACCCAGGGCTGTCAGGTTGCAAAGTCTATTTTCTTTCCCCCCTACACTATGCTCCGGTGCTTGCCCTTAGCAAACTCATAAATCTAGTGGGAGAAGCAAGGCTACTACATAGACATAAAGCAATAAAAGTATAAACAGAATAAAATCTGTGCCCTTGATTTTAATGCCCAAACAAATAGCAACAACAGAAACAAAACTAGTTCAGAAAAGGGCTTAAGTGACAAAGCAAGAATACAGGGCTCCATCTCTCCATCTAAGGTTCAAACCTTAGATTTTTACCACCACTTCTTAATGCGTGCCCTTGAACACTGATGCTGTTTCCTCATCTGCCCCATGGCAATATTACCACTGCACCATGAGAATTACAGTTAGATATAAAGCACCTCTGCATGGTGTCTGCCCCAAAGTCAAAACCCTTATGTTAGTCATTTCAATGGGCATTTTTTTTTTTTTTTCTGTCTCACAGTATTGAATTGCAGTAATTTTGGTCAAGGTAATGGGTGACAACTCTCTTGAGACAACCTCATTCCTTCTGGCCTGAGATTCCAGGCTTAAAGTTTTTCTTCTATCTCTTTGGATACTCTTTGATTTTTTTCAGGGCTCAGTGCTAGGCCTTTGCTTGTTTCTCTTATCATGGTATACTCTCTTTTTGTACAATCTCATGTACGTCTAACAGGGACATATGCATACATATTCCAACAACTCCATAGGTGACATTTCAGACCTTGACCTCTCTTTTGAGTCTCAAACTAGATTATGCAATTGCCTGTTTAATACTTCCACTTGACCATCCACTTGACCAGCATCCCAATGGGAATATGTTCACCTCTTGAACTCCCTATACCACACCGACTCCCTGACTCAACGCTCTCTTTCCCTACTTTCCTTTGCTAGTGAATGGCACCAATAACTTCCTTAGTTATTCAAGCCAGACAGCCAGGTGCCATCTTTCAGAGTCCTCATTTCCTTGTCCCCGTATCAAATTGATTGTCAAGTTTCTCACAATATATTTTAAATATACTTTAAATCAAACCTTCGACTTTTTATCCTCCCTCACCGCACTCTTGTGCAAGCCAACTTTGCCTCCAGACTGAACTATAGAATTTTATATACTTTTTCTTTTTTGATCCAAGTCATCCTACACATAGTCATTAAAAAGTTCTTTTAAAACTGAAAATCTACTCGTATTATGCCTCTACTTTAAGCCCTTTCATGGCTTTCCATTGCTTTTAAAATAAAGACAAAAATCTTAATCTTTGCCTACATGGTAATCTGTCACTTATGTATGTCTTCAGCTTCATCTCATACCATTTATTCTCTGTCACCTTCAATAATTTTCAGCTAGACTATCCTTGACAAATCCACATTCTTCAAATGCCTCAAATCCCCTCCTGGGTCAGGCTTTTTGTACATGCTGTCCCTTCTACATCTTTGCCTGGTAAATTCCTGGTCAAACTGCAAATTTTAGTTTAAACTTTCTCAGAGAAACCTCCAGGAGCCTCCAGACTAAGCTTGGTCCTTTTTTTTTTTTTTTTTTTAACATGCTTTCACAGCACCTGTGTTTCTACTTCCTGGTACTTAGCATATTCATAATATATTATATACTATATATTATATATATATAATATACAATGTATATTTGTTTCTTTTCCATTTCCCCCTGAAAATTGCTCCATAGAACAGAAACTATGGTGGTTTTACTCACCAGTGCCCCCTACCCCTATCTAGTACCGTGACTTATGCAAAATAGATGGTTAGTAAATATTTGTTGATGGATTTTTTTTTTTATGTTTGACAAATGGTAGCAAACAAAAGAAAACAGCCACTTGACTACAAACTCAGCATTCACGACTCACAGGCAGAAATCTTTGACCACCACACTGATTATATAGGCTTTCAGCTATCTATCTCCCATAATTCACCAGCAACAAATCTCACTGTTCTGCCTACTCAGGTGACCCTTATTTTTTCTGCCTTTTATTACTGGTTTTCATTTCCAAAGCCCCTGCAAATATTTCTCTCTCTTTACTTTGGGATTCCAGGTTGTGAATCCTGATGAGTTGGTATGGTATAAGAAATGTATTTGGTCTTTGTCCATGGTTCATGGGACAGAGCTCTCAAAATCTTGGGAATTTTCTGAGTGGTAAGAGTGTCTTTTGTTATTTATAAGGAGTTCCTTTTGAGCACACCTGAGTTTATGCTAATGAAGTGACTTAAGATGGGGCTGGTCACCAGAAAGACCCGGTGTTTAGAAGGCGGAGTTCTCAGCCCATCCACCAACCTCTGGGAGGGAATTGGGGGCAGAAAAAGCTGGAGATAAAGCTTGATGAAAGTACTGAACCAGGGGATTTGATGAGCTTCTGGCTCGTGGACGTGCTGAGATTGGTGCCCTCAGGTTTCCTTAAACCTTGCCCTGTGCATCTCTTCCATCTAGCTGTTTCTGAGTTGTATCATTTTATAATAAATCACTAAATGTTTCTCTGCATTCTGTGAGCCAGTCTAGCAAATTATCAAACCTGGGGAGGGAATTGTGGGAATCTTGATTTATAGCTGGTTGGTCAGAAGTACTGATTGGTGAGAAACTAGTCTGGCGATTGGCACCTGCAGCGGGAGCAGTCTTGTGGGACTGATCCCCTAACCAGTAGGATCTGATGCTATCTCCAGGTAGATGGTATCAGAATTGAGTTAAATTAATAGGACATCCAGTTGTCAGCTGAGAATTGGAGAACTGCTTGGTGTGGGAAAATCCCTACATATCCGTTATCAGAAATATTGAAGATAGAGGAGAAAAATAGTTTTCCCTTACAGTGGGAGTCTACACTAAAGAGACTCATTTCAGGTGAATTTACCTTAACTTAATGTAAATTGTCTATAGTTCCATTTTCCCACTGCTTAAATGCGTAACCTGTAGCATTTAGTATTCTCATCCTCGGTGTTTCCAAATTGTGCTAAAATATTAGTGGTTATTTGAATATAGTTGAACTTTAAACATGGGGATTGGGATACCAAAAATCCACATATAACTTTTGACTCCCCCCAAAACTTAATTTCTTTTTCTTTTTTTTTTTTAATATTCCGTCTATTTATTTGAGAGAGAGAGAGTGAGTGACAGAACACAAGGCAGAGAGGCGGGTAGGGTGGAGAGACAGAAGCAGACTCCCAGCTGAGCAGGGAGTCCGATGTGGGGCCTGATCCTAGGACCCCAAGATCATGACCTGAGCAGAAGGCAGATGCTTAACTGACTGAGCCACCAGGCACCCCCCCAAAACTTAATTTCTAATAGCCTACTGTTGACCAGAAGCTGTACTGATAAACAGTCAGTTAACATATTTTGTATGTTATATGTATTATACTGTATTCTTACAATAAAGTAAGCTAAAGAAAAGAAAATATTATTAAGAAAATCATAAAGAAAATACATTTACAGTACTGTATTGTGTTTCTAAAAAGAAAAAAAAATCTTTGTATAATTTAACCTGTGCAGTTCAAACCCTTATTGTTCAAGGGTCAACCATGTAGCTCACTATCTTAAAAAGCTTTCTTCTTATCTCTTTTGAATGATGGGGTATTTATTTGTGCATTTATCTATTTCTTTGTTTTTAAATAACATGGTGTTGAAATAAATTTTCTTTATACATCTGTGACCATAAAGGCTACCAGAGTACGCAGGCATGACAGATCCAGCTATTAAAAGAGAGAGAGAGAGAGAGAGAACTCTCTCTTGTGTTATTTAAAAACCATAAAATAAGCAAGGCTAGGAATGATTTTCCATGTGAGGGAGAAGCCCAGAGCAAGGGATCTTTGCTTTCTGAGATCTAGTTCTAGGTTTTGGCTGAAAAACAATGCCATTGTTAAATCTGAAGGGCAAATTTGCCACATGATAATCACGGGGATGTCATAAATGGCATTCTTCCCTTCTCCCTGAAGAGGTTATTAAAGAACAAGAATTATTTTGAAAATGTCATCAGAGAGGTAGAAAAAAAAAATAATCTTCCCCTCTAGGTAGAAGGTAATAAAAGACTAAGGGATCCTAGTGGATTTTCAGCTAACAGAGGGCACAAGCCTTCTTTCAGTTAAAGCAAGAAAGAACGTAGCAAGGTTACATTTCCTTTGCATGACCCTGCTATTTTTATGTTATGGTTATTAAACCTTCATGCTCAAGCTCTTATAGAACATGCAGAAAGCCAGTTTTCAAGATGGGTTAAAACTTTAACTGAAAAAAGGAGGTTACCTCTTAAAAGGAAAAATAATTAGTTGCAGGTGGCATTAAATAACTTCAAATATTTTTACGGAGATTGAAAATGGGCACTATCACTGGGCTTGGGAAACATGTTTACTCACTTTTCTTTTCACCTATTTCCTTAATTCCACAGGACATTTCAAGGCAGCATGATCAAGAGCCAGTCCAGAGGTGAAGTGATTTCAAAGAGGGGAAGAAGTGTTTACTTATAAAAGATGGGAAAATCCCTTATAAAATAGGGTAAAAGAATAGATGGAGGAGAGTGTGGGTTTAAATTAGAAGCAGGAAATTCTGCTTGATTTAAAGAAGAAAATGACAAGTGAAAGAATAGTGAGTTTCGTTTCTCATATTTATATGCACATGTAGGTTCAGCTCTACAAAGTAAAGAAATTAGAAACATATGTTCAGGTAGTATATTCTGGTTTATGATTTTGTCCCCATAAAATCCTATGTACCTTAAGTGATGGGTGTTTTAATATATGGGTGTATAGTTCTCATTGTGTAAGATCCTGGAGGTGTAGGAGTTGTTTATATTTGATGAAAAATTCAGTGGTGAGAACAGGAGACTGAGCATCTAGAAATGAATCTATTCAGAACTAAATTTCATTCCCCTAGCTACGGAACAGAGCTTTTTTTTTTTTTTTTTCCTCCTTCTTCTTTTACTGTGCTGAAAGTCTACCTTAGAACTAATTTCTAGGGCTACTTGAAGCTCGAGCCCTAATCGCTGATTGCATTAATTTTATACACTTGCCAACTTGTCTGGAATACAAATGTGGATCAATGTGGCAGTGTTGCCCTGTGCTCTATACACAGCATTTTCACACAAAGCACAGGTCACCCTATTGGGTGGAAATGTGTCTGGTCACTGATCTCAAAATAAAATGCTGCTGTAGACAATAGCACTCTCAGGCACACTCATTCCACTTAGGACCTATGGACAGAGTGGAGACCAAGTAGAGTTGAAAAGGTCAAGTGGCTCTCAGACAGAACTCACTGCTTTTGTCCTTTCAAATGCTGTCACTAGTCACTACTCCAAAACAGTAGAAATAATGAGCATATGCGCTTGGCCTGAACTCTCGATGTTTTACCAATTGTAGGGCACGTGCAAGGCTACCCAGTTGACTCTAAAGGTATCATTCAAATTGAACTTGAATTTCTGTAGCTCTGAGGTACTTCCTAGTGCATAAGGTACAGGAATTTGAAAGCTTCAGACTACTTAGATTAGTGAAGTGAATAGCTCACACAACCAGGCCAATTGCTCTGCTGATTCAGATATATCGAAGGTCAAATAATGACTACCAGGCCCTATTTTACCCAAAGCCAGGAACACGGGCACCATAGTGGGATTAAGTGAAGACTAGATTCAGAGTTAAGTAGGTCTGAGTTCTAGTCCTTGTTCTAGCACTTTTAAATTGTGAAGCTTTGGTCAAGAAACTTGAGATTTTGAGGCTTAAAACTCTGCATTTGAGGGGTTTAAATTTCCTCTATCAATTCAACCTCCACTCTGGAGGGAGGGAGGGAGAGGGGGGAGAGAGAGAGAGAGAGATAGGGAGGGAGAGCTTTTTCTAAAACTGAAACATGACCATGTCATATCCTGCCTTAAATCTCCAATTATTGGGGCACCTGGGTGGCTTAGTGGGTTAATCTTCTGACTCTTGGTTTTGGCTCAGGTCATGATTTCATGAGGTCGGCCCCATGTTGGGGTCTGCGCTCAGCAGGGAATCAGCTTGAAGATTCTCTCCCCTGCCCCTCCTCTCTCTCTTTCAAATGAAAAAATAAATCTTTAAAAAAATAAATCTCCAATTACTATTCAATGCCATAGGGTAAAGTTTAAATTCCTAAAGAAGGTAAGGTGGGTCACTGGTAAATATTATTTAGAGAGCCAAATTAATAAGTGATTCAATGAGATGACCAGATAGGTAGAACTAATAATGTAAGATAGCATTTTTTGAACACTTGCTATGTGCTTGATGTCCTGTTGTTTCATATCATCATTTCATTTAATCTTCACAAAAATTTTTTCAGGTTCATCTCTGTTTATTTTTTCAAAACAAAACTAAAAATCACCACTCAAAATATTTGAGAAGAGTGCTCAGCTCAATCACAGTTAAAAGCTTTATGTGATCTGCAGCCAGAGCATCATGGACCGGTGATCAGAAATGAACGCTTCTGCCATGGCTCAGACAGGGTCTGGTGGCCTGAGACCGCCCTCTCCTGCCCTGTCAGCCCCCCCCCGTATGGTTCTCTGTATGCTACCACCGGGAGCAGTGGCCAGCCAGCCCGAGTCTGAGGAAGTGGACGGCATCCACTGATTACAAGACATCTCTGTTCCCTAGTGTGCTTCCGATTTGACCATCCGGCACCCCCTTCCCTCATACCTCTAATAATATTCTTAGTTTGTGTTATTTGGAATCTAGTTTCTCAATGGTTGTTATTTTTAATGTTAATGGACATTTTGTGAAATATCTAGGCATCTAGACCAGTGGTTCTTAAACTGTGACTACAGTATTTCATGAGATATAGCTATTATTTTAGAAAAGGTTTAGCATTCATATTAAGAAAAGCTAGATTAAACAAAGATAAATAAGTTTCTTTACTACAGGAACTTCCTGACTTTTAATATAAGTCAGTGGTCCATGAATGTCTAAGGGGAACTGGGGTACTACTGCATTATATGACAAAGAATTCTTTTTGGTTGAGCACTCATTGAGATATATTTGTACTCCACAGAACACAGTTGGGGAAATTATAATCTAGATAAATAAATCCTAGAATGATGAGTCCTTGGTAAATATTCCCAGAGCACTTTCAAAGTCAAAAAGAGCTTGCTACGCCCTGAGTGTTGGCTTCTAAGTAAGTCCTATAGTAATCTTGTAGTCACTCTAAGAAGAAATGCTTGTTCTGAAGCAGTTTTGGAACCGCTAGCAAGAGCATGTGGTATAGAACCTAGGGCCCTAATGCAAGTCCACAGAAAAATTAAGTACATGACAAAGATTTCCAGATCCATGTGAAATTAGAACATTGTCTAATTTAATGGGTTTGCCAAAATTTTAAGACAAAGAGGATTTAAAAATAAATTATAGTAAATCCAAGCTATGTAGTACTGTGAAGTGGTTAAATGGGGTGAAGTAGACCTCTGTGTACTGCAGGGGAAATTGTTTATGGCATATTATTAAGTGAGAAAGAAGCAAACTGAAGAAAGTACATTCCATAATGATTATAATGTTATGAAACATGTGCATTTAGAATTACATAGAAATGGGTCTGGAAATACACATACAAAACTACTCAATGGTGTCTGCTGAAAATATGAACTATGGGGTGATGAGTTGTGGGTGAAGGAAGACGTTCAGTTTTACTCTAATAACCTTAGTATTATTTGAGAGTTCAGTAATTGGCATGCATTACTTTTTTACTAATTTTATTTTAATTGAATATGTTAAGCATGAGGAAAACAGCATATTCCAGTTATTTTCTTTTCCCATGTCTTCTGCCTTAGCTAGAGATGGAATATCAATTATTATTGCCTTTTAAGAGATTATAGAGAAGAATATTGAGAATGCATAGGGCTATTTACTGTAGATTCTGGAAAGCATCAGGCATTGCTCACATCCAACTATGTACCTTCTACAAGCCGGGGGTGTGAGTGGGAAAATCCATGGTGTTGTTTTTGGTATGGAACACAAAGCATCCAGTACCTTACTTTGCATTTCACATGTACTTAACTTCTTTCCAGAGTCTTCCAAATGCTTAGATTTCTTTTCTTTCTTTTAGATCGCATAGGCAGGCAAATGCTAGAAACATCCTTCTTTCTGCTCTCCATCCCACCCCCATGTACTTGTTCAACATCTAAGAATCCTTCAAGAATAAGAATAATGTTTCCTGACTTAGCTCCTTCTCCACCACAAGTGAATAAATGATGTTTTAAAGAACTTAAACCTTAGAACTTATTACAATGCATTGAAATTATTGTATAACCTTAGCTCTTATTACCAAATCACATACACTTTAAAATGCATCTTTATTTATTTTTCAATTCCCAGAGCCTGCATACAGCAGGGTTCATAGTAAGTGTCCAATTAAGTGTTCAGAAAATGGATGGCTTTGGTCATAAAGCTAGGATTCTACATGAAAGGTACTCTACTAAGCTCTCTGAGCGCTCTGAGGCTGAAGCAGGCATGGATGTTCCCTCTAGGAAAATAAGTGAAATGAGTACTAATATGTATGATAAGTACGATACTAAGCAGAAAGTGATTAGAGTCTGAGAGGAATTTAGAGAAAAATGCTTGTTCTCTCCCCCGAAAAAAATTGCTGAGCAGTGGTAAATGGCCATAGCTCAATTTATGAAGTATAAAAATTAAAATAAATTAAAAGAAGAAAATTAGCAGTTTTAAAAGTAGATGAAAAATCAACAACAACAAAAAATAAGTATTAATGGCATGACCTTAATTATGAGAGAAAGAGACAGGAAAAAGAAAAAAAACACTCCTCATGAAACAAATGTATTCATTTTCTGCATATAGGATTTCTTCTCTTTGAAGCCAGATTAGAATCAGTTCCTGAAAGAGGTGTTGGACTTGAGTATGCATTAAGATTATATGTCAAATAAAGGGCACTTGTAATGTCTAATAAAATAATCTATGGAAATGAAAGTAATAGAGTTTCCTTCTAATCTTTGGTTAAATCAATCACATCTTTTGTACGGGTTTCAGAGCTTCCAAGCTGGTGGGCAGCAATACAATAGTGTGTTGCAACAAGATTGCAGGTGTATTAGATACTGACCTCCTGTAACCCTCATGGCCATTCCTTACCAGACAGAAGCAGGCTGGCTCATTTGTCCTAGTGATTTTCCTTGTGCGCTATGATATAAAAAAAACTTGAGGAACATGATCTACTGTCATTTGAAATCTTCATTCTTTCACATGAACCAGCTTTTTGATAAATGCCTATTAGAAATGGTAATGTAATCGAGGGAAATGGCAGCACAACAAAATAGGAAATAAAGTTTAAAAATTAATGATCATTAAAAATTCAAAATTATCTGTGTCCTTAAAGAAGTGACTTAACCTCTCTTATCCTTAGTTTGGTTGTCCATGAAATGTAGAAGATAGTATCTGCCAAGCCTATTTTCATATTATTTTTACAAATATCAGATAAAATAATGGATGTGAAAGTGCTTTGAGCATTGTGTATTATTAAATTATAAGGCTGTCAATGCCAGCTTACACTTTCCCCCTCTATAAAATAGAAATCACTTTACATACATCATTTTGTTAATTCTTCAAAGAAATGAGAAAACATTTTAAGTGAAAGTCATTCATGACTAAAATGAAATTTAATTGGATTATGGTTCATATGCCTTCTATTTCAATTTCCATTATCTAAGAATATTTGAATTCTGCACTTGCACCAAGTTAATAGTGAAATCCAAAATCAACAGTTAGCTTTCTGGTATGTGAGTCTACAGTTCCCAAATTCTATTTTTGCTCCTGTAATCCCAAAATATTACATGTCTCACTATATAGAACTAGTTTTCATAAATGTGAGATGATAATAATGTTGATGTTTTGATGATGGTGGTGATGGTGGTGGTAATTAATGATGGTGATGAGGATGGTAATGATAAAAATCTCTTACTTTTGTCTAGACTTTGAATTTTCCAAAGCCCTTATATTATCTAGTGCAGCATTTATAAAAGTCCATATACAAGTTCCACAGAGGCTATTAAGTTTGGAAATTGAGGGGTTAATAATTTTCCTTTTATACTGGACTTCCTAGAGGTTTAATATTCCCCAGAGGTTTTCATTGTAAAATTTCAGAAGGTGGATGGCATATACAGAATTCTCTATGGGAACATTTCATTCCCTCACCCCCAAACATCAAGTGGAACATTAAGTATTTAGTGTAATATATTGTATGATGCTCTTGTCTAATGAATAGACAAATCGAATCTTAGTGCTAGAGGTGACCATAGTCTCATGTCATTTAGTTCCACATCTTCATTGAGCAGAAGGGGCCTAGAAGATCAGAGAACTTAAATGACATCTTCAGGGCTACATAGCAAATTAGTGGTACAGGAGAAATTATAGTCCAAACCTCTAAATCGAGGGCTGTGTCTTTTTCATTCCATCACTGAGGACGTCAGAATAGCCCCAGGCTTCCTTTAGCTCTGCCCAGTCTTCCAGTTAATCCTGTCATCCTTTTCCTCATCACCTATTCCTAGACTCTTATACCTTTCATTTCTCAGATCAGGGCTTCAAAAGTTATCTCCATGACCTCCAGGCTCTTTGGCTTCAAGGACTTCTCCATGAATCATTTATCTTTATTTGGGTTCTGTAATATGCTTTTATATATCTGTTTAACAGATGAGGAAAACAATATCCAGAAGGTAAGATTTGCTCAAGGTCAGGCAGCGGTTATGGACACTAAGAACCAGGGTTGGAGCCTAACAATGCCTGATATCTCAACCTATTTTCCCACATGCTTTAATTTTTACAAAATAATGGCTATCATTTATTGAGCTTAAGTGTCAGTCTTTGTGCTTAACTAAGTACTTTAGTTATCTCATTTAATCTTTTCACTGGCAAATGAGTACACGCTGGCGATTAAAATCACTCTCCACAGTCCCAGAAGTAGCAAGCAGCATTACAGGATTTGAACCCAAATCTAACTTCAAGTACTACTCTACTCTAAACTCGACTGGCTTTGATTTTTAATTTGCAAATAAAAAGAACCCAAATCATAAGAGACAGTCCATGATCTTGGGACCACTTTAAATGTCAGCATAGTCAACAGTCCTTCGTTAACCAGGCCCATGGATGTTCCTGTCAAGGTTTGGAAAACCAAACCAGGTTCTGGTCCAACTTTTGCTTTTTTTTGGCTTTATAATCTTGAATGAATCACTCTGAACCTCAGTTTCCTTGCCGTGAAAAGGTGAATAATGATGCTTACTATTTTGTTTGTTCGTAGAATTTATTTGAGAGAGAGAGAGAGAGAAAGAGCACAAGCAGAGAGGGACAGGGAGGGAAGGAGAGAATCTCAAGCAGACTCCAGATTGAGCACAGAGTCTGATGCAGAGCTGGATCTCACCATGCTGAGATTATGACCCGAGCTGAAACCAAGAGTCAGACGCCATAACCAGCTGAGCCATCCAGGCACTCCCGGAGGCTTACTATTTTGTAAGATAGTTCTGAGACTAATGAATCTGGAGAGCCAGAAATGATAGGGGCTCATGAGACCCTATGGGATGAAAGAAGAGACCTAAAAAAAGAGTTGTAGGGGGAAAATGGGCCTCAGGGAGAGAAATGCTTTTGCAGGGTACCTCCGTCGAGGTAGACAATGATAACAGAACCTTACAGATTACATAGAAGTGCATGGAAACTACACGGCCTAATAAAAATGTGACAAACATAACTAGAAGCTATGTGAGCAAAATCATGTTTCCCAAATTTGTAATTTAAGAGGAAACAGATTTTGAAAGAAGGGAGCCATGGGTTTTTGTTTTGTTTTGTTTTTGACAGATTATTTGTGTGAATTGGTCTAGTTGAAACTGAAAGCCTCACTGAGTGAGGCATCAGATAAACTGGTATGAAGCATCCACTTCACAATATTTAGAGTACTCCTGGGAGTTTTGGAATTGTTTATATGCCATTTTAAAATGGAAGATTATGCAAAATGAGAGAAGAGATCATTTTTACAACCTCAGTCATATTACTAGGGGCTTTATGTTGATATTTGTAGATTGGTATTTTAATGAGTTACATAAAGTGTCCCCCTTAATGTTTACGACATATGGTTGTTACTGCAAGCTGTGTTTCTAGGAACTTAGATGCCTAAATACTTCCTAGTACCCTAAAAGCCATGTGGGCAAAAACAGCCAGGAAACACGTGGCATAAAAACCAAAGCCTGTGCATGTACAACACTGAAAAATTAAAACCAGTACCTCAGTCTAAATAATTATGATGCAGAAATATGTTTGTTACATAAGAATAGGTCCATTTAACATATGTTGAATATTTCTAGCTAATATTTGTACCAGTTAATCTAAAAATAGAGAAGGAGGGGGAGATAAAGTTGGAGAACAAAGCGTCTGGCAAAATGAAAAATTATCTCTATTAGAGTGGCACCTGCTACTGCAGGGTTGTAGTTAAGTTCTGTCTGAGCTGATGCTATAAATCCTCACTTCCAATGATTTATAGTATGACTATAAAAGGGGCTGATAGAGACCCTTCAAATTTTCAGTCTTATTTAAGTCGATTTGTCCATGTTCAGCTACTGATATATAAACTTAACAGTGCGCTTATCAAAATATCAGAAATATTTTAAGGATTATTATATGTTATATATATATTTTATATTAAATATTAGGCACATAAGACGTGTACAGGTCATCTTATTAAATCTATACAACAGGTCTAGACCTAACTGTCATTTGCATTCACATTTTAAATAATTAAATTGAGGGCCAGAGTAGTTTGGTGATTATTCCAAGGTTGCACAGCTAATAAATAGCAAAGCTAGGCTGATTCTTAGCTGCAATTGTTAAACTATGTAGAAGTTAAGCTCATTAATTCTTATTACCAGATCTGAAACAACACAGAGCATCTCCAGCTGTTACAAAGGACTTGGGACAATAATTGTTACAAAGCCCTTGAGACAAAAGGCGAGTTAAATTTATTTTAGATAAGGGATACAAGAATGAAAAGAAAGTTGCACTACCACAAAGTTTTAAATCACCTCTTACTGACACTTTCCCCTAATAAATACTCCGAGTAGAATATATTTGAATTGAATAGTAAAGAATATGTCTCATGAAACTTTGTCTTATTTTGAAAATAAAGGCCATCCTTCTTTTTTTTTGCATTGCTTTTACGTTATCATTTTTCTTCAGAAACATTTGAAGCTCAAAATCACTGTATGGTAGTGAGTCTTTGAAGATCAATTTTTTGAAAGTATATGAAATTAATATCCTAACCTACTGGCATGTGAAAATGTGTCTCTTGGAGCTTATATACTGTTGATAAGCAAATACTCTTAGGAGTGATGCCTCCAAGTGAGGACAAAATGTCAAAGCACTCACTCATGGTATAGAATATAAAAAGTAAACACCAAAAATCCTGTAAGCGTGGTGGGATTATTTCTTTTTTGACTATTCTCATCTTCCTTTTTTTTTTTTTTTACTAATGCTTCTATCCCATGATAACATTAATATTTCTTGAAAGTGGGAATGCAGAGGATTCTCTGTGCATGTCGGCATATTTGTTTATATACATATTCTATAAAAATCATATATAGAGACATGCTTATGTTCATGTGATTTGTATCAAGTTGTTTTGAGGATCAATTAAAGGAGAAAAAGGCCAACCCATTAATTCATTTGTTCACTATTTATTGAGTGCTTACCGTATGCGAACCACTGTGCCATATTCAAGATACATCATTAACAGGACCAAAATAAAGAAGAAATCATATTTGCATTACAGTCTAACATATCTTTAAAATGTGATATTATTGGCTTATAAATAAGGACTTCTAAATCAATTTACTTTTGTCTTCTACTGTTTGAATTCATCATTTTAATAGAGAAGCAGGAGTAATGAGTGACATTTTAGAATGACTTTTCAGTACAACTGAAGATATAAAGTACATTCTGCATCCAACCTAGGCTGTTAATCTGTGTCGTGGAACTATTGAACAGTGAGCAGAACAGAGTGGTATTAGCAAATATCACTGAAACGGCATTGGGTCAAAAAAAGAGAAATAGGAATTGCAGTGATCAGTTCAGAATAATCATAATAGTAATGCTGACTTCTCCCACATTTATTTTAATGATTCATGCAAGGAGTTCAAACTCTATTTTGTGAATTAGTTCTCCTATATTCATAACAGTCTTCTGAAGTATAAGGAAGTTTTTTTTTAACTTATAGATATGGTAATAGAGTAAAAGAAAGTGTAAATTGATATCGACCTACCTATTTCAAAGTCCTGGTGGCTTTATTTTTCAATTGGATAGTTGACCTTGTGAAGTTTCTATATATGAGCTACCTATACATCAAAAGACTTAGTTCTTATAACTCATTTAGAAATCTTTCCAAGCCATTAGAGATTTCCCTAATTCATGATCTAGTATCAATGACTTATATATTAATTTGGCCATTGTTCAGATATTACTTTGTGACATTTCTTAGGTCATTCTATTAAACTGTTGTTTGTCTTATGTATCAACTTCTCGCCTATATAATAATCATCTTGCTAGCTGGGTCCTTCTCTTAGAACCGGAGTTGAAATTGGTGGTTCTAAGACCGGGTTCACTGGTAAATCTAACAGTACATGTATTTAGCGTGGTCTAATATCTTTTTAATTAGGTTTAATAGGAACAGAATTTGACCCTTGTTTCATGACATAGTTTCCTCATAAGTTCATGTGTGGCACTCATTTATCTAGTTCTCATTTAATTGGTTATTTTTAATAATGTGATAACACTCAGGAACCCTCCACTTAAATCATAAGACAGGACCTTAATAATAACCTGTATCCAATAATTCATTCCTTTCCTTCCTCCACCAAATACAATTACCATTCTGTATCCCTTTGTTCATCATTCCATTGCTTTCCTTTTTCTGGAGTTTTATTGGATATGCATATATTTATGAAAGGTAGATTTTGTAATTATAAATTTTACAAAAAGGTAAAAAGGCTAAGTGAAATATTTGGGGATTCTATTTTTCTTTATTTTTTATTTTTAAAGATTTTATTTATTTATTTGACAGAGAGAGACACAGCGAGAGAGGGAACACAAGCAAGGGGAGTGGGAGGGGGAGAAGCAGGCTTTCCGTCAAGCAGGGAGCCGGATGCGGGGCTCGATCCCAGGACGCTGGGATCTGATCGAAGGCAGACGCTTATCGACTGAGCCACCCAGGCGCCCCCAGGGATTCTATTTTTTCATTTAGTATATTGTTAAGTTTCATTTGTATTTTGCATATTCCTATAATTCATTTGCTTTGGTCGCATTGGGTTTAAAAACACATGAAAAAAAATAAAAACACACGAAATAATTGCCACCATTTAAAGACTGGGAGAAACCCAAAGTTCTCTTAAAAATCCCAAGTTCTCTTAAGCAATTGTAAGATCTGGAGATATTTGGTCTGCATTTTTACATGTGATAGATCAGAGGTAAGAAGCAGCTGCTGCTTTCCCTTGGGACTGTGCTTTGGAGGCCACACCATTTGCTACATCCCGCCCCCTGTCAATTTCACTACCTCATCTGGCGTTCTATGGAATATGAGTTGGTACCTCCTTTTTTAGACTGGCTGACTAGAAATCAACAAAAGCAATACCTAGTAGTTAAGAAAACCATAGAGTCTCAACTCTTTAAAATGACTTTTTCTTAAAAAAAAAATGGTAATTTAAAAAATAATCTGCTCTGGTTGATCCATGAAGACAAAGTTACCGCTGCTTAGTGCCAGGTGGTGCCCAAGCCTGTATAAGAAAGACTGACAATAAATATTTCTCAGCACTTGCCTTGGGTGTTTCTGAATGTGACCTTTAAAAAGCAGCAGTAACTATTTACCAAAAGCCAGAAAAGGATTGTTCTCTGGAATAATGTATTTCTTGTTTAGTGCTTTAAATTTGTTTAACCTATTTACATTTTACCCTGGGTCTCCCTGGGTTAAAAGAAAATACTCTAAGGCTCTATGTTTATATAGTCAAAATATATTGAGAAATTGAGGCATTTATCCAGATAATTTAAGCAAAGAGTCATGATAAGAGGAAAATAATTCTTTGGTCAAAATGACATGTTTTGGCAGTCTACATTAAGCAAACATTTTTTTATCCCTTACAACTATTCATTTGTTCATACACTGGATATTTTTTTTTCCTATTTAAAATTATGTGTTTTTAAAAGTTTCTATTTAACTTTCAGTTAGGTAACATACAATGTAATATTAGTTTCAAGTGTACAATTTAGTGATTCAACACCTTCATGCAATACCCAGTGCTCATCATAGCAGGTGCACTCCTTAATCCCCATCACCCATTTCACCCAAATGCCCACACACCTCCCCTCTGCTAACCATCAGTTTGTTCTCTATAATTGAGTCTGTTTCTTGGTTTCCCTCTCTCTCTTTTTCTCCCCCTATGCTGGTTTTGTTTCTTAAATTCCACATATGAGTGAAATCATAAGTCTTTCTCTGACTTATTTCACTTAGCATAATACTCTCTAGTTCCATACATGTTGCTGCAAATGGCAAGATTTCATTCTTGTTTACTGCTGAGTAATATTCCACTGTGTATATATGCATATACATATATATATACATACACCTGTATATACACAATGGACTATATATATATGTATATATATACACACCATATCTTCTTTATCCATTCATCAGTATATATGTATATGTATGTATACACAATGGAATATATATATGTATATGCACACACCATATCTTCTTTATCCATTCATCAGTTGATGGACACTTGGGCTGTTTCCATAGTTTGGCTATCGTAGATAATGCTACTATAAACATTGGGGTGAATATATCCCTTTGAATCAGTGTTTTTGTATTATTTGGGTGAATACCTAGTAATGCAATTGCTGGATCATAGGGTAGTTCTATTTTTAGCTTTTTAAGGAAGCTCCCTATGCTGGATATTTCTAGAGTATTTACTACGTGTCAGGCATCATCCTTGGGGTGATGTCATAATAGCCAACTCTCTTTTGACACCATTATTCAGTTTTACAAAGTACTTAAGCCAAGAGGAAAAACACTTGAGAAGCTGATTAGTAAAGAATAAAGCCATTTGTTTTCCAGTAGTTTCAGGATTTTGTGCTTTTTTTCTAGATTTCAGATCCAAACAACAACAGAAGTAGTATCAAACCTTATCTGAGAAAAAAAAGGAAATAAATATCCCTTTCAAACAGCTAGACAGAAATAAAACCAAGATACAGTAAAAATGCAAACAACCACACTGAATGCTGTGATTAGTTCATGTGGGAGGTAGAGATGTGGAAAAGAAAGTACAAATCTACAGGGAAATGTAGCACAGTACTCGATGGAATAGAGAATTAAATAACTACAAATCAGGGAAATGTTCACTAAGGAGAAGCCACCCAAGTGAACATCTGTAGTTTCAGGCTTTAACAAGTCTGGGGAAGTATGTACTGTCAGAATGTTCTAAAAATGACAAATCAAGTGCATACCACTCTGAAAACCAAAAAATGTGGAACACTCCACAGAATTCAACGAAGGCAGTGTTTTAGGTTTTTGCAGTTCTTTAGAATGTTTTTAATTCACAAAAAGGTCTTTGCATTTTCTCCCTGTTCAATCGACCAAGCGAAAAGTGGTTTAGGAACTCATGGACAGCTTCTGATTTTACTTCATACATAAACGTTACAGCATCAGCAGACATGAATCCACATTTAAATTTCAAAGGATTTGTTCCTAGAGAGTAACACCAAATGTAACCTGGGGAATGGATCTTTAGATGCTTAAAATATCTTCACATCTTTGCTTATCATAAATATTCTAATAAGGTACAACCCATTAATGGCTAATACTTTTTTCCACCGTGGATAAAAATTCAAAGAATCCAAAATAAAGAAGGATAAAAGAACATTTTTAATATGTTAGCTTCTTTATGGAGTCTTAAGGTCAGCAGGGAGAAAAATACCATCAAAGGAAAGAAGAGATAACTTTTTTGACAGTGTAGGACAAATAAAATGTTTATGAAAATTAGGTGGCTTAATAAAATGTGCATGGTCAAAAAAGAGGATGGAGTCCTTCTAAATTAGGAACAGAGAATAAAAATTGAGAAGCAACTTCAAAAAGCATATAATGGCCATTTGGCAGCACACAACAGTGACTTTTCAAAGCTAGCCAAATCCAAACTAGAAAGTAAAGCATAAGAAATTATACACAGTCAATAGGAGGCTGCAAAAAGATATGGGGGAAAATACTTTTGAAAGTTTAAATAAGGGAGTTTATTATTTTAAAAATTCCTCCAGAAGGATAAATCAGCCCCAAAGTAAAATAATAATAGTTAAGATAATTAGAACATACTTATTTTAAGATTATATAATGCTATTATTCATTTTTCATTTCTCCCTTTCCAAATCAACCAGTTATTTCTAAAAGCTTAGCAAAAGAAAAAAAAAATCATGTGTATACACACACACACACACACACACACACACACACACACACACACACACATCTGGAGGACTCTCCAGAGATTTAGTCTGAGTGAAAAATGCCAATCCCAGATCTCAGTCACTACATGATCCCATTTATATAATGTTCTTGAAATGACAAAATTATAGACTAAGAACCGATTAGTGGTTGCCAAGGGGTAAGGAGCAAGGAGCGGGTGGAGCTGGAGGGAAGTGGGTATGAGTGTAAAAGGGCAACATGAGAGATTCTTGTGGGGATGGAATTGTTCTTTATCTTGACTGCATCAATATCAATATCCTAGTTGTGATATTTTACCGTAGTTTCACAATATCATGGCAGGAAATTGGTAAAGCAACAAGGGATCTCTCTGTATTATTTCTCACAACTGTATATATATCTACAATTATCTCAAGTAAAATGTTCGATTAAAAATATGGTGTTACAGAAATAATGGCTATTAATTTCTTTGAGTAAGTGATATGCAGTAAAGTAATTCTTAAAGATTCTAACATCAGTTAAAATTGTTCTTTCATGACTCTAGACTTTGGCTAAATGACTTAAACTTTTTGAACTTCATTTTACTCATCTGTAAAAGAAGACTAATGATTCTTATCAAAGATTGAATGAGATATTTGTGTGTGTGCATGCATGCATGAGCGCATGTGTGGTGAATATATCTGTTTTTGTAAAAATTATTTTCTTTAAGTATAGTTGACACACAATGTTCGTTAGTTTCAGGTACATAACATAGTGATCAACTTCTTTATATATTACCTTATGCTCATTGCAAATCTGTCACCATACGAGCCCTATTACAATATCATTGGCTATAGTCCCTATGCTGTACCTTTCATTCCCATGACATTCATTCCATGACTAGAAGCCTGTATCTCCCACTACCCTTCATACATTTTGTCTACCCCCCATCCCCTTCTCTCTGGCAACTCTCAGTTTGTTCTTTGTATTTATAGGTCTGTTCTGCTTTTTGTTTGTTTATTCACTTGTTTTGTCTTTTAGATTCAACATATGAGTGAAATAATATGGTATTTGTCTTTCTCATTGAAGTATTATTTATAATAGCCAAGATATAGAAGCAACCTAAGTGTCCATCAATGGATGAATGAGGTATTTTATGTAAAGATCTCATCACTGGGTCAGGTAAAATACAGATTCCCAATCAATGGAAGTTATTGCATTAATTTCAGGGATTCAAGCATTCCAGCAAAGACTAAACTTCGACCTTCTTGATCAGATTACCAATGTGATCTAGCTACATTTTGTGGCCATGAGATATTGTATCCATTCATACAATCCTCCAAAACCAACATCACTGATAATATACATTTCCATGGGTGCCTAGTGTCCTTTGTACTATGATTTTTTTATTGGAAAAGTGGCAGGAACTCATAGGTAAAAATAAAAAATTGTGGGAATACCAGAACTCAGGGAAAGTTATATATATATATATATATATATATCCAAGGAAAACAAAACAAACAAAACAAAACAAAACAATCTCTTCAATATATTGAAGACACTTGCACAGAATGAAAATGATCTGGTGGTGTCACTTATTTAAGTGAACAGCAAAATCCTTTGATCCAAACAATCAAGCTAGAAACTCAGTTTCAATTCCTCCCCACTTTGGCACCTTTCACATAGAGTCAAAACTTAAGTCTTACAAATTAGACTTTCTAACCTACTTTTTGTTCTCTCCTTTTCCTTAGCTCTACTCTACTTTTTAAAATACAAGTACATGTTACTTTTTTTACCCATATTTATGCCATAGCCTCCTCACCAAAATCTGTGAATCTGCATTCTTTTCCTTTCGTGCTGCTGGTTATAATCTGAAAATATGTATTATGCTATTCATTATTTCCCACTCTTGCACAAGTCATGATTTAAAAACTCAGATCAAATCATGTAATTTCCTGATTGGAAGAAATCTTTGGTAAATTCATACTGGCTCCAGAATAATTTCTGAACTCCTATCATGGCACTTTATACCCTCTATGATCTGAACCTAATTTCATGCTACCCATCTCAACACAATCTGTGATCTTGCCTAAAGAAACTTACCTTCTAACACTGTTGACTCGCACATCTTCACGAACATTAATATATCTCTCCACTTCTTCATCACTTATAAAAATCCTACTCACTTGCAAGATTGTACTCCTCCTCCCTGAAGCCCCTTTTAATCTGAGTTAGAACAACAAAAACCCTCAACTTTTTATGTACCATTACAGTTCATCAAATATATATTTATTATATTATTTCTTTTATTCTTAGATTATGCCTAATTTTCATGTGTCTAACTTGCATTATATGTTATATTATGTATTGAATTTTTTAAATAAATATTATAAAATACTCAAAGACACAATCTATGCCTACTAAGATTATCTTTGAATTTCCAGTATGTTCTATGGTGTTAGGTACATGCAGAACACTTCGTTCTAAATGTCCAATGGATATTTTTTTGAGTAAATGAATGAATGGACTGCACACATCTGTATACTTCTACAAATATACCCCAGTGCAATATATCTAATAAGTGCTCAGTAAAAGCTGAGTAAAATAGCTTTGAGTGAAATATTATTATAATATTTCTAAAGCTCAAATGGTAAATTCGATTGAAGTATTGCTATAATATTTTTGAATTTCAAAAAGCCAAGCCATAGAACATGGATAGAAGGAAAAATAACCAAGCAACTGCAGAAGAAATAAGGAAATAAAGGCTAAAGAAAGATGATTTGTAATGCTGAAAGAAGAAATGAGAAACCATTGTGAAAGACTGTGAAATGGAAAATGGTATTAAATATAGAAGTGTAAACAAAAGAAGTGAAATATCATTACTCTACAAGATGAGAAGAAACAGCCAGGTGTTTTTATGTTTCTGCCTTTACTCAAAAGATAAACTAGGAAAGGTTACCAATAACCTACACATAGGAAAAGCAAAATAATAAATATCAGTTGTGTGGAGCACATAGAATTAGTTATCATGGAGAAATGAAAAAGAAAAAAGAAAAAAGTTATGTTTGGTCATTTCCCCTCAAAATCTTAGAACGTGTGTATAGAATTTAACAGGTAAATGTACAGCTATGCCATATGGTACAAACTATATTCCAGAACATCGGAAGTAAGGGATTTAGGTGTGATTCTAATAGGTAATAATATTTTTTATGTTATGTACAGCAGTTCACCACACTACTAATACACTGCAACATAACAAAAGGCCTATTTTCCAAGGCATATTTTCTTATAAAATGCAGGTGGGCTATATTATTTTACTATATGTAATAGCATATTTGATAATTGCCCATTCACCAGAACATTTAACTGCCAAACCCCATCATTGTGTTTAAAATAAAATCTGCTCCAGTTCCAGATATTCAGATGAGAAGATTCTCTGGTTATTTGTGATGGTCTTTCCCAACAATAAATTTTTAATTTTGAGGAAAAGTTGATATTTGGAAAAGCAGGAATAAGTATCTGTAAAATTAACCACTTTGGGATATTTTTGAAAGGATTTTTAAAATGTTAATGGCAATTATTACTGTTTAGAATATTCCTTCTCTTCAGTCCAAAAATTTTTGAGGAAATTGCTTTTTATCTCTAATCAGTTTTATGCTTAATCAAAACCTTTCTTAAAACATTTCAACAAATGTGACACACTAGGAACTTCTATGTAGAAAAATGAAATGTTACTCACTATGACTAACCTCTAATGCAAATAAACCAAATGTCAAAACAATGTTGAAGTTATAAGTACAACTGCAAGCTGCGAAAAAGATTTACAGTTCTGCCCAGTCCCCCATTTATTTTATAGCTGCCATATGAGATTTTATTTCTGGATGAAAGCTGCATTGATAAAGAGGTTTAATTGTCTGTCAGTGTGCCTTATGGTGAAGTTGCTTCATTTACTTCAAGCCCGAATCCCATTACCAATCCAATTCTCCAGGCTCCTCTTCATCTTAAGGCGGTGCTTAATTAGTGTAGCCATGGCCATGAAGGCAAATACTGCGAATCTAATAGACTATTGATTTTCCATCCTTAAATAGATCAGGCACCATTCAATCATGATTATTAGCTGTCAGTTAGCTGGAATTCTCCACTCTGATGGGCTGTCAACACCATCAAGGCCATCTAATCAACCAATCAACAACCAGGTAACACCTGCAAGTGGGGACCTCTTTGAAAACCATGCCTCAAATGCTCGTCTTTATTTTTTTCTTCAGAGGAGTTTCTATTCCTAGCCTCATTTTTCTTATTTAGCATTTGAATAAGGTTTTCATTTCCTAACAACTATACTACTTGGAAAGAGGTGTTTGCTTTTGAAAGGTTGATTGTGTTATCTGCCGACAAGCCATAATTTTGCTCAAAACTAATTCTACCCCTTTTCCACATTGTAATATTTTGAAAATAATCTGACATTATAAACAGTTAGAACTTGTCAAAGCAAATAGATCCTTCTAATTTTAGCAGAAAGATCTTTATTAATTTCTACTGTAGTTTTAAGAGATGATTATCATATTAAAAAGCAAGGGGGGAAATGAACATTTCATTCCCCCCACCACACATATACACGAACAGTCAACAGTTAAACCAAGAGGAAAAAGAGCCTGACTGTGATTTTTTTAAATTGCATATCGACATAGGAGAAATCACACTTAGCAACACCTCTGTAACTGAAAAGAATGGCAACCATAAAGGCCTTCAGAGGGTAGAAAGTCTGAACTTTTGCATTTAAAAATAAAAAAACTCTTTGTTGTTTTTTAAAGTTCTAGTACATATTATTTACTAAGATAGTCATTGTATGATGAAAATGATGGTGGCCACGTCCTCCGTCTGAAATGCCATTTCTTCTCACACCTTTCTACATGTTGACGTTTTATTCAAGTGCCATTTTCTCTGTGAATACTCTAATCACACCAGTGGACACAGGTGCAATTTCCTCACTACTCATATCATCTTCTGATATACACTATGGCTTATGTAAAAGCACCTTTCTTCCCTTCAGGGCAGGTAATATGCTTCCATTCATTCATTCATTCATTCAGGTAGTCAATCGCTCTTTTAGTCATTCATCCATTTGATAAACATTTATTATAAATCTATAACATGGCAGCTACTGTGCTAGACCTCAAGGAAAAATAAATAAAAGACACAAGTCTGTATTTAAGTTCACAGTCCTGTGAAGGAGGTAACATAAATTACAACACAGTGCCATTATTTTTTTTTTTAAGCTGGTATTTATTGAGGGCCTACAGTGTACCAGGCACTAAACTGTGTATTTTGACTGAATTTAAAATCACAAATTACTATTAAGTAAGGTATCATTGTTCCAATTTTATGGATAAGGAATTGAGGCCAAAGAGAGCTAAGTAAGTACCTATGTTCACATCACATAGTTGATAGAAGGTGAAAGTGGGTGGTTTCAAAACAGTCATGCTCTTGGCCTCTTACTTGCTGCACAAGGCAATCTGTAGAAGTGTGATAGGCTTGTAACATATTTACCCAAACCAGGACAAGATACCGTCTTGTGAGGTAAAGTGGTTGCTACCCAAATGGAATGCTGAGAAAATATAGTTAGGAGTCCCTAGTAAACCAGGAAAAATGGTCTCCCTACCCAGAAGGGGTACCTTTCTTACCCTTTAGAGGGATTTTAGAACACCTTTGGCAGGAGATGATTTCTGAATTGAAATTGGGAGATTTTGGAGAAAGAACACAAAGTGACTTTTTGAAATAAACCACAGCTTGTGTAAAGACCTGGTGGCTTGAGAGAGGATGGCCCATTGGGGGGAACCAATCTTAGAATTCAATATGGCTGGAAGCTAGGCTATGAGAATCAAGAAATTGGATTGTAAGTCAGGTTGGTGTGGCCAGATCATAAGGAACATTGTATGCTACACTAAAGAGGTGTGACTTCATTCAAAAGCTTTGGGAAGTGGAGCCACTGTGGGACATTAAATGAGAGACAAGATTAGTTATGCGCTTTTGGAAGATGATTCTAGCAGTGGGACAAAGCTTAATAAAAGTATGTTAAATTAAATTCATGAAAATAATTATACTTCATGGTGGACATAATAGAATAAGTGCAATTAGAATAAACCCTTTTAACATAAGAATTTGTTGATTCATGCAAAATTTGAAGCCACACTGAAAGATTCTTGAGTTGCATTCCCATGGCAAGACAGAGACAACAATAAGAGCACGAGGTCACATTGTGGGTTTTCATTTCAAGCAAAACCCTGGAAAACTCAAGGAAGATTTTTCTTCCCATTTTTTGCTCAAGAAGGAAGACAAATCCCACACTCAGTGCAAAACCTGAATAAATTAAATTATACCTTCTAACCACAGAAGTGTCTAAGAGTCAACATGGGTTATAGCAAAGGTTTAAGGCATATCTTTAAATATGATGCATCAACCTTGACAGTTGCCCTGAGACCTTTCTGACTCCAAAAATGTCAGCACTGCATCCCATCCCATAAGTGAACACTGAGAAACACTGCAACTTTTGGAACTAAAATTCATTGCCTGAGATAATGAGCTCTACAGATATTTTCAGAGCTTATCATTTTTTGAGATATATGAGCTGCCTAACAATACATTTTCTTTTACCAATTGAGCCTATTTCATACTAGCATATTCTTTTGAACTTTTTACATCAGAGATTAATTAAGCCTTCTTTCTTAAATTCTTCACATATTGTACTAAATGGTTAAAATGATGGCACATATACTGAAAGAATAATCAATGATATCTTTTAGTAAATAAGCTTTAGTCATTTTCTTTTTTTAAAGATGTATTTACTTATTTGACAGAGAGATAGAGGGGTGGGGAGGGGTTGGACAGATGGAAAGGGAGAGAGAAACCTAAGCAGACCCTGCTCTGAGCATGGAGCCAGACATGTGGTTCAATCTCATGACCCTGAGACCAGACCTGAGCTGAAACCAGGAGTTGGATGCTTTAACCAACTGCACCACCCAGGTACCTCAAGCTTTAATCATTTTCTGTAGCTGTTTACCCAGATATAGAACTGCATTCTCTCCTTCAACCCCAGAACTCCAGAGATAACCTTAAGTAAAAATTAATAATGTTACCATATATTTAAATGGAATCTGATGTTACATCTAATCAATGAATTCAGTGAAGTTGCAGAATATAAAAGTAACATTCAAAAATCAGTAACACTTCTGTACACTAACAACGAATTATCTGTAAAAGAAATAAAAGAAATTATCCCATTTACAATAGCATTGAAACCAATAAATTACCAAGGAATAAATTTAACCAAGAAGGTGAAAGATCTCTATATTAAAAACTGTAAGACACTAATGAAAGAAATTAAAGAATTCACAGATAGAAAAATGTTCAATGTTCATAGACTGGAAGAATCAATATTGTTAATATGCCCATACTACTCAAAGCCATCTATAGATTCAATACAATTCCTATTAAGATTCCAATGGCATTTTCTTTACAGAAGTAGAAAAACAATACTAAAATTTTTATGAAAACCACAAAAGATCCCAAATAGCCAAAGCAATCCTGAGGACAAAGAAAACTGGGAGGTGTATGGGGGGAGGCATTATATTTCCTGATTTCAAGCTATATTATAAAGCTACAGTAATCAAGACAGTATAGAATTGGCATAAAAACAGACACATACAGACCAATGGAACAGAATTGAGAGCCCAGAAATAAACCTCAGCATATATGGTCAACTAATATTTGAATGGGAACCAAGAATACTCAATGAAGAAAAGACAGACAGCGGTGCCTTGTTTAAGTGTCTGACTCTTGGTTTCAACTCGGGTCATGACCTCATGGGTAGTGGGATCGAGCCCAGTGTCAGGTTCTGCACTCAGAGGGGAGACTGCTTGAAGATTCTCTTCCTTCTGCCCCTCCCCCCATTCATACACACACACTCTCTCTCTGTCTAAAATAGATAAATAAATCTTTAAAAAAAAGAAAAAATAGATGGTCTCTTCAATAAATGGTGTTGGAAAAACTGGATATTCACATGTAAAGAATGAAAGTAAAGCCCTATCTTATATACTACTCACAAAAATTAACTTGGAATGGATTAGACTTAACAGTAAAATTGAAAACCATAAAACTCCTAGAAGGAAACGAAGGAAAAATGTTCCTTTTGTCTTGGAAATGATTTTTTTTTTTTTTGGTTATGACACCTAGAACAGAAACAACGGAATAAAACAGTCAAACTCAAAACCTTCTGCACAACAAAAGAAACCACCTGTAGAATAAAAAGGCAACCTACAGAATAGGAGAAAATATTTGCAAACCATATATCTGATAAGAGATTAATATCCAAAATTATAAAGAACTCATAAACTCAATAGCAATAAATAAATAAATACCCCAGTTGAAAATGGGCAAAGAACCTATTCAGGTTTCAAGATATTCAAATAGCAAACAGGTACATGAAAAGGTGCTCAGCATCACTAATCATTAGGCCATTAAGGAAATGCAAATCAAAACTACAAGGAGACATCCCCTCATGCCTGTTAGAATGGCTATTTTCAAAAAGACAAAAGATACAAACACTGGAGACAATGTGAAGAAAAGGGCTTCCTTGCGCACTGTTGGGTTTATAAACTGGTAGTCACTAAGGAAAACACTATGGAAGTTCCTCAAAAGATTAAAAGTAGAATTACCATAGGTTCTAGCAATTCTACTTCTATATATGTATGTATGTATGTATGCATATATATGAAACAAATCACTATGTTGAAGAGATATATGCCCATATTCATTGCAGCATTATTTAAAATCAAAAAGACATGCAAACAGCCTAAATGTCCATTGACAGATAAACAGATAAATAAGAAGTGGGATATATATACACAATGGACTATTATTCAGCCATAAAAAGGAAGGAAATTCTGCCATTTGTGACAACCTGGATGGACCTTGAAGGCATTATGCTACATGAAAGTCAGACAGAGAAAGACAAATACTCTGTGACCTAATTTATTACGTATGTAGAATCTAAAAAGAGAGAGAAAAGGGAGGTGAGATTTGTGATTACCAGAGGTGGGAAGGTGAGGAGGAATTGGGTGAAGCTAGTAAAAAGGTACACACTTCTGATAAATAAGTACTGGGGGTATAAATCACAACATGACGTAGGATATATTTGTTGTAGGATGTATTTGGAAGTTCTCAAGAGAGTAAATCCTTGAAGTTCTCATATCAAAGAAAACAATTTTTTGTATCTATATGAGATGATGGATATTAACTAAACTTACCGTGTAATCACTTCAAAATATATGTAAGTCAAGTCATTATGCTGTGCACCTTAAACTTATACAGTGCTATATTTCAATTTTTTCTCAAATACACTGAAAGAAAAAATCTGAATGAATGAATGAATGAATGAATGAATGAAATCTAAGTCTACGGAAACACTAAGCATACTTTTCAGGTGAAATCAGGGCATTTAAAAAAGTGCACTACCAAATAAAAATGGCCACCCTCTCCCTCACATATATTGAAACCCGGAGATTATAAACAAACTGAAACACTGCAAATTAGATATGCTCTAGCATAGCCTATTATCATGATCTGTTGTCTACAGAAGAAAATACTATTTGCAATTTAAAAAATGTTGTAGGTATAAGTTATAAGTTCTTTCGAAATGCATACATGTGGATTATCATATTCACATCTCACTACATATTTATGAGATTTGAGCCAGATGTTTATCATCTTCCAATTATAGATGAAGAAAGCTGTTTCCATGGCAGAGCTGGGATAAAATGTCTGCTTCATAACTCCTACTGTTTCCCATGGACATCGCTTCTTCAGTTGTTTTTAAGGACTGCTTGTGGTTTTAATAGAAATGTCCAGTTTTAATAAAGTAATTTATCTTTAATACGACTATCAGAATTTCACAGCAGGGAACCGACTTAGTTGATATCTTCATTTTGTGGCATTTTCATTCATTTAATGAGATCCTATTTAAGTCAACAAAGCTAAAGTTTCTGATATAACGCATAACTAGGCTCTTATTCGTGAATTTTCTAATGGCTTATGTATTTTGGGGGGATTACTGTTTTTGGGTCTTTGTTGTAACACTCATCTGCTTTATATTCAGTTGTTTAAACTGGATGTAATTCTACCTATTAATAGTTGAGTATGCCATACTCTTGCTACTCAGAGTATGATTGATTTATGGTCCAGTAGTCTTTGTGGGATTTGGTTAGAAATGCAGAGACTCAAGCTTCACACTGGACTGACTAAATCGGAATCTAAGCTTTAATAAGATGCCCAGGTGATCTGGATGCACATGAAAGTCTGAGAAATACTAATCTGTACTCAATTTAAATAGTGTATCACTGCTGAATAGGACTTCAGAAAGCAGAGACCACCAGACATCCAACATTTATACATCTTACTCTCTGCCATACTTGAAAAAGCATTTGAGGTAGCAGGTTTCCTGAATTTGATAAAAATGTTCCCCACTGCTCCTCCTTTTACCTTTACCAAATAATCTGCTAGGTGGATACAGAAGCAAATGGACACAGACATACATATATTACATAAAGAAAATTTTTATCATGCACATAATTACTTTGAATTTTCTCATTTTATTGTAAAAACAGATTTTGCAGATTTGCAAAAACTGTGAATTGCGAGATAAGAAATATAGATAGTCAAACACACTAAGCACATAGCTATAAATGAAGGAAAAATGTTTGGGGAGGTTAATGAAACTCTCAGTGGAAACAGGCCCAATCCTAGATAATCTCATTAAGATCTTTACTACAAGTAGCAACAAATTAGCAACATTATGAAGGCGCTTTGTATTTAATTTTCGTTTTTATTTTTCCTGTGACTGTGTTTGCTTTCGTCCAACATTTATGGGGAACTGGTTTGGTTTTATCAGATGAATGTTAATACCACCTCAGTGATATGCTGCAGAGAAAGTACTGGGAGGAGAGACAGATAAAACAGCTAATCCAGACACATACTTAGAGCTACATTAGTTTAAATGGTGGGCAGTTACCAGTAACCGCACCACTCACCCACTGACTATGAATCACCACCTTATTAGGGGGAAGTGGTGTGGAGTGATAATGAGCGGGTGTCCTTGTTGCTAATTAGAGCTGCACCACCCCTCTGACCACTTCCATCAGTACTTCATCTCTCCATGAAACTGTGGGAGCTATTTCAGTTACTCTTTGTAACTGCTTTCTTTGTAAACTCAGAGCAAAGATTTTCTCCATTCTATACTATGTTTTTATTCACAACTGGGTACAGTGACTCCAAAACACGACATAATTGTGCCCTACATTCATATCAGTTGAAATAATTTGGGATTTAATGATTGACTATTCAAAAGGTTGGGTGAGTGACTGGTGGAATTATCTGTTTTTAACACAGACTTGATAGAAATGACCCACATACTTTACATTAATATATAAAAACAATTCTTTGCAGATCCAAATCCAAACAATTTTTAAAAGCTCCCTTTTGGGCAATGAATATTCCATTTGACAATCTACACTGATCAAATAAATTGAACAACTGCCAAGTTTTCACTTTGGTGTTTGGTGTGTAGACCATCCAAAGTTATTCACATCCATTCACTGATTTTTGCCCTGAGGAATAAATACGAATGATTTCTAAAAGTGATTTGAGTTCTAAGCAGAGCTATACTTGAAATTCTGAATAGTTACAAAGATGAAATGATTAAGCCTTTGAAATTCCTTGCCATGAACGGAAATTTCCCATCTGCTTATTAAGAAAACATTCAGAAAATTGGATAATTATAATCATTTATATGTAGCTAGCATCTTTCTACAGTGGTGCTCATAGACCCAATGTCTCATTAACCCTCAAATGATTCCCAGAGTGGAGAAATGAAATCCCTTCGAATCTGTGGTGGCAAAAGTCATTGGTTCAAAAATCACACACACACACATACTGTTATTTACTTCCTTAATTCACTCCAGGATATTATTTCCAAAAAGATGTTATTTGCCTTTTAAGGTACCACCTGTGAAAGTCTCCAAGTTTTTAGAAACTAGGTTTCTAAAATGACCACTCAATGACCACTGTCATTGAGGTTTCTACAAATGCAATTACATTTTTTAAAAATTCTAATAAATATTCTCAATTAAGAAGAATGATCTTGAGAGTGCCCACCAAAATAATATATTTCAATAAGTTTTCTCAGAAATGATCACTCCTAACAAAGACCTGAATAACAAAAAAGACTAGGTGGTTTTCCATAGTTATAAGTTCTGTTATTCAAAAAAGGTACAAAATATTCCTAGAAACCCTATCTCAGTCAAGTGTTCATTCTTCATGATCTAGGTATTTATTTGGGAGTTTCCATATTTATAATTTATCCATTTTCAAACTGACCTCCTATCTATTTTTGTAAAGTAGAGGTATAGTCATCATCTCGTGCAATTGTCTTCCATGGCCCCTAACATTCCAGTTCGGATTACTCATGAGTAAGGCTTACGGGTAATTTTTAAATGCATGTGTTCTCCCTATGAATGAAAGAGACCTAGTTATTAAGCTATTCTGTTGGTATTAGCACCTATTTATTAATCTTTATGTATTAGTCTATCAGATGAGCTGTCATCTGGAAATCTGGACTGTAAAAGAAAAAAAGTAAATCTGGATAAATGAATGTGATTATAGGAGGTAGCAATGATAAGAGAACTGGCTCTCTTAGGAGTGGTTCTCAGGCACAGACTGGGGGAACTGTGCCATATGTTTACCTGCTCTCCCATCAGTATTTGAGGGTACAGTCTAATTTAAGGCAGATGCATACAAGACTAGGGCCACCCTATTCCAAAAAATTTTATTGATAGGCTTATTTATCAACAGTGCTATTTGTTGGCACAATTTGAGTTTATCCATTCATAAAACTAATGTTTCTATATTAATGTAAAATTGAGAGCCTCCAATGAACAGGGGTTGTGCTAAATGTTGAGGCTACAGTGACAATGTTACATGGTCTCTGCCTTCAAGTATTTGTAGTTCACTGGGAACCCCCCAAAACTACTCATTTCATTCTATCTCTTTGGGAGTCATGGTGATGAGAATGAATTCTGACTTCCCTCTAGAGTGTGTGTGATCAGCTTTGCCATTCACACCTTTAAATATTAATAGAAGTTTACTTTGGTAAAATTTCCAAACAACTGCACCTTTGGGTACTTACAAATTAATAGAGCTAGATACATTGAGTAATGAGAAAAATAGCATTCCCTAGTGGTATGATTTGGTCTTCTTTGGTCTTCTAATTTGATACTATTCTAATCTAAGGTTATTGTGAATGTACCGAACTCTGACATAACACTTGCGATGTTCTTTGTGACCCTTATGATGATAATAAGTTTGCTGTCCATGTTCTGGGTGATGGAATTCTGATGCCAAATGCAGAGGAACCACTTGATCTTTAATTCCCACGCCACCCGAGGAAAATTTATGAGAAGAAAAAGTCATTACGTGCCTCATTTTCTTTAAAACACTTGTCAAATTTCCTTCAAAATCTTCCTGAATTGAATAACTCTTCTGAAAATATTTATTTACTCTCTGATTTGTTGTTAAACAATATACAGATAATTAATGCTCTATTAAATAATATTTCCTAGATTATATTAATGTGCTTTAGGAAGTTTTACACTGTTAAAGTATATAAGTTATATTATTTGTCCTTGATTAAATCAGCCCAAGTTGCATGGAGGACCATTCAAGGGCCACCGTGGGAGATGGGGGAAAGACCAAGTGTGTGGGGCTCCCAAATCTTTTCCATAGCTGTTTTAATCACAGTAGTTCCATTTTTATCTACTTTATACATTCAGGATCCATTAAAAATATCATATGAAAAACTACTGTTAAAAATGTTTAAAAACTCACTCCTTGAATGCGATGTTTATGGTAATGCCTATAAAATATTGTATTTATATGACATTATATACGTACGTATGTATATGTAATACATATGTAATACATATACATATTTTTAAAATAATTTTTTATTGTTATGTTAATCACCATACATTGCATCATTAGTTTTTGATGTAGTGTTCCATGATTCATTGTTTGTGCATAACAACCAGTGCTCCACGCAGAATGTGCCCTCTTTAATACCCATCACCAGGCTAACCCAACCCACCCCCCTCCCCTCTAGAACCCTCAGTTTGTTTCTCAAGAGTCCATAGTCTCTCATGGTTCGTCTCCCCCTCCGACTTACTCCCCTTCATTCTTCCCCTCCTGCTATCTTCTTCTTCTTTTTTTTTTCTTAACATATATTGCATTATTTGTTTCAGAAGTACAGATCTGTGATTCATCAGTCTTGTACAATTCACAGTGCTCACCATAGTACATACCCTCCCCAATGTCGATCACCCAGCCACCCAATCCCTCCCACCCCCCACCACTCCAGCAACCCTCAGTTTGTTTCCTGAGATTAAGAATTCCTCATATCAGTGAGGTCATATGATACATGTCTTTCTCTGATTGTACATATTGATGTATTATATATGTATACAGTATTATGTACATATATATTATACTATATATGTACATATGGGCTCTTGCACAGAGAGTGACTCTCCTATCCTGTGTATACAGTCTGATTTAGCATACATCATTGCAACTCCTAGTGACTTTCCAAGAAGGTAATCTATAAGATGTGTGAGGACTGCCCTTAATTTGATTTTCATTGGCAACCTGTTTGTCACCAAAATTAGGTTTTTTTTCTTAAACTTAATCTAGCTCCATACCCATGTAATTTATTTTCCACAAAGCATCTTTATAACATTTACTTTTAAAACTTCCTCACCCGGTTCAAGATCTATTTGTCCATTTTTCAGACCCTGTCAAGTAAGTGACCCTTATACATTATCTTATGTCTGTCATGGTGACTGTGAAGAAACAACATGACAAGTGGGCTGAGGCAGGAAAGGCTTGTCTAGTCATAAATATGCAAATGCCCCAAAGGGGTCCAGAACATTTGATACAATGGCTGTGTGCCTGATTAACTCTCTTTGCCCTTTCCTTGGGGCAGAGAGAAATGGTTGGTGCTAGGTGCCAATCTTTGATCAACCTCAGCCCTCTGACTCTTTCCAAAAGGAGGAATTATTGCTAATCAAGTCCCAAAACCCCTGGGGTTTTAAGTTACAGTCTTTGTGATTGGCTCACCTTACCACGTTTCCCTTTATTAGCCGAAAATATACATTTTCTTTTCTTTTTTTTGAATGGAGCCAAGGAATGTTGAACAGAAAAGCAATTTATTTTCCCTATAAACACAGAGGGAGAATATTTATAGATGTTTAATAGGGTATAACAAGGGAATCCTAAAGAATAAATAATAGATACTATTGTTTATATCCTCAGGGCAGATTGCCTGAAAGAGAGAGAAGAATGAGGTTTTATAGGTTTTCTAATGATAGTGTTTGAATGATTACCAAATTACAGCTAAATTATGAGACAAAGGATTAAAGATCTTTTTTATATTTTTTAAAGTAACTCTTCCAATGTCTCATAATTATTAGAAATTATAATTTGGCTTTGCAAAGAAATGTGGAAACTACTGAATCTTCATAAGTAACTGAACACTCAGCAGGAATTGGCCATGTGTATGTCCCCATTTAGGAGCCATGATAACTAAGAGAATACCTGCCCTTAAGATTTTTATAATTTAATAAGAGATATTAGCATGTAAATAAGAATGGAGGAACAGGAGACATGGACATGCGCCAGAAGTTATTGCAGATTTTCAGGTAAAGAACAAATAAATATGAAATAAGAATGAATCTGAGACATACTGTAAGGAGCACTGGGTATTATATGCAAACAATGAATCGTGGAACACTACATCAAAAACTAATGATGTAATGTATGGTGACATAACATAATATAATAAAATTAAAAAAAAAGAATGAATCTGAGAGACTTTCAGATGGAGAAATCTATTTAGATGTATAGAGTGAAGAAGATGAAGGACCTAAATATGATCCTCAAATTTACTCTTAGACTAGGAGGTGGATGGAGTCATTACAACAGACAGTGCATATGGATAAGCAGCTTTGGCAGAGAGAAATAATGAGCTGAGGAGCTTAAGGCTCCTTGAGCTGAAATGTTGGCAAGAGTTCCACAAGGAGATGTTCCATCAGCAATTAAAATCATCCAATCCAATCATCTGAGATGGTGTCTCTGGACAAATTGAACTTTCACAAAGACACTTAAAATGACATTTTCCCTGTTCTTTATTAGTATACCCATTTAATCAATAGGTATTTACTGGGTGTCTTCTGGGAATCAGGAGTTCTTTTAGGTACATGGAGAGGAATCAAAGAGACATGATAACCTTCTCTCATGGAGTTTATAGTCAACTGGAGGAGACAAACAACAAAGTAGATAAATAGATATATACAAAATGAGATCAAATGAGATGTACTGAAGGAAAAGGGTAAAAAATGTATTTTTGATTTAGTAGTCAGAGACATCATTTCTGATGAGGTGACATCTATTCTGAGACCCAAAAGATAAGAAGGAGTTGGGTATTTGAAGATTATTTTAGGCAAAAAGAACACACACACACACACACACATACACACACACACACACACGTATAACCTGAAGGCTATAAGAGCTTGTCAATTTTAGGAATGCAAGAACAATGAGGTGTGAGATGAAATTGGTAGATCTGTTAAGTTTGCAATGACGGAGACCTCTAAATGGAGATATAAAGTATGTACCAAATAAGCCAGTTTTGGCCAGTGACTGGAAAGAGGAGGGAAGTTTACTAAGATCAAAGAACTCCTTTGAAAATCTAAACATTTTTCTGATTTTCATTTAACTGACATTACTCCTCCTCCCAGTTAAATGAAGCAGAGCAGGAGTCCACTGAAGAGGATGCAGGAGTAACCCTTCATCAGATAAGCAGATCCATGCTATGAGACAAGGGAAGTGAAGTCCACATGAACTCTGTTGTGGTTGAGAATAGGGAAGCCATGTATTTAGAAATACTACCCAACAAGGAATGCATATTTTTAAGATCTGCCATTTCAAATGTGAACACAAAATTTTGTTTGCTATTTATAACACAAAATAAAACTGGCAATAGCAATCTTTAGAGTAATAATTATTGATGACCATATACAGCACAACTTCACAATTTACAAAGAGCTCTTTACACATCCATTTATTTCTTACAATAATCTAGTGAGGTAACTGTTATTATTATTATTATTATTTTATCAAAAAGGAAACTGAGGCTCAGAGAGAAGAAAATTGCTTAGGACATTACACTTGCAGAAGAAAAGAGCCCAGAAGTTACCAAAATCCCACCTTTATTCCATGGAACAATAATGCTTCATAATGAAAGTTTCAAGTAGAATTTCTCACAGAGATTTATTGTGGTTTAGTAGAAAGTATAACCTTCAAATGTGAACCAAACCCAACAAAAACAAAACCCAATGGATATCTGTTAAATCCTAATGGCAAATGGTATAATAGTAAGCCTCAATTGTTATATGGGAAAATGAAGGTAAAGTGACAAGGAAGGACTTGAGCCACAAGCTGTACACACTTCCATCAAGCTGCAAGATGGCAACTTCACCTTGTAGCTACAGGGCCCTTAGAAGAGCTAACGAGTCCTTAAAATACAATCCATATTAGATGGAAAACATTTATTTATGAAATATGGTTATTTATATAAAATATAAAATGTATATATGAAACTATATATAAACATATAATATATATCTATTATAGTAACATTATATGAATATATAATATTTCATATAAATGGAACATCTTTAATTTATGTTTCTATACTATGCTATTTTGGGGATATCATTAATAATTTGCTTTTTAGACAGTCAAATGGTACATCAATGAAATATAAAGTATCTAAAATGTTTTAAAAGTATATAAAATCATCCTGTTACCCCTAGTTCTGTATGGGTTGCTACTTCTTTGAATCTAGTCTACACTATACAGAACACTAGGATATAGATTTTTACTTTCTTGGATAATGTTTATATTTATACATTCATATAATAAATATTAATTCCTCAAATTAATTTCAATAGAAAACACAATTTCCTTGCTTAAGTTCCAAGACCATAATACTAAATTTAATTATATTATTCTCTTTAGAGATATGAGAATAAAGATGATTAGCGAGAAAAAAATACATTTATGAAATACTTGAAAATGGGTATATGTCAGAGGTGAAAAGAAACAAAGAAGCTCAATCTTTATAATAGTGGATATTAACTAAATTATTCTGACATTGGCTACAAGGATTGTCTAAGTACTAAATGCAAACCAACTAGCAGGAAAAATTATATTTCAGGCATTATTTAGTTATAAGGTCAAATTTGAAAAAGAGACAATCACAATCAAACACACACCTTAAATAAATGTTTCCCGTGGTTTCATTTATATCAAATAGGCTAACGTGCAGCATTAACCTATTGCTAGGCATTAGCATTATTGATGAATTTGTGTGTAACTATTAATCAATTTGCTTCAGAGAGACAAACTGTTTTAATCTGTTTTCCTAACTATATTGAAATCTGCCTTTATTTCTTTCCTCTAACAAATATCTCGCTTACAGCTGGGGTATGTATTTGCAGCGGCTTAGTTGGAAGCTGTACCTCTAAAACACCCTCATCTTCTAACAGGCTATGTGGGATCTCACTTATTAAAGAAAGCACTATTCTGAAAACATGTATCTTTATTGCTTGCACTTTTTAGCCATAACTGGATTCTGGTGTCTGGTTAAATTTATTTCAGATAGATATTTCAATTCTTCTTTTTCCTTCTCTTCTGCAAAGTCGTGTGTGCTGAAAATAAGGCTCCGTGTTGGCACAATGCCTTTCTGGTTAATGCAAATAAATGGAAGATTGTATTCCTTTAGATCCCTGATGTGCCAGGCAAGGTTAAAGCTTCATTCTCATAAGAAAAGTAAGCTTTTTAAAGCCATCCCAGCGTTTGATTTATTTTTGCACTCACTGTTGTTAGGTATGGTCCCTGGGACTGGCTAGCTCCGGGGAATAACAATGAGCTATGGGTCTGCTCCCTTCTAGAATCCTGGTACAGATCCCGTTCATCTTGATAATGACTTAGAGAATTTAAAGACTTGATGGATTAAAAATTGGGGGAAGGGAGAGAGATGACAGATTTGAAGTTAGAATCCCTGGGCCACATTTGAATTGGCAATTGTCCATAACTTTTGAATAACCATAAAGCTGAATGTTCATGATCTCTTTAGGGACACCACTACTGGACCAACTATATACCTTTATTTCATGACCAGAATTGCCATTCATTAAAGTGCTTATGTGGCAACAGACCTGGCTCCAGAGACCCACTTTCCTCTCTGAAGTGAAAAAAAAAATAAAAATAAGGGAAATGTGATGAATAATGTCCCTTTTTGGTTTGTCTAAAAATGTGAAACACAGATCCACTCATTAGTATCAGTTTCATTTAGTTTCTCTAAATTATTAAATGGTAACTTATTTTGATAATAGTTCTTAATGAGAGGTAAGCACTAATTAGAGTACCTACGGAGAAAAGAAATATATTGAGGTACCAACATTCTCACATAAGCTCCCACAAAATTTTCTCTTATAATTGCTAAAAAGACAACAAATCCAATCTGTCATACCATAGTACCTGTCCTCCATTTTTTGTGAATTTATTTTCTCTCTCTTCCTTTTCATATCTATATATCTTCCTCTGCGGACCCTCTTGCCTCTGGTTTATGTCATGTGCCTTTCCCCAGGTCAGAGTGTCCTTCTTTCATTTGCGAGTCCACTATTCTTAGAAGCTCAAAAAAGTCACCTGTTTTTGATCTCTTATCAGAACAAACTCCACTTTATATCACATATTCATGTGGCTGTGAGGTACCTGAAGAGTGCTTTGTACAAAACATATTAATCTTATTTCTCATTCTTATTTATATCCAATGCATTTTATTTGTAATTATAATTTAGATAAATTTGTCTGTCCTTTTATATGAGAGATTTATAAGCTCAGAGATAGAGAACTCTTTTTCAACTAATGTACTTCCTTAGTACAGTATTCTTAGATTCAATTAATTTGGGGGAGTTGGCCATATTTGAGGAGGCTGATAATAGGAGTGATATTATCAAAGTCTAGAGGGCAGAAAGAGGCAGAAGAATCATTGGTTAGTAATTAATGAATTAGAACTATCCTTTTAAATATATTCACAAATTTAACTGGAATTAGGTAAGTTTCATAAGGTTTTATAATACCTTAAATGCAAAAGAACCTCCCCTAAACACCCAAAACCCACAAATGTATTCCTTTTAGAAACCCAAATTTAACACCCTCACAAATATGATTTCCAGTTCCCAAGGAAAAAAAAATAAGTGATTCATCGGGCTATGTTAAAGAATGATATTTCTGGATTAAAAATGATAGTAACCACAGCATGATCTCTTTGTTAGTTTTAAAGAAAAAAACACGGTGAAAGATCAAAGAATAGTTTTGGGCATCTAGCATGGTCCCTTGTTAGATACTATACTATGCTAGCTAAAGAATGTATTTCTGCAATAAGCAAAGTTTGAAGGCAAGCTTATTATTAATGTGAGGTGTCCTTTAAGTAATTGGAAAGTATTTACTATCATCAGGTGCAATTAAACATAAATCACCTAAATAAATTAAAAAAAATTCACAGAGAGGAAATATATTCTGTAACTGTTAAATAAATATAGAAACCACATGAAGCACTGGTGACCAAAACAGAAAACTATAAAAGCCCATAGCTGTTTTAAAAGGTTTAACTAGACATGACCACAACCGAAAGACCCTGAATCATTCATTTGCCAGATTGATTAGAGATCACCACAAATTTCATCTTGGCTTCACAACTCCAGGTTAATTTCCTTCAGGCACCGGGTCAACCAAGATCAATCATTGCTCTGGGCAGGTCAGAGCTGTCCGGAAAAGAGAAATTCTACTTCACCGCCTCAGCACTCTACTTCCTCAGGGTACAACAACAGCTCATGGTCTAGCAACATTGCAGCATTATTTACAATTGTGAAAATCAGGGCGGAAAAGCAAGTATTTTTGAAAGCTAAACATTATTCCTCTAACTTTAGAGTGAGTAAGAATCACCTGGATGGGACAGACTAGAGCCTGACATTGGCATTTCCAACTAGCTCCCCGATGATGTCTATGCTGCCGGTCTGAGGACCACGCTTTGAGTAGAAAGGAGCCAAAGATCGCTAGGCTTTCTGGAAGATTGTTAAGATAATCTGAAAAAAAAAAAAAAAAATCTTGGCTCTCTTAAATCTCCCTGTGGGTCATGTACAAATATTGCCAGTCCTCTTACGGCTTTTGTCCTTATGTGCCCTTATATTCAAACTGAATTCTATTGGTTTGGTGACAGAGAATTCCTTTTAGTTTGGTTCTCAAATGACCGACTCTGATTCGGTGTGAGTTGATCCAAGTGTGCTTTCCCCCTGAAATATCTTTGTGAGCCTTTCTAAAGCTATAAACAATTCCCTTCTTAAGTTTTTTCTTTTTTCTATTTAAAATTCTAACACAAAATAATTTTCACTAAGTATATGGAACATTTTGTTAGTTCTTACACAGAAACCCAACGACTACACATAGGAATGCATGCTCTTCTTATAACACGCAGGTTGACTTCTCCGCACTTGTACATCTAGCCTATCTTAGATACATAGAATTGTTTTTCTTTATTCCTCACTTCAGAGATTAATGAATTGAGTAGAAGTCCATGTTACAAGGCAAACGATGGCCGATTCTTAATGAAAAGTATGTCTTTATCTCCTGAACTGCTTTTTGGCTGATAAAGAGTTAACATAACAAGTTAAATAAAAGTAATGGTGAATCTAGATATAGTGAATGCACCACTACAAGAACCTGGGTCCACTACATATTATCTTGAAAGAAAAAAAAAAAAAGGTCTGTTTATACAGTCTCAAGGCAAATATTACTTGGCACATTTTGCTTTCTGAATGCATTTGTGAATTTGCCATAGAAATTCTGGATGCCTCTCAGTGAGAGAATTACTTCTTGAACTTAATTGGATTAAATGGATCTGTTGCACACTCCATGTGAACGCTGCAGAGTTCTTTTGAATGATTTACTGGTGGCCTCACCCTTTATAATAAGAATAAAAGTGCTGCTAAAAGATCTTTTAGATTAATATGTATTAATTTCTTTTTTATTTTTTTTTAAGTAGAGGTTCTTTTTATCCCAAGGGCTCATAAACACAAAGGGTAAGAAATATTTTCAGGTACTTGGGGAAGACTGTGTGCTTATAAAATTGTACAGTTCTTTGAACTTGTGAAAGCCTGAATGCAAATTTTTTTAAGTCTTTCTCTTTTATATTTTATTTATTTATTTGAGAGAGAGATAGCACAAGCGGAGGTGGGGCAGACGGAGAGAGAGAAGCAGACTCCCCACTGAGCAGGGAGCCCAACGTGGGGATCCCAAGACCCCGAGACCATTGACCTGAGCTGAAGGCAGGTGCTTAACCACCTAAGCCACCCAGGTGCCCCAGTCCTCTCTTATTTTTGAATAAAGCTGTCATTTCTATGGACTTTGGATGACATGTCCTCAAACCTGAGGCAGAGGCCACAATTTCATGATATTCTTTTTTTCATGATATTCTGATCAAGTTCTAGTTGAAAGAAGGAAAGCAGTGATGAAGCGCAGGCTAGAGGAAGAACCACATACTGAGAATGGCTAGAGAAGTTTCCAGGGAAAATATTTTAAGCAAATGATACCCAAAGCAGATTATGTGTTTATTTATGAGACAAACTTCCACATCTTCTGTTATTCTCTGAAGTGAATGAATGCTGATCATGCTCCAATCCCTGGAACTATATGCATTTAAATTAAAAATCTAGAAAGTATAGTATACATTGAGGTGGGATCTATTGACTGTGTCAGTAATAGCAACGTTTTCATTTTTCCTTTTGTAATAGAAGTCATTGCGTGTGCTCAGGATGGATTCTCGGTCTTTATTAATCTCAGCAGTGAGAGCATTTGGGATTTTAAAAGCTATTGATTTTTTTAAAAAAGAGATCGTAGTTCTATTCTGTGTTATCCTTAACTTCTATTTCAGATCCGTCACAAAATGGGTATCCAGTGCAGAGGGTCTGGTACTTGGTGGTGCATTTTAGGCACCCTCTTTAATAGGTCTTGAAAGATCTGGGTACTCGTTTAATTTTAAGGAATAAAAATCTTGTTTTGATTAACGATTTTCCCCATTCCCCTCCCCAGCCTGTTCTTTTGACAATTTGATAAACAAGGTCCTGGACTGTGATAATAAAGTTTGCAAAAATGGGCATTTTTAATGTGTTTTTCATTTGCATATTCTCTCAAGGCCTCTAAGTAATCTATTTTCCCTTCTAGTCACATTTTTACTTTCAGTTGCCTCTGAATCTTACTGCTTTCTCTCCAGAAGTATCTGAACGTTTGTTGGCCCCTAGAATGAACTGCTTATTCTTCTTCAAATGAACCATTAACTTATGTTATTAATGTCAATATGAAATGAATCTTGAAACAAAATGGGTGTCTTTTTCCATTACTCTATGATATTACTTTATTTTACATCATGCCATTATAGGGAAAAACACAAAATGTAATGAATGTTAAGTATGTATCATATAATAAAACCTATTAAAATTTTGCTTGCATTCATAATGATTTAAAAGTCTCTGCCCTGAGCAGCAAATGGTACCAGACTGCAGGAATACAAAAGTAAAGATGACAATAAAAAAATGCTTCCTGAGATAGAGAACCTGTTTGCTTTCTTTCCCTGTTACGTAGCCTGGGATTAAGAGAATTCCATACATCACCACAATTCTCAACTCACAATTATTCAAATGAGAAAAGCATGGGGCAGTGGATTCACAATTAATTATGAAGAGAAGTATAAGAATATGGGCAAATATGAATGTGCTAACATTAATTTTGCAGTGACTGTAGGTATAGCTGTGGCTTAGAACTTCACATTATATTTAAAGGTCAGGATATATAGTCATTAAAAATCCCAGAGAATGAGTGTATGAAAAGATCTAAAGCTCATATTTGAGTTTGGCTTTTGAGAATGGGAGAATCAGGCATATTGGGTAGTTAAATCATTAAAAATTTGGCAACAGTATACTTTTTTTTCCTTTCATCCTATCTCTGTGGCTCAAGATAATAAAGGCATTTTATGCCTTTAGCAATTTATGTATACATTGGCAGTCTTGTAATTTTACATTTAACTACCACAGAAAGGTGATCAGTTTGTTTTTGCTATGTTAGATATAAAATAAAATGGCCATAAGGAGACGGGTGCTTCAAACAAACTCCCACATGATTGTTAAAAACAAAGACAAAAACAATGGTTTGTCTATGAAAAGATAATAGTATCCTTCAGAAAAAAATTTATATCACATGCTCAGATTAATTATATTTTGGTTGCTAAAAGATATCCTGAATTTTGTCTCGAGGATGTGTAACTAATTTTTAGAAAAAAATCACAAAGTATGAACTTAATTTCATAGAGATTCTGCCAAAATCTTTTGATTTATAATAAGAAAAAATAGATTCCTATATTATAAATTATCTAAGGTTATATTTTTCAAATATTTACTTCAAATAAGGTAATACTTTGAATTTTGAAAAATTTTGAGACTTTTTTGGGAGCATAGGAGGAAAAAAATCCATGAATTATACCACAAAGGTACAGAGGGTATTACAATTTCTGTTTTCAATTGGTAAGGAAAAATTAAAACTTTCACTATTTGCAGATGACATGACACTATATATAGAAAACCTGAAAGACTCCATCAAAAAATTGCTAGAACTGATAAACAAATTCAGTAAAGTTGCAGAATAAAAAAATCAATGTACAGAAATCTGTTGCATTTCTATACACCAATAATGAAGCAGCAGAAAGAGAAATTAAGAAAACAATCCCATTTACAATTGCACCAGAAATAATAAGATACTGAGGACCTAACCAAAGAGGTGAAAGACCTGTACTCTGAAAACTATAATGCTTATGAAAGAAATTGAAGATGACACAAAGAAATGAAAAGACACTCTGTGCTCATAGATCGAAATAACAAATATTGTTCAATGTCTATACTACCCAAAGCTATCTACACATTTAATGCAATCCCTATCAAAATGCAACAACATTTTTCACAGAACTAGAACAAACAATACTAAAGTTTGTGTGGAACCACAAAAGACCCCAAATAGCCAAAACAATCTTGAAAAAGAAATGCCAAGCTGGAGAAATGCAATTCCAGACTTTAAGTTGTATTACAAAACTGTAGTCATCAAAACAGTATAGTACTGACACAAAAACAGAGACATAGATAAATGGAACAGAATAGAAAATCCAGAAATAAACCCATAATTATATGGTCAATTAATCTTCAACAAAGCAGGAAAGAATATCCAATGAGAAAAAGACAGTCTCTCCAACAAATGGCTTTGGGAAAACTGGACAGCAACATGCAAAAGAAAACGAACCACTTTCTTACACTATAAATAAAATAAATTCAAAATAGATAAAAGACTTAAATGTGAGGCTTAAAACCATAAAAATCCAGAAAAGAGCACTGGTACTAACTCCTCTGACATCTGCCATAGCAACTTTTTTTCTAGATACATCCCCTGAGGCAAGAGAAACAAAAGCAAAAATAAACGATTGGGACTATATCAGAATAAAAAGCTTCTGCATAGTGAAGGAAGCAATCAGCAAACTAAAGGGAAAACTAAGGAATAGGAAAAGATATTTGCAAATGACATATCCAATAAAGGGTTAGTATCCAGAATATATAAAGAACTTATAAAATTCAACACCCAAAAACCAAATAATCCAATTAAAAAAAATGGGCAGAAGACATGAACAGATATTTCTCCAAAGAAGACATCCAGATGGCCAACAGACACATGAAAGGATGCTCATCATCACTTATCATCAGAGAAATGCAAATCAAAACTACAATGAGATATCACCTCAATGTGTCAGAATGGCTAACATAAAAAAACACAAGAAATAACAGGTGTTGATGAGGATGTAGAGAAAGCGGAACCCTCTTGCACTGTTGGTGGGAATGCAAACTGGTGTATTCATTTAACTAAATGTTAACTAAGTTAACTCCAGAAAAAAGTATGGAGGTTCTTCAAAAAGTTAAAAATAGAACTACCTTACAATCCAGCAATTGCACTACTGGGTATTTACCCAAAGAATACAAAAACACTACCTCAAAGGAATACATGCACCCCTATGTTTATAGCAGCATTATTTACAATAGCCAAAGTACGGAATCAGCCCAAGTGCCCATCAATTGATGAATGGATAAAGAAGATGTGGTATAAATACACAATGGAATATTATTCAGCCACAAAAAAGAATGAAATCTTACCATTTGCAATGAGATGGATGGACCTAGAGTATAATGTTAAGTGAAATCAGTCAGTCAGAGAAAGACAAGCACCATTTGATTTCACTCATGTATGGAATTGGAGAAACAAAACAAATGAGCAAAGGGAAAAAAAAAAGAGAGAGAGAGAAAGGCAAGTCAGGAAACAAACTCTTAACTATAGAGAACAAACTGATAGCTACCAGAGGGGAGGTAGTGGGGGAGGGGGAATGGACAAAATAGGTGATGGGGATTAAGGAGTGCACGTGTCATGATGAGCTCAGGGTGATTAAAATAAAAACAAAAAATTTTTTTTCAGTTTTTCTTTCCAGTTATTTTAAGTAAGTGTATGGCTTATTTAGCTGCTTACAGTTATAAAATTTATATTGTTTTCTTAATTTAGCATTATGCTATATTCACTTCTCTACAGTTCTACTGAGGCTTTTTATCCTATCATGTTGAAGGCTGTCATGAATATTTTTGCATATATGACTTTTTTTCTTTAAGAGTGCATATTCAAATTATTAATAATTGATGTCTCAAGACAAGGAAAAAATTTAAAAATCACTTGTTTAACAGTCACATAGTAACACAAAACTGTATATATACATATATATAAACATATATGTGCTTCATCAAATATTTATGAAAGGAAAAAGTGATTGCAGTTGAGAAGTTTGAACAAGTCCTGATGGTTAAGAACAAACTCACTGAAAAGGCCTATGTATTGTGCAAGAAATGACTTGGATCACACTCAATGTATGAGATACAACTTTATGAAAACATATTCATAAATGAGTGATAATAAAAAGAAAATTCAGTAAAGCAACTGAAAGCCGAATAAATGCTATTTTTCTTAATTTGAATCAGGAGTTTTTAATTGCTCTATTCTAAGAAGTATATTTTCCCCAACATTTTATTTGGAAAAATTTCAAATACACAGCAAAGTCAAAAGAATACAGTAAGCATTCATATAACAACTACACCTAACAGTTTATTACACTTGCTTTATCACATATGTATCCACCTACTCCTTCCTAAGGAGCAAATTTTAAGAAATAATTTTTACATATTTATAATTGTAACTTTCATGAAATTGAATTGCATTTCATAACCAACATATATGTTAACCATGATAGAGTTGGTTTTTTTTCAAATGTTGTTTCTAACGTGGTGATGATTCTTTCAAGGTTTCATAAATGAGGAAACATAGTCTTAGTTTTGACCAAAAAAAAGATGTTATAATTCAGTCTTCCTATTAAGTTTTTTAAAAAGAGATATTTCACATTTTTTAAATATTTGGAGTTAACTTTAGCAAGATTTCAAGACTGAAACTCAACATTCCAGTATTAAAAACATGAATCATGTTTGAATTACAGAAGAACAGACTTTTATGGCATATAAAAGAGGGGAACAAAGATTACAGGAAGAATCTGGAGCATTAAATGTCAGGAACAGTATTTTCTCAGGGAAGCTATTAACAGGTTGACATCCCTATCCCTTTATTTAGGCCAGACAATCCTTTTCATGATTTTTTAACTTTTGAATACTCATAAACACAACCATAATAACTCCCCTTTTTTGGTTTATCTGGGTTCTTTTGTATTCTCAATTCTTAGAGAACAAAGAATATGAGAATATAATTTATATGTTCAGTCTCTGTAGATCTCCCCCCCCCCTCATTTTTCACTCTGTACCATCTTTCCAGAGAGTGGAAAGAAGCCTGCTGAAAAAAAAAAAAAATAGAATAAGTAAAACCTGGAGAAAAAGCCTATGAGAAGATATGTAAATTTTTATTATAATCTACTCATCAATAAATCTTCTCCAAGAACTACTGTTAGTTAAATTAATTGACTATGGCTGTAATGTAAGTGTCTGCACAATCTTAGAAAAACATGGGAAACTTGAAAGGAGAAAATGTAAAAAAAAAAACAAACCAAAAAACAAAAACAACTGTGGTTTGGAATTTTTATATTAGTACTCAATTATCTGAAATTGTTAAGGAATCTGCTATTTCATGTAATTATTTCTTCCCACATCCCATCCCACACAAAAGTATTACATTAAAAAAATCTTCTAAAATGTGTGAAAAAAGTTCCTGCTTTATTAAATAGTGAATGCTAACTGCAACTTAATGATAACAACTCAGCAGAAGCTTCACTTTTTTGTGTGTTCACTATACTGCAAAACACAAAATTACATTTTTCTTTCGGGAGCTGTTTGTCCCTTCACAGAATGAATGGTTCTTAGGCTTTTTGTTGTTATTTTGTTTTGTTTTGTTTCATAATGCACAGCTGATATCTCTCTGTCCTCACTATATGGCTATTGGTTCTTCCTCCTCATTCCGGCTGGAGAGCCTGTTACTAAAGGCCACCATCTTTTCACTGGTTCCTTATTTGCTATGCTTATAGGGGGAAAACTGTGACCAGAGTATTAGCACTGGGTGGAAAATAGAAATAAATCTGCTCAAGGCTTGAGGGTTTTTAAAGAATGGATTACATCAACATCAGTACATGAAATTTCTGACATATTTTTTTTAATATTCAAAGACTTAAAATTCATATCTTTAACTATGTTCCAAATTGTTAAGGATTTTAAGGAAGTGACCTCAAAATATGGGGTGTAACTGAATAGTATAAATCAAATTCTAAATTTTAGTTATGTGATTTCAGAGAACATTGAATGTTAGGTTGTCCTCAATTTGTAATGTATTTTTAATTACAAATTTAATCATAATAGCTAGTATTATTGACTACCAACTATGTACCAGGCGCTATCTTAATTGCTTTATATACAGCAACACATCTGTTATCATAACAGACATAGGGGCTAAAAGTCTAAGTATGCACATTTTATAGATGAAGAAATGGAGGTAGAGAGAGCTGAGACAAAATGCTGAAGAGGAATCACCATTTAAGCTCAATCAGTCTGGGTCCAGAATCTACACGCTTAACCACTTTGCTATACCATGCAAATCCACATTAACATATGTTTATCTAATAGATCTGTTATTTTCCTTTAAGAACATAATTTATGTTCATTAAGGAAAACAATAAATAAATAGAAAAAATTGTAAAACAAAATGACCAGAAATTCTGCCACATGCATTTAAAAAAAAAAAAACTTACTATTTTGGTACACTTTCTTATTTTAAAAAAATTTCATAGCACTTTAAAACAAAGTTCCAATCATATTTTGTATATATTGTATATATTTTCATTCAGCTTACTGCTGTATCAAAAACTCTTCCCCAAATTATTTTGTAGTCCTTTTGATCATTATTTTTGATGATGGAATAACATGCCACCAACTGCTTACTTAGTGGTCTAATTTTAAACCAAAAATTATAGAAAAATGACTGCTACAGGGAGTGTCAACAAGGCTGGAAATATCTACCATTTCTCTTTAAGCTGCTACTTTTTTTTTTTGATGAATGTCTCACTGGCCCAATGATTTGATTTAAACAAGGTCTTAGGTAAAAGAATATATTTTAAAAAGAATGTTTGGACATCTAAAGAGGGAGGGATGGGTAGTCATGTCAAGAAAGTATAGGTAATATATGTATACATCTTATAAAATCGTGTGGTTTGCCTTGTCAGAAAACCCCAACCTGAAGTTTTTACTAAAGTCGTTTAATATTTTCACTTTAAATAGAGAAAGAGGTACACAAGTTTAATTTGAATAATGAAATCCATTTCTTAGACCCTCACTAGTCAAGTAAAAATAATAATACTGTAGCCATTGTACATTTTTCTATATCAGTCTTCCAGCCTAAACAGCTCATATTAGAACCCTCAGTTTCTCTCTGGTATGAGCTAAACTGGGAAGTAGAAACATCCTTAAATTTGATTAAATAATCCAAGGTAAGCACTTATAATTTAAGTATCCCTCTTTCCCCAAGTCATAAATAAATATAAGTATGCCTTTGTCCTTCTAATGCACACCAACATGGAGCAATGCAGACTTTTTCTCATCCAGTTTACAACTCATGGTTAAGTATGTAGCAGAAAGATGCAGCCTACCTACTGGTGAAAATGATCTTCAAACTCAGCCGCCCACCCAACACAGCAACCAGATTCCTGGCATTTAATTTCTACAAGAACTATAGGCACAAGTTAATTTATTCTGTCTGTTATGATTGAGCATCTCTCTCTTACTGGCTATACATTTTGGATGGAGGCAGTGGTGAAATAGTTGTTTGGACAGAAATTACACCAACAGAATGGAAAACATCAGAGTTTATACATGGAGAGCATGCACAGTCTTAAGGCAAATGCACTAACATTACAATCTGAGAGAAAGGAGAACGATGTATTTACATTTACACACACCCACGTACACACATAGTTATACCATGGCATTTTGTTTCACTCAAGTAATATAATTTGCATTTTCAGAAACCCAGCTAATAGGGGCGCCTAGGTGGCTCAGTCAGTTAGTTAAGCATCCGACTCGTTTCACCTCAGTCATGATCTCAGGGTTGTGAGATCAAGCCCTGAGTCGGGTTTCATGCTCATTGTGGAATCTGCTTGAGATTTTTCCCTCTGCCTTTGCTCCTCCCCCTTCCCCCTCAATAAATAAATAAATAAAATCTTAAAAAAAAAAAGAAAAGAAATCCAGCTAATATTAGCAATAAACATTCCTTGGATTTGTAGGTGGGAAAGGGTTTTGCAAGATACTCCTGGAGTAAGAAGTTGTAAAGAGTGACTGAAATAAAGTTTCTCTTAAAATAACACAACCAACATCACTTCTAATATAAAACGGCAGTAAACAAATTTCCAGTCCTTCTCTTTTTCAGATATTATGATGCAAAACCGGGAAAATAACTTCCATCCGTAAGATCAGCTTGTAGAAAATGAACCAGAGTCCTGTTGCATAGGTTGGAAGTGGCAATCAGGATTTAAGTTTGATCTTTCTTCTGACCCCAGAAGGTAAGTTCTTTCCATTAGGCTATTACTTTTTTGTTTGCTTGTTTGAAATGTATTATGCATTCTTGTGAGGAGAAATCCTATATATACAGAAAACTAAGACAACACAGAACTTCAGAAACCACAGTCTAAATTTTGTTCCTCTGTTCCCTACCTTTAGTGCATCAGCTTTAGGAAACAGCCTTATAATTCATTAGAGAGTAACCGCACATCTGTGAGATTTTTCTGGCTTTCATTCTCTCTAGAGACCAAATGTTTGCTATTTCGAGCTATACAAAATATGCTTTCCTTAAATGAATAATGTTAATAAAGAAATTGAGCAATGAAGATAAAGCTCTAAATATACTTTTGTCTTTTTTTTTTTTTTTGAAACAGACAAAGGTTGGTTTTATTGAGTAACTGATCTGTGTTACTGCTGAGGCCTTTATGTACAGACAAAAGAGAGGGAGTTTTATTTCTTTGTCTCTTCCTCCTTGGACAGAGTCTTGATGATTTCCTCCTTCTTGGCCTGGAGCCGCTCTTCACGGCGCTTGCGAGCCTCCCTGGTCTTAGATCTGCGGGCCTCAACCTCGTCAGCCAGAAGCTTCTTGCAAGCCTTGTCGGCCTTCAGCTGGTGGATGTGTTCCATGAGAATCCGCTTGTTCTTCAACACGTTCCCCTTCACTTTCAGGTACAGGCTGTGGTACATGTGGCAGTCGATCTTCTTAGATTCACGGTATCTTCTGAGCAGCCGGTGCATAATTCTCATCCTCCTCATCCAGGTGACCTTCTCAGGCATCCGAGCATTGGCAGTACCTTTTCTCTTACCAATGCCCATATGTCTGCCCTTCCGGCGGGCCAAAGTGTTTTTACGGCACCGAGCCCGGGAATGGACAGTCACAGGCTTCCGGATGATCAGTCCATCTTTGATCAGTTTTCGGATCTGCTGAGGGGAGTTGGCATTGGCGATTTCATTGGCCTTGTTGGGGTCCAACCAGACCTTCTTTTTGCCGCAGCGGAGGACACTGGAGGCAAGCCTCTTCTGAAGCCTGAGCATACCCAAGCTCCGGGACCGGCTGCTTCAGGACTGCCTCCACCTCATCTCTCCCACCCGGGGCCACGGAAGCAAGCCCTGCCGCCCGCCGGCACGTCGAATCAAGCAAAGTCAGAGGCCCGCACGCCCTCTATACTTCTGTCTTTGCGTTATGTGAATATTTTGTTTGTGAATATGTGAATATTTTGTTTGTGAATGTTATGTGAGTATTTCCTTAGCATTTGCAACTGTCTATACAATCAGTTTTACCTGCTCTATGATCACAACTTTAGAAAGTAAACTGCTTCCCTTAAATAAGTTTCACTTAAAAACCAAGTTAGTGAACTTTTTTTTTTTTTAAGATTTCACTGTTCTAGTAGTGCACTAGCCTCTTGTAAAGTTAGTCAGGGTATCTAGGTTGATGCATTCTGATCTTAATGGAAGTAACACTTTCTAAGTGTATAATGCCTCATTTCCTCCCACACTATATTCTACATAATCTCATTTTAGAAATGGGAATAGATATTTTGTCTTGGAAAAAATCTATTTTTTTCTATAATTTGTCACTTGGTATGTCCATCATAGTGCTGGTTTAGCAGCAAAATAAGCATACAAGATACATAAAGTAAACTCAACTCTCTCCTGGAAATCAGTGTAAAATGTCATTGTTTGAACACATTAGCTTTTATTAATAGCTGCAGCAAATTCTGTAGGCTAATTGTTCATAAGCTGGCATACCTAGAGCTGCTTTGGATGAGAGAAATTTCAATTATTTAGGTACCACTGTTCATGACTTCTAAGGGTTCCAACAATCTCTTAGCTTCCTCAGCTAAGTGGTGGTGCTCTTTAAAAGCAATAGGGAATACAGACAGAATACACTAGTCTACTCCCCTATCCAAAATGTACAGCCATCTAGGCAGAGGAAGTGTTATTAAACAAGAAATCTTCTTGACTCACATGTTTGATTGTTTTCGTTTAAAATATTCTGTGCCCTCTGCCAGCCTTCTCCCTGGTATTTTCTTAGTGAGTAAGCTAAATATCTTATGCTATGAAAGATCTTTCTCATAATGGAACTTAGTGACTCTTCCTTATTGGATAAGATCAGAAGCTACCTGCTATAAAGAGAGCTGTTAAAGGTATATTAGCACTAAATTGAGACTCTTTCATGGCTACACTTAGAACTATGAAAGAGAAATGGACAGAACCATTTCCCAAAACCTGTTTTGCTGACAGAATAAATAATCCTAAAGGCAGTTACATTATTTTTTGATCACTTGCTTTAATTACTTAAATACATTAAATATTTTTAAATATGTTATCTCTAATCTTCCCCAAACTCTGCCAGAGAGATACTATTACTTGCATTTCACACATATAGAATCAGAGATTAGAAATTTTAAATTGACATAATTAAGATTATACCAGCCAATGAAGGCTAGGTGTGGGACTTGGACCTTGAATTTTGATCTCCTTGATTTCAACATGTTTGTTTCTTCCCTAATATGATGTCTTTATTTTTGAATCTAGAAATTTCACCTTGCAAAAATTACATATGAACAGAAAACAAGAATAAAATCAAAGACTTTTATAGTTCTATGTGGGACCTCAGCAAGACCCACTGAGACGCTATTGAATGTAGTGATAAATGCAAAACAAATGCTAAGCTTGCTCAGTAGTTCAGTACCATGCTCCCCTGCACTTACTTGGCACTTTAAAAGAGGAAGTTTTGTGGTGCTTGAAGCTTATTTTATTTGGGGTACTTTCCTTAAGAAAAATAACAAAAATCAAAACCCTAATGTAGGTACAAAATAAATATCTATTTAGAATAGAAAAATAAGGGGCATCTGGCTGGCTCAGTTGGACTAGCATGAGACTCTTGATCTCTGGGTCATGAGTTCGAGCCCCACACTGGGTGTAGAGGTTACTTAAATAAACAAATAAAAGCTAAAAAAAAAAGAATAGGAAAATAAAACACAATGAATATTGAAATCTTGGGGATTCAATATTTTTGAGATGTCTGCCAGCAATACTTATAAGCAAATGGTTCATAAATTCAACTGTCCCTCTCAACCTAGAACACTGCATACCCTCCAATAACTCCCAGTACTCACAGGGCCCTGTGCAAATAAGAGGTCCTGAATATTCAGCTTTTTTAGCATCATATAAATTACTTTGAGTGTGGATGACTCAAATAGACTTCAGTAATATTACAAGTTATGCATGGTAATAAATCAGTGGGCTGCCCACATTAAATCCACGGCCACCAATAGTTTTAGAAACATATACACATGCATGCATGTGAGCATAAACAGAAATACACAAACACTCCCACACTTTACAGTCCCAGAGGATGGACAAACTAACCCTTAACTCTCCCTGGCTGCTTCAAGAATAGCTTCATAGAAGATAGGAAAATTTAAATGGATTGCAAAAATGTATAAGAGTTTGTTAGGCAAAGAGAACATAGAACAGTATTTCCAGTTGAGATGAAAGCTTTACTTAAACATGGTGGAATATGTCTGGGTCTTCTCTGACCCATCCTGAATGATAATAATCTGGTGCAGATCTAACCATTTTGAATTTTCAGAAAATCTCACCGATGTTTAAATAGAGTGATGGGAAGAAGGCTAAAGCTTTATATTTATATGCCCACAAAGCAGCTAAATGAATAAAAGAAGATTGAGTCTAAAGGTTAAAGATTAGATCTTAAATATGTTAAATATGTTCTAAAACTTAGAATAACATTTCCTATATCACTTCTAAAAACAATATTCATTTGAAAATAAATTATTCTTAAAATTATAAAGCATTTTGTTTTAAAATTGCTAGTCAAATATTGGACACAAGATATATATGGTAGACAAATAATATAATGTATAATATGTTATATATAATATAAATTATAATTTAATTGAGTTAGCAATTACAAGCTAATTGAACAATACAGTGTGGGCAGAGATATGTAAAATAAAGTGTTGTTGCTTAGTTTAATTACTATCTCAGATGCTGTTACACCCACAGTAATTCTTCATACAACAATGTAAAGTGTATTTTCTTAGTATAAATTAGCTATTTCCATGCATGACTTGATACAGATCAAGTTAATTAAAGCAATGAAATTAAGAAACTAATAGCTTATTTTCAGTTCCATGGAGGCTTATATCTAAATACTGATATCCGCAAGAATCAATAATCCACATATAGATTATTTCTATGTCCTCTTTATTTTTGTTTTTAGCTCTAATGGTAAAAAAAATGAATATCTTGAAGTAAACTTTATTTTTCTCCTAAGATATTCCTTAATATACAAATGCTTACCAGGCCTAGTGGTAAAAACTGAAGGAAAAGTCATATTAATTTCCAGAAATGTCTACTCCCATGTGGTTCCACTCTGCCCTCAACTAGAATGTGTAATTCCTGGACAAGTTATACTGCTAGCATGAGTATCAGAAATAAATTTTGTGACATTTTCAATCATGCCTGGCATTTATTTTAAAGGACCACTTAATCAAAATTACATCTAATTTGGGGCTCTGATTATCATTTAAATTGATTTGCTGTTTATTGATTGATTAAGGAACACAATTAGCCAATATTATGGGGTTTTAAATCATTGTCCTCATGTAATAACTTACCTTGACAGTATGCATCCTTAAAATAAATTATTGATTATATCTTAAATTTCCTAAGATCCTAGGACATGGAAATATATATTTTTTCAAATTTTAATGGAATTGCATGCATTTTTTTAGACAAGTTAAAAATTAAGTTAGACTACCATAAAAACACCCTTTAAATGCCACTCAAATTTGGGATACCAAATATTCATGGTAGGGTCTATAATCTTCTGTCAAATAGCTCCTATAGCTCATCCAAAGTCTATTAGCTTCACTCCAAGAGATATGTGGGTAGCTAAACTTTATTCTGGTTCCATAGTGCTAAATTCAGGAATGTACTTGGTTCCAGTGAAGTTGTCTTGGGAAGGCCAAGCATGATGGATGAGAAGTTTGTTCAGGATTAAGTGAACAAGGGAACTTTATACACTTGCAATAATATTGTGCATTGTACAGTTCTAAGGTTGATTAAAAGCTCCTGGCTCAGGGGTAGATCGTCAAGGGCATATATCTGGGCAAGGCTATGTCTTAGCCTGCTTAACTGGTGTTTTTTAGGCTGGGCTAAAAGAAATGGTTGTGTTTTCAGAAAGTGTGATGTGACCCTTACTCACTGAGAATCATCCGCCACTGTTTCCACTAACGATGCCTCATTGGGGAAGCCCAGGAGCTTACATCAATGTTGCTGATTCTCTGCTGTCAACACTGACTCTGCTGACCTTACTTTCTATCGCTTAGAAAAAGTAAACCATGTGTGATTTTCTAAAAGTTAAAGCACGAAGTTAAATCCATGTCTGATCCTAAATATTGACTTGCATTTTGTTCCATATTTTCAATATGTTTTTGACAAGAAAATAAGTAATACCCCAGAAGTTAAACTCACTCTTTTCATCTTTTTAATTGCTTGTAACTATGAGAAACAGCTTTGAACTAAATATTTCCTTTTTCATGTCTATGTTTCTACTAAAATAGATACCATTTAATTAGTGTGAAAATTATAATCAAGAGCAACACCTAAACCATAGAAGCTTAATCATAAATATTAGCATGCCATCATCTTTGCCAATAGGAAATGGGTAATAACTGTGGTTCCTAAGATCTGCTTCATCTCTTTATTTCTCCAAGTATTTAAATAGAGCTAGTCTTAAGCAGAAGCATATGAGAGTTATCATTTACATTCTCAATCCTCCATTTGGAATCAAGTCTTATTTTGAGATGCTCCTTCTACACTGGGCTCCAAATAAACTTATGCTACAAACATTCCCAGAAGAATCCTGTTCCTGACCTTTCCACTGCTTTCAATTTGACACTTTTTTCTGCATATTGCATACATCTCTGCTTCCTGCTAGTTTACTGGGTAAACCAACCTTTGCTTTTAAATTGGGTGGGAGCCAACAGTTTACTATTGTTTCAATCCAGGCAACATTTACATTTTAAGTCAGGATATTATGAATATTTTAAAAATAATGGTTCTTATTTTTTTTCCAAACTACAAAGGATTGCTTTATTCTTTCAACTGTACATCTTATGTTTTGAAAGATTTTGACTATCACTTTTAATTTTTGTGGCAGGAAGTGATCAGAATGGATGCTGTAATGACAAGACATGTGATTCAGATTAAGTGTGTCAGCTCCACCAGCCACATCCCAGAAGCTTCGGTGATATCACTAAAGTTAATCTGAGCTTCTCATTAGCATGAAATTAGGGTTGCTATACTTTCAACCAAATGTGAAGAAGTAAATTAAGGTTTTCATGAGGATTTCCAAAATATTGAAAATAATCTTTTAGGCTTCACTGCTACTTATACAGACTTCTAGAAGGAAGAGAACTGAAGCAGAGAATAAGTGTCTTAATCCAAACGAGTGATTTCAAGGTCTAGAATTTCCTACCAGTGGAGGGAATGACTAGGTAAATCTAATCAGCTCTATGCTCAAAATATACGCTCTTAAACATTCATCCTGACTGTATTCAGGTATTCTAAAGTGGCCTCCACATGTAAGAATTCTGAAATTCTATCTTTTAAAAGTCATTGAAATATTTGCAGCATAAACTCTTAGTTAATCTTAATGAAATAAAATACTAAAATACATAAAATTTGCATATAAACTTTATAATTTATTAGAACATTGTTTGGTATTAAAGGAATGTCCTCAGTACCCCTAGTTTAATTTCATTTGTGTTTTTTTCATTGGAAAACAAAACAAAACAAAGGGTTGCATTACATTTTTTGTAGGTCCAGCTCTGACAGCCAATGTTTCTTGAATGTATTACATCTAAAATTTTCACTTTTTATTTGTTATTCTCTTGAGAATCTGATTAAATAGTTGAGTTATATATTTTATATTAATATTATACAAACATAACTTAAAGAATTATTTAGGTAATGAAGCCACTTGATACTTGAATAAAGTTCCATACAAGGAGGCAAGTTTCTTTCAGTCACTCACTTTATTAATAAGAGAATGTAATACCCTTTACACTGGGAGCAGCAATATATCTTAAAGTCATCTTCAGTTTGAGTCATTTATGTTTCAAATATACTGCACCAGAATGAACACTGAATTATACTAGTGATTCACTCATCTATTCCCTAATTACTCATATGCCACTAGCTTCCTCATAGATACTCTGGTTATGAACTCATTTTGGACTCCATGGTCAATTTCTTCTGTGGGGCTCCCAAACCAATACTTGACCCTTTACTTTATGCTAAAGCAGCCACACCAATACCCTTCCCTCGCTCACAGTATCTTTATTTGTTCCTGTCCTGGACTGCAAACACTGTGGGAAGCAATTAGACAACATTCACATTGGTGTTGTCCAATTTCAGCTCAGACCTCACCATTGTAACACAGTTCTCTATTTTGCCACAAGTGCCCTTGATGTGTCCACTACGTCATAGTTTTATTATTATAACTTGTCAACTTATAACTCCTGAGTCTACATTTTCCAATCTTGGTCTGGATGTGCTAGTGTCATCTGTTATATAACCAGCTCAGAATAAACTTCATCATCATGCCAAAGTTAGTTTTCCACTGACTTTCTCTGGTCTCTCTATAACAATACCATCTTTCAGTTCACCCAAGATCAAAACTTTCTTTCCCTTTGCTCCTTTCTCCAAGGACATAAAGTCTCTCTTCAGGATTGGGAGTCCTCATATCATACTTTCTGGTTAAGTGATTTTAGATAAATCAATGATTCTCTGGTTCTCAAATTTCTCACTTGTAGAATGCAAAGAGCTAGCAACTACCACTCAATGTAACCGTGAGGATTAAATACAATAATATGAAAGTATTTTTTTTACCCTAGACTTACTTTCCAAAGATCCTATATTTATCCATTTCCGCAGCCAAGTAGCATAATTATTTTTACTTCTCTGTTCACAACCATGCACCTCTTCTACCCTTTTATTCATTCAGATCCCTTCTACATGGAATGGTCTCTAATCTCTGCTTATCAAAATCTTTCTTGAAGTCATTTCCTTGCCAGCCCCTTTAAAAGGATTTCCTGATTCTGTAACTATATCTAACCTATATATAAGCTACTTAAAAGCAGAAAAAATATTTCTATATCCTTGGAAATTCTTAGCATGGTTTCTCCGAGAAAGAATAACTGAATGAACTGAGAATATATCTTACCTGCTTGCCAGACTTATATTTCCATATGCCCACCTGACACCTTCTTGGAAGGAATAGTCTATTCTTGTCTTAAATTCCATGCAACAAAACTAAACTTTCGTCACCTCTGCCTTAATTGATTCTATTTCCCTACATACCTAAATCCTTTAATATTCTACGAATATTTCTCTGTCTTTCAAGATCAAAAATTCAGCTATCCTGAAAAAAATTCTGGTCAAATGATACAGTAACAGAAAACTGAAAGCTGCCTCAAATTCCTGTTGTTCTTCCATGTGGTCACTAAGAGATTAAAAAGTTTTCCTACTTAGACTTTCATTTAAAAAAAAAATTCATATCTTAGCCATGTCTTTTACTCTTAATGAGTACAACTTCATAGCAATTTATCAGTTTATATATTTAGCCATTCTTGACATTCTAATAAAAATAGTTTTAATGTTCTGATATTTAATATACAAACTTTTATATTAAAATGTCAGGGATTGTGAGGTGTGTGGTATAAATTATCTGGCAAATAATAACCAACTTCAATGCATAGTTACAGTGCTTTGTCCTCAATTTAATAAGAAAAATCTTAGGCAGAATATCCTATCTAGGTTCTTTTTAATTCAGGTTTTCACTGTCTTATTTTTCTTTGAGAATTGCAGAAAAAGTCAGACTTCCACATTGCTTCTAACAACCTACCAAGTCATCATTTTGCTCATTTGTCCATATCGTAACGACACCACAGTAACGACTAATATTTATGTGATGATCAATTACTATATGCCAAACTCTTCAGTAAGTAATGCACATTAGCTGTCTTATTTCAACTTCTTAATCACCCTATAGGACTATTTTATTGTTGTTTTAATTTTACAGATGAGGATACTGAGATTCAGTGATGTTTAAACCCAGGTCATTTAAGTAGTGAGTTTTAGACCTAGAACTCAAAACCTGGTCTTTCAGCCTCCAAATCCTATGTTAATAACCACTCTATTATATGGATTTTTCAGAAATAACAAGACTGAGGTTCAAACTACCTTCCTGTCACTTACCTGGCACACTAGGATGGTTTCATTATCTTCTCCTGATCTCCATGCAAAAGCTAACTAGTCAGGGCACCATCAGTGAGCTCCATACATAGTCCCCTCCATGCACTACCAGCAACTCAACTGGTTGGATTTCTCTTCCAATCCAACCTTAAAGTACTCCATTACTCCAGAAGATGTGTGTTTAGAGAGTAAAAGTTTTATTTTTACCATATATAGGAAGAAAATATATGCTACACATGTGGGTATGTACCTTAGGGATATCATAGCCTCCCTCAAAATTCTCCATGTGCTGTATTATATAGACAGGAAGTCTCATTAATTACTTTTTCAAAATGTCTCCCAGGGTATTTCCTTCCTTTGCATTCCCGTTATCTCCACTGGTCTGGCCACTATGATAGCCTTCTCACTTGTCTCCCTCATCTGTCAGAGTTATATTCCTAAGATTCTATTTGATCATATTACACCCAGGCTCACAACCTTCAGGACACACTTTCAATGATTTAGCCCAGCATCCAAGACAATTAAGTTCTTCCCAAGTATTTAGCTTTACTTCCCCATGAGGTTCTGCTACAGATAACGTATTACTTATTCTATACTTTTTGCAAAGTTGCATTTATTCTGACTTTTATATGATGGGGTTTCTCCTTCTTTTTTCACAAACATTAAACCCCATTCTTTCTACTTCTCCAAAGCTCATGCAAGTCTCCTGTCTTCCAATGTGACCTTCTTTGAAATTCCACATCCTCCTTGACTCTATCCCGTAGTTTAGCACAGAATTACATACATATGCATACATATGTATAGCAATAATGCTTTTCTCCCCACCTACTCATTTTTCTCCATAGCTAGTATATTATAGGTGTAAGTCAATGTCTAGTATCACACCATCCTATCTCCACGCACTTTAATTTGGAATATACTTGTTCAACAAAATGTTTTTAGTTTGACATTTCACGTTAAAAATTAAAAATGTGTTTTTACTCCATCTATTATCTTAGGTATATATCATGTTAAAAAGTTTAAATGAAGCAGAATTAAGGTCCATTAAAGTTAACTTGTGGCTTGGATCATTTCTATATCAAAAATAACTTCTTTTCAGATACAGTAACACTTTCTAAATCCATAAAATTTAAAAAAGAACTAAGAAAGCCTACAAGTAAAATGAGTGTAAAGTGAACATTTCTGATATGCAAATAATGTTCTGCTAATTCTAAGTGCAAAATGGACTTATGTTCAAATCAATCACACACATGGTTTAGAAAGTAGTATATGTTGAGGTCAGAGTATCTAGCATACTGGGCTCATGGTAGCAGCCTGGGGCAGACGAAGCTTACCAATAGATGTGTATATATTTCATACAATGTTTGCATTTCATACTTTTTTGCTGTGCTACCTAACTTACCATCAGGATGGGGCCCTAGAGTACTTAGCGCAAGCAGACACTGTATAGTGAACTTAAAGGAGCTCTAAAAGGCCTTTGTACTCAGAAATAGTCTTCCTCTCAGCTATTTTCAGTGCCAGAAATGCCGATTTCCAGTACTTAAAGCAAGAGCTCAGTTAAAATGCAAATGCACATACATTGCTAGAAGGAATGAGACAAGGGGGAAAAAAGTACTCAAACCTCACCTACTTCCCTGTTCTGCATTGGGCCAGCCTGCTGAGAGGAAATCCAATGGAGCTTCAAAGTAAAAAACTAGGGTGTGCTAGGACATTTGTGTACTGATTCTCAAGACAATTTTCTGTACTTGAACATTTCACATTGGCTTTCTTTAATATTTATGTCCTTTTGAGTTTTTCCCCAAATGCCCCAAACTATTTTCTTCAAGTAGACAAATGTGATGATCCCATTTCTTAAAGGGTGTCTGAGTGTAGACATTTGGGGGCCTGGGCACATGGTAAAACAGATGACTTAAACTCAGCAATGGAGCTGGTCTGCACAGATTTATAACAACTTTGAAATTTCTCTAGTAGATCATTGTGTGCCCATCAGTGCAGCAGAGACCTGAGAAAAATTAATTTTCATAGAAATCTACTTAGATTTGCCTACCTTAACCCAATTAAAACTTCATCTAATTCAGTAATGTTACTAAAAAGAAAAGTAACACTGACTTTCTACATAGAATTTTAAGTCACATTTTCTAAACAAACACCATTGTAAACCTCTAATATAAAACAGAAGAAAATCAATTCTAGATATTGAATTTACAATTATTGATCTACTATTTCTAAATACTCAGTAGAAGTAAAAGTTACTATAGTTCAGACTGCTTTGACAGTCAGTAACAATACACCCTCAAAATATATTTTAGTTTTACTAAATTCCCATTTGCATTATGATTAATTTAGTGGGGCTTGGGAGGTAGAAAGGTAGATTTAATTTATTTTTATTTAATTTATTTATATTCAAATTTATTTTATTCTTTCAGCAGCAGAAGAAAAAAGATCAAGATTTGCCAACTCTGACAACTTTAAATATAGCATCATTATTTACCTATTTTCCTTTGTGACTGCATTTTTCCCCCCTTTATTTGAAGGAGTTACTTAAGGCAACTTCTTTCAGTGAAACAGAGAAATAGTTATATTTATTAAGCAAAGAACTCAGAAGTACAGGGAATAAAAGAGTTTTAGATTAAGTGTGTCAAATACGTTTCTTTGTGTTATTATTTTTATGGCCAAGAGCATCACAATCTGAGAAAAACACATTAGTGTCAGTGAGAATATTTGAAAAATTTACTTCCTATCAAATTTCTCTTCAATCAAACACCAGAACAGTCATTTGAACAGATTGCTGGTTCTGATCCTTTGTGTATAGGTCAAAATTTCCCACATAAACAAATCAAAACAAGGTATGAAGTCCTGCCAAAACATACCTTGCTCCTAGCAAGGACTAATTTAAGTTTATCACCTAAAGAAAAAGTATGTCACAGAGACATGATTTTACCTCCAGATCATGTACTACATCTTTGCTGACAAGACACTAATTATTTCACTACATTAGAGTTATCTATACCCTAAAAACAACCTAAATTATGAGATACATATATATATATATATATATATATATATAGACACACAGATTTGCTCCATAATCCATTTAAAAGCTGTATTTAGATGGAATTGACATCAGAGTCAACAGAAAAAGCTAAATAAAAAACTTTTTAAAAGTTTGGAATAAATTGGAATAAACTGACAGGTTACTTAAACATATTTGAAATAATTTGACTGGATATCAAATATCTTGATATACTGTCATTTTTTCCTTTGAACCAGACAATTCTGGAATTAAAAAAAAAACTGTCCATAATTTTTAAGTTACTTTAGTTACTAGATTATGTATTCTAATTGAGAGGAACAGAAGAAAAAAATAAAGAATAAATTGTCTTTGCAAATTTCTATTAGGGAGTCTGTGAATTAGTCTAAGTATCACTTATATAGTGGTGAAGTTAGCCTTAAGGCTGTTGTAACAGGCCTTTGAAGATCTCATTATGCCTATTTAGTTATTCAAAATTTGTCATTATGCTATTTAGTTATTCAAATTTGCTTTAAAAATACACTTCTAAAAACCCAATTTTAAACTTTGCTTTTTTTCATCTACAATATATCCTAGAAACAATTCTGGATCTTTATATTGAGATATTTCTCATTGTTTTCCATGGTTTCATAGTACTCCATTGTGTGAATGTATAATAGTTCATGCACACTGTGTTTCCTAGGAGATTATCCATGCTGTCTCAGTTTTCTAATCTATTTGCAGAGTTAGGCAAAGTAGTCTCGTGATTTTTAGTTTTTCTGCTTCACTATATAAGATATATCTTACTTCCTCTTATTTTTTATTGTCCTCCTTTGCCTCAATCAAGACAGATAGTGTTTTAGTTAATTTGTTGATGTTTCAAAATGCCAAACTTTTGATGTGTTTATTATTTCTACTATTTCCCCTTTTTACTTACTTAACTTCAGTCTCTTCATTTTTTCCCCCAGCTTGATTTGTTGTTGTGTTTCTACCTTTCTGGGTTGAGAAATTAATTAACTTATACCATTCTTTCATCTTTATTGGTACAAACATTTAAGGTTATGAATTTTCCTCTGTTCACTGCTTTATTTGTATCACATGGGTTTGAATATGTGGAATATTAAAGTATTAATTTTTGAAAATTCTCAAATTAGGGTTTATATTTCTCTTTTTCCTCTAGAGTTGTTCAATAGATAATTCTGATATTTCCAGGTAGAACAAGCCTTTTTAAATTGATTTCTAGTTTTGTTATGTATTGATAAGAAAATGTTGATATTACTAAAACTTTACGCAGCACACTAAAATTTTCTTTATAACCCAATAAATGGTCAATTTTTATTAATGTTACAAGAGTACCTGAGAATGTATATGCTGTATTATCATGATGTAAATTTCACTATATCTTTATAATATCTACCTGATTATGTTATTTAGTTCTTCTATTTCTATGTCATTTTGTCCTTAGAGAAAGAATGACATATTAAAGTCTTATTTAACTTTGCCATGATATTTTATTTATTGATTTTAAATTTTCTTTATTTGACACACACTGTTACATTAGTTTCAGGTGTACAACATAGTGATTCAACTTCTCTATATGTTATGTTATGCTCATCACAGTGTAGCTATCATCTGTCACCATACAATGCTATTACAATATCGTCGACTATTCCCTATGCTATGCCTTTTATTCCCATGACTTATTTATTCTATAAGTGGAAGCTTGTATCTCCCCCTCCCTTCACCTATTTCACCTCATCCCCAGCCTGTCTTCCCATCTGTAACCATCAGTTTGTTCTTTACTTATAGGTCTGGTTCTGCTTTCTGTTTGTCTGTCTATTCATTTGTTTTCTTTTCTTTTAAAGATTCCGTATGAGTGAGATCGTATGGTATTTGTCTTTCTCAGTCTGACTTATTTCACCTAGCATAATACCTTCTAGGTCCATCCATGTTGTTGCAAATATTTGCCTTACTATTTTAAATCTGCAGTACTAGAAATTAAAATGAAAGAGCTATGCCCTTCCGAAGAGTTGCATGCCCATATGTTAAGGAATTTCATAGTATGATAAACCTTACCTATCTCTTAACTCATCCTGAGACATCTCCCTGAAATTCATACTCTAATATTAAAATATTAAATGCCTTTTCAGACCATCTTACTCATATATTTTTTATTCCTCCTCCTTGGATCAATTTTCCTTGCCCAGAAAACCCATTTCATCTACACCAGCTGCTTCTTCCTCTTTCTTCCTTTAGTGAAGTCTTCCCTATCCACTTAAGAAGTGAATTAGTGCCCCACACTCCAGGTTGCACAAAACATCATACATAGTTTTACTTAAGTACTTATACTGGATTGTAATGTTTTATTTCCTCTACTCTTCTATCACCTCCTCTACTTAGCAGTAAACTCTGTGAGGGCAAGAAGCTTGCCTTCTTTACTTTTACATCTGAAGAGTCTCATACAGTATGTGGTACATAGAAGAGCTTCAATAAATATTTGGTATATGGTGAATCAATTAATTCTAAAAGCCCTGAGTGTTTTCGGAATGCCATACCCTTAACTTATCACACTTACTCCTCCCAGTCACCCTGATTTCCTCTAATAACAAAGAACATTTTGGTAACTATTCTACTTGATATACATACAAGTATACATTTCTATTATATACATTACCATGTTGGATTGTACTTATTTTCCTAGATATCTGCTTCTTAACTAGATAAGAGGCTCTACTCACAGAGAAAACTTTCTACAGCCTGGTATACAACAATTGCTAAGAAATTGTTGGATGCATAAGTGAATGAATGAATGAATGAATGAGATAAGTGATATTGCCAAGACAAAGACCCTAGTTGCTCTTATCAGTATCTAATGTAATGTCATACTTAGGAGAAAACAAAACAAATGTGATTTTTATGATACATTGTTATCATACTTAAATTGTTGTTAAATTAGTAGCCAGCATGTTTTTAGTATGTATATTTTAATAGAAAAGGCAGTTTTTAAAGTGATTACAAAATAACACATTAAAAATAATTATGTTTCTGTCATGATAAAGGCAGTGATTTCAGTGATATTTACATTTTTGAGAAAAAAATAAATCATTTTATTCTCTGAACAATGAGACCATATGAATGAATGATACAAATGACATACAGAGATAATTCTAGTTTCAAAGGCCTGTGCTATCACTTTCCAGTTCATACAATTATTGTTTTCTTTTCAAGGAATACTTTCAAGCCACTAAATCATACTGTCTTCTTAGCTGATATTTAGTCAGTTAGAATTTTTAGAAAACAAAAATTTGAGAAATGTTGGGATTGTTATATGTGAGCAACAGTAAGAGGCACTCAAACTCTACTGGGCCCAAGGAGGTCATTTAACAGGGATCAATAAAGAAAAAAAATAATTTCTATATAAGATAGAATGCTACCTATTGAAAATAGAACTATAGGAAGTTCTTCTAACTTAAATTATAGGCCTTAACACTTGATAAATACGAAATAAGCTTTTGGATAAAATTATCAGTAATTTCTCATTGTCCCACACTCCCAAACTTCAAAAGCTTTCTAAAAAGTCAATTTTCTTCTAAAAATTTTCATCACTCAATTTAGATCCATGGTTCTGAATCAAGTTAAAACTCCTAACAATAGTGTTAATTTTATAAATATATCTTAATGACTCTTTATCCTTCTCTAGAGAAAGCTTTTTTATCCCTCCCCCTTGACATGTACTCCTAAAAGCCCATGTATAAATTAAAGAAACACATTGAACTAGTCTTGTGGAATATCTAGGCTTCCAATTATTTCCAAGTAAAATTCAGAGAGTTGACTTAAGTCAACAGATGGTTTGGGGCTTGTTTAAAGAAGAAATTATCTCACTCCATATGTACGCTTGTGAGATGTGCAATCAACTGCTGCACTTTTACACATAATTTCTAGAATTCCATTTTAAGAAAATGCATCCAAGGAATATTCAATGGAGAACCAGTAACTTTAAGAGTTTCTTCCCCATTTAGAGTAGCCAAGACTTTAATAGCTTACCTTGCTGATCCTTACTAAAGAAATTGGCTTGAAGCTGCTGCTATTTTGATGCTATTTTTATCTTAAATCCTTTTAATTAATTCTGTTGATAGTTATTTTAAGCATTTTAATTAGCTATACTCACAACTCTGAACCACTGAAGCTAAAAACAATTCTGTATATCCCTTTAAGAATTAAAGTAATCCCTTATGCAACATTCTTCTGAGACAATTATTTCATATGGGTTGCCAATACTTCTTACACTGGCAACCAGGAAGGCTGATATGCTTTATCCCTCTGGATCTACTGTTCTTTTTGGCTGGCCAATCTACAATGCATTTACCAATTCCACTGGCTTTCCTCTGAGTGTAATGACTTTCCTTGTACTCTGTTAAAAATATATCCCCACAAATCAAGAAGAAGCAGATTCAGACTAAGTGGCTGAGAAGATTTACATTCTATTGCTAACCCAGTTATTACTCTGCTGAAAACCCCATAGCATCAATATAATGAATCCCTCAAATTCTGCAGCAAGCACAATTTTTTTTCCCAACCTCATTGGCTCCCAACTTTCTGCTTGACCTTTTACAATCTGTGTGCAGAGGAACTTCATTAGAACCTTTTAATGATGCACAAATGGCACACAACACCAAGGTCACAGAGGATCCCAAGTGAAAACTTTTAAAACACCACTAGAATAGATACTGAGAACTCATTTAAGAGGCAGAATAACCTTATGGAGAAATCCTATCTTAGGATTCAGTATGTCTCCCAGGGGCTTATGATGTGCAAAATATTGACAATGTGGTAAGTTGAATACCTTCAACAAACATTTTTTAGAGGAGAAGAATCTGATTTCTCACACTATAAAAGGCTAAGGGATCTTAAATAGCTCCTTTGGTGTCCTATCTCAGTACTAGAAGGATAATAGCTTTAGAATTCTAACCCAGACAGGTTTCATTATATAATTCACAACATTGATGTAAGCTCAGGAAGCCAACACTTTTATATATTTTTTCTTATCGGCTTGAGCCAGAAAAAAAGCACCTCAAAATCCCATTGTAAAGTAAGTTAAGAATGTGAAAAGCACAAAATTAAAGCATAGCTCTTCACATGATTGATTGAAAGTGGAGGAATGTTGAAGGCCTTGGAACAAGCAAGTTGAATTCAGGACAGGATGGGGTGTGGCAAGAAAGAAGAAGGGAGAATTTGATTCTGATCAGTAATCTCCCTCAAGAAGAATGAATATTTGCTTGAGGAGGAAGAGAGTAAAGGGGAAAAGCCTCAAGAAAAAGCTTAGTTCCACTTGCTTTAAATCTTATTGCTCAAAGAGAGTGAAGGAGAACACATGATCTGGTTCTTCTTTCTGCAATTTTGAATCACTTCCAGGGTTGGTTCCCATTGTCACTTTTTCCTATCCTACCTCTTCTTCTTCTTTCTCTATTTTTCACAACAATTCAAAAAATCCAAGTTATACTACACATGGCTGTGGTTGTGTGATCTGCTAACATAGGAGATACAGAGGTCTGTTCAGGTTTAATTAGAAAAGGAGAAACATTCCAATTCACTGCACCTCCTACTACTTTCATCCCCCAACTCAAATTTTTATTATAGAGTATATACTGAGAACCATGTGAAGACACAAATGAAAAATGATAGAGTCTCTGAAGACCTCCAAGTCTAACATTGGAAGTACCGTGATGACCATCCTCAATGCCTAAAAAATGCCAAGTAATTTCTATGGGTGCCTCTCCTCCAATTCACACATAAACCGGCAGTTTTATAGAGGACAAAGATGAGAGTTCAGAAGCCACAGAAACTGGTTCTAAACCCACGAAGGCCTTGAGCGCTTAGATGCAGTGTGTACACTGACATAAGAATGTGGGTTATGGGGCGCCTGGGTGGCTCAGTTGGTTAAGCCACTGCCTTTGGCTCAGGTCATGATCCTGGAGTCCCGGGATCGAGTCCCGCATCAGGCTCCCTGCTTGGCAGGGAGTCTGCTTCTCCCTCTGACCCTCCCCCCTCTCATGTGCTCTCTCTCTCTCATTCTTTCTCTCAAATAAATAAATAAAATATTAAAAAAAAAAAAAGAATGTGGGTTATGTTGCCATACACAGCCAGCTTCAAACTTCCAGCTCAGGCCCTTGTTAGACATGTGAATTCAGCATAATTACTTAACTTCTCTGTGTCCCAGTTCCTTTCTGTCAATTTGTAATAGCATATAGAGCTAATCCATACAGAGCTTCTTGCACAGAGCTTGCTACTTAATGGATTCTCTTTAAATGGTAATGGTGGTCGTCATAAAGCATATGACTCGATTCAAATATTGCAAGAAGTCATGGATGTTCATTTTCACCAAGAGTCTCAACAAGTAAAAAATGGTTATCAGCTTCAAGAACAAGCATGGTTTTCTGCAGAAAAGGCTATCTGATTTAGTTTAACACACTATTTGATAGGAAGTAAAATTGGGAATAGAAGCTGATACATTTTTTTTATCCAATCCAAAAATCTGATGACTTAAGTTGGCCCCACACTCCCCCCAAAACCTTTCTTTTACAGTAGTTTCCCACTTTGCCATCCCTTCCCATTGGCATTGAAAATACTTTTTTTTTAATTTTTATTTTTTGAAAATACTTTTATATGGAATAGTAACACACTATCTTTTCCATGCAAAATTTCCTTTGAGGGCCATGACAACCCATGGCTTTATTTAATAGTCGAAGTCAATGCTTAGTGATCCCTTTACTAAATTAACTAGCTAAACTAGCCTGGGAAGAAATACCAGATTGCACCATTTACCCTGTCAGGCTCTCTGCCATTGGCTTTGGGTCCTAAGCAGTATGATGTCTGGCAGCCTTGGCAGCGAGCACCGTTGGACAATAACTGAGGTGCTCAGTTAGCACCAGGCACATTGTGGCAGCTCAGAAAAGTAAGAAACAGCAATGGGAAACTGTTCACATTCGCTCCTCATACAGCTGTTACACACATTTGTGAATATATTTGTAGATGAGATTATTCACATTTCATCCTCAAGCCTGCAGGGTTAAATGTGAAAGATCTGGCATTTGTTTTAAGAGTTCTCAACATCTTGCCCAAGAAAATGCTAAACCTTTGGCAATAAAAGTTATCTATAGACAAGGGGATATCAACAAATTCATTCTTTATGTATTCCTGCATAGAGATGTACTACTTTAAAATCTTCAGAAGATGGTAGTGATTGCTGTAAGTAATACATTTTTTTTTACAATAACCATACAAAGTACATATGTACTTCTGAAGTATTTTTACATATTCTGGCAGGGATAGGTCAGGTAAAATTAATAATAAGAGATTTATTAAGATGTTTGTTAATATTTAAAATATATATGCAGGTTGATTTATGACACAAAGTCCTTAAGTAGTTTTTTGATTAATATTCACCTCTTTACCTATGAATTCTTTGACAAATATGTGAATATCTACTTACTGTGTTTCAGGAAATTTGATGGGCCCTGGGAAGTGGCAAGAAAGAGGCAGGATGATATACATGAATCTCTATTAGTGCTGTATGTAACATGGCACTCCTAATGCTCTTTTCCAAAATCTGTAAAAGTGAGATTCATCTGCAATGAGGTGGGAAGTGTGTCCAATTCATGCACTTTTATCTAATTTAACTGAAACAGGTGCTCTTCAGTATAAATGCTTTACTTTGCCATAAAATTTCATTACAGAAGGTGTCAAAATGGTGTACAAGTAAATGGAGTTAAAGAAGTTAAATTTTCATAATTCTAAAAAGTCAACTGTGAAAATAAAAACTGCCTCTCTAGCTAATTCCCCATGCACAGACTGCTTATACATGAATAATAATGCAAAAGGCTCTGAACTCATTCACTTGACAAAGGAGGCATTAAAAAATACTGGTAAATATATTCTTACCTGCCTTGTTACCACTTGCCATCTGTATTGTTACTGCATTCTACAGTCACTTCACTGCAAATGTAAAGAAATCATCTTAGCTACAACTCTCTCTTCCCTCAAAATCACAATCAATGCCCTGGGATAATGCCAATCCAAATCTTTTACTCTTCCTTCCACATCTGACTTCGCAAAAGATTTCTCTTCTACATCTAACAGTATCTCCTTCTTATTGTAAAAGAGGTAGAAGGACTTAGCAAATTAAAGGAAATTTTTTACCCTCCACAAGCAGAGCTGGTTTTGTAACTATACTCAGGGAGTTCAACAACTTCAGTTCCCTTGCCTGAAGATGATTTCTTCTCTACATGGGAAGGTCACCCTTTTTGACTGAGTTGTGGGAGGGATGCAGATGGAGAGCTGAGGTTAAAAACAAAAAACAAAACAAAAAAAAGGGACCCCATCTAGCAAGTCAGATAAGCAGAACCAACTCAGAAAAATCAATGGTTAATAGATGTAATAGATGGCAGCCAGATTGCCCTCCCTCCCACCCACTGACATCCACACCAAGACCATGGCAGGATCAATGTTACTTTCAGCCAGAGCTGGCTTTTTGTGGTAATGATAATATATGTGGAAGTTGAGAAGACTTGATAGAGGGGCATTCTTCAAATCAAGTTGCCAAGCAACTCATTTCCATGCCCTGTGGCTTGGTGAAAATTTTCATATGTCTACACAATTATAGTCTTACCTTTCTCCCTGGCCACCCCCAGACCTGGGACTGGATTGCTAGCATGGGATGCCCAGGAGCCCCTTCTGCCATATTGAAGCTCATCAGCATGTCCACAGGTGCTGGCTTTTTTTTCTGCTCAGCATTGCAGTATTAACACATGTCTAATTACCAGAAGGTTCCCTCTCCCCTACCAAAAATAGTGCCCTGACAGAGCAACACCTTTAAATTTTATTGTGATAAAAAATACCTAGGTTATGACTTACTTCTCTTCTCCACTAATTACAATCTAAGGGCAATTTAAAACCAATTAAGTTCTTACGTTTTCTTTCCCCAGTCTGCCATTAATAGGCCCTAAATTACAAGAATATAAGAAGCTGTGGAACATCAATCTACAGTCACAATACTTTCAGTAGAATTGTCATGAAATTATGGAAGGATAACGAAATGATTGGATATAATTAGGCGGTAGGGAAATAGGACCCAACTCAAAATGTCAATCAGCAAGTAATTACTCTTAAGGAAGAAAAATAGGAAAAAGACTATATACATGGATTAAAAGTCATTTTATAAAAACAGTATTCCCCAGGGGAATGCAAGCATCCAAAGATGAATTAGAAGCTCTTTATTATTAATTTGATCAAGTTCATGTTTACCATAATAAATGACAAGTCTTCTCAATTTATTAAAACCACCTGAAAGAATGGTTTCCTTAAATGTGAATATAGCATTTGAGCTTATTTGCAAATGACATACGGAAATTTAATGTTTTATTAAATGGTTCATTACAGGAAAATAAAAACAGAAATGGCCATTTATCTTTAAGGTTTACTCACCTTTTAAGAAAATTATGACTTTGAATTAGTAGGAAAGAAAAGCCAACTAGACTATTTGTTTAAAGGACATGTGACTGATAATAATTTTATATTACCTATAATTCAATAAAGAGAAACAAATTTATTCTAGAAGGAAAAGATTAAAAAAGATCTTCCAGTTCAACCTTCTTCCCATCCATATGAACCACCTTCAGGACCCCCAGAACCTAAATCTGAAAAAGATAGAAAGCAAACCTATTCTCCTCTTAGTAGGAAAATACATTTCAAAGAGAATGAGGCATGAAGTAGGGGGAAAACACAGACATGAGGAATCACCCAATATACTTATCAGATCATTACGAAATATCCAAATGTATTTCTGGATAAATAAGCTCTAAGATGTCATCTTAGGGCTTGATTTCTGGGGATAGACCTGTGCTCAAATTCTCTTGTGCCAATTACTTAATTTATTTGAGCTTTAGGTTCCTCATGTTTAAAAAGAAGGTAATCATAGTATCTGCTTCATAGGGATGTGAGGATTAAATCGTAGAGATGACACAAGTAAAGGCCTGAGCACAATACTTGGCATGTCATCTGCTCTCAACACATATCAGCACTTACTGAAAAACACAATTTATACTTAGATTCTATTGCGACAGATACAACTGGCTGTAACCTACTTCTAAAAGAGTCATACAAAGCAAATTCAATGTCCAGTTTTACTGAATATACATACCTGACATTAAGAATGTTGTGAATTTATTGATAAGATTAAGGGGGAAAAAGTCAAGAATGGGGACAATTAATTACCAGTAACATATATGGAATGCTTATAGTGTGCCAAGTGATGTTTTAACTGTTTTATACATGTTAAATTATTTAATTCTCACCAAAAACCTTGAGATAACTTCCACTGCTGCTTGTCTGATGACTCCACTAGCTGTTTGAGGATGGGGATTATGTTTTAGGAGCAGGACAGAACACAGTACGTGGCATTCATTTGTTGTTTAAGAGTTGTGAACTGAACACATGAATGAATCTTTCTAAAATGCCCCAAATCTTTAATGTTTTCACACATCCTACAAGTTAAGTCCAAATGTTTCCTTCTCCAGATTTCTCTCTAGCTTTTATCTGCCAGAGGCCTACAATTCTAGCTGCACAAGACAAGTCACAGTTTCTTGATCAGATCATAAATTCACAATCAATGCTTTCTTTTTCCCCTTGCCATTTCTACAGCCTAAAATATGTTCCTCCTTCTGACGCTTACCACCTTCTTCTCTCTACGGCTAGTTCAAATACTGCTTCTTGAGTGAAATTTTCTCTATTTTCTTCAACCAGAATTAACATCTCCCTATTGTTTTGCCAGAGCCATTTATATGCCCTTTGGTTTATTTGGTATTCATTTATTCAGTAATTACATATTAAATGTCAATGATGACCACCAGGCATTTTTAGACACTGGAGAGAAAAAACAAGCCTTTAAGAAGTTCATACTCAGAGAAGTTAACCTACTTGGTCAAATGCAAGTGAAATATGCAGAGGATAAGCATAGTAATGGGGCTTTGAATCATAGTCTTGGAAGGCTTTCTGGAAGAGGTAACTTGACATTCTGAGTTTTGATAGGCAAGTCAGGGATTAGTCAGGAGAAGTCAGGCTCATTCCAGGAAGGAGAAACCACAAGTGGAATGGCAGAGGGTGCCACACAGTTGGCAAATTGCAACTAATTTAAAAAAGTGTTGCTTAGGGGTGCCTGGGTGCCTTAGTCGTTAAGCGTCTGCCTTTGGCTCAGGTCATGATCCCAGGGTCCTTGGATCAAGCCCCGCGTCGGGCTCCCTGCTCTGTGAATCCTGCTTCTCCCTCACCCACTACCCCTGCTTGTGTTCCCTCTCACGCTGTCTCTCTCTCTGTCAAAAAATAAATAAAATCCTAAAAAAAAAAAAAGAGTGTTGCTTAAGACTGTGATCCACCACCTCAATGGCAGACTGTGTGCAAGAAATAAATTCAGAGATTGGGAGTAAATGTATAGAAATGGTTATGGAAAGTTTACTCTGTTGTGACATGAAAGCATCAGTGGACTCAGTGTTGCCTCAAATATGGTATAGATCAGTTCTTGTATTGTTGAACTAGTATAGCGAGTCACACGTGGCATGAACAGTATCCTAGTCACGTGCAGTAGGACCATGGACGTGCCCACTTGGATTAGAAATAAAACAAAGAAAAGCAATAGGTCCTACAACCCAGTTTGAGAAGCACTGATTTAGAACATCTGACACATAGGAAGGTGGGATGGCGAGAAGCCAAGAGAGGAAAGGGAGGGTCAGATCATCAATAGAACAAGTTTATTATAGAACTCGTTTATTCTGTTCTTTAGGATTATAAGCTCTTTGTCCGTGACTGATTTTAATTTAGACATCTCTGTATTTCTCACAACTGTCCAGGTTTGTGCTGTCAAATGCTTTTTGAATAAAATTATTTGTGCGTGTGTGTGATTTCCTGCATTGTAAGAGCCTAGTTAGGCTCCATGTAGCATTTGAGGCTTTCTTGATGCATTAGTACTGTTGTGAAAACACTGGCATAGGTTTACCTGATCTGTCAATTTTCCGTTTCGTTCAGTAACTTAGAGCTCCAAGCCAGCATGGGGGATATGGCCATGAAACAGACCCAGTCTCTATTGTCAAGTTGTGTTAGTGGACACAGAGGAAGGAACCATACCTGGGGTTCACAATGAAGTCATACTTTGAACAAATTAGCCCGTAAAAGTTCCAGTGATCTTTTCAAGACTACTTAAATTTTAGAAAGCTGTTCAGATTTGAATTGAATATGAAAAAAAATATTTAAGAAGTTTGGCATAAATATGTTCCCTATATTGAACATTTCAGAATTTTCAATAATACTAAAAGAAGGCAAAAATTTTAATCAATTTTAGGCAATGTTGTGAATTTTCTTTTCTAATAACTAGACACCCAAGGAGAAAGCAGCAAAATGAAACAGAGGAGGGATTGAAAAGTAAAGGTTAGGAAAGAAAGATAAGTGTTAGGGACTAGGAAAAGAGAATATAGACAGATGACTCCAGGAAGAACAAAGAAGAAAAAGGAAGGGCCAAAGCAGAAAGGGAAACAATTCTTAAATGTTAGCATTTGGAGTTCAGTGATCATTTAGCTTTACCCACTCCCTATTGTTCCGTTTCCATACATGAATCCATCAAAACAATGACTTCAACAGTGTACAAAGGTTTACTTGGAATGGTTTCAAACTTACAGAAGTCCAGTAAAGCCCGCTGAAAAAAGTACAATCAATTAAGATGTCAAAACTGTATATAAATATGGAGCCAGTCTTAAATGGTGCATTTATAGTTGATAAAATTGTGTTAAGACCACTAAGCGCATAGATTTAAAAAATATATAACAATGAACATCTGTCTCTGTCTCACAGTTTACAAAATACTTTCACTTTCATCATCATATTTTGTTATCCTAACAGCACCGAGATCTGAGTATTAGAAGGAATTTTACTCTTATATTATTGATGAACACACTGAAACTCAGAGATATTGAGGAATTGGCCCCTAATTACATGATATTAAATCTTTAAGGCAAGAGATTCACCCAACTTTTTTAATGTCAATTTCAGGACACTTTCTTCAACACTCCACCATCAATATTGCTCTGACAGAATGCAATAACTCTATAAAACCCTACACATGTGCTTTGGGAATTGCAGGAAGATAGGCATGGAGTACAAATAACCCCATTCCATAATGGTTCTCCCCAGATAAGGTAGCAATTAGTTGGCTATAAAACATTACTGCCACATCTATTTTTTCAGAAGCATTGTTGATAGAGTGAGCATTGCTGCTACTTGCACAAAGCATTTAGCAATGCAATAACAATAATCTCTACTGATTAAGCCAAACTGGGGATCTTCTTAGAAGTCTCTTGATTGTGAATTTTGTTGTCAGATCCACAGTACTGAAAATCTCATAGATCTCTGCCATTAATATCAGTGACAGAGATGCTAAAACTCTATACCCTCTAATAGAAGCACCCAATTACCTCACCTTTGTCCTATTAAAGACTAATAAGATGAGAGTTTAAATAAATGATAAAATATTAGCCTCAAGGCTCCCCATCGCATAAATTTGGTTAGTTCCATTTGATTTTTAATGCCATATTAAAATATACCTGTGTATCACCCGATTTAATGCATTGAAATATGTGCTATAAAAATATGGCTATTCACAAAAATGTATTCAAGTTGAAAAATAAGCAGGTCCCAGAGAATTTGCTTCATGGCTTTTTAAAGTGTTGATGCTTATTTATTATAAATTATGCATTCTAAAATATATCCCTTGCTTAATTAAAAGAAAAACTCATCAATTCTCTTGTTAACTCTTCAACGAAGTTTCCAGAGAAAATAATTAATATTCTTATTGAGAGAAAGGAAAAGTAGAACATGTAGAACATGTTATCAAAAGAATCCAGAATTATGTCAGAGTAAGTCTTACACATGTATTACAAATTAATGCACTGAGTAATTTTGCCCCTACGCAACACATGCTCTCCCTTTGCTCCAGCTTGAAATGACACTCTCATTTTACATTTCCTACCTGGAACATTTGTAAACTGGTTCGTAGAAAGAAAAAAACAAAAAAGCAAGCCCAGTGACATCTCAATATGAGTGCGAGGCTGCAAGTAAAAGAAGAAATTAACATCTTACTGAAGAATTGCTTGAAGTTTGTGCACCTTCAGCTACGTGTTAAAACAGATTATGCTACATGAAAAACTAAATTCCTCCATAGAGAGGAAGAAGATCTTCATTGGTACCGGAAAGGCAGAGAACTCAAGTGTCTAGAGCTGTTACTGTGAAGCCCATAAAACTACATCTCTTTTCAATAGCATTGCATTGCAGCTTTATTCAGACAAATGGAAAATTATATAGAGCCAAAGCATATGAAGCTCAACTGTCTGCCAGGGGTGTACTTCCCACCTGTGGGTGGGTGGGATAAAAATTTTAATGGCACAAAGCATAATTCCACAGTCTTTCTGAGGCTCTCACACAAGTTAATGTCACTTACTCTAGAGGAACGTCTCCTTTTATTAGTCTGATCCCATCAGTCCTCCCCATAGCCCCAAGTTCCGTAATTGCCCTTTCCTTCAGTTTTTGTGACATGCCCTGGTTTGTAAGCTTTTCAGTCCCATTCATATCCTCCAATCCCTGAAGCATCCCCCAGGCATCCATGTAGAGTTGATTGCCATACATAAGGGTAAAAGAAAGTCAGAGCCATTCCCAACTGATGGTAAGAAATCTGCCCTGCAGCCAGTTAATTCTGCTACAGCAAAAGCCAATTCACACGAAGTAAATGGGAGCTCTCTTTGGTGTATGTGGTGGTTGACCAGCACACAAAGAAGAGAATGGAACATCTCATCAGTGAAACCCCAGACTTGGCAACCCCTGAAAGGTGACATGCCAAATCTTCATTTAGTGTCTCTTAAATTGGGGCTATAAAACTGAATCCACTTGGGACTCTTCACAAATCAGCACAATACCATTGTGAATGGTACCCGGAATTGGAAACCAACTTTAGGTGAGTCACTGTGACTCCCTGAATCCCAGTTACTTTATCTAAGAAAACACCTTTGAAGAGGAGAATCTCTTGTTTCCTAATACCTGGAACCCCAGTACATAAAACAACTAAAAGCAGAGTTGGTGTGGTAGAATCAGAAGGCGGGAACTAGAGGCCCTCCTACTTGATTTCTTACCTCTTGCATTTGGCCATGAGGCAAGTCTAAGAAACTTTAGACTCTCACAGAACTCTGAAAACTGTGGACTCGGTAGTTTTACACACCCACCAAATCCTAACATCCTGTGAAGTGCCCCTGTAGTTTCTAGGAATTGTACTGACAACATCCTTACAAGCATTGCTGGAGGCATCCCTTGACAATGCTTCACTGGTAGTACAATTCTAGTCAGCCAAACCTTTCCCAATATCTGACCTCAGCCCAGAGCTCTCTTCTCTCTGGTTGGAGTCCTCATGATCAACTGAGACAAATAGACGGAAGTAACACTTACTGACCCTTAGAGCAATAAATAGCTCTAGTCCCCATTTCACCATTATAGCTTCCCTCCTCTGATTCAAGAATTTTCTTCAACATTCATGAGTTTCCCTTAAAGATATTATGAGCTGAGAGAAGAAAAAGTTTTAAAGAAACTTTTGGTGGGGAAAAGACCAAACAGCTGGGGTAATAAAGTTCCTGCAAAGGTGAGGGAAGGCCCTAGAGACCAACTTCATCTTTCAAACCAGAGCAGAGCCTCCTCTCTGCACCAAGCCACATTAGTTGTCAAACTGAGCCATAGCTTATTTAATGCAAAGTGATGTACTGTTTTCTAATGATTTATCATAGAGTTTCAAGCTATGAAAAATAGTAAGTCAATCTGATACATAATCATGCTAGAAAAAAGCAAAAAATAAAAGTTTCAAAATCCAAATTTAACTGAGTGGGGGTTGTTTCTTTTCATGGTCATCAATGTAGGTATGAGCCAAGCGTGACTTTTCCTGGCACTCCATGGGTCTACCCCCTAATATCAATACCACAATAGCCTGTAACAGTGCCTATCCTTTTGAATTCTAGTCAGTGACCTCTAGATCTAGTGATTAGTCTTTAAAATACAGTGTTATTCTATAATGCAGCTGTACATAAAGTATTGTTCATTTTTGGTATAGAATTCAGAATGTACACCTATATGCATAATTTTTCTGATTCCTTTTCCTAAAGGCCACAAATGGCCTCAAATTTTTATTTTAAACATTTTTCTCCTTACTTCTTAATATTGAACAGTGAACCTAAAATACTTTTTCTCTCGAAATTATTTAAGGTAACATAGCCCTCTTTCATCATTCTTAACTCCTAAATGCATTATCCTCTTCTATTTCCCTTTTACGCAGTATCTTTCTATCACTGCCTTTAGCCCTCCATATTAAGCATCATATTGATTATCTAGCTTCTTTTTCTCTCAATATTCTTAAGCAGTTCTCTTGTGTTGGCCTGGCACATCCATCATTCTGTATCCTCTTTTATACATAATGAATAATCGTATTTACATACTGTCCAGTTCCAGCAAATTAAAGCACTTTAGATTACTTTGGGGAAATATGTGTAATCAATTCTGACAGCATTTCTGAGATAGGTAGAAGCAATACACCATAATCCATTTTTCCTAAGTAAGAAAGATGGCACTGGAGATAGGGAATTAGCCTGAGGTCACACTGTCATTTTCCAGTAGTTACAAACCGACATTCAATTGCTGGCCAAGTTGGTTAGTTCCGTCAGTCCTCTTCTGTCCATTCCCCCTGCAACTCTCCGGTTTAGGCCACCTCCACTATGCCATAACTGGACTTCCTACTAAGACCTCCCATCCCAGACTCTCTTTGCTTGAATTCTGTTCTATTTTGGCTAACCTGTTACTGACAGATGTGTCTTTCTGAAGAACTTCTCTGATCATACCACTTACTGGTTTATAAAACTTCAATAGCTTCTTATCACCCAGCAAATTAAATTGAACTTTTCTTGCATTAGCATTTGAGGGTGTCAACCTAAGTTTTTCAAATATATCAATGACTGCTTTATATATACTCTAATACTCTACTTCACCAACATAGTTACTAGCTCTTCCCTGAAAGCCTCAAACTTTCCTGCTTCCAAGTCTTTGCCCGTGCCACTTCTGATACTCAGAAACACTGTCTCCTCGTCTCCGATCTAGTCCTGTCACTTTGCTCTTTGGGGGTCATTTTGAATATTTTAATTCCATGAATTCCATCCTGGATCTGCTAGCTATATGTAACCTATCTTTTTCAAAGGTGCAGAAAATTGTACTTGTCTTTTGGCATTTATGATAGTCTAACTTACTTAATTTTGTTTTAAAGATTTTATTTATTTATTTGACAGAGAGACAGAGAGAAGGAATTTAATTTTTTTTTAAAGATTTTATTTATTTATTTGACAGAGAGACAGAGAGAAGGAATACAAGCAGGGGGAGTGGGAGAGGGAGAAGCAGGCTCTCCGCGGAGCAGGGAGCCCGATGCGGGGCTCGATCCCAGGACCCTGGGACCATGACCCGAGCAGAAGGCAGATGCCTTCTGCTGAGCCACAAAAAAAAAAAAAAAAATGTTTTTTAATCATTTTTCATGGAATATAAAATATTTTTTAGGAATATAAAATATTTTGAAACCATAACTATTTGCCTTATTTTACAAAACCTTCAGTGTTACCTAGCATCTATAATTACTTACCTAATAAAAATTCTCTATGTATTCAACTTGACTTCATTAATTATATTTCATCATACTTAATGTATCCTATCCTCAAGTACTCTTTTTCATTACAATTCATAAAATCATCATTTATCATTGTATCCTCTTTAAATTCTTGAACTCTGTTTTCCTGTATCACTATTGTGGGTTCCTCTTTCATCTCTTAATTCTGGCATTCCTTATGGATTAGTACACCCATCCCATGGACTGATTCTTGTTTCTTATTTACATATACCCTCCAGGAGAAGTTCTTTCTCTCATAGCTGTAGCTTGTGACACATGACACTAACCTACAAGGTTGTTTGTTGTTGTTGTTGTTGTTGTTTCAGCCCTGATCATTCTCTGTTGCCTTCTTTCTAAATGACTCCTTAAAATTTCTGCTAGGATGTCAACTTTTATGTGACCAAACTTAGTACTTCTTCCCCCAAAATTCCTTTCCATCATTGACACAAATGACTTCACCTCTCTTTGGCACATTGGGCCAAATTTTCTTCTCTAAATCATCTAAACAATCTGATCTCAGTGTGCACATGGGAAAACTAAAGCTTAGAAAGGGCAAGACACTGGCCCAAAATTACACAACACAACTGATGTGCAGATCAAGTTAATATTAAACCAGCAGCTCATCTGAGAGGATGTCTTAAAACAATTCTATGAAATTTGTTGTGTTTATAACAATAATGTGTTGAGGATGTTGACCCTCTCCCACAATGTTCTCTTCTTGAAGATAGACAAAAATCATTTCTTTCCTTGCTGAGTCTGAGAATAGATGGGTTGCTTCCTTTAGTCAGACTTTCTGTAACAAACTTGATCAAATCTCCTTCTTATTGTCTTCTAGAAAGTTCATATTCCAGTCTTTGCCCACACATAGCAAGTGTGTAAGACCTCAGAGCCTCTATTTTGAACCCTAGTGTCCCTTTTGGTTTCTTTCTTTGGTTTCTTTTTTTCTTTCTTTTTCTTTCTTTCTTTCTTTCTTTATTTCTTTCTTTCTTTCTTTCTTTTTTTTAAGGGGGGTCAGGAAGGGGCTGAGAGAGAAGGAGAGAGAGAAACTTAGGCAGGCTCCAGGCCCAGCCCAGAGCCCCACACGGGGCTCAATCTCACAACCCTGAGATCATGACTTGAGCCAAAATAGAGTCTGATGCTTAACTGACTGAGTCCCCCAGGCACCCCTCCCTTTCTGTTTCAAATTACTTTTTCCCACCAAAATTTTCCCTTCACATAAATTTCATGAATCATCTTTTTTTAAAGAAATAACTTACAAATTTAATCTATTTTTGGACTATGCTGAATATTTTGGGTGAATAAAACAATAAAAATATAAAATATATAAGTAAAATAGTGATAAAGATTGAACTAGATACAAGTTCTCTAGACTCACAGTAGCACACCATGTCTTTTCTGGCTGTTCTTTATATTTTTTGATACATATTGCTGTGTGTGTGTGTGTGTGTGTGTGTGTGTGTATTTAAGATTTATTCATTTTTGTATATCCTCCTATCAGCTTGTAAAATCCCCAAGGACAGAAATTGTCTTAAATTGTTTTGCGACTTTCTCAAGCAAATATAATAGTATGTGCATATGGTAGCAACTCAATAAGTGGATTGGGATGATTCTCAATCTTGCTAAATCCTAACTCATATCTCAATTTTCAGTCACCATCTCACTTATATATAGAATTGTCTGTTTGACCTTGGCTAAAAGTGTAATCCTTTACTTGACAGAATAGATATGTAATCTTAGGATTTACTGTAAAATAAATTTCTGTTAATGGAATCTTGTCTTCTCACTAACATGGGGAAAATGGAAAAATGTGCACTTCTTAAAAATATATAAGGCATCCAATATTTAAAATTAGAGCTACATGATAACGTTTAAATTCACATTAAGATTCAGAATATTAGCAATATTGATTTGTGCTTAATATAGGCTAAATGTTGAAAACATAGTAAGTAGAAAAATACAGAGAATCTCTGATCCAATGGCATCTATTTTATTCTTTCTTTAATATCTCTTTCAATGTGAAGTAGAAATATTTAAAAATTTAGAAATCCTACCTGTTTATCCTCAAAAACTATCTTAATAATTATATTTTTAAATTTGTTTTTAACTTTTCAAAAACTTTAAAAACATCCCTTCAAATATACTGAACAAATTTCATAGATACTTACTATTAGCTCCTGTGAAATTCGTAGGATGGATGAAAACCACACTAAATAAAATTAAGGAATGAAAGCCTAATACCTTGTTTGGCAGTGGAATTCCCCCCCAATACTTCACAGACATATAATTAATTCAACAATTTTGTTTGATCTTCACCTCAGTATTATAAAGTAGGCAGCATGAGTGCAGGGAGCACCTTATGAAATAAAGTATAAGTCTATATTTCCTAAGATAAAATCTTTAGGGAACAAATACAAAGTTGCAATGAAATTGTTTTCTTTATTCCATGTAAGCACAGAAAAGCACGTGTGTTGCACCTAGTAATACGGGCTCAAACACAGAAACAGGAGGTAACTGGAGTCCAAGAAATGTCACACTGGGGCCATTGTACCTATAAGATGACCAGCAAATCCCACACCTTTTGCACAGCCCCATTTCCCATGCAGCAACGCAGAGCTACAGGATGCATTAATAAGCAAACAAAGGAAAACAATTAAAAAAACCTTTTTGCTTCTATTAGAGCCAATAGTGCCTGCTCTTAATAGAGCAAGACAAAATATGTTATTCTGCCAATGTTCAATTTTCCATTATTATTTAAAGCACAAAATTCCTGTATTAGAGTCCATTTGAAGAAATACTATTGTCATCTTCTTATGTAGAAAAGCAATTTCAAGTCACTGCTAAATTATATTTAAGAAAATATAGTATAGAGCCTCAATTTTTCACATGTTTTTGCAAAACACTAGGTACAGTTCTTACTAATGTGCTTGCAATAAATCCCACACATATTGAGATAGCACCTTTTTCTTTAGGTCATTGTTGAAACACTGAGAGTATAATGTGCAAATATTCTCAAAACAGATAGGCATGCAGTTTTTACTCTAGTAGTACTCTACATCATGATGTCTTTTTTCAGACTTCCTGAAACTAAAAAAACCTGATTTGAGATCAGAAATCTTGTTAGAGAAATCATTTCAGAGGACTAAAAAGCCTGCTTTGTTTCAACTGATAAGAAAAAAGAATTTTAGAAGCTTAGTTTTCCATACTTACTCTCTGCTACACAATTTTTAATCACACTTGCAAGTAGATTTATTCAAACACTGTCAGTAAAATATAGGAGAAAACATAATGAAAAGATAAAAACATAGGTCTTTAAAGACATTAAGATACCATTTAAAATAATGCTGGTTTGAATTACAGTTTTCTCAAGGTAGTGTGTAGGTTCAAATATGCTTGTTTTTTAAGTAGTATAAACAATGCTGACGCTAAATCACTTCCTACCGGGCATAATGTGTGGTTGGCACCCTGATCTGCATTATGGGGTAAGAGAACACACTGGTTAGGAGAACAGTTTAGAAATTCAAACAGACCTGGGGTCAAGTTTTTGGTTTTGTCACTTATGAGCTGTGTGACTTTGGAAATTATTTTACCACTCCAATTTTGTTTCTTGATTTCTAAATGGGCATCACATAAATATTTACTTAGTAGAGTTGATTTGAAAATTAAATGAGATAATCTATGCTAAGAAACTTAACTCTTAATTTTTGGCTATTTTTATTAGCATGATTTTTCATTAGCCACAGTTTTGGGGGGAAGAACTTAAATGAAGAACCTTTTTCAGTCAAATGTTTAGATGTTTGTTTCTTTGTTTTCTTGGCTCACTAGCTGTGAAATCTTGGGTATTTATGCAAAAGTCTCTAAGAAGAACCAAAGCAATACAATAGAAAAAGAAAAATCTTCAGCAAAGGGTAATGGAAAACTAGATACCCACATGGAAAAAATAAATTTCAATACCTACCTCATTCTGTATATAAAAATTAATGAAAACATTAGCCCAACTATAAGGTCCAAAATACTAAAGCTTTTAGAGCAAAATACAGGAGACTATCTGTATGACTTGGAGCTAGACAAAAGTTTCTTAGATCATAGAAAACAATAATTATAAAAGAAAAATTGATAAATTAAAACACATCAAAATTAAAAATTTTTGCTCATCAAAAGATTCCATTAAGAAAATAAATAGGTAAGTAATAGAGTGGGAGAAAATGCCTGGGAAACACATATCTGATAAAGAACAGGTAGCCAGGATATAAATAATTCTACAATTTAGTAAGAAAAGTCCAATAATCTAATTTTTTAGATGAGCAAAATATTTGAACAAAACTTTAATAAGAAAAGATATAGGGATGGCCAGTAAGTATATGAAAAGTGCTCAAAATCATTAGTCACCGGGAAATGAAAATTAAAACCACAATGAGATACTACTACAAACACCTACCAGGGTGACTAATCTTAAAAAAAAAAAACCATGCCAATTTTGGTAAAGATGTGGAACAATTCCAACTCACATATATTGTTTATAGGAACTAGAAATGGTACAGACACTTTGGAGAAATCTCTCACAGCAATTTTATTCCTAGGTATTTACACAAGATAAGAATATATATTTATATAAAGATTTGTACAATAATGTCCATAGGATCTTTATTCATGATGGCCTCAAAATGCAAACAGCCTAGGTGTCCATTAACAGGAAAATGAGTGGCACCTGGCTGGCTTAGTCCTAGAGCACAAGACTAAATCTCAGGGCTGCGAGTTCAAGCCCCATGTTGGGCGTGGGGTTGACTTAAAAACACAAAAACAAAAACAGGAAAATGAATAAATAAACTGTACTATAATGGGATAGAATACACTCAACAATAAAAAGGGGAAAATAGTAATAGATATATGAATGTTTACTGTAAAATTCTTTCAACCTCACTGATGTTTGAAAATTTTCATAAAAAATTGTTGAAAAAATAAAAACTTTCTGATGTTTTTTCATCTTCTGGAAAAGGGTCAATTCTAATTACTACCTAAAGAATTTTTCAGACATAAAATGAGATAATGACATCTTAGATATATATTTTGCAAATATTTCTTCTCACTCTGTGGATGCTTATCCATTTTCTCAACGGTGTCCTTTCATGAGCAGAAGTTTTACATTTTGATGTAGTTTATCAATTTTTCCTTTTACGATGAATGAATGAGGTGGTCCACACAAAGTTGATCTCCAATAAGTGTTGGTTCTTTCATCCTTTACTTCACCTGCATTCCTCTTCAGGGTCACAGGAAGCTCCTTTCAGAGGAGTCTAGAATCCACTTAAGATTCTCCAACCTTACTTTCAACTCCTCATCCTCCCGTACAGGGTTGGAGTCACTTGCCAGAGTTTCTTTGAAGGATATCCTTGACGTCTCCTAGGAACAGACTTCCTTTTCCCTCACTTTCCTCATAACACACAGAGCTCATTAGTAGATCCATGTGGATGTTCAGCATTTTTTGGCCCCCCCAGCCCCTTTTCTCTCAAAAGAGAGAAGGAGTAGACAAAAAGAAAGAGAACCGGAGAATGCAGCAGGTCAACTGAGAGTCTCCTGAATGGTTGGGAGCCAATGTCAAACGTTATGGAAAGTCAAGGAGAATTAGAACAGAAGAAAATGCCTTTGAACTCTGAGAATTGTGAATACTGACCTCAGATCATTTTCAGGAAAGTGGTCGGAACATCAGACGATCGGCCTTATTTCTCTTCTGGGCTTATTAGTAGCTCAAATTCAACAAACTTCCAGCTACTGTTGCTGCAGCAGGAAGGTCTTGCCTATTTTACTTTAGTTTCTCATATTCTTAAGCACAAAATTGTGACTTCTCGATGTTCCTTATCTTCCTAAGCACGGGCAGTCAGAGGCCTACAAAGGCTCCACGAACACAAACAATTCCAGGTATTTGGCACCCTCACTACCAGGAATCCTGGCTGGGTTTGTTGGTTCTGGAAAGCACTCTATTGTTGTTTTCATTTTTCAGGTGTATATATTTTGTCCTTTGCAAGGAGTAAGCTCCAATGGCTTCACTGACTTACTGAGACTTATTTCTCTCACCTAATGTCTTTTTTTTTTTAAACAAACCTTTTAAAAAATTTTATTATTATGTTATGTTAGTCACCATACATGACATCATTAGTTTTTGATGCAGTGTTCCACGATTCATTGTTTGCGTATAACACCCAGTACTCCTTGCAGTACGTGCCCTCTCCAATACCCATCACCAGGCTAACCCATCCCCCCCCCCACCAATGCTTCATCCTAAAGGGAAAACAAAGTCACTTGGAGCCAATGAGAAGATTTTGAAAATACAAATATTAACCTAAGGATTATGGACAGTCCTTCCCATAGATCAACTTTTTTGAGGTGAAAAAAAATTATCTTAAGGATCTTTAGGTAAAAACTATGCGGTAACTGGCACTGAAGGCTGGATGCCTCCTTCCTAAATGACCTGCTTCTAAGGGATCCTCTCTTGTTTTCTGGAACCTGAGGAGACTCATATCATATGTAACAACTTCAGTTGAAACTAGAGCTAGCTAAGAGAATTATGTTTACATTCAACGAGAAATTTTTGATGCTCAAGACTATGATAATTTGTATGGAGCCTATAAAAGAAAAATGTCACATGCTTTTTTTCTCAAGACTTAGGTACATGCAACAATTAAAGAACAAATCAAAATGCAAATTAATCGAGTATTACTGGGTATTGTGTGTATGGACCAAAAAAGAGAGAGGGGTTGGACTATATTTCCTTATTTCTTCAGCTTCCTAGAAAAGGAGATGGAAGACCTCTTTAAGAATGTGTAGGGTTAGGGCACCTGGGTGGCTCAGTCAGTTAAGTGTCTTGGAAACTCTTGGTTTCCACTGGAGTTGTGATCTCAGGGTTGTGGGATCAAGCCCCCCATTGAGCCCCTCATTGAGCCCTTCATTGACCCCCCTCATCAGGCTCCATGATCAGCCTCTCCCCCGACTCAACGCACTCCCTCTCTCTCTAAAATAAACAAATCTTAAAAAAAGAATGTGTAGGGCTTATGGAAGGTAACCTGGACACTCAGGAAAAGAAGCTTAAGAGATTTAGGACTGCTATAGACCCAGAACATATTTTTCTTTCCCAAAACAAGTCTTTAACTCTTTGTAGTAGCTATTTTTAGGTTTTTTGGAAGAAAGGGATTTTCTTAAATTAACCAATGATAGATTCATTAGGTATCCTTAGAGGAAATATTCCATAAGATAAGGCACATGCAGTGCTCGCTTCGGCAGCACATATACTAAAATTGGAACGATAAGGCACATGCAGGAGCGATCTGAACAGTACTTGTAGAAGAAAGATAAAGGAAGTTTGGCATTAAACTTCATTATTAGTATGCACTACATGATGCAAAGACCATCTTTAGGATAAGTTGTAGAAGTGGTTTACTGCAGAGAATCTTTTTCTGGAGTATTTCAAGCAGAGTTCATTTCCTACCTCACAAGAAGGACAAAGGATATAGTTTAATTCCTTTTGATATGGTGAATGAGTTGAGAGCCAAGGGGGAGATGGAAACGGCTTACACCTCAATGAATCAGCTTTTTCCACACTGAGTGGAAAAAAAAACTATCCACTAGCAACAGAATAATTAGACATTTCATTAAAAAATGTCAATTTTGACTAAAATCTAACAATCCAGTGGGGTAGTGAAGTTCCATGACTTGCTCATAGAAGCCAAATGAGATTTATAGAGTTAAAACCTGAGGAGAATTATATTGTCCAGATTCACACTATCACATTCTCTCTTTATTACCTTATTTTAGTTAATATTCTTCAGGAGGCTTCATGCCTCATAACATTCTTTGAATAAGAAACATAATTTTCCATATTTGCGAATGTATTTGTGTCATAAAATTCATTCAATATATTTTTATCATTACTAGAAGCATTAATATCAGGCATTATCGCTGCCCTTACTTTTTGCATCAATAATTCCTCCTTCAGTCTATTAAAACCACAGTCTTCATAACACCCTTCTTCAATAATGTTTCATCACACTGTCAATAGTACTTTGTTATTGTTGAAATTACTACCAAGTTAACATGCTCAAAACCACTCTCTTAGCCTTCATCTGTTGCTATTAATTACTTTTTTCATGTATTTACCCCAGAACAAAAAAAAAGGTATAAGAAAAGCAAAAAATAGCATTAGTGACATGTTTACACTTAAAAAAATGTATTGCCCTAAATGAAACGCTAAAATCAGGTTCATCCTCAACAACCTTAGCTAATATCTAGAGTTTCCCTTCCTAGTTCCTCACCGTGCTTATTAATACATAGTATTCTGTGTGATGGCACTGTCTAAATATACTTGTTCCATGAGCTCTATGTTATTTTTTTTAAAGATTTGTTTATTTTAGAGAGAGAGAGCGAGCAGGGGGAGAGGTGGGAGAGAGAATCTTCAAGCAGACTCCCTGCTAAGCGTGGAGTCCCATGCTCACCCTGACATCATGACCTGTGCTGAAATCAAGAGTCAGACGCTTAACTGACTGAGTCACCCAGAGCCTCATGAGTTCTATGTTATGGCTCAGAGGAACATTACATTGCTATTGCTTTCATCAACCTGGTGATCTCTAACCTCAAGATATAGTTTTCTCAAACTTAGTCACACTGGTGGAGATCATCCCACTTTGACAGTAAGGTGGCACACTTGTTTCTGAATCGAGCATACAGAGAAAAAAATATCACTAGCCATACTCAGTTTTGAAACATAAACAGAGGTGAATGAAAGCATGCCTTTAAGCATAGCTTAAAATCTCTTTCCATAAATACTAAGGGTTACCAGATAGAATCTGTTTCTGTCTTGCTCCCTAGTTTTTCTCCTAGGAATTCTCAGCTTCCACACTTACAATTTGATTCAAACTTCCTCATGTTTAATCAGGGTTGGGGTTACCCTATTAGTCTCTATTTGCATAAAAAGAACACATTGAAAGAGCCAGCTAAAAAGTGAGGGAACAGGATTCATACAAAAGGTAGTATTCAGGAACTGTGCTCTTTACTTCTTGTCAGTGGTGTAGCCTACATCAAAATCACTTGGAGAATTTGTGAAATCACGTATATCTGGATCCCATCCCCAGGGTTTCTGATTCAGCAGGTCTGATGTGGGTCATGAAAAATGCATTTCTAACAAGTTCCCAGGTGATGCTGAGGCTGCCCAGACCACACCTTGAGGACCGTTGATAAATTCACCTTTCCCAGTGGTTAACCTGCCACCTTCATAATCCATGGGCTTACTCCCTCCATTATCTGTCTCTTTACGGGCTCCTTGCTCTCACATTTTCTCCCACGGGCCATGTAGCTTCAGATCCTGTTCACCCCCTACTGGGCCCCCCAGTTCACTCATTCTCAAGCCCAGGTGAAACAACATCTTCCCTGTGAAGCTTCCTCTGTACTACTTTTCTTTGTCAACCTCTAACAATTTGACCTATATCCACCTCAGCACACTTAAGCATCATCTTTCCCACTAGACCGAGCTTTTGAAGACAGGAACCTAGACTCCTGCACTTTGTATTCCCAGAAGATAGCCTTGGACCTAGTTACAAAGCTAGTACTCACTATATAGTCACTTGTAATTTCATTGGCTGTCAGGGGAAAGAAATACATTTAAGTAAAGTTCGCTTCATCCAGCTAGATGTTGCCAGTTAATTAAAAAAAAAGGCAGAAGGAAAGGAAAGTGAGGAGCTATATTCCTACCCCTCAAAGATGCACAGGGAGGAAATGGGGGAGCCAGGTTGGGGATTTGGTTTGTCTGACTCCAGAAACTACAGGGTTATATTCTGACTCCCCAAATAATACAATTATTCCAGGATAGGAGAAAGACTCGAACTTTGCACTTGGGAACCCCATCCTGTTGTCTTTCACCTACACCACACTGCTTCACTCAGTTGACACTGTTTTAAGTTTATCCAAGGGGTCCAGTCAGTGTGACTCTGGGAAATAGAATTTTTGTCAGATTGTTCCTCTCAACACTGTAAATCTCATTTGGCTTCTAGGAGCAACTCACTAAACTTCACTGTCCCACTTGTTAGTTTGGGGTCAAAACAGAACCCCTTTATGCCTTGTCAAGTTCCTCTGCAATCAATAAACATCTAGGGTGTCCTTATCCTGATTTGTTAGAGAGAGTAATAAAATGTTTCCATAGAAGTAGGAGTGTGGCTTGAAGTAGTACTGAAACTCACCACTGGGGATACACTATTGTGTGTCCGATGATATAACACAGAAGTGGTTACAACTCCGGTTATGTAGCGTCTCTGCCCAGTTTGACTCTCAGCTCTGCCACTTTCAAACTGTGTGACTTTGGTATGTTACTACTTCAGCTTCTTGTGCCCTTGTCAATAAAATAAGGATAATAATAGTACCTGATTCATACAGTTGTTACAAGCATTAAGTGAGTTCCTATTTGTAAAGGACCTAAAAGAGTACCTGGCATATAATAATCACTACATAAGAGTGTGTTAAATGAAACTAATATGTACAAAAAACCCAAGCCAAGAAGAGTAGAGGAGGCCTGTAGCACCAACATCCAGGCTCAACTATTTGCTTATTTGTTTCATTTTGTTTTTAAGTCTGATCTGGGTATATTTGCTAAGGTTCTATAGTTGATTGACAATTTTTTAAAAAAAATAATATTTGTAATGTAGAATTAATGTTTTGGATTCTTGCATAAGTTAATGAATTGCTAAGTATGCTTAATAATGAAAAGACACCAATTCTCATTATTATAAAGGTATCCAACTTTCTCATATTGTAAACCATGCCATTTCCCACATCAGACCAAATAATATGTTATCTGCTTTGTAATGGAAAGTATAGAAGATTGGGGATCCAAAGGGTCATGTAACTATGAATGAGGTTAGTAGCCTGAAATACTGAAGTACAGGGCAGTGATAACCAGATATAGACTAGGCAACATGTGAATTTCTCAGACAGTTCCACCAGCCACACCATCAGCCCTTTCCCTTATGAAGGAGAATTACAGATCACTGGCAACGAGACTCTGGATTCCAGCCAGCCCAGCAACACTGAAGCCACACTCTTCCTAGCTCTGCTCTGCAGGGTGAGATGTTTGTGGATGATAAACGGTAGCAGGACACCAAGGCAGGAGCTGCATCAAGTGGAGAAAACTCAAACTTGGCAGGTGGATGAAACATACTAAGCACATACCAAACACATCAGACCACTGGGAAACGGTGGAAATTGCTACCAGAAAGAGTAGCCTATAAGACAAGATGGTCACATACCATACATGGCAACAGGCTAGTGAGAAAGTTTCTGCTGATCACTCTCCCTAGGTCTCTTGCCTACCTGCGAGCAGTATGGTGAGCAGTTTTGACTAGGCTCATGTGACAATAATTAATGTAATACGAGACTAATAAACATAATGGTGTGTTGAGTGCATTTGCAGTTTTCAAATGCTGATTTTCTGTTTGCTGTTTCAATGTATTAATAAAAGGAAATTGATGCAATGCGATTTTTTGCATTTTTATTAATCCTTATATTCAAACATGGAGCAGATGCTATATACCAATTGGATTTTCATGAAGAATAAGTGAGATAATTTAAGTGAAAAAAATCTGTCATGATGTTAGACACATAGCACGCTTTATAAGTAATATTCCTCTTTGATAATCTCCCTTGTTCTGAAATTGTCTACTTCTGAAATTAACATTGCTACTCTAGCATTCTTTTGATTATGGTTAGCATGGCATGTTTTTTTTCCATCCCTTAACTTTTTTTTTAAAGATTTTATTTATTTATTTGACAAAAATAGATAGCAAGAGAGGGAACACAAGCAGGGGAAATGGGAGAGGAAGAAGCAGGCTCCCTGCTGAGCAGGGAGCCCGATACGGGGCTCGATCCCAGAACCCTGGGATCATGATCTGAGCCGAAGGCAGACGCTTAACAACTGAGCCACCCAGGTACCCCAACCATCCCTTAACTTTTGAACTATCTAAGTCTTTGTTTAAAAGTAGGTTTCTTATAGACACATATATTAGAGTCTCATTTTTTTAATCCACTCTCAGAACTTGTCTTTTAATTGGTCTGTTTAGACTACTAGCCACTGAAGTAATTATTGCTTATTGTTGGGTTAGTATGTATCTACCTTTCCTATTTGTTACATTTGTTCTTTGTATATCTCACCCCCCCCAGCCCTCTTTTTTATGCCTCCTCTGGTCTTGAAAAAAGCATTTGAATGCTTGTTTTATACAAATTAACTCATGATTATGAGCCTTGAGATTGATGTACAGAACCACATTCCTTTATCCTCAATTTCCTAATTCAAAACAGCTATAAAAATCAAACTTTTAAACACTTATTTAAAGCAAAATTTGACCCAATTTGAATTTATTTGGCGGCAATACTTGACCCAACCTGACATCGCTATCCCATATAGTGTGAATATTCATATGTTTTGTTAGAGAAAAAGTAATGTAATTTTTATTACATTAGTGCAGCCCAGTCTCCTTAGTGGTATTTTTTATGTACCATATTTCTTCCAAAAATCTGAAAAATCTGAAATACTGAAATACTGAAATACTTCTGGCTCCAAAAGGATTGTGGCCCTGTGTAAGTATTTATAACCTTTCCCCCTGACCCCTACCTGCTGGCTTTTTGTTTTGCCCATTAGGGTTATAAGTGGAGCTGAAGAGCTCAAAATGAGAAATAGAAGTAGCTATACCAGGAAGAGGAAAAACTAAAACAAATCCAGAAGCTGGAGAAGAGGGTATGAGAGAGAAAGGTTGGAGCTGTTGAGAGAATATAGCAGATGAATTTTGGAGGGAGCAGTTGTCAGGATGAATAGAGGTTGGGCACACAACCAGGTAAATAACATTTTTAGGAATTCCTTCTGGGTGTTATACTATGCAGAAACTTTAGGATAAGCTTATGTTGCTTTAAAGGTTTAGTGAAAATCAATTTTTCTTTCTTTTTTTAATGGACCTGGACCTAACTTAGACAAGTTTTATTTGGCTTACCCTTCTAAACTATATTCTTCTTGAACACCTAGGACTCAGTCAATCTCTTGCACACAAGTGTTGCTTAATAAGTGCCTTTAAATTATAATAACCCTTATTGCATGAATGTAGTATGGCATTATTTAGTATAAAAGCAGTACACAATACAGAAAGAGGGTAAAATTAGGGACTGAAAGTCTTCTAACTTAGCTTCAAGTTCTGCCTTTCCTGTTAAAAAGCTGTATAATGGAGGGGATTTTGTTTGGTTATTCGATCTCAAATGTAGAGAATTGGGTTAACCCTTACTAATAGTTCATGCCACATGGTCATGACAAGTATTCTAATGCTATTTATTTATTCCCTCCTTTTATCCCTGACCATCTCTTTAATCCAACCTACCCCACTTCATACTCCATTACACTTGATTTATGACCTGAGTTATGCTTGTAAAATATGGAACAATGTATGTTTATCTATTTTTTATTTATATGGCTAGTGTTTGTGATATAGTCTACATTTTAGCTGAGGGTTTTTTTTTTTTTCTACTTTTTTTTAAACTCATTATTTTTAAGATTAGCCATTTGGTTGTATGTACATATAGAGTATTAGGGTTCTAAAAATTATCTCCTTGGGGTGCCTGGGTGGCTCAGTTGGTTAAGTATCTGACTCTTGATTTTGGATCAGGTCATGATCTCAGGGTTGTGAGATCAAGCCCCATGTCAGGTTCTGCACTGGGCATGGAGCCTGCTTAAGATTTTCTCCCAGGGCACCTGGGTGGCTCAGTCTCCACTAAGCATCTGATGTCGTTCGGCACAGGTCATGATCTCAGGGTCCTGGGATAGGGCTCCACACTCAGTGGGGAGACTGCTTGTCCCTCTGCTCCTTACCCCACTTGTGCTCTCCCTCTCTCTCTCTCTCGAATAAATAAATAAAATCTTAAAAAAAGAAGATTCTCTTTCTCACTCTTCCTCTACCCTCTGCTCCCCCTCTCTAAAAAATATATATGCATGTATATATATATATATCTCCATTATTTTTTTTATTCACTTATTCATCTGAAACTATTTATTAGTATCAAATACATTCAGGGCACAATAATGGACATAGTCTTTGGCCTCTGGGAATAGAGGACTAAACATATGACTATATCTGAAAAAATCTTTCAGTTTTTCTACTGGTTTCAATTTCTAGTAAAGAGTTTGAAACTACTGATAAAATAGCCTCCTTTCTCTCTTACAAGAAAATATTTCCCACAAAATACTAGTTGCTGTTTCTTTGTGACATTTTAAATATAGGAGTTTTGCGTAAGTTCTGCTGTGTAACCAATGTCATATGGCAGTCTTATAAGTGCTTCTCTCTGGTGATAACCTTTCCTCCAGAAAGGCTATTCAGGTTTACATTCCTATAAGCAGCACCCAAATAAGCCTAGCTTCCTACATCCTTAGCAATCTTGAGTTATTCACTTTCCCAGTTTTTGGGAAACTAATTGATACAAAATGCCTTCTCATTGTTTTAATTTGCACTTTTCCTTAGTTACTAGTGAATTTACACAAATTTTTATTTATTTATTTATTTTTAATTTTATTGTTATGTTAATCACCATACATTACATCATTAGTTTTTGATGTAGTGTTCCATGATCATTGTTTGTGCATCACACCCAGTGCTCCACGCAGAATGTGCCCTCTTTAATACCCATCACCAGGCTAACCCATCCCCCCACCCCCCTCCCCTCTAGAACCCTCAGTTTGTTTCTCAGAGTCCATAGTCTCTCATGGTTCATCTCCCCCTCCGATTTCCCCCTCTTCATTCTTCCCCTCCTGCTATCTTCTTCTTTTTTTTTTCTTAACATATATTGTACACATCTTTTTATATGCTCATTCATTTGGGCTTCTCTTTCTGCACTTTCCTTTTCTAAACACTTTGCCCATTTTCTCTTGGGGTCACTGGGATTGTTGTTGACTTGAAGGAGTTCCTGGTATGTTCTAGATAACAATCCCCTTTATCAATTTTAAGTGCTGAATATATCTTCTGCCATCTTAAGCTGCCTATCTTTATTTTAGCTTTGGGTATAATATCCTTCATTAAACAGAATATCTTAATTTTCTTGCGTATGTTTTGGATTCTTGGTTATGCTTTTTGAGTCATGTGTAAGTCATACTTTTGTAACACTAAAGCAAAAGATTATAAAGTAGGCATTTAATGATTCTCAGTATTGGTGTCCTCATTTGGAAAATCTATTTAGCCTACATGCTTGTTAATCAGTTTATCGAAGTTAAATTTCTAGAAAAATCTGCAGAATTTTATTATTAGTCAGAACTGAGAGTGTAGTTAAATGAGATAATATGGGTAAAGCATCTCTAATTCCTGGCCCACAGGGGGGATTATACTAAGTAGCAGTTACCATTATTACTATTAAGAGAGGTATTATTGGCCAGAAAGAGCCAAAGAAAGAAAGAACAATATGGGTTCAGGAAAGATGATGGGAGTGATTTAGAGACGGCCCTTTAATTTTTATTTATCTTATGCAAGCAAATACTGATAAAGTGAAATGTGCTTATTTTCTCTTTTAAAGATTTCTAAGTGGAAGAGGCCACAAAATCCAAATGGCATCACTACAGAGCCGACTGTAGTTTAATGACAGCTAGACTGACCGCACAGTGGTAATCTTATACTGTCAATAAGCAGATAGAAGCATTCAGGGAGTCATCGGTGTTTTCGACATCATTCGTGGTGACCTTTTGGTGGGCAATCTGACTTTTACCAGCCTTTTCAATGTGTGAAAGAAGACTTCAGATTCTTCCATGGCTCTGAATGATAGCTAAAATTTTATTTTATTTTATTTTTGCCAGAAATTCCCTGGGGTGGCCCACGAAGGGCCAAATACAAATGACTGTCTTGTGTACAAAGAGAATATTTTTCTCAGTGGGATATAGAAAGCGTGACTCTGTGAGTTGTTATAGATGCACCATAAACTTCAAGTATCCCCAATCCTAGCCTCTTTCTCATTCCTGGAAATATAATTAATTCTGCCCAGCAGATAACCTATTTTCCTGAAGAGAGACATGGTGCTCCTATAATGCTCATTACCAGTAATACTCATTTAGCAGGCTAACACTTACTGGCAGGAATCATGGGATCTCTCTCTATTCCCCCAAATCCCTAACACTCCCATCCTTAGACCCAGTAGATACTTAAAAATATTTGCTGACTTATCGATGATCTATGCTCTACCATGGCAGTTTTAACTATGGTCAAGTCCACGTTATTATTATAGGGATGCTAGGAACACCCAAGGAGTGATGAACTTCTGGGTGGAGCGAACAAAGAAAACCCCTGGTGCCCTGTTTGGATGTTTGCAGTAAAAACTAGTTTTCTCTTGTCTCTACATTAGTATCCACATGTACTCACCTGTGCCTTGTGATGTTACAAGCCTCTTTTATTCCCTAAGTTTCCACCTGTAATGGTTGGTATATAAGGAGTGCAGGGAGATGCCCTGAACTTCCCCCCCAAGTGTTATTGACAGTTGGCTCTTCCCATTTTCCAGATCCTTCTGCCCTTCACATAAAATCCGCAGCTGCTGACTGCAGTGCCTGTCACTGTTCCCCGTTCTGCCTCTTCATCACACAGTCAGCGCGACTTTTTTTGCTCAATCAAACTTACCCTGATTCGGATTGTTCCATTGGAGTGGTCTGGCTGCGGCGGCTGCTATTTCCCAGCGATTAACATAGACATTACAGTGCTCCAACCACTCCAAGACTGCAGCAACACAGTCATCCTGGACGGCAGCCACTTCAGGGAGACCTCAGACAGATGGCTGTTTGCAGAGGGCAGAGAATTTAACAGCAGTGCCTCTCCACACTGTGATGATGGATTTCCACCTCAAAGGAAGTAATGGGCATTAATCCCCTTGAGATTTCAAGATATTCATTCTCTGCCTTTCTACCCATATCCCATTCCTCACCCTTGCAAACAGCAAGCAGATGCCAGCCAGCATTTTAGAGGCCTGAGAAGAGCGAGCTCTGAAGATTACCGAAAAGCATTGTATTTATCCTGGGAGAAGGAGCCTGTCTCCAGGCCGACCCCCCAGCTCCGGCAGATACCAGGTTTGTGTTCCTACAATCATATAACTTTGCTGAACTCCTTGTTTTTTTCATCTGTAAAGTGGAGATGATCAATGTAACTCACCAAGTTTTGTGGATAACTGAATGAGATGTTAATACTGATTACACAGAGCAGATTCCTGGCACTCAGTAGATGCTCAGTAAACATGAGCTGCGGCAGGGAGCCATGCTGGGGCAATGGCGTGTTGCCTCTTCTACGTCCTTTTTTTTTTTTTTAATTTCCTTTACCTCCTTATTTATCAATGATTCCCTCTCCCAGTAATTTATGGGTGTAATTCTTCCATATCGAATAGAACTTCCTTTCAGATTTTTTTCCTTTTTAAGTGAAATTATAGTATGCTAAATACATAAAAAAGCACCCAAATCCTAAGTTATAGCTTGATGAAATTTCATAAAGTGAAAAACCTGGGAAACCAACACCCAGATCTAAGAGACCACCAGCAGCACCTCCAGAAGCCCCTTTCTGCCCCCTTCCAGGTCCTATAAGATTTCAAAAGTGCAATAGCAAGTGGGAATATACTTAGCAGATTCAAAAGATCTTGAGAAACTTTGTACCAGGGACAAGTAATACATTATATGTCAAATGAATGTTTTTCCAGAAGAAGATCTAGAGCCATAGTTTCCCCAACCTCTGTCTAGCTCTGCCTTAGTACTCATGGTCAGCAGCGTTTCAACAACTGACCCGAGGACTTCCACTCCAGAGAGGTCTTTTCTGACTTTCCAGAGTCCATATTCTTGGCTGTTTTAAAAAGATAATTTTCAGGTGCCTGGGTAGCTCAGTCAGTTAAGCATCTGCCTTTGGCTCAGGTCATGATTCTGGGGTCCTGGGATCAAGTCTCACATTGGGCTCCCTGCTCAGCAGGGAGTCTGCTTCTCCTTACCCTCCCCCCACTCATGCTCCTGCACATGTGGGTGCTCTCTCGTGCACTCTCTCTCTCTCTCGCAAAAATAAATAAAATCTTTGAAAAATAAAATAAATTAAAAAAATAGGACTCTTTTCCATCTTCCTACAAACAATTCCATAAATGGTATCTTAGTAATGGGAAATTTATCCTTTAAGAGACAAGATAACCCACTTCTGGCCAAAAATGTTGACTTAATGGCATTCATTAGAGATGCATTCTGATCTGACACTGTTTTTTTTTTTTTAAGGAATGAAAATTTTTTATTGTTATGTTAATCACCATACATTACATCATTAGTTTTGGATGTAGTGTTCCATGTTTCATTGTTTGTGCATAACACCCAGTGCTCCACACAGAACGTGCCCTCTTTAATACCCATCACCAGGCTAACCCATCCCCCCACCCCCCTCCCCTCTAGAACCCTCAGTTTGTTTTTCAGAGTCCATCGTCTCTCATGGTTTGTCTCCCCCTCCAATTTCCCCTTCATTCTTCCCTTCCTGTTATCTGATGTGACGCTGTTAAATAATTCAGAAAAAAAATTTAAAAATCTCTAACCATCAGGATTTATTTTGAAAACAACTCTAAGATTTTTATGTGGTGTAATCTTGTATTGGTGCAACAGTAAGAGTGACCGAAAAATTTAAATTTTAATTATTACTACAATGCATACATAATTACAAGTCTGTTATCAAGTAAAGGTACTTCAGAAGATAAGTTTGAGTGTTCTAAAATTAGCATATCAATTGTTTGCATGTATATGCAGATTTAAAGTACTTCAAAAATTAGATATTACCTTAATAATCATGCTTAGGGTATTGGTTTTTTCTGTAAAAACATTTTCTACTTCATGAAGGAAAAGATAAATAAATTTACAAAAACTTCCCTATTTGACTTATTGCAAATTATATACTACTCGAATCTGAATTTAGGAAGATTTATTATTTAATTGACCTTAAAATAAGAGAAATATGAGAACTATGTGTCATTAGAAGGGAAGGCAGCAAAATGGAAGTAATTCCAGACATATTTTAATCAAGCATTTCCAAGATATGATCTCAGACAAGTATATGAAAATAATGTGTTAAAAATCATGCAAGCCCTGAATCTCCTTGTTCCTGTATTTATAGCTTTTGGAAAATTACATGCTCACGTATTCCTTCTCACCTTGCAAATCTGGGATTTTCTAGATTGTTTTATGTCACTGTAACAAACATAAGTTAAATTTCAACTCAGCCTCAGAGCGAAACGCTGTGTAAAGCAAACTGAACAATCAAAGGGAGATGCTTTATTAGGGTTGAGGAGAGACATGAGCTGTTCACCTGACTGCCAAGGAGTGCTTGACATTAAAAGAGATCTACTATTCTAAGTGAAAATCAACCAAGCATTCATCAAGAAACCTAGAGAGAAAATGGAGCATCAGAAATTTGTCAAAGGCGGCAGAGATCACCACCTACTAGCCACCTGCAGAACACCAAACAATGGAGTCTATGGAAGTAAGAAGAAAGGAGCAGGGGAGGCTCCCCTCAGACTTGTGCCCACTAACCCAGGTTGGGATTCTTATTCCCATACCTGCCTGCAGGCATTGCTCAAAGACCCATCACAGAGAGCTGGAAATTACCCTTTCCAGAAACTCCTTCACCTGGACACTCTTGTTTGCAAGGGACTGAAACCCAACTCAAACTACCACATGCAAAAAGGGAATAAATTATTTCAGGTAACTAAAATTAAAAGAAGAGCTGGACTCAGAGATCAGGAACCAGAAATGTGATGACCACTGGATCTTTCTCTTTTTCCTAATCTGTCAGTCTCTCTCGCGCCCACTCTCTCTCTCTTCCTCTCCCTCCCTCTTTCTCCCTGCTTTTCTCTGCATACAGATTTATTCTTTCAGATCTGCTTTATCCACAAGGCTAGAACCATCACGGCTGGCAGTTCCCAGGTGTGCGTTTTCACTTGAATGCTGAAAGGAACTGTCTTCTCTTGGTTTCTATTACATTGCTTCCAAGATTATTGTATTTTGTAGAATAGTCAAGTTAAAATTAAAATATACATATACGTATTTTTAGAAAACTAAGACAGAATTTCTATCCTATAGCTTTCTCCAGAAGAGAAAAAAACAAAACAAACTTCTATCAACACCATCATTAAACAAAAGGATGTTTTTAACTCAAAAAAGGAGAGAGTTTTGTAATCTCAAAATAAAGGACAGTTTTTTAAATTGAATATATGCAGCTTTATGAAAACTTTATTATAGTGCCCTTACTTTTTTTCCATTTCACCCATGAATGCATAATCACTGATCAGCATCAGTCCTTGTAAATCACTGCTCAGAGACACCTGAAGATACAGACTACTGCTGTGGGGACCTGCACTGTATATGTATTTCTCTCTCCACACAATCTTGCTTTAAGTTTCTTGTGTTCACCATGGCCCAATCTTCTCAGCCCATTAGTCACCAGGGACCAGAGCAAGAGAGGCTCATCAAAAGCAAGAAATCAAGGGAAAAGAGCAATAGAAGGGAAATGTTTGGGTAAAGAGATACAATCAGTGGTAAAACCAGTTATGGGAAAGGAATGGAGCTCAGAGGGATCAGGATATGACACCACAGAATAAGCCACTTTCACAACAGTTTTATTTTGAACTGAAGGCAGTTGAGTTCCTGAATTCACTTGTCTGCTTAAAAGCAGAGCTTCCAAAAGAATTCAATTGTCATAAATCCCTTGCCCTGAAGCAGGTGATAGAAATGGCAGGTGCTGAGGCATCTCTGACCTCCTCTCTGTCCCCTGAAGCAGGACAGAAGACCCTCATGGGGTCCCCCCCAGAGATGCCCTCCCTAGACCCATAGGAAAGGAGAATGCTATTTCCAAAGTTGGAAGAAATCCAGAGGAATCCGAATGAACAAGCCCTGCTGTTTCCCCCCTGTGAATTGCCCTTAGCTCCTAACTTCGTCCTATCACGGTTTTCCATGACTTTCCACTCTTCATCAAATCTGGAATAAAAATGCTCAGGCTAATCATTTCTTCAGGTCTTAATTTCCTCATGAAGGCTCCTGTGTCATGTAAAACTTACATTAAATAAATTTGTATGCTTTTCTCCTGCTAATCTGTCTTTGTCGGTTTAATTTGCAGACCCAGCCTGGGACTGTAAGAGGAAAATGTATTCCTCCCTACATGTGCTTCATCTCCTTCTGGAGTATGTACTTTCAATCCTTTCCTGTCTTTGAATCTGCTGCACAATATAAAAACACAGACCACACCCTTAAATCTTGGAGTTTAGCGCCAATTAAAGGATACAAAATTACTTTTGAATTCCAAATATTCATGTAGGGATACATATGCTAATTTGCTGGTACTGTTTTCTAATTGCATTTTACCCATCCCTCCATATATTCATAAGCATAATGAGGTCTTTAAACTGAAAGTTTTTCTCCTCTGCTAAAGAGCATAACCCAAACTGCTACACTAAAATATGTTCAGTCATTCAACAACAAGCCAAGCTTTCAAATTAGCATTTGCATTAGTGAATGACTCAGATGTAATATAAAATTAATCCTTTACAAATTTATAAGGCTTCCTCAAACTGTTACTGTAATAGATTTCCTTATGCAAGCACATTTAATTACATCTTTTAGGAAGCGTAGTCCATCAAGACCTAGACATCAATGTTTAAAGAATTAGGTAAAATTGCATTTCTAATGAGAAAAAAATTAAAAAGTAAAAAATAAAACAACACTAAAATTATTTACATAATTTCCAATCCTTAAAAAGAGCTGGTACAAATTCCCATCAATCACTTGGAGTCATTTTTGGCAGGAAAAAAAATTTGTCCTTCCAAGGCAATGCAGCTTTTGCTCAAACTCAAGTTAAATTTTTTCTCTTTGACAAAAAAAAAAAAATCACATCATATTCATTTTACTTCCTCAAGCATTTATTACAGAGAGAATCAATTAACAGTAAAGTTAATTACAAACTATAAAATTGCTAATTGAGACAAATTACACATGATGGCTTTGCAATTTGGGTAAATGACAGGTTCAGATGGATATGTGACCTACAAACTTAGGTTATCCAAGATATTTGTCTTTTTAACAAAAATTTCAAAAAGACATGTGCATTAAAATACCAGAAGAACAGAAGCTACCATAACACAATATACTACAGAACAAAATTCAGTAACAGGAAGTCTCCAACCTAGAAGCTTTATTACTTCAAGTTTTAGGAGCAAGCCATTGAACATTGTTAAACTCATCATATACAATCTAGTGACACAGACCCTGAGGGCTGAGTTACAGTGAGAATCAAGGTTTATCGTTCGACTGGTTTCTATCTTGCTTGCTATTTACCAGTTATTATGGTAGCAGTCAATCATTTGCTCTAGTGTGTGACTAAAGTTTATGTAAACAGTTTAAACCAAATACTAAAAGAAAATAAAGCTCTTTGGTGTTTTTTTCTTTTTTTAATAATTTTTAAAAATTTATTTGAGAGAGAGAGAGAGTGCACACGGCAAGGGGAGGGACAGAGGGAGAGAGAGACAAGCAAACTCCCCACTGAGCGGGAAGCCCAACCTGGGACTGGATCCCAGGACCCTGAGATCATGACCTGAGCAAAATCAAGAGTGGGACCCTCAACTGACTGAGCCACCCAGGCACTCCTGAAGTTTTTTTCTTTGTGAAAACTAACTTCTCCCATTCTCTCAGTATGAAGTGATAAAACCTAAATGAGTAAGAAGAAAAACAACAATCACTGCTAATTTGACGATCCAGGGATACTCGGTGTGAAGAGATTGGTGCCTTTCTGTCTACCTCTCTAGTTATATTTGGATATTTGGAAGCGCTGACTTGCAAAAGAATAGCATCATACTGTACATATAATTTCGTAAACTACTTGTATAACATATAGATGTATTGGTAACACATTTCCTTGTTTAAATTCAATAATATATATTTTTTACTACTGCTTGTATATATGGTGTTACTGAATATATGATTTAATTAATACTCCATTTTTATGACATTTGGAAGTTTCCTATTTTGATACTATTAACAGAATGATGGCCATCATCCTTTTAGCTAATATTTGCTTATATTTAGGGCTATTTTTCAATTTTTCTTTCTTACATTCCAAAATAAATTCATATGCATTTTTATTGCTTTGGTCCTATCTTTAAAAAATATGGTATTAAAGTTAATACACACACATACACACACAATGTACATTGTATGGGATCTAAACTGTACTCAGGAGTATTTGGTACTTTAATTAAAGATAATACTCAATTCTGTACTTCCTAGTCTGAAAATGAGGTTGCAGAGGAAAAGAAAAAGGGGGGGGGAACCAATCAACATCACTTGACTATTTCATAGACTTAAATGGAGAACCCTGTGTATGTCTTCTAAAGGCAATTTTATTTTTGTTTTAAGAATGTTTCTAGATGAAACTATGGACTCTCACTGCTTGAGACATCATGTAGAACCTTCTAAGTAAGTCCATTATAAAATGACTACAAACTGTACCAATTTCTATGATTCTGCTAAAGAGACAACTCATATGAATGGTTCTCAACAAACTAAAATACTTCAACAGTCCATCAAAGAAATGATTTGTTATACACATTCCAGAGATTAAATATAGATATCTGCATCATGAACCTGATTTTGAATAAAATGTCCATGGAACAACCATTGTCTCCATTGTCTTCTGTTAAAGTCCTAGACAACAGCTTTTCAAAAAATAAAATAAACAGCTCTAGACCCAACATTAGCTGAAAAAAGGGTAGAAAAACAAGCTAAATAATGTATTAACATTATTCATCTATCAACTAAATTCATCCTTCAAATAAGGAATACCTACAGTTTTCAAGGCCCCTAATGATAGAGTAGCAATGGCATGGGTCAGGACATGCTACTCCCAAATCTGGCAATTTGGCACACTGAATATTTTAAGCTGGAGGAATTTGAGAAATGGCATGCACAGGAGGGATTTTCTGATTTATCCCTGAAATGGATCATAAAACTCTCATGTGAAAAGTGCCTTCCCTCTACCCAAAGAAAAAGAGCATCCTTATCTCCAAGACATGAACAGGAATCTGAACAAACAGGCCTTGCCCTTTTCGCCAGTCTACTACACTTGTTTTCACCTTATCATATTTTCTATGACTCTCCATTCTTCATCAAAATGAGCATAAAAACACTCAGGTCAACAACTTCTTTGGATCTCCATTTCCTTAAGAAAGTTCCCATGTCATGTAAAACTTATATTAAATAAACATGTATTTTTTTTCTTGTTTGTCTTTCTTTTGTTACAGGGTCCTGTGCCAGGAACTTAGAAGGGTGGAGGAAAAGGGTATTTTTCCTCCCCCTGCACAGCCTTGTAAGAGTTAGTTACTTGTTGATCAGATTTTGTTTCATACATAGGTCTTCTTCCTCTAATGTTAGCATTCTATTGTTAAGAGCTGCATCTTCTCTTCCCCAGATCCCATCAAGCCTTTCCCAGTCCCTCATACTAAAATAAGTCATTCAATAATATCGTCTTAGCTCCACCTCCTTTATCCTTCCTTTCTCTGCTCCCTTCCCAACCCAGCTCAATGCCCCTGGCAAAATAAGATTCTAAGTGGTATTCTTCTCCGGAGGCCTGGGAATTTCTACTGTTCTTTGTGAGGAAGTCATCTTGGCAACTATGTGGCTTCAGGTATATCCTCCTCTCTTGCTGAGCCCTAAAGTGGGGGGTAGTCTTCATAGCTTTCAATGCCCAAACCAGCAACTCAATTATTAGTATCCACAGAGAATGCTGCCATTTTTTCTGTCATCTCCTCTGTCTGCTGATGCCCAATAATGAGGGTGCTGGTGTCTATGCCAGCATAACCAGCTCTAGTCACAGTTGTCAGCTCTAGTGCTGGTGTCTTGTACACTCAATGTCCCATGGTCACTTTAATGAGACAGCTCTTTCTGGGACTTACTCTTTCATTACAGTGCTATGGTGAATCAGACATGACTCCAGAGGGAACTCGTTATAACAATCTGAGTTGCGCTTGGACTTGTACCCTTGGACTCTGTCCCATATACTCCTAAACTCTTTTACTGTAGGATAAGTTATAACCCAGAAGTTTCTCTGACTCTCACTCTCAAGGTCCTCTGACAAACCTACATTTCTAAGTTTCCAACTGTGTCTCAAACTTAAGATAAACAAAGACAGTTTAGGTTCTAATTGGAGCATCTGCTACTTATACAGTTGTTGGTCATTATTCAGAACTCTTGGGGACATATTACTGCAGCCCAATACTGCATTCTAATTCCTGGAAGGTCAGGGATGCTGCAGCTTTATATAGTATTCCGTCTCATGGTCACATCTGCTATTCCTTCAAGGCTGCTTTAGCCTTTCAGACATTACTCTGTCCTGTTTTCCAATATCTTGCCAGCTCTTTGATGATCATTCTCAGTCACCCTTTTGTCTTCCTCTTCCAAAATTTTCTGTTCTCTTTTATTTTCTTTATTCTCACTCTGCGTGTGCTTTCTTAGTGGTTTGTGAACAAGTGTCACTTATATGCTATGTATACACTGAAAACACTAGATAAAGACTCAAAGAACTTAAGTGCTAGTTTTTTTTTCATCTGTTATCTGGTGTAATGACCTTGGATAAGCTACATAACCTCCCCTGTCTTCTGTTTTCTCACTTGTACAATGTGAGATGTTGGATAGACAAAAACTAGGTCCCTTTAAAATCTATAGTTATATTGAGTTTATCATTAAATATTCAAATATTTTTATGTATAGCATATAATTTGGTAATAATTCTGTAAGAATATAATGTGCTATTTCTAAACTGATGGCCATAAAATTAAGATAATGGCTTAACATATTTTCATCTTAAGAACTATAGAATAAAGAGCAAATATGTAGTTTATAACAATAAAACTGCCACTTTGAGACACAGAATAAATAAGACCATGCTTTTATCCCTGTGAGAAGTACTCAAATATGTGAGCTGGTGGAAGTTTTCTCCAGCTACCCCGTTTGTTCATCAGCCCTGTCCCAATTTACCATTTTCACTTTCACCACTGTTCTGATAGACTTGGAAATGAACTCCCTTCTACTACCCTTCCCTTAAGAATACTGATCGCCATTCACTAAGCTTCTTCTCAGGGTTGAGTACTGTGCCAAGTGCTTCACATGGTATCTCACTTGATTGCCATAAAAAGCTCAAGAGGTAGGTTAATACCTTCATTTTACAGATGAGCAAACAGAGGGTCTTGCTCTGGGGCATAACACTTGTGAACTAGGATTCAAAATCCTTCCTTGTTTGTCTGGTTCCAAAAGCTCTATTGTTTATGACATTAAGAGATTAAGGAGAGGGATAAAGCATGGTCTCTCTCCTCTGGAGACTAACAATTTAATGAGTGAAGGTAAAGAGTGAAATGCAATCATATGGGGAGACAGTAATAAGTATTTAATAAAAGTATGCACCAAGTGTATCCGATAAGGGTAGGTGATTATTTCTTCTTAAAGTGTTAACATTTAAATAAGGCCTTGAACAGTAAGTAAAATGTTGACAGATGGTGAAAAGGGAGAAATGATACAGATGGGTTCCAGGACAAGCAACTGCCAGATGTAACTTAAACTTAAGCAAAACCTGGGAAAACCTGAAAAGGTAGGTTGGAATGATATAGTAAAATGTTTAGTATGTTAATAAGTTTGGTGTTTATTATGTAGGGCAAAAATAATAAATCATATGTTTACACATTTACGTAGTACAATGTGGTTTACCTATTCTTTTTTTAAAAAATATTTATTTATTTTAGAGAGAGAGAGAGTACAAGGGCATGTGAGTAGGGGGAGGTGCAGAGGGGTGAGGGAGAGGGAGAAGGAGGAAGCAGACTCCCTGCTCAGTGCAGAGCCTGACACAGGGCTGGATCTCACCACCCTGAGATCATGACCTGAGCTGAAATCAAGAGTTGGACATTTAACTGACTGAGCCACCTAGGTGCCCCTATTTTACCTATTCTAAGATATTTCAAAGCTATTTTTATTTATTTGTTTCATTTCCCATGGGGTTTGGGTTGCTTTCAATTTTGTGAAGCACTGTTAACTATCTTGTTAACTTTTTAATACTTTTAAGATCTTTGATGTTTCATTTCACTTAAAACACACAGCATATCAACCATATCTTTAGAAAACACTAAACACTAGTTTAAGATGAGAATAGAAAAATGGATGATTTCTCTGGCTTAAAGAATGCATTTGAGGCATCACAAGTTCTTGAATTTGTCTTTTAGTATGGAATTTTAAGTTCTATTCAATTACCAATAATATTAAACAATTGCTAGATGACCTTATAGCTAATTAGAAGTTCACATCATTGTATTGAATTTAATATTCTTAAAGATAAACTCACTCACTAATATAATTGCTACTGGGTTACTAAAATACTATTATCTTAGCATTTTTAAAAATGATTCTGGCTGATTTTGAGCATATTGGTCTTAAATTCAACTGTGTTGTTATTTTGAGGGAAAAGAGTTATCTGTAAATCATACAGCATTTGAAACTTTCAAATTCTTCATAATAAAATGCTAACAGTGCGAGGACTGCTGGAAATAGTTTATTCAAGAACATTTAAAATCCCAAGTGCCTGTTATCATCCCCCCCAAATACCCTTAACCAAGAATTGGACTCATTCAATATGCACTGCTTTGTGGAAAATCTGGAGGGGTTATTTGAAAGACTTCACCTGTCATGTGCATCACAATTTAAAGTTATTCTCATTTCTGAATTTAGTATCCTCTCACATTTTTGCAAAAAGCTGCTCTTTATATTTGAAGATGACAATTTTGATGCATTTATTGCCCATGTATAAGTATCAATGCACCACCTGCTTTCACTTCTCACTATCTAATTCACTTTTACTGATCTAATCTAAACTTTGTGCTCTATTTGGTAACTTACCATTGAAGATTGAGCTATCCCAAAATATGCCACTTTGACCTATGGATTATTTTGAACTGAAAGTAATTGAGAAAAAGTAGATACAAAAAAAAAATAGTTTTCTCTCTCCTCCATTTGCCTAAAAGTGGGATATACATTTACACCTAAAAGCAGGTGTCTTTTCTCTCCTTTCTACCAAAAAGGACAAAAATTAGTCCCCAGAGAAAACCTTAGACCCTATCAGTTTGGAGAAGGAACCAGAGGAATCTACGTAACAAATTTTAATAATTAGCCTTTATCTCTGCCCTTTGAAGCAGAAGACTGCTTTGCTTTGTCCTGTCATTTCTCCACAGATTTACCTTTCTTAGTTGAAGATGCTGTATAAAGTGGGATTATAAACCACCTAAAACAGTTACTCATTTTCCCCTGGGTATTTCCCATGTATTCATGTATACTTGTTAATCAACTTGTTTATTTTTCTCTTGTTATTCTGTCTGTTATTACCGGGGTTTAACTAAGAGCTCAGAAAGGTAATAGGAAATTGTTTCCTCCTCTACAACAGCATTCAAAAATCCTCAAAGGACTGAGGAAGAACCTTGGTTAATTGTTAATTGTTATACCCAAATCTAGCATCTCTACTACATCCCTTGAAAGTGGTACCTATAATTTCATTATCAAAAAAAAATTTATTGAACATTACAAAGATCTGTAAAAGGAAGTAGACCATTTGTTGCTCTTATCTTAGGGCTGAGCTATGACCAAATTTTGACCCCAGTTTCTTTGAAACTACGATGGTGAAGATAGAATTGCAAATCTTTAAGTAGTTGATTTCAAAGCTAAGAAGCTGAGGCAAGGACTGTGGGAAGAACTGGAGAACTCCTTCACTGGTGGAGAAATGGTAAAGAGGATGTGGATTGGACAAGAGACACCTGATAGTGTTTGTCAAGATGAGTGATAGAGGATGCTTTGTTAAGTTCTGCTAATTGCTCCGACAGAAGCTGAGGATAAGGGCATGTGCCCTTTGAGTAGGAAAAGGTATTTTCTCTGAAACCTATGAGATTTCCCAGACATTCATACTGAAGAGAGAGAGAGAGAGAGAGAGAGAGATATTAAATTAAAGGATTGAAAATAACAACTAGAAAAATGGGCCTCATTGAGAATGGAGTTGGGGTAAATTCTTTTTCTGTCTACTGGGCAATAGGGTGATGCGGGCTTGGTATTCCCTGAGGCTGGGGTGTAGATAAGGGAGGGAAGCGGTGAGGGGTGCCTTGAGTATACAGGGCTGTGCCAAGCAGAAGTTCAACAGCACAAGCTAACTGTCATAGTGACCTGAGGAGGGAGAGAGAGGGAGAGAACTTGAGCAAGTTCTCTAAGTTTTTACCAGATGGCTCCTTGCGGGCTTGGAGCAGCACTGGATGCTGCTTTGAAGAGAAGTTTTTGTCTGACATCTATCAAAATTTGCCATTTAAAGGAAATGCCATCTCATTTTATAGTCAGAGTCTGAAAAGGTCTGGAAATCATTAGAACCTACTCTATACCATAAAATTGCAGTTTTTCTTATATGACAAAATATAAGTTCCAGGCGAGAAGAGATCTTTTTAGGTTTTGTTTGCTGAAGTAATTTGTGCTTAGACCAGTGTCTGGAACAATATAAGCTTCAATGAATATTGTTGAATAGATGTTATTATATTTCACCCTTACAATAACTCTGAAAAGAGGTAGTAGAATCCCAATTTTACTGATGAGGAGATAAGACCTGGAGAAATGAAGAGAACTGCCAGGGACCTATGGTTTCAGAGAGAGAGAGAAGCAGAGTCTAGACTTGAACCTGGGTCTCTTCATTGCACACAGCTACAGCCATTTCATTTCAGCATACTTATGGATCCAAGAAACATAAACTAAACTTTGACCATAAATAGAAGCTTTAAACTGCAAAACTAGTTTGCATTTTGTGTTTATAGTTACTGTTCTGAATTGAAACTCTGAATACAGACACTTCTTCTTTTTTTTCTCTTAGGGGTACCAAGGAAATTAAAATAAATGGGCCACATTCATTAATGTGAAATTGAAACTATTTTCCCTCTAGTCAGTTAAAAAATGAGAAGGCACATTATACAATACAGCACAATAGGATGGCCAAAGGAGGGGAAAAGCCAACAAATACTAAAGCCAATTTATTACTCCAATAAATGTCAAGGCAGTAATTGTGTGGGACGTGGATTAATACTGAAAAGAATGGATTTGTGTCATTCTTGAAATATAAATATGAATGCTTTTACCACAGAGTTAATAAAAGTATGTTGTCTGCAGTGACCGGTAATTGATGTGAAACAGTTACCTTTACTTTATCCTGTAAATGGCAGAAACAAACCTTCCACTGAGGGGGCTATTCACACGTAAATTGTGTTTAATGGTTTCCTGTTAATGTGTTCTATTTTTATAATGAAAGTCCAGCCAAATTATAGGCGATGCTCTTAACTCCTTTACCGCTATCAAATTGAGCAGTAATTGAATCAGGCAAGAAATCCCTTTTTGACCTTGAAGGCTGAGATTCAGATTTTACCTACTTGTCCCATCACCAAATTTGAGAGAGACATGGTATTAATTTTTGTAGCCTTTTACATTTTTTTATAGTAACCTAATGGCACTAGATAAAATGCTTCTGAATGGAAAATGCAATGAATCATGAACAAACTCATCTATTTGCGTACAGAAGCAAGAAATTTTGAGGAAGCCCAACTTTTAATTCACAAATTCAAGTTTTTCATTTAACATTTTACCTGCTATAAAAGGTTTAACTAATAAGCTGTTCAAATGTTATGCAAAATCTGATAGATTGTGACTACATGTGGGAAGAAATGTGGTGTATGGGACAGATAATACTACGTGTAGATGCCTTAACAGAATTATTCCGAAGGCATTTAAATAATATTTAATTCAATTGAAGAGTTTTATGCCTTTGTATTATGTTGAAATTTTAAAAAATCAAATAATATTTTGAAAAACAATGTCAGTATGTGGGTTGAACATGTTGAAAGGAACTTCCCTTTGTATAACTTCAGTGATTTTCAGGAGAACATGATTTACATACAATTGGCAAATTACAAGCTACATTAGACAGATCTATCCTCGTTTTGAAAAAGCAAATAGCTAATTGCATTCATGCTCATTTGAACTTCAAAGACTGAATTGGCCTTAAGCATCACAGAATTTGTTCTCAAGGTATTATATTTTGATTACAAAATTTTTTTTGAAGTCCTGTTTTTTTAGCCATCTTTAAAGCTCCCATTCCATATTTCCTATAATACCCATAAAAAAGTTGATTTAGTGGGGATGTAGTTCTTCCATAGAAGGGTTCAAATTCCTCTAAGGTCCCTTGTGATCCCAACTTCCTCTAACCTACCAGGTATCTTCATGTAGCATCACCCAGATGTGTTCACTGTCCTGTCCACATGGTCACATCTCTCTGACCTTACTTGAGTCACAAATGCCCTCTGCCTATGAAACTCCTACTCATCTTCCATGCTCAGCTGAGCCACGGCCTTCTTGATGAAGAACTCCCATGCTTCCCTTCTGTTGCCTGTTAGAATTAATCACTCCTACCTTCCTCTATTCTTTTATGGAACTCAGTTTACAAATACTACTTTTATTTAACGTAGATATTTAGAAATTCCTGATTCCACTCATTACCAACTAGATAATAAGATTCCTAAAAAAGTAAACTATGTACACTTAGTGGTTAAGAGTTTGGGCTCAGAAGTCAGAGATCATGATTCATGCTCCAATGCCACCAATTTCTGACTGAGCAAATACGGCAAAGTTATGTAACCTATAACCTCTCTAAGCTTTTTTCTTTTCTACTATGAAATTATAGCATGTATCTCTCAGGTTTCGTAAAAATTTAAAGAAATCATTCATCTTGTAATGCACGTATCATGGTGACTGGCACATAATAAATAGTAGCTGTTAGATATTTTAAAGATTTTATTTATCTATTTTAGAGAAAGAGAGAGTGAGAGAGCAAGAGAGGGCAGAGGGAGAGAGAGAGAATCCCAGGCATATTCCACACAGAGCGCAGAGCCTGACATGGGGCTCTATCCAACTCTGAGATCATGACCTGACCCAAAAACAGGACTCTGATGCATAACCAACTGAGCCACGCAGGTGGCCTCTGTTAGATATTTTAATTAATAATTATTTAGTATCTTTCATAGTCGAATACAGTAATGCAGGGCAAATGCTCAATACTCCTAGATGAATAACTGAGTAAGTTAATAAAATTAAGTCAATAAAAAAGAAGAGGCTTTAATTTAAAAAGGGGTTTTCAGCTCTTCCTAAGAAACACCGTCTGTACATCTAAAACTGTGAAAGTACCCTAAGTTTTGTGAAGAAAATTTGTTTCCTCATTGGGTAGGTGATTATATGGGGAAGGTTTATCCCTGCTCCCCTTGCCTTACATCAGTGTGTGTTTCTCCCTAACTCTACAAAGCACCATCTGTACTTTAGAGTGAAGATCAGTATTTTGTACACATTTGGAACATGCTTTTCTCCCCTAATGGTGGGCATGCCTGTATAAATAAACCTGAGTGCCTGCCTGAAGAGCCAAGAGTGAATCACTTTTGCTGTGGGGTTAGGAAAAGAGCATAGATGAGGAGTAAACAGAAGAAAACACAGGGAGGAAAACGCTGGGGTAGGAAGCAATGGGAATCTAGGATTTTTCTCTACTTCTCTTGATTTTCACATTTTTTAAAAAAGATTTTATTTATTTATTTGAGAGAGAGAGAGCACCAGCATGAGTAGGGGGAATAGGGGAGGGGGGATGGGGAGTTAGGGGCAGAGGGAGAGGGAGAAGCAGACTTCCTGCTGAGCAGAGTGCCTGCTGCAGGGCTCAATCCCAGGAGCCTGAGATCATGACCCAAGCAGAAGGCAGACACTTAACTGACTGAGCCACCCACACACCCCTTCACATTTTTTAAAGTAAACTCTACACCCAATGTGGGGCTTGAATTCATGACACCCCAAGATCAAGAGTTGCATGTTCTACTGACTGAGCCAGCCGGGCACCCCTCACATATTTTTTTTCAAAATTAAGTATTTTATAGCCCTATTGATAAAGGGCTTCTCTACAGGGGTAATATAATATCAGTGACATCAGGTTTGCCCATGTAACATGCTTTGGCCAATGAGATGGGAGCAATAGGGACATATGTCACATCCAAGCAAAAGCTTTAGAATATATTGTGAGGTCCTTTGATGATCTTTTCCCTCAACCTGACATCTGTCTGGCAAAAATGGAGAGGGTACTGGAACAGACACACAGTGAAACCACAACCTTTAATGTTGCAAGAATGGAGATTTTGGAGGGTTATTACCACACCATAACCCAGCAAAAGCTGGCTGATATAGAACTCTTCTGGGATTCGGTCTTAGGATAATTAAAGTCTCCTGCAAAACCCCTCAGCAGCTTCCTCTGCACTTGTAACACACACACACACACACACACACACACACAGACACACACACACACAAGATTAGCCAAGACTGGTCAAGGTACTCACTATACTTTCTATTCACTCTGAAGGACTCAGTAGTTAACAACTGCTACATGCCTATCCAGCATCATTTTGTTTGTACATGTTCATATCTTCACAAATACATATGTGTATGTGTGTGTACACATTGATTTTTACACACACACACACAAATACTCACACATTACTAACTGCATCTCCACATATGTATCTTGAGAAGACCTGACTCCTGCTTTCTAGGGCTTACAGTATTGATGGGATTTCACATATGAGACCCTGGCAACATGAACAAGTAGTTATTTCATTACATTGAGCACTGCTTTGTCCATAGAGTTGGTATTCTAAGTATAGAGGTGATACATACACATACATCTTGCTAGATGTGGTTTTTGTTAACAGGGAGATTGCTTCCTAGCTGGGGATATAAATATGCACATGATCAGCTATAATCTATCCCAAGATATAAAGTAACATGTGCCATAAAGGAGGGTGAAAAAAAGCACTCTGAGAAGTCACACTCATGACAGATTTGGGAAATGTTCCACAATGAAGTGGTTTTTGAAATTGTTAATTGATGGGAAGAGAGTCTTAGCAATTTGAGAATCAGTAAATGGTATAAAATCAGATTAAAATCACAGAATGGGAAATAATAACTAGTTTTGGTTAAAGCAGGGGACTGTGAGGGACATAAGAGATGTGTATTAGTTTGCTAGCGCTGCCATAACAAATATCACAGATTGAGTGATTTAAACAACATTTTCTCACAGTTCTGGGGTCTAGAAGCCCAAGAAGAAGGTATCAACAGGTTTGGTTTCTTCTAAAGCCTCCCTCCTGGACTTGCCCATGTCCACCTTCTCACTACGTTTTCATATGATCCTTCTTCTGTGCAAATGCATCCATGGTGTCTCTTTGAGTGCCTTTTACTTATAAGGTCACCAGTTCTATCAGAATAGGGCCCTAACCTAATGACCTCATCTTAATTTAATGACCTCTTTGAAAGACCTATCTCCAAATACATTCATATTCTCAGATACTGGGAGTGAGGGCTTCAACATATGAATTTTGAGGGGAATATAATTCAGTCCATAACAAGGTGAATAGACCAAATACAGTAGAGGCTGGTTGGCAACTGGAAAGAACTAAAAATCTGTGATCAAGAGAAGGACACACAATTAGAACACATGATTTAGACAGATCATGTCTGTGTGTGAGGTCTGTAGGACCAGGAGAAATTGGACAGATGTTTTCAAATACAGGCAGCCAATGACCTGATTAAAGATAATCAGGGTGGAGGGAAGGGCATACATATGGGAGGAAATGTGAAACAGAACAAATAATGAAAACAAAACTATAACTGGTTTTATTTTTGCAACCAAATGTCTGTATACCAATGGCCACAAAAAGGTAAGAATCTTGAAGAGAATAAAAATACAAGTCTTGAAAATAGAAATACAGTCTAGAGAAGTAGAAAGAGATCCTGGAGCAAGCTATGAAGTTAGAGGAGGGAGCTTTTACAATGTCAGTGGGGTCTTTAAAATTGTGTATGGGGCAAACAAGAGCAAGTTCTGAAAAAGTTCATTAGATTTGGTAAGTAGGGAAATATTGATAATCTTATCAGTCTAGAAGAGAGCTGGGGTGGATTATGGAGGAGATGAAGGAGGAGGCTGGCAAGGAAGGTTGATTGAACAGCACAGGGGAGTACGAAAACAAGACCGTACATATAGTAGAAAATATAATAAAGTTAATTTTGTTAACTATTTGGTCACCTAATTTTTACAACACCTTATGAGGTAAAAACTATTATAATCTTCAATGTACAGATAGAGAAAATATGACATCTAGGTAAAATATCATATTTAATGTTACATAGCTAGTAAATCAAAGAGCTATATTTGACCTCAGGCATCTAATTCCATGACACACATATTTCACTGTTGTTTTGTTTCTCTATATAAATTTGTTTGGTGGTAAAAAATTCATTTCAGGTGGCAATTCAAGCATGAGCAATTTCATATGGACAAGACTGAGCAAGGCACGTGTTCGTGTGTGAAGAGCTGGGAGCTGTGTATACTGAGATCAGCACAAATGCAGTACTCATAAGAAGATATAAAACAGGAGCACGTTGAAGGAATAGGTAAAGTTTATGTATTTGGACTTTGCAATATGAGTCATTTCCTAAATGAAAGAGTCATATATATTAAACTTCATTGGTACATTCATTCAACAAATATTTATTAAATATCTACTACATTCTAGGTACTTAATGCTAGAATCTAAAGAAATGATGGGGAAAAAAAAATACAGAACTAGTCCCAGAACTTATGGATTTTCCAGCTAGAAACACTTTCAGGGGCCATCAGCAATTTGATAAAGAATGGAGTTAGCTTATTTGATATCAGAGGTCATAGATTATAATAAAACTACCTTCATCATTAATGGGACATACAATTCAAGGAAAGTTGTTACACCTCTGATATCCCAGTTTGTCCATCAATGTAATAGAGATAAAATTATAACAGACTTTTATATCTTTGAATAAAAGGTACATTGGAGAGATGAAGCAATATTAATAAATGAAGGTAGCATATAATACTGTTTAATAATAAGAAATCTTCATTTTATTTTCATTTCATTAGGGAAATATTAATTATTGGATCTGACCCAGGCAGGCTTGTTATTTTAAATACATTCAACAATCTTTAGAGGCTTTTATCATTTTCTCCAGAAGTAATAAAGCTATAATTTATAAAATCAGAAGTTAATTAAATAAAAAAATCCTACAGTAAAATGGTGTTATGACTGAGATTTAACACGAACATAATTTAAGACATTGTTATGACTCCCACAGTAACCATACTTGCCCACACCTCACCCTCTCTCTATGTAGCCTTTTACTCTGTTTAAACAATAGATGCTAATACTCGAACTGAGTTGTAGTCTGACCAAATATATTAAAGTGTTTCTGCATTTTGAAATTTTGATGAGTACTATTCCATTTTAAAGGTATAGTAGAAATATTTTTTTCTCATTGTTTATAAGTTAGCATCTTTGCATTCAGAAAGTGACAAACTTAATAGAAGAAGCCAGCAGAGATCACATAGAACTCTTCTTCCAAACTCATTTGATTTTAATATGTTTGCTATCACAGACCTGTACCTCTGAAACAAATAATACATTACGTTAAAAAAAAAAAAAGAAGATAGTAGGAAGGGAAAAATGAAGGGGGGGAAATCGGAGGGGGAGATGAACCATGAGAGACTATGGACTCTGAGAAACAAACTGAGGGTTTTAGAGGGGAGGGGGTGGGGGGATGGGTTAGCCTGGTGATGGGTATTAAAGAGGGCACATATTGCATGGAGCACTGGGTGTTATGCGCAAACAATGAATCATGGAACACTACATCAAAAACTAATGATGTAACGTATAGTGACTAACATAGTAAAATAAAATTAATTTTAAAAATATGGTTGCTATTATTAGTAAATCAGAGACCAAGGGTATCTTGACTTTAGTAGAGCACTCCCTTACATTTGAACATTTTGGTCAGTTAATTAAATAAGGCAATAAAAAAGTATAAAATTTATAGATGACATCAAACATGGAAGGATAGCTGATATGAGAAGTAACAGAATCAAGATTCAAATTTACCTTGACAAATACTAACAAGCTAATTCTACACCCAAACTACTGGTAATACAGCGGTTATGTTTTTAGAAAATCAACTGTAGAAGCCTAGCTTGGTAGAGAACTTTCTTAGCAAGAATTTATGGGAAAGTGTTCTGATAGTTTAGATTAACCATAGTTTTAAACAAATGGTACTAAACAATGTTAATACAGACATAATAATAACAAAGCTAACAGGAATCTTTAGGCCACACAAATCAAACTATAGTTTCCAAATCATAGAAAGTGATCATCGCTTGTGGATCTGGTGCTTGATTCAATTCTGAGAAACATATTTTAAATGACACTGATTATCAAAACCTCATTTCATAGACAGAGAGGAAGAAATTGCAGAATTGAATGTGAATAATTTTAGGTCATTTATAAAATCCATTCCAGCATTAAAATACTATGATTCCATACAAAGTATAAACTACCGCAGAGCTTCCTTATAGCAAACAAATCCCATTAAATACAGTACATGTAATCATTGATCATATACAAGTCCTTCTAAAATCTGAGTTTCAACAAAATTATTATCTTGATAAATTCCATTGTGAAACAATACCAGCTCTTATTGTATTAACTCAGGGGAAGGCATCTAATCATTTAGGCTTTACAGATAAGAAAGACAGATATGTTTTTTTTTTCTTCACGAGTCTTATTTTCCATCCACCTTCTTTTTAACAAACCCTATTTTTACACTGAAATATACATAAATAGATATGTTAGAGCTTAAAAATATTCTTTATGCATTTTTTTTTCCGTGGAAGACACCTCTTTATTCTCAGTCCTCCATATCTGGATTTATTTTATTTTATTATGTTATGTTAATCACCATACATTACATCATTAGTTTTTGATGTAGTGTTCCATGATTCATTGTTTGCGTATAACATCCAGTTCTCCATTTTTGTAAAAAAAAGTATCTATTAGATAAAATAGTCTTTTAAAATTGTTTTCAGGCTAAGCTGGAATTGGAATATAAAATAAAGCGTTTTCAAAAATCATTTTGTTTTAATGTATGCCTACTCCATAATTCAAAGCAGTGCTTCTCAAATTGTGCACACAATACACTGCAGATCTGGGGTGAAACTGCAAATTATGCATTTCTAGCAAGTTCCCAGGTGACATTGATGCTGCTGGTCCACAGACCACTCATTGACTCACAAGGATTTAAAGAACTGTTCTTTTCTAATATTATCAATTATTCTGAAATAATTCCTGCTAAACATATCATGTAAAATTAAAGAAGTTATTTTCAAAAAAGAAAAAGAACATTTGCAATTTTCTGTTCCTTGAAAGTCCTTAGCACTTGTGATACTATTCTTCTAAATAATGTTACTATTTTTCCTTTGAAACATTAAGACCTTCTTCCCACTTCCTCTACTTCAAAGATGAGGCCCTTTCTCTGCACAAGGGCTCACCAATCTCTCACTCAGAGATTGCCATTCCAGCCTCACTCCTCTTCAATCTCCTGCTACTTCCTTTGGTTTTATGCTATACTCTTCTTCATAGACCTTTAAGGTTTTTATGGACTGAAAATTTGTGTCCTTCCCAAATCTGTATGTTGAAATCTTACCCCAAATGTGATGGTATTAGGAAGAGGGATCTTTGGGAGGTGACAAGGGTGGTACCTTCATGAGGGGGATTAATTAATTCCCCTCCAAGAGTTTCGAGAGGGCTTGCTTCTTCTGCTCTGCCCTTCATTATACAAGTTTGCAACTGGAAGAGGGACCTCACCTTGCTGGCACCCTGATGGTGGACTTCCAGCCTCCAAAAAATACATTTCTGTTATTTATATACCACCTCGTTTATGGTATTTTGTTACAGCAGCCTGAGCTAAGACAGAGGTCTCCTATATACTTCTCTAATTTCCATTTACTGAAGTATTGACATTTTGTGTTTAAATGAATTACTCAAAAATCTTTATCCCAACCCAGCTTAAAATCCTTACCTATAAAATAAACCACAAAATAACTTCTTGCTATGAATAGTCATGCTTCTGACCCAAACAGAGCCATGAATGAGAAAAGTTCGGGCAGCACCATGTCGTATACTTCCACCGCACCTCTAAACTTCTTTCCAGTAGGTGGTGTAGAATGACTTCCTCACCAGCCAGAAAATTTAATGTGAAATTCACTGTGGCCTTTAACACTCACTTGTTTGCTTCTGGAGAACAAAAACTTATGGTCCAATTTCATACCTCCTTCTACCTACTAGTGGTTTCAACTAGGCCAGCAGTTCTCAACTTGCAATGCCACTGGAATCACTTGGGAAGCACTAGAAAGTACTGATTCCTGGACCCCAACCTCACTCCCAGAGTCCCATTGCATTGAGAGGGGACTGAGCATTGGTATTTTAAAAACATTAGGTGATTTTATTAACTTAACTTATCCCACTTTCATTAGAAACTCCCCCATTTTTTATTTCTAAGACATCTTTTTTACTCATGTTAAAGCATTTCTTCTTCATAAAGGTTTTTCAACCCCAGCAGTATGGATATTTGAGACTGGATAATTCTTTGTTGTGGAGCTATGTTGTGGAGGGTCCCCCAAAACTAAAAATAGAACTAACATATGATCCAGCAATTCTACCTCTAAGTATTTATCTGAAGAAAGCAAAAACACTAATTCAAAAATATATAGGCACCTCTCTGTTCGCTGCAGCAATATTTATAATAACCAAGACATGGAAACAATGTAAGTGTCCATTGATAGATGAATGGATAAATAAATTGTGAGATATATATATGTATATATATATATGAGATATATGTATATGTCATATAATATATTGTATTATATGTAATAGCCCACATAAATATAATGGAATATTATTCTATTATAAAGAATAAGAAAGAATAAAATGTTGCCAACATGGTTGGTCCTTGAAGGCACTATACTAAGTGAGTCAGAGAAAGACAACTACCATATGACCTCTCTTAGATGTGTAACCTGACACACACACACATACAGACTCATAGATACACAGAACAGATTGGTGGTTCCCAGGGGTGGAGGTAGGGGTGAGAGAAGGGCGATTTGTTTGTTCGTTCTTCATCTGTTTGTTTGTTTTAGTTTAAATACATTGAATAATAATGTATTAAAAAAGAAAATTAGAAGTGTTCCAAAATCAAGTACAGTGTCTGCACTTACTAAGGATGCTAGTGCAAATTGGTACAATTTAGGGGAAAAAAAAGATAAATCTTTTTAAAACCTGGATTTTTAACTCATGACATAGCCAAGTTCAAATCATTCTATCAGAACCTTGAAACGTAAACCTGAAAATTTTAGCCTGGCAGTTTGAAAGCACATTTTAACTTTGCCCCCATCTGCTTTTCTAACTTTTTCTTCCATGAGAGATACTGGATTAGTGTGCTTTACAAACACCTTTTGTTGGTGAATCCTTGGTACATTTAAATCTTGCTTTTAAGCCTGACAAAGTGTAATTGAATTTTGTGTGTGGTGAGGGGAGGGGAGAGTGTGCGTTAGGCTGAAGTGGCACACAGTACAGACACAGTCCTTGACTGGGCTCCCTGGATCTCCTGGGGTTTGGAAGAGCCCAAGGAAGACCCATGACCACCCCATTCTCCCCTCCTCCCCCCAGGGTAATTTAATCCTGGCCCACCATTGAACACATATGACACATGTATGGATTTGCACCTGTTGCCGCATTCCCCCTCTGAGGTCAGTTTTGTCTCTTCCCTTCTTCACCTGAAGCATTTAAATTTAAATTTACTTGTCGTTTAAGTTCCACTAAATTCATGAATTCCTCTCTATCCACTTCTACTCAATGAGATCTCTCTCTTCTTTGCATTCCTACCCTCATTGTGCAACTCTCACGTGGGTTGTTTAACATATATTACCTCATACAAAACACACAGACAATTTCTTAATCAATATACTAGAATTTTCTTAACTAACATTGATTTAACCAACTCCATGGATTAAGTAAGATCTCTGTTACCTTTGTGAAACCTACTGATTGCTCTCTAACACCTGTAGAATCCGAGGGGTGGTAGGATTTTCTCTGATTCACCCACTCACTTCTGCTTTCGCAAGGGGGGTTGTCTGCTTAGCAAAATTATTTCAGACATTGTTTATGCCAGTTGAAATGTTTAGGTATATAAATAAATTATTTCTCTTAACAATGAAAATGAATATGAATAGAAATAATCTTTGTTATGAAAACTAACTTAAATCCTTTGAAAAAATTTAAGTTAAGTTGCTGTGAATTAGGTGTGACTGTACAGCAGTTCAAAATAGGAAAAATTTAGAAGTATTTTTTTCTCATATTGATGAGCAACTTTATTGAAGATTTAGTCCACTTTAAAGAAATGGAAGCTGAGACTTTGCAGTCAGGGTATTGATTACAGATGAGAAAGAATGAGAGGAACTCCCACCAGTGGACCAGGACACAAATGCAAGTTTTTGGTCCTACATCAAAAGAATGGCACAGTAATATGTATTTACATGTTTAGGGATAAAATATTTAAGGCATTCATGCAATTCTTTATTATGATCCCCTGCTTTAACGGGCTTTCAAAGATCTAGCCATACTATTAAAGAAAACATCTGTTACTTCTTCATATTAATAACTCTAGAAAGCCATGCAATTACCACATTGTTTAAAGTTTTACTTTTCTTTTGGAGATGTCAATGTACTTTGAAATTCTTCGCCCTCTGTACTTATTAGTGATATGTTTTCATTCTTCAAGGGTGAATTCAATTCTTTGGAATTAGTTAAATGTCAATTGAAGCTACTTTTGTGAATAAAATAGTGATCACGCTGGGTAATACTAGCTTCAGGCAAAAATGAGGTATAACTAGAAAGGAAATTGATCTCTTTGTCTTATAAATTGGCTCAAAAGGCAAATGAAGAGGTAAACTCCCAAAATGATATGAGGATTTTAAAATATAAAGTGGTAGTAGGCAAATAAATGTATCCTTCAGCCATAACTCTTGGGAAGTTTTATGTTAATTCTTTTAATCAGTGATTTAAATTTTTTTTTCAAATGTTATTTTCTATAAAATTTCTATTATTCGTGTCATCTTACTCTTAGTAATTTTTTCCATGAATATAGGTTGTACAGTTGAAATTACCATTTCTGGCTACTTACAATATAGATTCAGAGATATCAAAGGTAAGACCATCTCTTAGAATTCCTCTAATGTTACCTATAACCAAGTACTTCAAATGAAATTCATCCTAAAATTTTTAAAACTTTGCTGGGTAGAAGTTGTGGGAAAAAAATGTCATCTAAAAGTTTTCTTCAAAACTCTATGAAATCCCTTTTGGGGCAGACTGTTCTTGTGTTCTGGGAAAACTACCAACTAGACTTTATATTATGAGAATATCAAGCAGTCACCCTCCTCTGAAATGGATATAACTAGTCAATTGTATCTCTAAGGAGTTCAACTGTTCCATTAAGTAACAAAGGTTATTTTATGGGGCAAGTAGAGTTGCATTGCCTCTCCGGAAATAATGACTCCTATAGAGACAGGTTTCTAAGTATGGAGAAAGCATGCTCTATGTCTGAAGACTGTTGACTGGCCCTTAGAAGTAATCATGTAGAAGCAGAAGTAATCATGTTTCCTTTACTGGTGTGTATAAACACTGATATGAATTTAGAGGCTGAAGAACAGGAGCAGACTACTTGCAGGAGACCTTTCATAGACTGTGTTATGAGTAATAATACTTTCAGACTCATGATAACATTCAGAGTGCAGTTGGAGGGTGCATATAAATGGATGATGTTCCCTTTATCTTTGTGCAGAGCCCAGAATCAGACCAGCATCTCAGGGGTTGGCTGCACTGAAATCAGTAGGACCATTGGTGTTCTCAAGGGGAACTGTGGTAGGACAGGCAGACTCTCTGATGAGAATAAAACAGTGTAGGTTGATTTAATTCTGAAAACATGTCAGAGTTCTGGGGAATCTATGAAATAATTGAACTATAGGTAGCTAATCCCTGGTGGGCAGAGAAGGAATGAAATTGTCATAATTTGGGCTTTAATAAAAGTGATATTTTTATTTCATACACATAGTCAAGTGAAGCCTGACTTTGAGATTACACTTTACCATTTCTTCTTAATGTATTTTAGCCACCTGCTAAAGAGAAGTCATAACATTATTATTTCTTCCACTTAAACACTCAAGGCATACAGAATTTTCTTCCAAAGATGTAAAAGTGTGCCTTAAACTTAGACAAATTACATGTAAATGGGAAAGCTGCCTCTGAAGTAGGAATATTCCAAATGCAAAGTAACATGACAATGGAGGACCTGGCAAGTGAAACATCAGTGGATGAAGTGCAAGGGATAAATGCTTTGGGGGCAGGCTGTCCTGAGGGGAAAGCCTGAATGTGCTTCTTAGTAAAAATGTGACACAGGAGGGCGCCTGGGTGGCTCAGTTGGTTAAGCAACTGCCTTCAGCTCAGGTCATGATCCTGGAGTCCCGGGATCGAGTCCCACATCAGGCTCCCTGCTCTGCGGGAAGTCTGCTTCTCCCTCTGACCCTCTTCCCTCTCGTGCTCTCTATCTCTCATTCTCTCTCTCTCAAATAAATAATAAAATAAAATCTTTAAAAAAAAAAATGTGACACAGGAAAAACTATGTATCCTTATTGTACTTCACTTTCCTCCTTCATAAAATGAGTATAGCAAGAGAACCTACCAGGATGTTTTGCAGATCCCCTCAACTAATCTCAAGTGTAGCTCATTTCATAGAGAAAACTGTACTGAAGGTATTATGTTGCCCACCAGGATATTAGTTGTCAAAGTATAATTTAAATGGGCAAGATCTTGGCTGAATCCTTATATAGTGGGAATAGCACTGAACACACTGTGGATCCCAATTCTAGCTCTGGATCTCCTGCAGCTACCTCCTGAACCTGGCTCCAGTATTTTACTTCACTGGGGTATAAAAGTATCCCTCTTAAATTAGGTGGTTGAATTAGATCAGGATCTTTTAAAAATGGATTTATCCCCCTTTTAAAGGTCCTTAATTTTCTCCCATCTGCAAAGTCCCTTTGCCATACAAAGTTAACATTCACAGGTTCCATAAACTGGGAAGTAGATAACTTTGGGGACCATTATTCAAGCTACCGTAGGGACTAATCACATTACTTTACTTAACTGCAAAGGTGTGGGTGGAAAATGTAGCCCTCATTGGATAGCCACTTGGCAGAAATAACCCTTCACTATTTTTGTTCGTTTGTGGTCTGGGGTAGTTATGCTATGAGAGTTAGCTATGGTATAATGATTAAGAACACAATCTGGAAACTTGGACAAGTTAACTAACCATGCCTCAGTTTCTTCAACTGAAAAAGGGGGAGGTGATTATATTACCATCCTCATAGGATAGTTATGAAGAAGAACAGTGCTAGAAACATAGAAAGAATTCAATAAACACAATTAACTCTAAAATCCACTTGATAGAAAACTTAATTGAAGTAGGATTTGAGATCAAGAGCCCCACTCTCATGGCCTTCATTTCATAATTCTCAGTAGCCACTGATACCGTAGGTACTCTAAAATTCTAGAAACATAGATTCAAAATCACTGTAATACGTGATTCTGGATATTCCATCCAGCATAAAAGTGCTATGACTTTTGAACCACTTCAAAGATGCAGAATCTTATCAATTAACAAGGATCTCCCATGTCTCCTCTGTTAGATCATTCACCTCTAGGTTGGCTATAGGATAGGTTGTTTCTCCATTATAATTTTGCATAAAAGTATCCTAAAGCCCTGTTCTAAGATAATTCAGTTTTGTTATCATTTATATCTCATCCACTTCTAAAAATGATTTAATGCAGTTTATTATACATTTTTATGGCTAGGACCTGTCCTGTGAAGCAGAAGTTTCTCAGTATAATTACCTTGCATATAAAATTTATTCCATCCTATTCCATCCCCAAAAGATGGATATATCCTACTAATTGATTTCACCACTCACTAACATATCACAACCCGCTACTGGAAAAACATTGCCTTGTATGGATTTGGGGCTTATATTATAACTTATTAGCATTTTTTTCTTCCTGAGGAAATTTCTTGAAGGAATTCTTGGGACCCCACTCCAGATTTACTGAATCAGAAACTCTGGGTGTGAGACTGAGCAATCTGTGTTTTAACAAACACTCCAGGTGATTCTGATGCACTAGAAAGTTTGAGAAGAACTAATTCAAGAAAATAACATTTCTTTGCTGTTACATATGCAATAAGGACCTCAAAATAGAAATAGAAATAATTTAAGACATGTGGAATGGTAAGAAGGTACTATGTAAATTGTAGATGCCCAGGCACAACCATTGAATAAAAGCAGAATTAGAACTTTTCTATTTTATACCATTTTGATTCTAAATTTTACTTTCAATTAAAAAATGACAACAAAAACACACTAATGCTTAGACTGAGCCTCTACCCTCTTGGGCATTCAATACATATTTGTTGGTATTTTGGAACTAATTAAAGTCTATTATGATTAAAAACAAAACACAAAACAGTCTACTATTAACCAGGGTCATTTGGAAGTCTGATCAATTCACAATCATCTTTTTCTTAATCCTCACTTCATTCATGGTAGAAGGTCCTCTGCAGCCATTTTGTATGATAGGATGCCATCTAGGCACATTTGATTGGATCAGGAGGATCACCTGATCTATTCCAGCTCAGATTCTCCCTTTCAGGAACTTGGGATTGGGATTCATAGAGATATATTCATTCTGTCTTTATGCAGCTGGGCTTGAAACATATAAATTCAGGAGCTAAGGAGTGCTAACTTTTCTTCCATGTGCTTTTGAAAGGGAGAAAGCTGGTCTACAGAAAAAATGGGGAAAGGCACAGAGAGAAGTGGAAACTTCCGTCAGGCTCTAAGTCACTGGTTGCAGTTCCTTCCTTGAGAACAATGGCATTCTGGCTTTTGGGTTTCATGGCTCCTGAATAATCTTCTAATAAAACCTCCTTTCAGCTCTGGTTAGTTTCTCTCATACGCAACCAAACACTGCAAACCATAGGCTGTTTGCTTGATAATTTTTAAGAAACCAGGAGTAGGAAAGATAAATTCTTTGGTCCATGAAAATCCACAGAAGCGAGCATGTAACGAATGGAAGCTAACATAAACATTAGAAACTTTCACTTAAAGTCAATATTATTTTTTAAAATATCTAATAGGATTTGAAGGTTTGGTGCCCAATTCTGTTAGCTTTTATCTTTCTCCTTCTGTTTCTTGTTTTGCAGGGGTAAAGTTTCAGGCATTTCCTCTGGAAAGCTGTTGATATTGATCTAGCCTTCTGCTTTGTATTATTACAATTATTTGACATTTGTGAAGTGCTCATGGTGTTCCAAAAACTGTTCAGAATTTTAAAAACAAAAATATCAGTCCCCTTGAAGCTAAGCACTTGTCCCCAATTATAACCTAAAGCCAAGAAATTAGATGCTGGTAGAGAGAAATAAAGGATTAATGTTGTCACTTAATTTTGCCTGTGTCATTGCAAAACAAAATGTTTCATTGTAAAAGAGGCATGAATCACACATGAGCTCAAAGTTTTGCCATTAGATATAAGATGGAGAACTAAATTTAATAGGTTTTAAAACAGAGTTAACGCATTACTAATTATGCTTTTTTTTTTTTTTTGCTTTTTCTCAAGGTTAAATATAGAGATTTTCACACAAAAGAACCTCTCACTAAGTAATATCTACCAATATATCAACTTACGTGTTTCACAGTTTATTTATTTATTTGAGAGAGAGAGAGTAGGAGCACCAAGTGGGGGCAGAGGGGAGCAGGGAGGGCAGGCAAGAGGAGGAAGGGGCAGGCAGAGGGAGAAGCAGTCTCCCCACTAAGCAGGGAGTCAGATGCAGGACTCAATCCCAGGATCCTGAATTCATGACCTGAGCTGAAGGCAGACGCTTAACTGACTGAGCCACCCAGGCTCCCCAGGTGTTTTACAATTTTTTAAGTGAAATATGAAACTCATTTATTTTTTCAAATATATTTTAAAAGTTATTTTCTTTTTATTCCACAGAAGTTAAACATGCAAAATCCTTTATGGCAATCTACTTACATTGATTGAGACAAAATATTTACCTACAATAATATGAGACAAAAAATGTGTTTCTCTTAAATTGATTTGGGGGCATGTATGTGTGTACATACACACACACACACACGCATGCACACACACACACACATTTTACTATTAAATTACTGCATGAAAAAGCTGAGCTACTCTTAGTTGGTCCCTGAACTATATACATCTATGGATATTCTGCTTTGAATAGGTCAAAGTATTAAAAAAATACTGCCTGAGACCTGCAACTCCATCTACTGACCAAAAGTTACTATAGCATTCTTGGGACACACAAAGACACACACACACACACACACACACACAAATTCTCTCTCTCTCTCTCTCTCTTTCTTGATGTTTGACCTAACTACTAGTAGCTCTTTTCATTTCATGCTATGATAACTTCTGTCTGCTCTGTGCAAAGAGCATGAATCATATGTCCAAATTTGATCTGACATTATGCTGCAAATACAGTTAGCACAAAATGGACCATTTAGTGCACACGTTATATCCTTTACAAACCAAAAGCAGCAACATGAATAACTAAATGAGTGAGTTGCCTTGGCCACATACAAGTGAACCCATGGAGCATTGGATCTTTAAGATGGTTTGCATGCTCCACAACAAATTCTACACATTTTATTGAAAATGTTGTATCACTGAATATAGGATCCAACCGTGTATAGACCACTCATTATGAGAGTATTAAACTGTGACCAAGTGACATCAAAATAATGAAAATGCCTGGAAGGTGTCCCTCTTCTATTTATTTACATATTTTAACCAGAAACAGGAGGAATAATAAATGATAACGAAGAGCCATTTATCCCCAGGGATTGAATAGCCTCTCATCCTATTATACGATACAGTCATTAATTTTAATTGCTTCAGATTTGTAACCCACATGGATAAAATTAAGATCCATTCCTCTAGGTGAGAAAAATAGACTAAGATTGCTGTAAACAGAAATATCTTCTAGGCTTTTTTTTTTTTTAACAAATAAGCACAAATATTGCTGAATTATTTGGCTTAAGGGTCTAAGATAAATATTTGCGTTCTAACAGTAAACAGAATTGTAGACCATATGTATGCCATTAATAAATTCTTGTCTTTCTGCATCTATGAAAATGGAAGAATACATTAAAAACTAACATAACACACGCTGAGAGTGTGTTAAAGCTACTCATTTACTCTTCAGCATGAAAAGTACCACAATATCTATTTTTGGAAAAATTCATCATATTTTTAAAAAGTAAGCCTATTTTACTTATGAAAATAATTCTTACATGGGACATGTGTGTTTGATTTTTCTGGCATTTAGATCATAAAGATGTGGTTTATTCTTGAATCACTTAAAAGAAAAAAAGCCCCCAGTGCATTTGTTGTATCAGAAATTTCTTAGCCATGAGGGGTTGCCCACCGCTTAGTACAGGGTGGATCAAAAAAATTTCTCCCCTTCCTGTCTTTATACTTCTGCCCGGAGGTCCTAAGCACAGCTTCAGACACTGAATCATGACTGTCCAGCTCAATGTTTGTCCATTTGGAGTTTGACACATTACTGAGTCATAAACCATCTTAATGGGTCACCACAAGATTTTTAAAAAATTAAATAAAGAAATATAACTTAAAAGACTAGAGCTCATTGCACTAATAAAAGTAAATCTGGCTTTGTGAAATTCATATATTTTGTGTGTATATATACATATGCATTATGTATACTTATTTATGAGTAGTATACAAGCATATACATATAAATATACATATGTATAAACATATAATATATAAACACACATGAACATATGTACATTTATTGTGTGTGTGTATTCTGGGAAATGATACATTTATTTCATACTATACGTTGTTGGCAAAAAGTCAAAAATGTTTGAAAGTCACTATTCAAGTGAGAGCAGCTGCTGATTCTGGTCCTTATGGCCAGGCAGGGAAAAGGAGACAGGCAGAACTTAGGACACTGTTTCTCAAAGTATGGTTCTCAGACCACTTATATCAGGATCAAGTGATCTTAGCCTCCACTCAAAGCCTACTGATCAAGTATCTCTGTGTTGAGCCTCTTCATGCAAAACTGGTTCTCCAAGTAATTCTGTGTCTTGATACTTTTGGTTTATTGTACTAGAGACCCTCTCCACACTGAGAGGGGGTGTCTAGAGCCTTCAATATGTACAAAAGAAGTATTTTTTTTCTACTTTATACTTCCTTCTAGATCTGTGATGTCCAATACTGCAGCCACTAGCCACCTATGGCTATTTAAATTTAAATTAATTAAAATTTAATAAAGTCAAGAAATCATTTCCCTAGTGACAATAATCATATATCAAGTGCTCAAGACACATGTGGCTAGTGGCTACTTTATCAGACAGTGAAGATATAGAACATTTCTATCATCACAGAAAGTTTGATTGGACAGCCCTGCTCTAGAGGTTTTCAATTAATTATGGGAATTTGGTACACTATGGTTTGATATTGAATACCTTCATACAAATCTAGGATATTGAAACACATACAATTTCTAAAAATGCATAGAAATCACAGACAATATATTTTATTGATTTAAAAATTCTTTTCTTTTTTTTTAAGATTTTATTTATTTACTTGACAGAGAGAGACACAGTGAGAGCAGGAACATAAGCAGGGGGAGTGGGAGAGGGAGAAGCAGGCTTCCTGCGGAGCAGGGAGCCCGATTTGGGACTCGATCCCAGGACCCTGGGACCATGACCTGAGCCGAAGGCAGATGCTTAACGACTGAGCCACCCAGGTGCCCTAAAAATTATTTTCTGTTAGATTATACCAATTATTAAGATTTTTTAACATTTCAAAAATCAACATATGGGCGAGGGAGGGACAAATAGGTAGAGCATAGAGTATTTTTAGGGCAGTGAAACTACTTCGTAATACTATAATGGTGGACCCATGTCATTGTACATTTGTCTAAATCCACAAATGTACAATATCAAGACTAAACTCTAATGTAAACTATAGACTTTGGATGATAATGATGTGTCAAGGTACATTTATCAATTGTAACAAATGTATCACTCTGGTGGAGTATGTAGATAATGGGGGAAGCTACATGTGTGTGGGAGCTGGGAGATCAAGGAAAAGCTTTGTACTTTCTGCTCAGTTTTGCTGTGAACCCAAAACTGCTCTTAAAAATCAAATCTAGGGCACCTGGGTGGCTCAGTTGGTTAAGCGACTGCCTTCAGCTCAGGTCATGATCCTGGAGTCCCGGGATCAAGTCCCGCATCAGGCTCCCTGCTCAGCATGGTGTCTGCTTCTCCCTCTGACCCTCCCCCTTCTCATGTGCTCTCTCTCTCTCTCATTTGCTCTCTCAAATAAATAAATAAAATCTTTAAAAAAATTAAATCTATTAAAAATGAATATATGCTTAGAAAAATATTTTAATAATAAAATAAAAGATTCAAAAAGCATTTCTTATATTCCAATATCATTTACCATTTTTTTAGAAAAATAAAATTAATATATTTTATTAGGATAAAATATTAATGAATATTCATAACTATACACACACATTCTATATCAAACAGCTGTGAGTTGTTTACTAATTTTCCCTTAAATTATAATGACATTATCTCAAGAAGGCACATACTGCTTGAACTGCTATTATAATCAACTTGCCAATAGAGTAAACAAATTTCATGATACTAGCTGCATCAAATAATATTCAAAATAGATTAAGACCCTCTGAAAAATAAAACTTTAAGGCAATGGAACATTGTAAACTGAAATTGTTATGCAAGTCATAAAAATTTGCATGCTTATTTGCAAAACTTTTCAAACCAGTTGCAATATTAAGTATGTTTGAATCAAACAAAATGTATTTTTCTCTAAGTTACTGTTGACCTATCCCTTTTTACCTGTGTTTACTCGTGATAGTGGAAGTAAAGAAAACAGTCAACAGGTAGAGTCTAAGTGAGAGAGAAAGGTAATATAAGCAGCACATAGAGAAACTTGTTAGGTTGCCTCTCACCCTAAAAACTTGCAAATAAGGGAAGTTACATTTTCCTAAAAGTATAATTATATAGTCATCCAATGGAGTTTGGTATGGCAGTCATTGTTGGTTGCCTATTTAACAGCCATTTTTCTTCTTGCTTGCTAAGAGAACCCATCCCCCAATCTCATCCTGGGCAATGTACTCAGCCACTGAGGATGGATCATGATTATTCTAAACCAGTTATGCCACTTCTATTTTTCTATGCTGGTAATTTGTTTAGAGCTGAGATAATGATCCAGGTCTGCTCAAAGAGAAATAAAATATGAGGGAGGGCTTGGATGAGGTGGGATGCCAGAATGGTTCTAAGACAATGCTCCAAGATGAGAGAGACTTGTTGCCCCTTTCCCTTCTTGGATTGTGTGATGTTCCATGAGGACTTCTAACTGTGAGAATCATGAGATGCAAAACCAAAATACTGAGCATGGAGGAAAGGGAAGGTGGGAGAAGGTCATTGATAACATAGTTGAACTGCTTGCTATACTTGCCCTGAGACTACAAATTCTCAGGCTTCTTTTTAAATGTCTTTATAGTTTACGCTAAGGTGAACAGAATTTTTGGTTACTTTTGGTTAAACATATTCTAACCATTATAGTGGGTGAGATTAAAGGCATGCAAAGTAGTGTTAAAGTTACAGAAGACTCCTAAATTAGACTGTAACTTGACTCAATGCATCAAAATAATTTAAAAAAGAATGTGTCAATCATAAAGTAGGCTGCTCAGACATGAAAACATAGAAAAAGAAACAGAGAAAAAAATAAACCCCAACTGCCTATTCAAGTACTGCCCACGGAAGAGAGAATTTTGGCAATAGACTTGAAGTATTATGATCCTGTTGTCAAAGTCATCTTTATAGTGGACAAGAGTTTTTTAAGCTCTCTTAGCTGAGGACCATTCCTTAAGAAAACCTGACCCAGACTGTTTTGAGTACAGCATGTGACTTCCCATGTAGATTTGCCTAAAGGTCAAGAACGTGTAAGTCATGCTGATGCTATTACAGCAGTTGATGTGACTGTTGGGGTTCTCATTCTAGGATAACAACTGCCTTATACCTCGGGCTCTGCAGGTCTAGTTGAGTAACAACCTGTGAGAGACGTGACAGAATGAAGTGAGCTGAACCATAGCCTACTGACTTCACCACATTAAGTTCACTTCATGAAGATTCCTGCCAGTCAGCTGGCTGGTCCCTTCTGCCTTATCTTGCCTTCCACATTCTAGGTGAGAAAAATAAAAGTGGATCGGGCAACAGAATGGACCCAGAGAGAACATGGTTGAAAGATGAGTGAAGTAAGATGATGGGAATAGTGGGTGGAAATGTCAGGGAGGTTTATAAGATGCTTAGGAGAGAGCAATGATACTGAAGGACAAGAAAAAAAAAAGAGGTCTGCATTTAGTAAGGAAGTTAAAGTAGGGTTGATCAGTTCAATTGAAGAAAGTAATAGATAGACATTATTTAGGGATAAATACATTTTCAAAACAGAACTATTGGTATATGGAATTCAGGAAAGTTGAGCAGGAAACAAAGAAGGTAGAGGAGAAAAAGGTTAATTCCTGCCTGGAAACTTGTGATTCTAGAAAGCATTATTAATAATTATTGGAACAATTATTAGTATTCCTTGGAAGTCATGATAGACAGACTTGTGCTAAGAAAGTAAAGTGTTTCCACCTTGGTTTTCCTGTTAAAGTCAAAGCAACCTGCATTTTTTCTTCATTTATCCTAGAATTGGTTGAAAATGGCCATGAGAAGCCCTGCAAAGACACAGCAGGTTATTATAAAGGATTGATGAAAACATGGTAGAAGAGAGAATAGAAAACTCTGCACTCTTACCTCATTATAGAGAATGAGCTTGCCCCTAACTCAGACAGAACCTTTATTCCACACAAAGAACAAATGTTTAAACTAGGGTCTGCCATTTATCGTAACTTTTCCAACAGAGAAAAGCCAACTGGATGACTTTGAGTCCCAGACCCCTGACTGGAGCTATCAGACTAGACAGATTATACTTTATGGACTTGTTCCTGTCTACTCCAATGTTTGCGTCTCCAAATCTCTTACAAATTTGGAAATGAAATAAGAAATGTATTCTTGAGCATATGGAGCTACATTTCAAAAGCGGGCCTATTCAGTAATTGGGTATCTTTGTATTTAGGTGGTAGAAAAAAGTGAGCTTTCCCAAAATGTAGCTGTGCATCTTTATTGTTGCTCTACTTAACATTACCTGAGTAGAAACTACTAGCTTTAATAAAATGGAAATACACTTTAAATTATTGGCATTGATAAGGAAAGGCATTTGGAACATTTGACAGTAAAGCCATGACTAATTGACAATCTCATTAATTCTCAAAGGAAGTGAGAATTAGGAAGTAAGACCTTCCTTTGCTGATAAAACCAAAAAGAATTATTAAGTCATTTGCTAAGTCCAACTGAATCACAGTATGGCATATTCTCAATACAACAATACAATTATAGATAACTACAGCACAGAGCTGGACATTCTCTTTGCATAGTTTTAGGACGATAAGGCACTGAA